>NC_084806.1:6542681-7742681 GCF_963583255.1 Pyrus communis | reverse complement strand
GAAAGATGATGCAAAATAGCTTTGTGTTGGACCTTAGAGTTTTGGAGCAGGAACGACTTGGTGGCTCGGGTAGTGCGGCTTCAGGCTGCGGCTCCTATGCGTGTAGGGTTTGAAAAATCCCATTTTTTCTTCTCTTATTCACGCATATTCAATTCACCACAATTATAAGAACAATAAATTTAAGCTGAATATATAATTTGAAAAAAAAAAAAAAAGTAAAATTAGAGTTCATGCTTCATGGTGAATGTTTCAAGCAATCATTGTTGAAAAAATATTGAAATTGAAACCATGTTTTATAGATTGTATGAATAAGAGAAGAAAAAAATGGGATTTTTCAAACCCTACACACATGGGAGCCGCATCCTGAAGCCGCGCTGCCCGAGCCACCAAGTCGTTCTTGCTCCAAAACTCTAAGGTCCAAAACAAAGCTGTTTTGCATCATCTTTCTTACGGAGCTGGGCTGTCTGTAGTCGACCCGCAACCCAATTAGGCATATACACTAAACCGTCCCACTTGTTTTTTTTCTTTTGGGCCTTGTTTTATTTTTGACTCGCATGAAATAACAAGCCCATGGGTTAGGCCTTATTTTTCACTTTTCCTTCTTAGCCCAATAATTAGGTATATAATATGTTAACCCATTTACTTCTCCTTTTTTGCCTAGCAACCCAACAACCACTCTTCTGGGCCAGCAAGCCACGACGGCCCCATATTTTGGGTCGTCACTCATTATTTTCACACATAGGTCCTAAAGCTATTCCCGTTCACTACATATGTATATTGTGTTTATTTGCAAGTATCATGAACTTAGAGTTCGTACTTAAACTCGAACTCGAAGTTTTGAAAATAAGTGCCATAAAAAATCGAAGTTTCATAAAACAATACACCCGTAAAAATCCAGAGTTCTTCTAGGTGATTTGTTAGGATTACATGTAGATGATGCTTTTTAAAAACAATTGTAAAATTTAGTTTGTGCAAATTACTTTATTGTCCATAATTTTATTTTGTGATGGAAGACAAAAATGTTTTTTCACCCTCTTATAGTTGACAAAAAGAGTTTCATTAATATGTGGTTTAAATTAACTTCTTCCTTACAACTTTGTTATGTGTAAATAAACTAACTTGAAATAGGTCTAATTTTATGGAAAGAGATCCTCTCCGGATCCCTTCTACCAAATCCATCTAATCAATCAATCCATGCCCTTGAAATTTGATCCAACGGTTACAAACAGGGGGCCCATTTAAAAGTTATAATAACTTTAGCCATTAGACTAAATTTCAAGAGTCTGAATTAGGTGATTGGGTGGATTTGGTGGAAGAGATCCGGAAAGGATCCCTTTCCCAATTTTATGGCCTAACAATTAGATTAGTCCAATTTTTAGTTATTTATTTATTTAGGTCCATGAATAGGACTCCATGTGTCAACACTTTTTGTTGTTAGGTTGATACTTTGCATTGTGATTACTATTAATTTTACTCTACTATAGCTATTCAATGAAAAAAGGGGAAGAAAAAAAAAATTATACGATCGGTACTATAATAGCGATTCTCTTTGAGGATAACCGCTAAAATCATAGCGACTGATTCCAAAAAACGTCGCTATAATCTTACCGATCTCTCCCTTTTCAATTTTTTTTTTCAGTTTTTTATTTTTGTTAATGTTTCTTTTATTCCTCTTACCATAACAACAAACTATCATATTCATATTTTTCAAAATATATTTTTTCCATGCAAAATATATTATAATTCATTTTTAAACACTTGTAATCAATGATTTAAAACCTAAATTTAAAGATATTTTTCTATTTTCTCACTTTAAGAATCAATAAAAATAGTTTTAGGACTTAATAATCAGTAGGATCACATTCAAATGTTTTGCAATATTTTCCTTAACTCCAGCGTAAAATATTTCTTAAAGCTAAAAATTTCAAATTTTTTTGTCTTCACAAAAAAACTATGTGCTCCAAAGTTAGAGTCATTCTATTCGCACCACATATTTCCTAAAATTAATTTAGGACATTTCCAAAATTTCGGACACCTAAAAATCTCTTGGGAGGCCTCGCTATTAGTTATATTATTTTTCTATTTTTTTTTTCAACTTAGGTACCCTATTAGTCGGCATAAACCCAGATTTCAGCTGATCTTTTACAATCTAAACTACCTATCATATAAGTACTTTTACAGTCTAAACTACATGTCATACAAATACTTATACAAGCTAAACTACCTATCATATTATAATATTAGTAGGTATAAACTTAGATTTCAACTGATCTTTTATAATCTAAAATACCTATTATATAAGTACTTTTATAGTCTGAACTACCTGCAATACAAGTACTTGTACAACCTAAACTACATATCGTATTGTAACTACATATCATGGTGGAATAATTAATTTTACATGATTCTAATAGTAAGATGTAGTCCTCCATCTTGGTAATGTTAAAATCCCCTGAAGCTAACACAATAAATGTAAAACCATCTTGAGCAATTACTTACATAAGACAATCAATGTATAATGCTCGCGAATCATGTAACAAATACCAGCAAAAATGAAGCTTAGTGTTGTAAACGACTCAACGAAAACATGTAAAATTACTTGTAGTTCTCATAGCTTCATTCGAATTCAAATTCAAATTTGGATACTAATATGCAGGAATCGCGAGGAAAATTCAAAACATGAGTCAAATAGAGTTTTTGATGAAACGATGAGATTTGATGAGTAACTTGTTTTTTTATATTTTAATACAACGATATATTTTACACTAAAAAAGATGAGATTTTTTTTATGAAATGATGAGATTTGATGTGTAACTTAAAGTTCCATGTTAATTTTGGAAGAGTCATAATAAAACATTCAACGACAGTCGGTGCAATTTTGTTTTCAAATTATGGACACTTTAATTGCTCTACTTATTAGACATTACCTATGACTGTGCAATACATTAGACCCATATCAAAACATGCAGATTAGGATCCTCTCCTCAGCAAAGGGTGAGGATTCTCTTGACCAAACCCATCAGACCGTTGAAATTTTATCCAACGGCTATAAACTGGGGGCTTCTCTAAAAGTTATAATAATTGTAACTGTTGAATAAAATTTCAACGGCCCGATGAGTTTGGTCAGGAGGATCCTCACTAGGGATGGGCAAATACCCATTGGTTATGAGTAACCGCGGTTGTTCGCCCATTTAAATTTGACGGTTACGTTTATGGGTAACCATTTAGATAAATAAACGGTTATGGGTATAACTATTTACCCGTGAAATTTAAATGGGCAGTTATGGGTATTACCCACAGCTATAAATGGGTACCTATTTAACCATTTATTTTAATATATGTAAAAGTAAAAAAAAGAAAAAATAGTTTCTAACTAGGTTTAGTATCCCGAGATATATTTGGTTACAAAGGGCCATATAATATATATATATATATATATATATATGCCTCACTTGAGAGAAAAATATAGTTGATAGAACGGGCTAATGTTTAATATATGTGATTGAATGTGCTAAAACATTAAAGTGTTTAACAGTTTTGTTTTGGAGTCATTTGGAGTTTTGACCAATTCAAGATAATGATTACCTTGAGCATTTAGAAACATGTTATTATCAGATGATGCGTACCTACATATATATATATATATATATATATTTAATTGGCCTCGAGTTTTCAATAAATATTCGACCCCAAAATTAGAAATTGATTAAATGGCTTGGATGGATGAACATATGTTTCTAAATAAAAATTCAAATATTTATCAAATTAGCTTATTAGCAGACTAATGTGTACTTACATATATATATATATATATTTATGTGTGTGTGTATATATATATATATATATATGTCACATCCTGCCCCGGGGGGGGGGGGATTACTTCCCAGGCCCACTCCACTACCGTAGCACGATATTGTCCGCTTTGGGCCCCTTCAGGTTTTAACTGCTGAGTTCGTATCGACGAGGATATATAGCTAATCTTAGTATTGGTGGCTACTTTTAAGGGTATGATTCTTACCCACACTACTGTACCTTACTTATGCTCTGACATCGCGTGTGAAATGGGTTCGCTCCTACTCGTAGCGCACTCTGGTATTTAGGCACTTTTAGATTCAAATTTATTCACTTTTTATACACTATCACATTTTATGGCTTCGTCACCTTTCAGGTGTCGGCCAACACAGCTCGATTCAGGGTCCAAGTGGACTTTCTGGGTCGGGGTGTGTCAGTTTGGTATCAGAGCATATGTTGGGTAGTATTGTGTTCATCACAGGCGTGATGTGAGCACTCTTGGTTTTTGTGTTTGACGTTCAAATGATGCCACCTCGTCGATTATGGAAAAATATGTTAACTTTTCTTCAGTTTTGGACAATTTTGTTGTCTTCACGACATTTTAGATGATCATTTTGGCCATGTCCTTAGAATTAAAACGAAGATTTTCCTTGTGGAGGAAATGTATAAAAGTGAGGCAAGTTGATGGCCTAAGTAAATGTTTTGATAATCATGCATCGCCAGAGATATTACCAAATAATTCTATCATTGTCCTACCGCCGTTAGTATTGATCCTTTAGAGATTGGAAATCTTAGTTAGTCTTGATTTCTTAGTAACATTTCGCGGAAGATCATCTGAGGGATAATTATTTGTTTGGTCCCTATTAGCACTAATATCTTCAAGCATACTTGTGTTCATGTTGGATCTTTAGGAGGAAGATCGACTGTCGATGAAGTCTTTTTGAAAGTAGATCTTAAGCAAGGTCTTTTTCTAGCATTGGGATTTTTCAATTAACGCTATTCCCAGATTTTTGCTTTCGTAGTTGTACTTATTAAATGGGTGAGAATAGGCTTGCGAATGTAAGTTGTCATATCCTGGGAGTTGTAGAAATCCGAAAAGCAATCATCAAATCCTCCTAGGATCAATGAACTACTTCGCTTGAGCCGAATAAATTAGGATCGTGGAAGCTTAGGAATAAGCTTTGTAATAGGACGGAAAACTCATGATTGTTGTTTTTACCCTATCACTTATCTAGGTAAACGAAAACCCTTTGACTAACCACCTCTCGATCACTTCCATAGGTAGACATTAGAATCGAAATGCGGATTGTTATGAGTGTCGAGGAAATTGTGAAGACCTTTTAGTTCGTGTCGTAGAGTTGGTTAGTAGTATTGTTCATTTCGAGGACGTATACTTTTGGCGTCATATCCCAAAAATCTTACCGCGGATCCACCACATTGTTAAGTTGGTATGGCAACATGACGGAGTATTGCTTTTACTTTTCACGATTAGAACCGTTTGAAACGAACCATCTTATTCATTGACCTAAAGTCAACAGTCATCACCTTATTTCGAAGGCTAGATGACACTTCTCTGTGGAGATTTTGATGATGCATGGTGATTGTCGATTGATGTGACAAGTCAATTCGGATTCAGACTTTCTTAGTATGTTAATGCTTATGTTTCTCGGTGGTAGAACCGCTAAAGATGAACCATCATAATTATGACCTAGAATTAACAATTTCTAATTTCATTGGAATACTGATTGGGACTCTTATGTAGAAAAGTGTGTCCAAATCTTCATTGATCTTAGAACTTTTTATTACATTTACTTTTTGGAACAAGCTAAGTTTTGTCAGAGGCAATAGTAGAATTAAATTAGCATCTATGAGTGCACTATTGTGTATCTACTCTCGCACACTTCCAGCCTGTCCTATTCTATTTAGTTGGGAAATATGAGTATCGATATAGAGTTACCTTTAATCTATCAAGAAATGGTTCAAATGATTTTAATCATTTTGTATGAATGGAGTTAGGAAGTTTCTTTTTATATGCTCAGTTCGAGATATGTTGTATATGTAAAGAATGTGAAATTCATTAATCGTGATGCTAAACCAATGATACGCTTATATGATGTTCCAATTGGTGGTTGTTTACTTAAGTAGAAAACAATATTCTTCTTGCTCTAAAAATTGAAGTATTGGCAATAGTTATTTCCTTAAAATGGGTGTTGAAATTTCAACAACAAGACACTTGTGAAGACCACTAAGATAGAAGTGGGATGTAGTCAACCTCTTCAGGTGATGTGATCTAGAAGTTCTCTTTGTGACGTGATCAAATGTGGAAGTAGGGAAGAGATAAAATCGAGGCTCCCTTTGATGTGTTTTTAAATTAATCCTCACTCTAGATGCACCTCGCTTTTGATTAATGTTGTGGGGATATTGAGGATATAGAGTTCAAATTTTTTGGACAACTACAATTTTCTAATTGCATTCAGAGGACGACGACTTTTTGAGAAAACTACTCCTAGACTTTTATACAAATTCAGCAAACAGAAACCGGACAAGATTATCATCTTGATGTATTTATATTTCATCGTGTTACATGTTTCACTTCCAAGCCTTTGGAAGTCGTTATGAAGGTTTCGAGTATTAGAAGTTGTTCAGTATTGCATTTCTACCCCTAGGTTAACGATTAATTTGAAATGAGTTACTCAGACCTTTGTGGACAAGTTGCATCTTGTTTGTCCCACCATTAGCGTGGTTGCAGTATATCCTTATCTCTATTCTTGTCACTTGTAACCAGGGTTACAATTTTGGGTTAACTATGGTATCATTGGAGTTGACGTATAGAGATTTTACGCACAGTGCATATTTAATAGACGCTTACTTTTGTTAGAATTATGGGTAACGATAGTTACATTCCTGTTTAGGAGTATGGTGTCATTTGAAATAACGATATGCAGCTCATGATTTACAAAAGAATATTGTGAACAAATATTTGATTGATTGAGATTGTGATGTAGAAAATTTATGTTATTGACAATGTTGCCTAAGAAGGTAGTGAATGAGTACAATCGAGACTTGTATGTGTATTTCTCATTGAGGGGCAAGATGGTAATATTGCACCCTTGAGAATTGTTACTTGCTTATCAAGACAACAGTGAATTGTCGGTATTGTGGGCTGCAAACCGTAACTTATTCGTTGGGTTGTTAAGCAAGTAAACAAGTAGATTATTCTACGTTAATATTTGTAATTACTTATTTAATTCGTTAATTGTTGTTTGGGCTTGACCTAAAAATATTACATGTTTAATTTCGAAGTGCGTTACGCTTTAAACACGTTTATAGAAAAAAATATATATATATTTTGGCATGGTACTGAAGGAGAAGGAAAGTAGGAATTTGAAGGCATGAAAGAAGAGTCACTACACTCCAATCATGACGGAATGTCATCCTCTATTATGTAGTTGCTATAACTTGATGCCTTCCTCGTGTATGTATTTACCTACATATCTCTCTTTAATTTTGAGTATTCTACGTTTAACTGATGATTTTAAATTTCGAGGATGAAATTTTCTGATGGTGGGTAGATTGTGACAATCCGTTCCAAATTTTACGTTTTTATCTTATTTTAAAAGCGTGAATTTACGAAAATGCCATAAAGACAAAGATTTTGACTTATGTTGACCATCGTTTAGAGAGACGTATGACTTATTCTTTTAACATATTCTCGTAGTACTTGTTGGTGTGAACGCATAGGCGAAAGCCGTTTGTGAGTCCGGATTATAACGGTATAGTTATGAACGTTTGAAATTGGTTATTTAAATATTTGAATTCCCACCTTGTGGGATTAGTGGACCAATTAAATTAAAGGGATAAGGAACCAATTAGAAGAGAGGAGGGAAGCCTGCAGCCAATCAGAAAGAAAGAAGAAAAGAAAAGAAAAAAAAAAAATTGGGAAAGCTTCCCGTGCACCCATGCTCGACCTATGTGACCACCCATTTTCCAAGGCCGATTCCGGCCAACTCCGATAGAATTTTTCGATGCCATCACTACCATCTTGAAGCTCTCTTTCCCCTCTACAAAAATCACCCAAGAACCACCTTGATTAACCATGGTATGTGGTGGTTTGAGGCCACGAAAGTTGACGAAAATCAATAGTGCTCCGGCCACCCTTTTCGATTTTTCGGCAAATCGGCAAAGTGATGGCTGATGCCACCACTTGGGCTTTGTAGCCCATCATCCCAGGAGCAAAACCCAACCAACCTTGACCCCGTTGGACCACCGTAGACGACGAATCGACGTCGGGAAGTTTTAGGCACCCGCCGGCTTTGTGGGCAAAATTGACCATCTTCCGTCCACTTTTGGACTTCGTGGCAGGTATGAAAGTTGCTCCACTAACTGAGATATTCATTTCTGTGAAGTTTGAGAATATTTGGAAATAGTTGGATTTTTCGGCGAGTCGGGGCGGCCGACCGCCACCCGCGGCGGCGCGTGGCCAGTGGGTTGCCAATGCTATTTTTAGGCTATGTCGAATGTCTTGAATTCAGTTTTGTTATTTGAATGACATAGGTTGATCGTTGGAACCTAAATTCGTTACGATACGTTGCTTGATGAAAATGTGAATCGACGATCCGACCGTTGGATCGTCACCAAACTTGGGTACATTATAATATGTAATATTTAAAGATCATAGGAATTTATGGATCTGAAATCCGATGTACGGATCTTCCCGAATTGAATTTGTAAGTTAGCAAAATAAATGTTCACGACCACTTGCTTTAGGCAATTGGCGGAGATCTGACCGTTGGATCGTAATGAAAATTTAATATGTTATTCTAGAAACATATTGTGGATCGTTGGGAGTTGCAGATTAAAAATCTGATATGTGGATCTTCCGGGTCAAGTTATACAGGGTTGTAGACCCTACCGTCGATTTTTGATCGACGGTTGACTTTTGGTCAATGGGTCTCAAATTATTCTTAAGGGTCCTTGAGGATATGTTTTATGTAAATTATGTATTCTATCGGTAAAAACTTTGAGACGTGATTTGATAATTGGTCACAGGCGGCGATAGATCGTGATGTCTCGATGTGTGTACGCTAGAGAATCATAGCGTGGACTCCAGATAAGTGGATCTTTTCCTTTTTATCGTACATATTATTGAGAGTTCTATCGACACTTTTAAATTGATTAGGTATATTACCTTCATATAATTATTGTGAATGCTTGAAGTACCTATTTGAACTACGAATGACTTGATCCCTGTTTAGGGTACATAGGCAGTCTAACGAGACGTTAGATGCAGCCATAAAATATTTGAGACAAAAGCCTTGCTTGGGAAATTAAGTAATGCGGAGGAAATTGGTAAAGACAAGTTTTAGTTTTGTGAATTAGTTAGTTAAATTAGTGTTAATTGGGTTGTCATGGATAATTATCCCTGAAAATAAGTAGTTCGGGAGTAGGGCATTATTGATTGTACACTTCACACCGTATTGTTTATAATTGAAAATGCTACGACATGGTTGAGTATTAGATTGCATCATGGTATATCCATATGTATATTACTTGCATATAATTATTGGGAATGCTTTCAAGTGCAAAGGTGAATGCAGGACACCCAGGTAAGTTCAGGTGAGTTTATAGTATTAGTTGAATCGATTGCGTTATAGCATGACTACAGTTATGTGTTAGGCAACTTCGATACTGTCGTACTGGTTGCCATGAGTTGCACATGTTATATTGAGATGCATTGAGAGCTCATAAACCTGCACCCCGATGTTAGTGCTCCCGCCCGTGGCCAGGGCACAGTCCTTCACGTGATGTTCACCTCCCGCACCTTACTCTCACCTTGGATCCAAGGTAGGTGCATAGTCTTGTCGTACAGACCACTTTAGGTGGTTCCGACTCGTAGGTGACCCGCGATTATTCGCACAGTCTTCACGTGATTGTAGCACTTGAGCGTATTTATTTACACCCAGTCATGTCATACAGACCAATTTAGGTGGTTCCGACTCGTGTGCAGGTATACTTATTGAGCTATTGGCTAGCCATGATTGATTAGATATGGATAAGTCGTACAGGTCACTATAGGTGACTCCGACTTATATGCTAGCCATGATTGATAAGATATGTATAAGTTGTACAGGTCACTATAAGTGACTCTGACTTATATGCTAGCCATGATTGATGAGATATGGATAAGTCGTATAGGTCACTATAGGTGACTCTGACTTATATGCTAGCCATAATTGATGAGATATGGATAAGTTGTACATGTCATATTAGATGACTCCGACTGATATATCATTTTGTATTGATTAAGTTCATTTGGCCCACTTATTATTGCATGGTGGAGTTGATGGCAAACCGTGGTTTTGGTCATTTCTGAGTATGGTTTGGATATATGTATATATGTTGTACTGTCTTATAGAAAACGATAAGGGAATTACAGTGAGGGGTTATTACTGTTAGAAAGGTAATAGTTTTGGGAAGCTTGGTTTTACTGCTTACTCACACTTTCTGTTTTGTACCCCTTCAGGTTTTAACTGCTGAGTTCGTATCGACGAGGATATATAGCTAATCTTAGTATTGGTGGCTACTTTTAAGGGTATGATTCTTACCCACACTACTGTACCTTACTTATGCTCTGACATCGCGTGTGAAATGGGTTCGCTCCCACTCGTAGCGCACTCTGGTATTTAGACGCTTTTAGATTCAAATTTATTCACTTTTTATACACTATCACATTTTATGGTTTCGTCACCTTCCAGGTGTCGGCCAGCACAGCTCGATTCAGGGTCCAAGTGGACTTTCTGGGTCGGGGTGTGTCATATATATATATGAAGACTAATGTGTACTTACATATATATATATATATATATATATATATATATATATATATATATATATGAATGTGTACAAGAATATTAATTAACCTACAACCATGCATGATTCTTGTAATAGATTGACCATTAAATAATTGGGAGACATTGCATATATTCATAAATAATATTGCTGTTAATATAAAAATACATGTTAAATGTACTTATAATGATATTTCATAGTTAGAAAAAAAGAAAATTATGACAAATTTCTTTTTGATTTTCAAGTTGTTAAAAAAATAGGTAGATGGGTTAAAAAATAAAAAAGTAAACGGGTACACGGTTATGGGTAAACGGGTATGCAGTTATGGGTAAATGGGTATGCGGTTATGTGTATGGTTAACTGTTTATAAATGGTTATGGGTATGGGTATACCCGTTTATGTAAATACCTAACGAGTAAACGGTTATGCGGGTAAAAGCTTAAACGGTTATGGGTAAATAACTGCGGTTACCCGCCTACCATAACCGTTGCACATCCCTACTTACAAGGCCTTATTTCGCTACCATAAAAAATCAAACCATAAGAGAAAGATAAGTCACTAATTGTAATTAAAATAGTCACTCACTTGGCATGGATCATGGCATTGTGACACAAAGCCAGTGTCCGAACCATTGCCAAGTCTCTTCCTCGTGGGTTTCCGTATCTTTCTTGGCGGCTTCTTCAAATTGCAAGCAGAAAAGAATTAATCTTTGTAAATTGTTGAAAGTCCATGAAAGAAGAAGAAAGGAAGCACCTTATTTCAAACAAATCTCCAAAATCATCGATGACAACCGCGACTGGAAATGTGTCGTGCAGATGAAATGCAGCAAAGTACTTTTTAATTCCTTCCTCGTCGTCCACATACCTACGCAGATCACAACCTCAAGAAACCCATTTTTTTGCATCACCATTGTTCATTCTTTTAATGGTCTATTGACTTACTTCATTTGTATTCGTTGAAATGCTTCAGATGATGAATCAACGCCCTGAACAGTTCTAACACAAATTAATAACCTATGAAGTTGAGGTCCACCCCACAACCAATTGGCGGGGAATGAGCCAACTCCTTAAAAAAAATGAGAAGAGGAAAGGTACCTGGGAAAGATAAGGGGGTTTGGCCTCTAACCTGCGCCGGTTGCAGATGAAAATTACTTGACCATTTGTGCATTGGTGGGCAGCATCCATGGCGGAGTTGAATGCAAACTGGAATAGTAAGGAGGTCTTTCCGCTGCCAAAAAAAGAGAGCCCACTAAGCAATCACAGAGAGAGAGAGAGAGAGAGAGAGAGAGAGAGAGAGAGAGAGAGAGAGAGAGTTTGAATTATGAAAAGTACCAGGAAGGAGGGCCAGAGGGAAGTAGAATAGGGTGGCATTGGTCGTTTTGTTGGAGGTCCATTTGCCACACGGAGAAATATCTCCGCACCATGGTCGAGAGCTGCTGAAAGCTGAAGGCTCGAGGGTGGAGGTGTGTCGTCAGCCGTCTTACGGAAATTTATTACCTTGGTTCGAATCACAATGCCGGGGCCTAACAGAAACTTTTCTTTGATTTTACGGGCCTAGCATATAACCTGCCCACCGTAGTTTTTTTTATTTTTTTTTTTATCTGTCGTCCTTCTCAAGTTTGATTCTTATTAAATGCGAATTAGAATCGTATTATTATTAGCTCATTGTAAAACTTAGCTCATCTTAACCCCTCATTGTAAATAATATTGTTTGTAAAAAAAAAAAAAAATACTGAACAACACAATTTAAAAATAAACCAATCCGTACACAAATTATGTCAAAAACATTTATAAAATATTATGCAAGACACCAAGTTGTATGCATTTTTATTTTTTCTAATAAAAATCACTATCGTTTGACTTTTTATTTATTTAATACAACAATATATTTACATTGGTGTATCATATCTAGTGATATTTAATGTATATAATTAACATCCAATAAGATAAATTCATTAATTAATATGACATAGGCATTCATGAAAATCCTAAAACCCAAATCCTTGTTATACATTCACGAAAACCCTAAAACCCAAATCCTTGTTATACGTACATTCACGAAAACCCTACCTGTAAATTGCCAAAATTTCTCCCTGCACCCTTTCAACGAGAATAAGAACCACCAACTCTCTTGCACCGCCGCCATCTCTTTGAAACAGTCGAAACATGGATTTGTGAAATCAAAGTAAAAAAGCAATGTCAATCAATTGCTTTCCTGAAGAAATCGTAGCAGATATCTTGGTGAGGTTGCCCTTCAAGTCTGTAATCAAAGTTAGAAGAGTGTGCAAGACGTGGAACTCTGTGATCAAAAGTTGCACCTTCATTGACACCTATCTCAGGCGGTCCTTATTGATACAATCCGAACACGAAAACAACAGCGATGGTCGACACCATCTTCTTCTACGAAAGAAGAATGGATGGTATGGTAATAGTTACTACTCGTATTATGGTAATATCCTTAGTTCTCCATCTGGTTACACCGAGCTTATCAAACCAGCAATTCCAGACGTAATAAAACGTTGTTTTAGTCACCTGTCAATGGTCGGAACTTGTAACGGGATTATATGCCTTGCTCATGACGGACTGTTGCAGGACGAAGATGCCCCCACGATCATTTGGAACCCTTCAGTCAGAAAGTATGTGATTTTGCCTAGCCCTAATATTAAGAAGAACAACTTTAAGGATACACAAACCTATTTCTTTGGCTATGATTCACTGACCAATGACTACAAGGTCTTGAGAATTGTTACTGTGAGGAATTCTTTGTTGGGGGTTGAGGTTTACTCCTTGGCCAAGGGATGTTGGACAAGTCTTAGTACTGCTGCAACTGCTGTTTTTCCTGCTTATTTGTGCTCAGGGTTCTTGAGGAAATCGAAAGATGCATTTTTTAATGGTGCTATGCATTGGGTTCTACCCCGTGACAGAAATTCCAAAGAACATGTCATTGTGTCGTTTGATTTCGGTACTGAACTCTTCCACGAGATCGCGATGCCTGAAGGTTTTAGAAAAACAGGTTGCCCGAGTTACATTTTAAGATATGGAGAGTCTCTTGCCTTGGTTCAGATTGACAACGGAGGAGAACATTTTGTCTATGCGCTTCATTTGTGGGTCATGAAAGCATATGTTGAAGTGAAATCGTGGACTAAACTAGATAACAATAATGTACTCTTCAAAGGATATCGTCCTACTACCCCTCTTGGTTTCAATGGCTGTGATGAACTGGTGATGAAAATATTGGTGGGTGGCGATAGGCGGGCAATAGTGGTGGATTTCAAGACCGGAAATAAAAATGCTGCAACTGCTCTAGATGGCTACTCATCAATGAATCCTTTCGTAGAGAGTCTCATCTTACTTAGCCAGCCCGATGCTGTTTCCTACTAATCGATTGGCCAGCTCCATGGATAAAGTATCAGCAGGGCAAGGAACAATATGTTACAAATTTTCCTTTCTCCTTTTATTTTCTAAGTTGTATCCTTTTCTTCCCAACTTACATTTGGCATGGTCGAATTCAATTTTATACCAATTCCCTAACTTTTCCCATTCCTAAGCTATCCGATTCTTTACATCTCCATTATATGTTCCCTAAATGCATTTTGTTGGTTTACTAAAAAATTTTGTGTGATGTTGAATCATCTGTTGTTTGCATATCTACCCCAATTTACTAGATATCTGTTTAGATTTAGTGCAAAATGTGTTAAGCTGAATGAAACAAACAGATCATGCCCAAAGGTATTGCACCTTTACTGTAAGAATAAATTCCAGTTGGTAGATCATATCATGGTTGGAAAAAAGGTTAAAATAAAAAAGAGCATAATTTAAAGAAACATAACTTTTCAAGGTAATAGGCTTCACTTGAATAGGCTCACCCAAGAGGAAAAGAATAAATTCTCGTTGGTTGATCATACCGTCTTCTTTCACCCCCAATCATTTGCATCTCGAACTTGAACAGGCTCACCTAATAGGCTTCGCTTGGTCTTGAACCATCAGATTGATCTGCAAGTGGCGCATCGAAGTAATCCTTGATACGCGAAGCGTTGTCCCTTACTATTAGGAATTCTTAGGCTCCCCACTGCACGTAAAGACGATTTAAAATTCTCCTTAATCACTATTTTCATGTAGACAGAGTGTTCATATGATCATTTTATGAATCCATTTTATTGAAGATAGTTGTAACTTGTAACACAAGAATTCCAAGCTCATGGTCGTAGGCTATACAATGCCATCTTTAAACAATATATCTCCTTCTCTTTACACACTTCATCTCCAAGTACTCTTTAATAGAGCTTATAAGTGTTTGAATCTTCACTATTGCTTACAAGGATGCACTTTTGACCACGATCAACAAATCTTCTTTCTCTTGTGAATTATTTTGAATACAGTTAAAGCTGGTGACTTCACTTTGAGATACTATATATATCCATATAGCGTCGCTCCTTCAGTCCTTTGTTGAAATGTGAAGGTCTATGGGTGTCGAATTCGAACTCGGTACTTCTTCCAACGTTGAAAAGATCAACCAATAATTAGTTGATCAACTTCAACCTTATACCCCCAAGACGTAGTTTGGTAGCTTATTCGGCCTCGGCCTCCATGATCCGTCCATTTTGAATATACCATAATTTAGGTGCTGCCGGCGTTTTATTCTTCCTTGTTACTCACGAAAAATAGGGTCACCCATCCTCACTACCCTACCTATAAATTGTCATAGTTTCTCCCTTCACCTTCCAACAGAAAAGACTTGGATAATTGATCCGGTAGAAACTAGAAAGGCAATGTCAATCGACTACCTTGCTGAAGAAATCATAGCAGAAATCTTGCTGCGGTTGCCTGTCAAATCTTTAATCAAATGTAGAAGAGTGTGCAAGTTGTGGAACTCTCGGATCAAAACTTGCCCCTTCATTGATACTCATCTGAGCCGCTCCTTCCTTATTAATCGAATCCGACCACTACAGCAGAAACGACGGTCGTCAGCTCTTTCTGGTTCTGCAGAGTGACCGAAGTGAAGATACGTATCACCCATCGTATTATGCTGAGTACTGTATCGAGCTTCTAAAACCACCAATTTTGGATGGTCCCCTTCGGGTTTTGCTCATCTTCGGAACTTGTAACGTGCTAACATGCCTTGCTCCTGCTTATTGGCGCTCTTAGGTCGCTTCCAACAATGTACTTGCGAATGGTGCTCTGCATTGGGTTCTACCGCGTGACAGGAACGCCGAAAAATATATCATCGTGACCTTCGATTTGAGCATCGAATTTTTGCGAGTCAAGCTTTGGGAAAATCAGGTTCAAAACAGTAGGTTGTAAGACGGGGAGTCTCTTGCCTTGATTGAGATTGAGACGAAAACTAACAGCCTAATGCCTTATGTTGAATTATCTCTTGTTTGCATATCCATGACAGTTTACTGGCATACATCTTTTAGAATTAATGCAATTAAGTGTCAAGATGAATGAAACAAGGAGATCATGCATACAAGTGTCTCGTCTTTCCCGGAAGAATAAATTCCAGTTGATCGATCATATCATATTTGGCAAACGTAAAAATAGCAAAAGAAACATAATATTTCAAGGAATTCGGTTGGAGATGACTCGTAAGTTTGCAAGCAACTGCAGTATCCAGGAATATAAGCTTAAGTCAGCTAAGAAGAAAATTGTGTTCAGAAGATTAGACTGCCTCATAATCACCATGTTTCTACGGGTAATGGCGAGGCCGACCCATTTCCAAATCCAAATTCTGGTACTAGCTCAGACAGGTCACCGCTCTCAAAAAAGGCATGGTGAAGGGCCTTGACGCATTTTTCAGCCTCACTATCATTTACTATCAATGAGATGTTTACCTGATTTATAGCAAATCAAATATTAGAAGCAAAAAAAAAAAAAAAAAAAAGAATGAACGAGTGAAATCTTATTTAGTCGGGACAAGAGACCTTGGATGCCCCTTGCGAGATCATTTGAACATTGACTTGATTGGTTCGAAGAACATGGAATACCTGTGCGAAGGGAAGTCCATGAGTTAAGAAAGAAGAGAAAAATAATACACTACTGAAAGAAAACATCAATAGATACTATACATTGCAGAGAGAAATACAACACCTTTTCTAGTATCAGTGAAGAATACTGAACATTCCCTATGAGCGAGATGATTGATCTCTGCTGCAGAAGATTCACGAATGCAATTTGTTCGAGTTTTTCTTCCATGTGGTCAAGTTCCTGTTACGTATGGCACCATTTCATATGCATTTAGAAAACTAGAAAGAGCACTTGGGTGTGGGAACATGAAACAAGAAAAAAATAAAATAAAATAACAATGCTTTTCAATTTTGTACATCTGAAAAACATACAAGGGTACTTGCATTAAGTATGGGGACTATTTCTAAGTTTTAGACCCATGCCATTAAGCTGGATCCCCATCATTCAAATTCCCTACCCAAAAAGTTTGAGTTCCAGACAAATCTTTCAACTCAAGATGTATCAAAATTGATTCTTAACAAACATGAAACTTGAAGCTGACAATGCATATCTATTTTCTATGTATTTTGCATGCACATCTTTATGTATTTCCCATCGTGGATACTTACAACAGGATGCATCTTCTCCAGAGGTACCTTAGAAATCATGCACAGCTTTGAAAACATTACAACTAAGCACGCATGACAAGTAATTCCTTGACAAATGATACAAGATTCATATGCTTACCTGCTGAATTAGTTCCCTACTCCAAAATTTTGATGGATCCAATGTCAAAGATAAACTAACTTCACTTGTTGCAACAACATCCACGGATATGCCCAAATCTTCGAAGGTTGAGAACACCTATTTGGATGATGAATCCCAATGGAGGAGGGAAATCATGCCAGTTACGATCATAAATTTCAAAACCAAAAACCAATAAGGGCAACAAGTAGAAAACAAAACCAAGGAAACAAAGATTCACTCACCTTTGCAAGGAAACCAACTTGCCCAAGCATGCGTGTACTGACAATATCCAACAGGGTGACATTTTGCTTCAGAACTATGCTAGTTAGAACAGCCTAAAGTTCATTTGAACGGATAAGTTGGGGAAATAAATAAAAAAGCAAGAATGTTCGAATCCTTACACATGCTTCACTTCTCAAGTAAAAGAAAGGATTAAGCTGCCCACACCTTGCTCATATCTCTTGTTTTAGTGATGAGGGTACCAGGAGCTTTGGGATTATAGGAGTTCTTGACCCTAACAGGTATTTCAGCATCTCTAGCTGGTCTCATGGATTGAGGATGTAGAACCTGCAAAGTTGCCATTGTGATTATATTTCTTTTTCTACTACTCATTCTAAATGGCAAGCGCTCATGTGGACTCTTATCTACGTTTCACCATACAAATCAGACGATTAATGCTTTGTCTCTCTAGTTACAATATATACATGAAACGAATGAACCGACCATGACGGATGCCATCCTAATCATCTCAATGACAGATGCTCATGCAAAAATAAGCTGTAGTCTGCAAACTTAGTCTAGAGAACTTCATGGATGGGATCCCAAAGTCCATTTGATAACCTTTCATTAGGTTAACTCTCTGTGCCATTGTTTCTCTCATAAACAGAGACTGCAGATATAATATCAAGACTAAATTTCAACTAACTGATTGAGTCCATTTAATTAGAAATAGAAAATAACATCTAAACTGAAAGAACAAACAGAATCTAACCTGAGCACCAAAATATGCAAGCTCAGCTGCCTCATCGAAAGTCAAATAAGGAACAGGTTCTGCAACAGGACATATACTAGGATCGCAGGTCAAAACACCATCAACATCCTTCCACACCTGCTAAAAATGTCAAATTAGCTTCTGTATATGCTTGTCCAATAATTGAAAGGTAAAAATATTAGCATTAGTTCTAATTAAAAAAAGAAATGAACAAAGTCTCCAATAAATGGCCGTAATATTAGCTAGATCCATAAAGTAACAGACAACAATCAGCATAATTGTGGTGAATGCATGCATGATAGGTGCATATCTGCAGATGACTTCTGGTGGTACATGCATTCAGAGCCAAATCTCACCTGAACTTCTCGCAGGCCTAGGGCTTTGCCTATTGTTGTGGCTGTCAAATCACTACCACCCCTGCCGAGGGTAGTGACTGCACAAGTTTTCCAGCCCTACAATCAGTAAAACATATGTGATGTTGAAAGCCCAGCAAATAACGTTAATTTCCTGAGAAACTGAGACTTTAAAGCATGCACATGAGCACGAATTGCATTGGGCAGCTAGCCAGGAGAAAGACCTTTCCGAGAAAGCCAGTAACAACAGGAAGTGCAGGATCCCTAATCCAATCGTCATATAAACGATTAGCGACAGATGGGTAAGTTGCCTCTAAGATGTCAGCATTGGTGAAGTCATCTGTTGTTATGAAACCAATGTCAAATGCATCATACTGCAATACATTAAGCAGCAACCATCATAAAAAAGAAAGCTTTAGTGGCTTCTAATAAAAGAAAACGTACATAATCAAAATGCAATCCTGGGTTTGGAAAATAAAAAAAAGAAACAAAGTGAGAAACATATTTTCTAAAGACGGGGTATACATACTTGGCGTGCCTTAACACCGATGCTATTTAGATAAGCTGCAAAGATTCTTGTAGACATGCACTCTCCAAATGAAACTAGATAGTCTCTTGTTCGGAGAGTCAACTCTTTCATCATAGCTATTCCCTTCAGCAGTTGCTCTAGTTCTTCCAAGTGTACTGCAAAATATGCAAAACAAAGAATAGCAAATACCCGAAATTCCAATTAACCTCTGATCCTTCACCTCATTATCCAAATTTCAAAACTTGACCACACCGAAACAGAAAAGTTTGCATATTTTTTTCATCCCTTCAATAATTAAATTCCTTACCCGAAATAACGGAGGCATCGATTCCAAGTTCATAGACAGTCCTGAGCAAATGCAACCACACAGTTTTTTAACAACAGTTCCAAAGTCGCAATTAAAAAGAAAATAAGAACAAAGAGAAAACTACAAGCTACCTGAGATGGAGTTGATTTACAGAGCTCAATTCTTCGATTTCGGACGCATTCGAAACTCCGCAGCTAACGGCCTTCTCACCAGCCTAAATGCATACATGGTACACAAATCACAGCATTCAACCTCATCATTCTTTACCAATTAAATCAGAGCATTAAAGAAACTAATTAGATATTTATGAAAAGTGCATTACAAGTAAGAGGTTATTAGTGGTCTTCCCCATGGCAGAGAGCACGACGATAGGCTTTTCATCGGGAAAGCTAACAACGAGCTGAGCAATCTCTCTTATCCTCTCCGCCGACGCCAGCGACGATCCCCCGAACTTCATCACGCACGTAAACGGCGGCGCATCGGACCCACGGCTCTCTGTCGCATTCTCTTCATCCTCTTCGTCTCCAAGCACAGCTTCGATTCTTCTCTTCTCGCTCTTAGCTCTCAGCCTACCGCTTCTGCATGCATTTTCCACTGCCGCGTAGATTGATCGCGACGGCGACGCCCCGAAGGAGACCCGCGACAGGTGCCAGAGTCTCGGAGTTCGTGAGTAGCCGGGGATTCTAACCCCGCGGAAATGCAACGAAGCCTCCATTTGCTTCGCTTACCCAAGTTGCTTCGACGAATTATCAAATTTTAGGGTTTCGATTTTGCTGGATTTTCTCGGCAACCAAACAAATTTTATTGGCGGTGCATGCACCCCTTTTTTTTTTTCAAAGCCAGAATTAACGGAGATTTTCTGTGAAAAGTAAAAAGCACCTGTGGGCCTGTGGCGCCTATTTTATTCGCCGATACGGTGTCGTTTTCGCTAACGTTTTATAGAAATTAGAGTTTTCGTGGCTTTTTCAACTGTTTTTCCTTCGTAATTTTCCTGCGAATCAAAAGCTTAAATTTGAATGTCGTCTTCCTTCACAGTCCAATGTTCTCTGCCGCGCTTTACACCATCCCGATCAGTCTCCGTCCGCAAAAGCTGCCAACTTTGCTCAAATTCCGTCGTGGGTTTCCCTGAAATCCACCGCTACGTCGATCGATACCTGCCAAATCGAAATGGGTCAGGTCGAAAATGTGCACCTGGTCTCTCTATCCAAGCAAGGGAAGCTCAGAGAAGCGCGCCACTTTCTCGAGCAGATGAACGACGCGGGTGTATCCGTCAGTCCTCACTCGTATAAATGTTTTGTTTGAAATGTGTGGATTGATGGGTTCGTTGTCGGATGGAAAATCTGTGCATGGATGGTTGAGGAGGACAGTGAAGAACCCACTTGAGTTTCTTGAGAACGAGGCTCTGCAGATGTATTGTGATTGCGGAGTTTATCGGTTGCACAGAAGGTGTTTGATGAGATGCTTCAAAGGAATTTGGTTTCTTGGGTTATAGTTATATCGGCGTATGCGCAGAAGGGTGTTTTGAACAGAGCTATTTCGATGTTTTCGAAAACGATAGAATTTGGGATTAGACCGAACGCATCGAGTTTTACAAGCATCTTAAGTTCCTTGACTGAGGAATCACTTTTGGAGCTTGGGAGACAGATACATTCTTATGTGATAAGAAGTGAAATGAGTAGTAATGTTTCGGTTGAAACGGCGATTGCAAACATATATGTGAAGTGTGGGTGGTTAGAGGGTGCTAGGATTGTTTTCGATAGGATGGAAGAAAGGAATGCTGTTTTTGGACTGGGTTGATGGTGGGCTATACTGAAGACGAGAAATTAGAGGAGATTTTGGAATTGTTTGCTGAGATGGTTAAGAAAAGTGTAGAGGTGGATGATTTCGTTTTTTCGATAGTTCTCAAGGCATGTGCTGGTTTGGAGGACTTGAATATGGGAAGGCAAGTTCATAGTTACGGTGTTAAACTTGGGCTGGATTCCGAGGTTCTGTAGGAACTCCTCTAGTGGACTTCTATGTCAAATGTGCAAAATTTGAGTCTGCTTGTCGAGCATTCAAAAGGATTCATGAACCAAATGATGTTTCATGGAGTGCTATAATCTCTGGCTATTGCCAGAGTGGGAAATTTGATAAGTGTGTAGAGATTTTTCAATCTTTAATTACTAAAGGTGTTACCTTAAATTCATTCGTACATACAAGCATTCTTCAAGCCTGCTCTGCAATCGCGGATATAAATTTGGGGACTCAAGTTCATGCTGATGCAATAAAAATAGGGCTCATTGCATTCTTGCATGGTGCGAGTGCATTGATTATGATGTACTCAAAATGTGGCAGATTGGACTGTGCCTATCGAGCATTTGAATCGATAGATAAACCTGATTCTGTGGCCTGGACTGCCACAATATGTGGTTATGCTTATCACGGCAATGCCTCCGAAGCTCTTACGCTTTTCAAAAGAATGCAGGATTCAGGTGTAAAGCCAAATTCAGTAACATTTATAGCAGTTTTAGCTGCTTGCAGCCATTCGGGTTTGGTCACAGAGGGAAAGCAGTATCTGGAATCAATGAGTAATGGAGGACGAACCATTCATTGATCATTACGAACCATTGATCATTACGATTGTATGATTGACGTATACTCTCGTGCTGGACAACTACAGGAGGCACTTGATTTAATATAGAGTATGCCGTTTTAACCCGATGCAATGAGCTGGAAAAGTTTATTGGGTGGATGCTGGATGCATTGAAACCTTGAGCTCAGAAAGTTAGCAGCCGAGAACCTCCTCCAGTTGGACCCGGAGGACACTGCTAGTTACATAATTATGTTTATTTTGTATGCATCATCCCAGAAGTGGGAAGAAGCTGCATTTTATAGAAGAATGATGGCTGAAAGGAACTTGAGGAAAGAAATCGGATGCAGCTGGATTACATTTACCGTCAAGGGCAAAAAGCATCGGTTTATAGTGGGCGATCAGCACCATTCTCAGATAGAACAGATATACTCGAAACTGAAGGAGCTGAGCATTTCTTTCAGGGATGCTGAAGAGTCGTTTCTTACGGAGGAGGACGTAGTGAGCGGTTTTCCGGAAAGGAAAGAACAGCTTCTTCACCACAGTGAGAGACTTGCCATAGCATTTGGGCTTATTTCCGCAACAGGTGATGCCCCTATTGTGGTTTTTAAGAACATCAGGGCGTGCAATGATTGCCATGAGTTCGCAAAACATGTTTCTGTGGTAACGGGGCGTGCAATTGTTGTGAGTGATTCCGACAGATTCCATCACTTCAAGATTGGGGAGTGTTCTTGCAGAGATTATTGGTAGCCTGAGCAATTTCGAATGTTGATTTGGGCATGACAGTTGCGGGATGGATGCTTTGAAAGAGCAGTCTCATGGTCACTAGTTGATATCGGAGAGAAACGTACCTACACCCGGAATGTCACAGGAACGTTATCTCAAGTTAAGAACATGATCTCATGAGAAAGGTAAACAGCATCATCATTATATGGGTAAGCCATTCTCAGGGTTTAGGGCGGGGCACATGGCTTGCCTTGGCTCAAGCATGGGCTCATGGAAGCTTAGGCCGCTAGTGGGAGAAAATATTGTTTCATAGTGGTGTATACATCCGTTTGTCTATGGGGTGCATTTAATTTAAACCTTGATACAAAAAGCAATATCACTTATGATGTGATTCTTGATTGAAGCTTATATATTAATTTACAATTTTAGATGTGGAGACTTAGATACGGATGGTTGATAATGATTTTTAAGTTGTCGGTGTGGTTTGTACCGTTTTAATTTGGCTTCATCAAATTATTACTTTTGCATTCTTATTAAAATTCGTGTTGAACTTGAACACATCATTAATATACTATAGAAATTTTAAATAAATATTATAATTTAATCTACAATATCACGTTGCATTCAGTACAACGTAAAAATACACTCTTGAAAATTAACAAAACGGATGATAAACTTATACTACCTTCCGTGGCACCATTGCATGTTAGTGCACGCGTGCCTGTCTGTCGGAAGGATTGGTTATACGCGTCTCTTGAAGATTGCTGCTCATCAAGAGAAGCACTAGTCACCCTCTCAAGTGCACTGCACAGTACAGAGGATCATTGCAGTTGGTAGTTAATAGTAGTTAACTCTTCTCTTACGAGTATTTACTGCAGCTCACCCTCCTCTCTGTCTTTCCCTTGTGTGTGTTCAGTTCGTTGACACGTCTTTCAGTGAGAATCTCAACATTTTCTTCCGTTTTTAGTGGGTCCAAAGCCATCGCCATCATGCATGCCATAGATTTTTTTAGTTTGACCGGCACACGAAGTGGTACATCAATGTTACTATATAAATTATGAAATATGTATGTTAAAAAGTTAATAACTTAAAAAATAAAATTTCCCACCACTTACATAAAAATACGTGGTGTACCATTCGTATTTTCGTCACAATCAAAAATTTATCCATGAAAGAAGAGAACCCGAACTCTGTAAAGGCTTATTCATTTTCCTTCATTGTCCTATTTTTGTAAGTTTCAAAAACAAATTATAAGAATTCAACAGAGATTTGTGTGTGCATTATATCCGTTGTTTTGGTGAAAATGTGAGAATGTGAGGATAAAGTTTCACATTGGTGAGTGATCAAACTATATAAAAGGGCTTATAAGAGGTTGCGTTCCTCATCATATTGTCAATAAATTTATAGTAGAACCTCATCTTTCTTCAGCAAGAATATAAGAAGAAAACCGTCAAGTAAAGACTCTTTATTTGTAGAGTATTTGCATGAATAGAGTTGATAAAGTTTTGAAAGGGTCCCCAAATTTTTTTGCCATCTAATAATGCCATATAGTAAAAAAATTACTTTTATTAACACTTTAAAATCTTATCGTGCACTCCTCATAAGTTTAATTTTTTTTTTTTTTTATAAATATAAGAATTTGGAGTGCATAATAAGATACTTTGAGTGTCAATAACAACTCCGTAAAAATGAACATTTTTTTTCTAAAATTTATTATATAATAATGCTATACATTCAAATGAAACTTTAAACTTAGAGATTTTGAAGCCTTTTTTCTTGTTTGGTTGTTTAATATTGAACAGCTTTTTATTATTTAGTGAAAGTTATTTTGTAGATCTTTTGATTTATTATTTAATGACATTTGTAAACTTAAAATCAATGAGTCCTAAAGTTTGTTTTGATTTAAATTATTACTTTCTAGCATCAATATATTATCTTACTTTTTTTGTATAAACTATCTTAAAATGAAGCTCTTATAAATTTCGCACAGGACTTCCGTAATCTCATAAAAACCATGTTGCCAAGTATTAGAATATGATAGAGTTAAAGTTTGTTGAATATGATCCAATCAAAAAGTATACTTGGAGACACAGAAGATATAATGAAGTTGTGATCCAGGATATGTGGTTAGATATCATTGTAAAGAATTAAACAAGTAGAAACAAACAAAACTCATCTCGTAAGCTCCTAAGCTCGTAGCTATATGAATATGATTGCATCATCTCATCAGTTGGGCAGCAAGTAACACGTTCCTGAAAGTTGATGGTATTGGTAATTTCAGTTGGCGCCAAATAGAATTTGTGGTGGGTTTGGACAAGTCCTCCTGGTTCTATCCACATCCAATCATTAGATAAATTTGAATTTCGAAAGTATTTAAATTTAATGTGATGTATGTTTATCATTTTATTTATCTACCATATTAAATGGTGGTGATCCCCACTCACATATGTTATTTTTCTCCTCAGCGAATCCCTTTTTGTGTGTTGGTTTTCTCTCACCTCCTTAAATTATTCCTCCTTCACTCACTCTTGCACCCACTCATTTTTTTCACTTTTTTCTTCTTCTTCTTCTTCTTCTGGCTTTTCACCTCTCTTTCTTCTCATAATTCAACTTAAAAAGCCTCCTTGCTTGGCAAGTTTTTGGAGCGCTGGGTTTTGTTGTATGCAGCTTTTCATGGTTGGTTTCATTTCTTTCTGGTGAGCTTTTACTTATTTGTGTTTGTTTACAACTCAGATGTGCTTTTGATCTTCTCAATGCTAGTGAAGAGGGTTTTGGTTTTTCTAAATTCTGCATGCGTTAGAGATTTAATGAATTGGATTTGGTGGAGAAAGAAAAATGGGCATCGATCTTACAATTATTTCTAGTAATTAGTATAAAACAAATATTGTTAACTGTCCTCCACCGACACTTGGGATGTCATGGTTGTTAGAGTAAATATGGAAATATAGAGAATAATCCGAATGATGATTTTGAGGTACGACTTGAATCGTTTTGTTAAAGTGTTATTTGTTCCCACTCGAATGAGTTTGCTAAAGGGTTCTTGACAAATCATTTTCAGGATACAACAAAGTATGAAATATTCGATTAGCAAAACTGAATTATATTCTTTATAAATAACTAGAAAGAAATTGTATGAATGTGATGTAGAAAGAAGAGAGCAAGGAATGTAGAAACAAATTTCTGAAATTGTATGTGAAACATTATGCCACAATAGGTATTTATAGGCATTAAAACATCGTTCATTGAGTCCGTTTATTTTAGTTGAAGATATACAACCCTTCTTAATAGTGTTGACCTAACAGACATGTCTTCTATTTAATATTTTCAGAAATTAAATTTGACTTATTACATCTTTTAATTTTATTCATACAATTTGAATAAGTATCATGTCTTTTAACCAAAAGTTACAATCTTTCAACAAAATATACAACAGTAAAAGGTTGAATGAAACCCAACCTTTTACAAAAGGTTGCGGTCCGTACACACACGCTGCACAATGCAGCACCAAGTCTCATATATATATATATATATATATATGGCCAATCATGCACTAC
Organism: Pyrus communis; assembly: GCF_963583255.1. Taxonomy (NCBI): domain Eukaryota; kingdom Viridiplantae; phylum Streptophyta; class Magnoliopsida; order Rosales; family Rosaceae; genus Pyrus; species Pyrus communis. The sequence continues at coordinate 7,716,322 of NC_084806.1, read as the reverse complement.
CGTGTCATTTTTCACGTAACAATGTCTGATTGACTTAGGATATCGCCACCATTGTGTTCAGGTGCATGGAAGTTCGTCTTCTACAAATGTGTTTTCTAGTATTTGACAAGACAAGGCAAGTGATCATTGCGATTGCATGGGGTTGGGGTGGCACCATGAGGTGATTAACTCCTTTGTTTATGTCACAGAGTATCTTCTATACTTCTAACGAAAGTTGCACTTTTGTGTAGGGACTCCTTGGATGCAGTTTAAATGACTTGATTTTGGCATCTTCAAACTTAATTGCTTCTGGATAAAGCACTTTCTTGAAATTATCCAAGTCCATATGGATGTTGGAGAGACAAAATGTTCCTACGGCAAGCCTCCGTGGATATTCAAAGGCAGGTAAGTGTCCAACAGCACTTGCTTTTTTTATAACTTGACTGCTCTTTGTTCTTGGTAATGATAAGGGACTTGCTGATTGCCCTGGTTTTTGTACCTAGCGCGTTGTATCAACTCCATCTTGTCAAAGCAGCAACTGTCCGAGCATGCATTCCGAAAGATTTCAGATTAGTTGAAGCATTTGGGTAAGTATAATTATAACATTGTTGTAAAAGAGAATAGCGTTCATATGATTTGTGATTGTTGTGAGAATTTGATCACTGAAATTTGTGTTTACACTTGTTTCAGGTATACTCTTGGCGGCTTCTTTCTTGCCAACTATGATGACAGTCCAGCAGGAGTCTTTGATGAGGTTCATGTCTTCTGTTTAATCGTCTCATCTAGGAAGTTAATACTTATTCAGCCTTGATCCAGAAATGAATCAGTTGTTTATTGTAGGAGTAGTCCATGTTTGCTTAAGCATGATAAAGAAAACACATAAGTTCAAGTTTATTCAACCAGTCGCTAACGAGAGTGGGTTTATTTTCTCCCTCTCAGCTCGTTGTGATTGCTGGACTTGTATGGAGCCCTCCAACATCTTGCGCGTATGTTTGCCTCAACCTTATCTTTCTCTGTAATAAGATGTTTGCATACAATCTTATTCCGGAACATGTACACTGTTAACTTTGGGGCTAATTATTCCCTAAGCTTGCCTCTTGAGCAACAATACCCTAATTCCTAAACTAATTTATGTCGGTCTTTATACGAGTGGTGTGACTGCCAGTTGAGTTACATCTTTTCCTGTCAGATGTGACATTGTGTGAGGGTATATAGACTTGGTAAATCCTCTTTAGGGGCAGAAAATAGCGTGTCGTGGGGCGTACACGCAGAACTCCTCTCTGGGAGAGAGAGATCTGATTACTGAGCTATGCCTAGCGACAGCTAAATCATTAGTTTGTTCTTGTTCTAAGTTAGAGTTGATATAATCCTGTTGCTGAAGTACTTTATTTATAAGTACTTTTACTTGTTTTTGTCAAACAGCTGGGCAGCTAAGGTGCTTGTGAATAGTGATGAAGCTTGTAAACATGGACGAAAGGTGGGAGGCTGCATAAGGCACTTTGCCACAGAGTTTGTCATGAATTCTTAAATTTCGTATGTAATTCTTATGTTGGTTGCAGTCCTCTCTTGCAGGAAGTAGGGCTTCCAAGTCATGTTGCGAGGTTTTCAAAGGTATGATTTGCATTTGAATTATAAACATTTTTTGCAGCTTGCATATGGTGAACTCTTCATCCCTAAGGTGGACTACGGATACAGTTCTTTACTAAAAGTATTTAAGAAGGGAAGTGTTATTGGCACTCCAAAAATCTCATTCTACACTCCTCACTAGTGTAATTTTCTTTCCTATTATAGAAATTTTGGAGTGTAGAATGAGATTTTTGGAGTGATAATAACAATTCCCTTTACGAAATCCATTTTTCTGTGCAAAACAGAGGATTACAGCAGTGTCAAGGCAACCAAAGAACAAAAATATGGGATTTCTTAATGTCAATGGTAGCAGTGCTGCTTTCTGTGATCCAAAAGATTGTATGGAAGTTCAAGTGACTGAAATCAAGGCTTCGTCAGTTAAAGATTCCTGTAATGTCAACCTCACCACTTTCGGTAAGTTGGTTAATCTGAACATCTCATTTCATTAGTATAACTTGGATGTTTTTCTTCTGTGGTTTTATGCTCCTAATTGCGAGTTTGATGATGGCAGTGCCTGAATCGAGCGGTGAGTGGAGGGGGCCAGCGATCAAAATTTCTCTTCCAAGTTTTAGGTAAGTTTCTCGCTTAGTTTCCCTTTGCTATTAGAGTGTTTAGCTTTTTCCCTTATTTCCTTCCTTCTGTTGTCAAATTGTAGCGGCGGCACAGAATATTATCCCAACCTTCTCAAGTACTCTTGCCGGATTGAGTGCAGGTTTTCTTTTAGTTTCAGTTACTTTCTTTATGTTCATCAGGCTTCATTATGTTAAACTCGCATGTATGCATCGGTTCCCACCTAACTCAAGTGTTAATTGTTAGTTTGTTGCCTGATCCAATTCTGATAGGGTACAAGCAGTGCATCCGGCAAAAGTATCAGGACCATCTCCGATGCCAAAGAATGAAACAGAAAAATCTTCAGAAATCCATACCAGCAATACAAACAACCACGCAACCGAAGAATTTGTGGATAAAGGCAACCTCCTCTGGGAATCTGTGATGTTATCCAAGCCCGTATTGGCATTGCAGTTCAGTTGTATGAAAATGCAGGTTGAAGCTCCAGTTGTAGTTTTCAACTCCAATAACTCTTTAACAACCACTTGATCATAATTTATTTTGTCAGGCTGTAATGTTTTTTTATATAGAATTATTTATCTTGATGTATTTTTGCCGGAATAAATCGGCTCCACCTGAATAATTCAAACAGATCAATTACTTGAAATATTATTATACAAAAATGGAAACTTGAAATTTGACAAAAGCACTCCCTTTCTTTACCTCCTTTTTTTTTTTCAAATTTTTACAAAATTCTACTTTCCACAGCATGGAAAACCCATGTAACATGTTACAAGTAACAAACAAATGCAATACAATCTCAATTCGGACCCTAACTGATCAGTAGATCAGAATACTTCTGGTAGAGGCCGGCCCTCCAAAAACGACTTGAACAGCACGAGTGATCTCTCAGGCTGCGAGAATGGCGCTTCGTGTGATGCTCCTCTAATGGTGGCAAAAGAGAGCATATTACCATAAACTTGAGTCCATCCACCAACCTGCAGATGAAAAGATGAAGCATTCAATTTATCAAGTTACAAATTCGTAACAGAAGCATCTGAAAGTTCTTAAATTCAAGTAATCACAAGTATGATTTACCTGCTGCCCTCCAAACCAGACTCTATAAGGTACAGTGGTACTTAATCTTAACTGCTCTGCAAGTCCGTTAACTAACTTTCGACTTCCAGTCAACGGGATAACAGAATCTTGGTCGCCGCTGAATGTTTAAAAATCAAATTTAGTCAACTGCAATGAAATTTAGGATGAAACAAAATGTTTTGATGCTGTCTAAAGTTCATCTACCTGTAAACCAAGACTGGTATTCCTGCTTTGATGAGTTTGCCTACGATTGTGATCGTTGGTATCTCCACATCCAGCTGCTGATAATCCAGTATGCTGCCATAACACAGAAGATAATTTCAAAGGCAAAACTGTTAACGTGAATACTACTTTGAGTTGCATTCGAATTTTTGAAACGTATGGCTTCGGAAGAGAATTACGTGCTGCAAACTGCCCATTGACGAACTCCAACAAGACGAGCATGAAGCGCCTTCTGCACGTCTGGCCTGTTCAGATAATTAACTATTTCATCATCTACGCATACATCTATTGTGTCAGCAACTTCCTGCAAAACGAACAAGTTCAATTGTTTAAAAAATGGATGCGAACTTCGTGAAACCAAACCACAGAATTTCATGCTGCAATGGAGCAATAGATGGTATTCACCTGAGGAAGGAGGGCTTTGGATTGGGAGAACACAGATGATATACAAACATCAAGGGTGACATCATACTTGTCAACAAATTTACTGGTTTCTCTGCTCACTTGGCTCATCACCATCGCACAAATAGGCGAAAGTGAGCCTCTGTAATATTCACTCACATACCGCGAGTAGTTGCAAACGGAAGTGAACATGTTGTATGTTGAATCAGATATCAACCCATGAGACCAGAAGAACTCAGCTCTTGAATTTAAGTCAGTTGCAAATTCTAGGACTGGATTGCCCAACTGCCATGAGAACAAAACATTTAGACCAAAATCTAGACGACGAAAAGCTGGTAATTTTCAAAGATTATTACTCACAGCAATTCCTTTCAAATTGAACTGATATTCCTTCTTGAATTGGAGCATGAGTTCTGCTAGCTGAGGAACATAATGACCTACAGGACAAATAAAATCAGTTCCCTTTTTACTTATCGGGGTATTTTTTCTGACGTCGAAAATATTTTCAACATTAGGATCGAGTCAATCAACATCGAGAAATAAGAAAAAGTGAGGAACAAGATCAAGAAAATATACCAGCATAGCTTTCTCCAGTAATATACAGACTTCTATTTCTGTATTGGGGAAACTTTTCTAACCACTTTTGCAAGAAGAGAAGATTGTCCCTGGCTGTAGACAACAAGGACAAAATTCAGAAATCACACATAGCCTGTAAAGGTGGCTTTTTGTCAACTCACGAGGACAATCACAAAACAGCATCACACATGGCATGTCTGTAAAGTGAATTTTGGAAATTAAAAAAAAATTAAATTAGTGGAAACCCCATCATGAAATATTCTTTTGAATCTTTGGTGTGACAAGATATGAAAAGATTTCATATGGAACTTTGGAAGAAATAAAAAGAATACTTCCTTCTTTTTTGGGAAAATGAACAAAGGAAGATGATAGCAAGACAAGTTGACTTGAAAGTTAGGTGCAGAAATTTTGTTTCTTTCCTAGCAAGATTTCTACTTGCTGAGAAAATTTGAAAGACAGAAAAAAAATTTAGAGTCCGTTTGATAACCATTTCGTTTTTAGTTTTTAGTTTTCAATTTTTTTTGACGGAAAATAGAAAAAAAAATCAAATTTGAAATAGGTGTCATGCCTGTGATGCGATCGGTTACACCCTCATAGGAAGAAGTATCCGTTGAGTAAGAGAACCCCACTCCAATTGGTGTCTCCAGGTACAGCATGTTTGCTTCTGCAAACCAATGAGCACGTCAAGCAATCTGCAACCTTGGATTGTTTTGAAAAACACCATTGATCAGAAAATATCTCACCTGTATTCCAGCTATGTTCATTTCGAACCAAGACTTCTCCTTTGGGCCTGAACGGTCCGTTCTCAGAAAATGCCCCGACTCCAAGGGAAGAACAACCAGGACCTGGAAAAATCACAACCCATCAAAAACCCAGAAATAAAATCTCATTTATTTAAAAACCCAGATGGTAAACATTGTGAGAAGTAAAAAAGATGGAAAATTTAGTGGTGGGTAAGAAATGGGGACCTCCATTGAGCCAGAGGACAAGAGGCTTGGAAGCTGGATCTATTTCTGCTTCAGCTAAGTAGTAAAACAGAGCTTTCTGTTTTTTCTCATCAACGGTCACATAACCCGAATACTGCTGGAACCCGACTGGGGGCTGACCCGGCAACCCTGTAATTCTATCGAGCAGAGAAGGAAAAGCTTCTGCTTCAAAGGAGGAAGAAGTTATGTGGAGGAGAAGTATAGTGAGTACAATGGTTTTCCATGGTAGGGAAATCATGGTTTGAGTGGGAAGAGAGAGCAAAGAGCCTAGAGAGAGAGAGGACGAGTGAATGGAGGTCAGCTGAGGTGCAATGGTGGCCAGAGTGGGGGCACTATATAAAGATTACAAGAGACGGGATATCTTGTTAGTTTGCAATTATATTAGGCTTTCTAGCCAAATTGTTCAATGAGATTATTAATTATAACTTCTTATTTTGATATTTGACATTGAAAATCGAAAGAGGTGGTTTCTGAGTTTGTTTACAGCAAATTATTTTGGTCATTCAGTGAAAAGCCTGTCAAAATCAGCGTTAAGTGGAGGGATTGTTTCACAAAAATATCTTTTAAAATATGGTCATGTGGTCATTCACATGACAATTTAACGAGAATATTGACAAATTTTTCACAAAATGACCAAAATGATTTACAGTGGAGAAACTCAGGGACCACTTCTATCGATTTTAATTGTCAATAACCAAGGTGAGGAGTTATGCCAATTTCAAGGACCATATTGGCTAAAAACCCTAATTATCATTGAACTTTTGTCTGTTCAAAGACATTGGGCCCAAAATAGGAAAAGGACTTACATGAAACGGTTCATCACCACGTGACGTCCTTGACCAATAATGCATTGTTGTGTGCAAGTTTTTCTTCACATAGCAATGTAGTATTCAATAAGAGATGTCATATAGCAGTAAACTCATTTTATATAAATTGCTCTCCTAAAACATTCTTTGATTCGGCCGGTGCACCTCGTCATCCGTCACCACACTTAAAAAAGAGAGACCCAAACATCGAGGTGGGATAAGTATTGGGTGTGTGAGGAGAGCAACTTATATGCCACATGTACACAATCATGGTGTCATCCAATGCTAATGATTTAAGGACACGTACACATTGAGAAAAAAAAAAAAAACTTACCCTATAAAAAGGAATGTGTAAATGATACAATGATAAGGACACGATCACAACATAGAACTTACCTATATAGGGGGAATTCAATGTGTGTGGAAAAGAGTGACGTGGTTCCAATTAACATTAGACTCCAAAATTTCTCCTATTTGCCTAGAGAAAGAATCAAACGGTACGAATACACTGTAATCACAGCATTATGTGTCAATTATAAACAATATGTGTAAGTTCTTTTATTATATGATCTCGTATGATTAGCATGTGACATTCTCGTAAAAATGTATTTGTATTGTGCAGGTTACTCTCGTCTGCCTAAGTGTTTCTTTTGGGTGTAACTTGACCGAGTGAGTCAGCAAAATAGGCTGTTACTGTTGCTGAAAATGAAAAGAGAGAGTGTGCTTTAAAGGAAACTCTATCAATTCACAGATTGTACAGAACTCTACTGTAATTGTCTTTTTGGGGTTTGTCCAACAAGTACTCCAAAATCTACAACTGAAGCTGCAATTGGATTTACTGTAAATATATTCGAACCTGGCTTCTCTCCCTCCAAGTTCTCATACACTCTCATCTCTTCTTATTTGTACGGTCACGGTTAAGTCACATCAACATTTTATATCACTATTACTTTTTGTCTTATTTCTATAAAAAAATCAATATAAAATACTAACGTGACTTAATCGTGACTGCACAAAATATAAAGGGATGAAAATATATGAGAATTAAAAAGGTAGAGAAGCCGGATCCAGTATACTCTGCTCCATATACAACTTAAGATAAAAAAATTGAATTAAATAAATATTTTTAACAAAAGTAGCTATATAAGCATGGCAAGGGCACCACAAAACAGTTGAAGGTGACTACCAACCAGAGTGTAATTATGTCTCCACAGAAACTCACTACAACTTTCTACAACTTTTGGTTTTTTTTAAAAGAAATAGTAAGATATTGAATCATGAGTTATGATTTAGGAGGGTCAATGCCAATGGTAAAATATCACATTTCAGTCCATATTTGATAAAGTCTCTAAAAGCATACATACAGGCATCAACGATTGATCTTAATACAACAAACAAGTCTTTCAAAATATAAGAGCATTTCCAAGAGATGTAAAACAACCAAAACTCTATTTTAAATAGTCAAATCTAAAAAAAAAACACGCTTCTAACAAATTCTATAAAAAAGTCTCTATTACAACAAAATAAACCATCACTCTTAAAATTTACATAGTAACTCTTTATTAGCTAAATATTAATAAAAAAAATAAAACTCAAGATGGACCATTGAGCAAAAGAGAAAAAAAAGAGAGAGAAGTCTGTTTTAGAAAATGAGTGTGTTTGGTTTGAATTGTTAATAATAAAAATATTCAATTTTTATCAAAATAGAGAATGCTGTTTAAGATAAAAAGTAGCTAAAATAATTTTTTGACACTGTATACTTACTAGCTTAACAAAAATTTAGAGCTTCTCTGTAATCAAATCAACTAAGATTAAACTATTGCGCGTGTGCCCTAGCAAGCACTCAGCCGCAGAAGGCTATAAACCTCTATTTTCCCATGGTTCTGTGTGAAGTAGGACAAAACATATTCCGTTATTCCATGTCTTGTTTGCTTCTTCTCAGCCCTCGAGCTCAGCTTAATGTAAGGTCTCAATCTTTGCTCGTGACAACTTGGAAACTGTCCAACTTATTATTCATTTTATTTTTCCCCACGAATTAAATCCTAATTAATCCGCATGCAAAATTTTGTTTTTATCGTCGCCAAACCAAATGTACTTACCCGTTGCAGCAGCCAGCATCTCTGCAATATTTAGGTCACTTTTTTTAGGATAAAAAAAGAGAGAGTAGGGTTTCAATGGAAAGTACCTGTTCCTGTGCCCGACTTTGGTCGGGAAATGTGCCCAGAAATGGAAGTGAAGCAATGAGCATTCTGTGAGTTTGGAAATCGAAGCAAAGGCTTCACTTTTTTCTTCACCTCTTTTTTTTTTTTTTTTTTTTTAAATTATTCTTTATTTTAAACTTGATGGTTTTTTTTTCTTTCTTTTGTTATATTTTAGTTGTTTACAGTGGAAAGCTAGCCAACTTTCTGAATCAATAATATCGATTTTTCGGTTCTTATATTGGCCTAGACACGCATGGTTAGCACCCATAAATTTTGGTTTCACATTTGATTAGGGTTTCTGTGTGCAGATAAGTAAATGGCAATGGATTGAGATTTTTTTTCATTTCTTATTTAAAACCCTACAATGTTTCAATATACATTCATTCTAATACTTAGAAAAAGTACTTTATAGATGTATACAAGGTTGGTAGTTAGTTTGTGTCAGCAATAGACGTATACAGCAACTCTAATGACACATCCCGATCAGAATCGAGACGTGTTGGCCGTCACGTGAGAGTGATGTAGTCTAGTGCGCAACAGAAGTGATAATGATAAGAAAAATGTGAATAAATAAAAACCAAAACTAAACTTATTTAACTAGAGATACTATGTAAGTGTGTGAAAGTGCTCAAGTATATAATACACACATATCAGAGCATAGGTAAAACGGAAGTGCAGTCAAACTAACTAAGTACTAATTATACAAACAGGGAGAAGATCCCTACTTATTTAGTAGAACGTCAGAACCGCCGAGTAGTCCTCGTGAGCCACCAAAGATGAACAGCTACCTAGAACCCGGAGGGGTGCAAAACAGAAGGGTGAGTGGGCCAAAAAAAAAAAAAAACAAAACAAAAACAAAATGTTTGACACATTTATCTTTTCTAAACATAGTAACCTCTCTTCGTAAAACCCGTATAGTTTCCAAAAAATACTACTAAGTAGGTACGAAAAACCAATGCACAAGGCCAACGAAAACTAAAGCATGCCATGTCATAATATTTCAGTACTAAAAGATGTAAGCCAGGTGTGAAACCAATATAAAGTAGTATGCCAGTTGGAGTCACCTAACGTGACTTGTACGACTAGATCTATAACTCATCAACATATGTCTGCAAACGAGTCGGAGTCCCCTAATGTGACATGCACGACAGGTTGGGTGTAAATAAGTACGCTTAAGTGTTACAATCACAAGAAAACTGTGCGATAGATCGCGGGTCACCTACGAGTCGGAACCACCTATTGTGGTATGTATGACAAGCTAGCACCAAAACTTGGATCCAATGTGAGCGTGCGATGCTGGAGGTGAACAATCATGTGAAAGTTGTGCCCTGGCCTCGGGGTGCAGCATAAAAAGCTCTAAATGCACAAATGCATAGCAATATGCAATGCAACAAGACCAATCACATGTTAACTCACCTGAAGCTTACCTGAGCCTCCGCAGCATCAAATAGTATAATTCACAATTCATACTAATGCAACAATATAGTAATAAGCAGTATAGACATGGCATACAAGGCATAAATTCATTTAAAAACGTTTTCTGGAAATCGTAAGGCATATATATAAAGCAAATGCCCACTCACTGATAAGTAGCAGGATCGTAGCCCCCTTACTTCGCTTGTCCACGCTCGTCCTCGGGGTACACCTCACCTATATGCGATACAACTATTTTAACGTTAACTCAATAGCACATAAACAAAGTCTAGGATTAATTCTTCATATGTTGCTCAAATAGGATGTTTGAATATACCAACGTAATTTACTCGACAACACGAACACCCTCATATTTTTAGAAAAAATTTTGGACCTCGGACGCGCATCCACTCGCCATGTGTGGCCAGTGCCTGACGGAATTAACGGCGTTACCTGACGCCGTCAGAATATTCCGTCAACTTTGACGAAATATTCGCTTTCTTCTCCAGTCAACCTTGCCATCCGCCGCTGTCCGCCATCGCTGGCACCACCTTCTGTTTGTTGATTTTTGGAAAAATATTGCCGGATTTCTGGAAAATTTTCAAATCTTTATAACTTTGCCATTTCTTAACCAAAATCCATGAAATTTATATGGATTTAAAGCCCTTGAGGAGTAGGACAAAGTTGTACCTCTCAAAAGTCCAAAATCAAACTAAAATCGGCCTGAAAATCCCTCGAAAGTTCTGGCCAAAATTGAAACTTCTCGAACTCACTTGTTCTGACGTCAACTTCACTCCCAACTTACCCCAGGGTCTCTGTGGAGTTGCGTAGATGTTTTCTCGAGCCTTAAAGTCTCCTAACTCGGCCACAAGCACGACGACCCAAGAACCACTACGTCGGCGTTCAAGAGTCCACGGGTTAAAACTCGTCAAAATCCCAAACAATTAGTATGGCTAGGTTCGTGAAGTCACAAGAAAGGTGATGGTGGATTCTAAAAACTCGATCCATGCGAATTTGATGATAGTTGGGTGTATGAGTGTCACGTTGCAAAAAGGAGAAAAAGGGAGAAGGATCGAGAGAGAGAGAAAGAAAGAGAGAGAGAGAGAGGGAGAGAGAGAGAGAGAGAAGAGGGTGAGAGTACACGTGTGTGTGTCTGATTGGGCAGCATCAGAAAATGATATTTTCTGATTGGGCTACCGTGAGAAAGAGGGAGGGAGAGATAGGATTCTCAATTGGCCCAAGAAAGAAACCCAAAAATCTGATTGGGTTCAAGAACATTGGAACTATTGTGATTGGTGTACTCAATCCTAAAATATTTCTACCCATTTACGTATTCAAATAATCGTAACATTTTCGTTACGAATCCGATTCTGCCCTAACTTGCGTCAACGCGTTCATGACGCCGAATACGATTTAATTACGACGGCGAGGAAATAATTTAAAACTACAAATGTACATCCATGTCACTAAGCCAATGAGGACAATATTGTCACTTTACACTAGAGGGAAAAAAAAAATATATATATATATATATATAATAATAATAATTTGAGACGGGTCGTCACATCTAATCACACTAATATCGTTGTCAATTATTTTTCCCTTTTTATCAACATGTCAATCCCAACTTAAGTCTATTAGAGGATCTCATATCCAGCAACCCAATCCTCCCTTTATTGGCCAGATTTGTAGGGGTATTGCCCGAGTTGCAGAGACACAAGGAGCAACGATGCACCAGTCGGAAACGAGAGAGAATGCAAATTTAGTATTATTTTAAGTTTAACATTATGCTAAATTCGCTCTCCTCCTGGCCAATGTTCATTTTGTTAATTTAGCTGGTGGGATTGCTAGTCTGTTGGACTTCCACTTTTTTCTCTTGGCCTGCTAAAATAGCAAAAAAAAACCTATTTAGCTAACTTGTTGGAAATGCTCTTAGCTTTGGACCAAAAAATATATCAAGTGGGAGTAGCTTAGCTAGGACTAATAACCCACGTTTAGTAGAGTCCAGAATTAAAATAAATGAGATTAACTCGGATTCGTATTGATTCCGCACCTCACTAAATGGCCTTATGTAATTCTGCGCGGCAGGGAGGGATTAAACGGGATTAGAAGTAGGCACGCGAGTTCTAGGCTTTCGTTCTTTTTGGATCTCGATCTGTTTCCATGATTGGGACGATGATGGGATTAGCATGGGTATGGCAGAAATATATTAGCATCGATTAATTAATTACAATTTGACGATAAATTAATTACAATTTCGACTTTAACTTACAATAAAATGGTTGCTTTGGATTACAACGGGCTGCCATCATCGCCCATATTAGCCATCAAATGCCTAAATTCCTTTCTCTTCTTCCATAAACCCTAATTTGTTTTGCACAATCAATCCATTGAACTCGGGCTAGAAGCAAATACAAAGAGGTGTGTGGTAATAAGCTTTTATTTAACTAAACCTTGAAAACTGAAATGTCTACAATACGCTTGAATTTAACAATTCTTTAACGGAATGGGCGAAATGAAACCAAGTTGACAATGTTAGTTTCAAAAGGTAAATTGAAACAAAACCAGTTTCAAAGGATAAATTGAGAATAAATGGCAGTTTTATGGGGCATTTCAATTAATATGCCTGATTATTATTATAATTTTTTTGTAATATTTTAGAATTAATATGATTATGTTGAAGTTCATCAATTCTAATATATATATATATATATATATATATATAAAGAAAGAATTGAATACTGCTTACTTTAATTGGGAGGACAGCTAAATTTAATTATCTTAGATCAGAAAGTGAAACCCTTCAAAGTTTCAGTTTATACTTTATATTCAGCTTATACTTGGAAAGCTTCTTTATAGATGTATATAAGTCGTTGTTAGTTGGTTTGTCTCCGCAAAAGCACGGATACAAGTCAGAAATTGGTGAAACCCTAAAGCATAAATACGTAAACTTGTAAAGTCAGACCTGCTTTTAACTTGACAAAATGGATGAATTGTTGACACAAGTGCAAACTAGAAAAAAGATTTGAGACTTTGAAGCTCTCTCTCTCTCTCTCTCTCTCTCTCTCTCATGTGTGTTTGTGCGGTGATGATGGGGCCAAGAGGGGAATGATTTTCACTCGAGCATGTTGGAGAAAACATGCTATGTAATGTGACATTTTAATTTTTTTACCAAAGCTAGACCACCCGATTTGTAGAGACCAAGGGCAAACCCTACCAAAAGGCACTGCCTTGCGGCACTTGCCGCCCACAGGGCCACACCATGCACGCCTCTACATTTTGATGTAGGAAGCCTCCTCACTTCCACCACGTTTGCCTTTTCTTTTCTTGCCGTCCTATCTCTACTAACTTCCACATCAACTTTCACAACTGTGGAGATTAAAAAAAAAAAAAAAAAAAAAGTATGTTTTAGATGAGAGTTCCAACTTCACCTCTTAATTAACCCAACGCATAATCTAATCCAGTGTAATGATTCCAGTGTAATAATTATGAGGAAAATCATGATGGATACGTCCAATTGTATGGTAATCTTTGAATTTCAGGTGTGTTTACACTATGAGTTTTGTATTAATGACACGTGTGATCATACTGTTCGAGGGAGTGTTTTGATCTAAACGCAGTCAATATTATGATATGTCAAGAAACAAAACTTGCCTATCTACACTGGCAATATTTTCCATGTAAGCAACCGGACTATAAGAAAAATAATTCAATTAAACAAATTATAGCTCCATATTTTTTAGGAAACTTTAACGAAAAGCTTTCGGTATTGTTTATTTTAACGAAAAACCATATTTTTACAAACTAAAAAATCAATCATGTTAAAACTTAAAGTTTTCAAATCATTTTCATTAGTTTTCCTTATTTTTTTTTTATACAAATTAGAATGATTGCGGTTAAAGAAACTAAGATCGGTTACATTTTTCAAAACTTTCCATGCAAATCAACATTTGCTATGAAAATTTGAAATAAGCAAAAGCATGACTTACCATTTTTTTTCCTTACATGGACTTCAAATGATAATATGTAGATTAATAGAAATCATATGAGCAAGAAATAAGAACCTTTTCAAAGACAGCTTTAACCTTATAGATATAAGGTGATGAACAAAGACTCATATGACATCAATTTGGCGTCCATGTAAGTTAGTAGTAAGTCAATCAAATGCTTAAGAAAGAGATCAACTTGATAGTTTGATAGACCGATAGGGCAACAATATATCAATTTGTAATTAATTTCTAGGGTTGTTTTTGCTAATTTGTGTAGGCCCCAATGCCTTTATTTATTTATTTATTTTTTTGAACAAACGATATTATCTACATTAAGGGGGAGTAAGTGGCCAAGTCTCACAATGTGCTTGCAATAATGTAGTTCAAATTCACCTTGGACGAGAATCAAACTTAAGACTTTTTACTTATAAATAAAAAAAAATACCACCAGACCTAGTATTAAGTAGCGGCCTCAATGCCTTGTTACATAGTCAAAATCACAGATATGCAGATGAAATCATTCACCACAAACTTTAATTATAGTGGAGGAAGATTCTAAACAATGTTAAACATGTAGGGGTGTGTGTAGTGTCTATGGGGGTTCTAGATTAGGGTTTATAATAACCGTCTATTAGCAAAGAAGGGTCCCATTTCACAGAAATGGGAAGGGGAAAAACCGATAGGGAAGGGGAATTGGGTCAAATTCACCTTTAGGATTCTAGTGTCTTTCTTTCATTTGTACGCGAACCTTTTCACCATTTTCTTTTTCTCTTTCTTCTTTTTACTGGGATGGGGTGGGGGAGTCCACCCAGAAGGCCATGGCCCCAACGGGGGGCACTGCGTACTATTATATTCAAGTGCACATGCCTATCCTGCTAAGTGCTGCTATCCAATCCTCCAGAATACAATGCAAATTGTAGACATCTATCTCTCTCTCTCTCTCTCTCTCTCTCTCTCCCCTAAATTTGGTCCCAGTTAGTCGATCAGTTGCCCAACTCTCCTGACTCTTGTGGTAAGTTTATGTTATGGCCCCCGGGGGACACTTACGATATATATTTTAGTCACTGTGGCTAGTGGCTTCAACAAAATATGCAGAGCGTGCTTAGTGCCATGGACCGCGTGACAGAGACTCCAGTGAGAGAGAAGGGGAGAGAGAGTTTAGCAAATATTCCAAGCCTCCAACAGCCATTTACAACGCTCCATCTATGAGATGACAAAACCAATTTCCCGGCCTTATTCTTTCTTTCTCAAGCCCGTAAATGAAGTGAATCATTTTTTCATGTGTTTGGTTCAATTTTGGTAGTGCATATCCGCATTGCAGATGGGTGGGAAAAAATAAATTCTGAAAGAAAGCGCACCTTGAAGCATTATTTCTTCCCCTCTTGTTTGAAACATATTTTTCATCTTTCGTAGCGAACTTATACAGTTCTTCCTAAGCCATAACTAGAGGTGTCAAACGGGCGAGTTGGCACAAGCAAGACACGAGCACAGCCCATTTAAATAAGACACGGCACGACTCAAGCTCATTTAATTAAAGCATGGCACATTATGATTCGTAAGAAGTGGGCGGGGCAAGTCTAAGATTTTGGCTTAAAAGGCCGACCGGCCCATGGCCCACGATCTTAGTATTATAGTCTAATGGTATTCTTCTTCACTTGTAAATGAGAGATCTTAGGTTCGATTCTCGCCAAAGGCGAATTTGAACTACATTATTATGGTAAGGCCATTGTAAAACTTATAGCCCACTTCTCACCCCCTTAGTGTAGTACTATCATTTGTTCAAGAAAAAAAAATATATACATTTTAAGGTTGAGACTTAATATAAGTTATGTTTAGTTCAATAACATGTTCAAATCAGTTTTTTTTTTTTTTTTTTTTTAATAAAAAAAAAAAATAAATAAATTAACTAAAGTTTGTTTTGCCGAAACCGGCCAGTTTAGTGACCCATCATAGCACGGCCCTGGTTTTAATGGGCCAAGGCCACGATCTGGGCTGGACTTAATATTTTATTAAGTGCAGGATTCATTTATTAAGTGGGCATGCCCAAACATAATTCAAATCCACGTGGGGCTGGCTTTAAATTAACCCAGGCCGGCCCGGCCTGTTTGACACCTCTAGCTATAGCCCACAAAAGTCAAACATAAGTTTGGATAAGAAAAAAATAATATGCACAATAGCAAAAAGAGTAGAAACCATTTCCCTACCAATATGGGTGGGAAATATAATGCTTATGAGATCTCCTTTAAGTGTAGTACCAGCCCGCTATCTTTACAAAAATTGGAACAGACCATAAGAGTAGTAAAAAAATAGAACAGAAAAGGGCATAATACTGAAATTCCATCTGTACAAAAATTGGAACTGTTCGTGTTCGATTGCGAATATGTCTACGTATTACAAGAGACGAACTCACCTCTCGTGTATTAACTACGGCCGCCGTGTTAGGCAGAATCTCATAAAATTGCTCCAACAAAATCAGTTTATCGCAAATAATAAATGAACTAACAAGAAAAAAATGCAGGCAATAGCTGATCATAATACATCTAAGAGATATTTACTGTCAAGCATGGCTTCATTGTGGAGCAGATTTCTGCGCAACAGATGCGGAAGAGTACTCTTGATCGATTGCCTTGCGGGATTCCTCCCACAGCCGGCTCTCAATTCCCAATTTCCTGAGTTCCATCAACCCTTCCTCAACTGATCAAAAAACACGCGTATTTAGGCAAAAACCAATTAATTGAAATGGAATGCAATGATTTTGTGTGCAAGGACCGAGTGAAATCTAAAATTCTGAGAAAAAAAGTAAAACTTACCATCAACAGCATCATGTGAAGTCGGTGCATGCCTACTGCGGTTAATCCAAAACTGAACTCTTTCTTTGGCAATGTCCTCCTCTATACCAAGAACTTTGGCTCTTCTCCAAAAATAAGTAAGCCATGCCTGCGGCAGTTGAATACATTTAAAGTCATTACATTAACAGTAATTAAGATCTTGTCCTTGTGAAAAACGAATAGTACCAAAGAAACGCATAGACTAATATGTTTATTAGACCGAAAAACAAAATCACTAATAAATTTGAAGATTATGACAAGTGACTACTTGGACCATTTTATTAAGTTTCTATAGATCAAATGTATGTGGCAGTTGATTAACAAGCTGGTATATTTCTATCTATAGAAACCCTATTATTAAGTTGAGAATTTAGCCACAAAGGTTGGTCAGAATAGCATCCGTTAAATTGAACTTCAGCAATCAAGGTGTACATGTAATTACATAAATGCGTATACAGAAGGAAAATGATTTTGAATGAATGGGACACAAATACGAATAAAAAGAGACGAAATTTCAGACCTCCTTAAAAAGAACATCCTCTGACTCCTCTGGACTCAACTCTGCAAGAAAACATTAATATCAGTACACATTACATTACCACTATGACAAACAAATTTTTGAAAGCTATCCATCATTTGATTACGACGTAAATAAAACTGGAGATCTTATCGATTAAATTCACACAATACTTAAAAAGGAGAGAGTTAATGACTCTCTGCACAATGTTTTATGAGAAATTTATGTAATTTGATCGGGTGCTGATATATGTGACTATTTTGTCCCTATTCCATAATGTAGTACGTTAGTAACAGTTCCAAATTTTATTTGTTTATTTTTAAATATAGAAAACTATGGATAACCCAACGACTTGATATCTAAGAAAGAGAGGCATACCAATGGCCTCCATAAACTTTGGATCAACAGGTGATTTGATACCTGAAAAAACCCGTATGTGCATAAGACAGTAGGAACTGTAGATGATAGCAAATATCAGAAGAAAAGTCAACCATACATGCCAACATGATATAAAAACACAATGCATACCAGAGAATGATAATCGAGCAGAGTTTGGACGCCGTTGTTCAGCCAATGCAAGCACAATTTCATCCTCAACCTTCGTTGTACGAAAAATCATATATTATTGAGAAAACTAAAAAAGAGGCAGATTACTGAAAGAAAATCACTGAAGCAATCTAATACAGACAGTAAAAAGAGAGACAAATACTAATCTAGCATGGTGAGTCTGAGTCTGAGAATAACAAAATATGAGAACAAAACAAGATGGCAATGCATTAAAGTGCACCTTCAAGGAAGCCAGCTCTTTCAAGCCCATTTCAACTGCAAGCATACTCTCAATGTTTCCTTCTCCAGTTAGATCATTCAAGTCTTGCACCAGTTTGTTTCTCCTCTCAACATCATCATTACCTGTTCAATGTACGAAGAAGCATGCCGTAACTACAATGACCTACTCTTGTCACATAACCAAACAATACAAAAATATATACTAACAAAAAACACTGCACGATGATTACTAGCCTTTTTCCCAACGTTCCTCCTTAGCCTTTTGTCCTGCAGAAATGACGACCTCAAATGGGAGAGGAGCTAATGATGACCAGTATTCATACTTAGATACTGCAATATCTGCACATATACCTACAAGGCATTACAGAGATTGTGTAAAATTGAGTCAGATGAAAGGACAGATTGGTCTCTTTTTATTGTCTTGTATTAGTTTTTGTTTCCATTATTAAATTTAGTTTATTTTCAATAAAATAAAATGGAAGCAAAGGCAAACAAAAAAGGATTTCAATGAGTAATTAATTATCAGAATAAATTTAAAATGGACCACTGAAGAGTAAGACAAGTATCACGTAGAATAGATACCAAGCTTCGCAGCTAAACCCCAATTGCGTGCAAGCCAACACCTCTTGAGGACTACTTCTTCCTGAAATATGGATATAGATAATCAAAATCCTCCAGATGCTACTAATATGCTCTCTGCAGTGCGAAACTAAACAATTAATCACCAATGATTTCATATGCTCCAAGAAACGGGTACAAATACCATTTCTTCTTGAGTCAATATCATTCTTTGTGTCGTTGACTGTAAGGATTTCACTTCTGATTCAGCTCCATGAAGTTGTCTCATAACAGTGTCACTCGCTTCTTTTGCTTTCTGATTCAAGCAATTATGTTAAAGACAGAATAATAAAATATTTGCAGTGGTAGCAATAGAAAATTCCTCAAGGAGCCAATGAAGAATAAATCATACTCTCAATAAGCTTTTCCAAGTACTATTTCCTAAACATATTTTTGTACGGTGAATCTATAATATTTAATATTTTGTTATGCTTCAGCCTTAAGACTTGGATTTAGATTTCTTTTTTGGCAGACTGACAACGGCCGCACGGTAGCATGCTTACCTCAACTTCAGACCGAAGGGACGCAACTTCCTTATCGGCCTCATCTTTTGACTGTTTTGCATCTTTAAGTGCAACCTATAACAATAAAAAAAGCCTCCTTAGTTTCTTTGTTTTGTTTTGTTTTTTTGTTTTTTTTTATTTTTATTTTTATTTTATTTTTTTTGAGATAATTCATGTGCATTCTGGTTTAGCAAACTCCTGATAAAAGTTAAATAAAAACAAAAAACTTCAACCAAATGAGTTTGTAAGTAGGTTTGGCTTGTAATTAGGTGGGGCAAAAATAAAACATTTCAAGTTTCTACAATTACCTCTTTTTGCCGCAAGGCAGCTTCCTTTCTGCAAAGCAACAAGAAAAGATGTCATCAAAGGAAAATGAGAATGAAAAGGGCAGGCGTGAAGGTTAGTTAACTTTAGTACACCTGCTCAAGAATTTTGCATCCAAAGACAAGCCTTCGCCAAACGCAGTAACCTGAAGACTCACAAAAGCAAACTTCATGTTTAATAAAGGCACACTCTCAAACATTATGGGCAGATCATAATAATAGAGCACTTACCTGTTTTTCAAGTTCCCGAATTCTAGCCTCTGTCTCATCGCATCTCTCTTCTTCATGTCTAAGCTGTAAGATAAATTTCAGAATGGAATCAGTTACAGATAAGTTCAGTTAAATTAAATAATTAAGAAATAACAAGGATAACTTATTGCACCTTATCAAGAATATTCGAATTCTCTTCTTGTAGCATTTCAAGCTGCAATTTAAATAGTTAATAAGTACCACTCCAATGATAGGAAACAGAAAATAATTTCCTTATTTATCGAAAGTAGTATACAAATGACAAGTATTGAGATGTTAGGATAAAATAAACTCAAATAGATGTTATTCATTGACATACTTCATCACGGAGTGCAGAAGCGTCACGTTGATCTCCTGGATCTTTTGTTTTGTAATTTCCTATTTCTGACAAGAATCTGCAATTCATGCAAATCCATTATGTTCTAACTTTTATTATTCATTCATATAAAGGAACCCCCAATCCAAAAACCCGATAGGGGGTTATATATCATGCATAGAAATGAAACTATTAGCAAGACATTAATTGAACTCCTTAAATAGTATGAATACATTTGAAAGCCTGAACGAGAACGATAGTGAAAACTAAGGTAAACTATGCTATGAGCAAAGACATTAAAAGAATGCATAAAATTATTCAGTTACTCTATACCTAAACCTCTGAAATTCATAAAATAGTGGCAGACCTTCAAATGTTCAATTATACAAATGACACGAGAGAAAGAAGATTATTTACCTGTTCTCCTTTTTGCTATTAGTGGTGGGAGGATCCAATGGCGGCAGGGAAGTTGCTGTCCTCAGTGTTGTTCTATTGGGTGGTACCAATGGAGGTGCTGCACGAAGAGACATTGCTGGCCTTCCTGCTGATGTTGAGCGAACTTGTGGAGTTTCGTCTAAGGAGTTCCGAGCTAACTAATTAAAACATCAGAAAATTGAATTAGCCCTCTTCATTGAAGCCAAAACTTCCCCATCCATTCACAACACCATTCATCGACACACACATTCCTTTCAAGACACAAAAATAGTAAATGTCTACCAATCTAAGTTGTGTATGAACAAATCTAAACATCGCAGTCAATCAAACTTTCCACTCAGTAGAACTCTATATCCACACAAAAGGCAGCCTTTTTCAAGCTCAAGAGGGCAGAATTTCGCAAAATTCATCGTTAATCAGAATAGATAGAGCAATGTACTACCGGATTTCAAATACAAGAGCAACTAAATCCACATTCAGTTCTTCGTCCGCTCAAATTTAAGCACGATCTGATTGCATTTTGAAGAATTCATTCAACCACTCAGTACTTACAACCGAAAAAAAAAAGTGCACAATTGATAAAGCTCAGAGATTTACCGCGGGCGAAGGTGATCGAGTAGTGGACTTCAAAGACGGCGCCGCCGGCTTAGCACCGGGACTGTTGGTATTCCTCGACAGAGAGAGCGGCGGCGGAGCGCTGTACCGGAATCCTAGATCATCATCTTCGTCGTCGTCGTCGTCGCCGTCGGCGGTCTGAGAGGCCATGACCTGAGCGAGGCGCTGGGCCGCGGCCTTGGCGGCAAAGTTCTGAGTGCGTTTAATGTTGGAGATTCCGCTGGCGGAGGAGGACCGCGCGTGGTGGCCACGCACAGGCGACATTGCAGGAGACGTAGCTCCGCCGACAGTGGTGGCGGACTCGCTCGTCCACTGGCGGGCGTAGACCGGGCTGTCGGTTCGCCTCCGGTCCATGGAGTTGTAGTCAGTTAGTTAGTTAGTTAGTTACAGGCAATGGGAGGGGCCTAGATCGCGCTCTAGGATGTAGGGGTAGCGTAGGCGGAGACTCGACGGCTCCAAGGTCGGAGTTTTTTTCAGCTGAAGACTGAACCAGAGCATGGACAGAGAGATTTTGGGGGCCCTTGGATTGAGCAGACCGCTGTCTGTAAACTTAACGTTAGTCAGATATTGCATCACGACTTACGAGTAATTTATGATGGCAAATTGGTCTTTTTCCGGTGTAAATGGGTAATTAGATGGATAATTTTGGTAGAATTAGAGGGATAGCGTTTGTCTCTCACGGTGAACCTACTTGTCTCTCGCTTATAATTATCATAACAAGATTAATCTACTTGAGGTTTAATGATATTTTTCTTCATTGGTAAGTGAGTGGTCTTATATTTGATTCTCGTCAAAGACGAATTTGAACCACATTATTGCTAGCTCATTGTAAAGCTTAACTCATTTCCCCACCCCCTTAATATAGATAATATCGTTTGTTCAAAAAAAAAAAATTATATCTGCTTAAAATTATTCAATTTAGAGATTGTTTAGTCATTCATATGCATCAAATAAATTGATGATCGTTTAATCATTCATATGCATCAAACAAATTGATGATTCTTCATGAAAATGCTACTTCTTATCAAAACTGCCGATTGGTTTGACATACATGGTGACTAAAAGATCTCCAAACTAAATGATTTTTTTTTTTTTTGGTAAATATAGTTTTTAGATGATAATAAACAAAATGAACGGTTTTAATTATAATATTTGTACAGTGAATACACAGTAATTATAAATGAAAAGACAAATAAGTTTCTCCATAGAGGGAGGAATGATTTTAAGTTTGAATGGATAAATAAGAAAAGAAAAGTAAGATTGTTACCATAATTTTGGATTGGATATTGAAAATTATGATAATGAGGTTGAATTTGTTTTATATGTGATTTGAATATCATATTTGAGATAGAAAAATTTGCATAAACACCACTGTAAACTAAAGGACTTCCACTAAGAATTTATTAAACTAGAATTTGTTTTCAAGGAAGCGTAAGATATGTTCCACAAGCTTTAGTCTAATAAATTTTTAACCACAAGTCATAAACTTGAAAAGAAAGGAAAGCTCACCTAAGATGCAGATAATATATTTTAACAAAAATGTTACCACCAAGTTCATGTTTTCTGGTAATTGTACCATTCACACTAAATGGTGATAAAATCGGCAAAAAAAAAATATATATATATATATATATATATATAAAAACTTATTTTTCTTGTAATTAACTATAAATAACTTTTCTATGGTTTAAAGTTTAATTGAACTTCGTTTTTAACGAGATGCTTTAAGTACAGAAACGACGTTATAATGTAGAACTTGATCGATGAACGGATCCAAAAGGTGTTCTTAGCAAAAGAAAGACTAAAGAAAACAAAGGCCGCCCAAACAAAAACAAGTAAATTATTTCAATCTTGAAAACTACACTTAACAAAATTCTATATTATATACTGATGTGCCGGAACTAAAACTTAATCTCTACTTAATTAAGTTGAAAAGATGCCCCCATGGACTTGGACCTTGAAAACTGATATTTGTTTTGCCTTCAATAATAAGTTATGGCTTGCCAGGTGAGACTTCAAAAATCTGTTCTCATTCGTTAGCCTGTGTACCTTGAACGAAATCCGCTCATTTGTTTTTCTCCTGATCTACTACCTGGTTCTGCATAGTTTCATCGATGAGCTCCAACATCCGATACTTCGTAGAATTCTTGGTCTGTCTTAAGCAATGTCTTAAGAGACTTACGTTCCATGGTCTCAGCAGCGGTATGACCTCTCGAGATTGTCGTCCAGAGCCCTAAACCCTAAGTCAATCAAGTATTTTGAGACAAAGTGTGTAGGAGAGATCGAGTACTTAGAATTTGCCCTTTAAAGAGGGGCCATGATGCCTTTATATAGAGCTCTATCCAGGATACCCCTTCAAGAACTAGGATACTTGGAACTTATCCCGGATGACTTTGCTTATTTTGGCCTACAACTTTTTTGGGTAAAAAAACCTCGTATCTTAGCAAATCTGAAATATCATAACCTTTTAAGGACTAGGACTCCTTGACTGATCACAACGTAATTAGGAATGTTTTGTTTCTATCAATGGGGAGGGAAAATAGGAACTTGGGTCCTTCTTCAACATTGAACAGATAAGCTATAACTGGTGTGAGTAGCACACCACGTAAAGGTGTTTCAATTACATTTCTTCTCACAAAACAAAACAGACAGGTAAAACAATATTCCAGCCCTCTAAATCAAAACATTTAACATATTCTTTATAAGGTGCCGAAATAAAAACTAATAATGTCATAATTTACTCGAAATCATCATATGTATTATGAATACATATAAATAGACACATTTGAAAACTCAAACGCTAATTAATTAAGTTGAAAAATAGCTAATTAAGATCAAGTACCAGTGCATCCAGTGAGCCTTCCAAAGAAAGATGGCCCTTTGGACTTGGACCTTGAAAATTGAGGCTTGTTTTGGCTTGTAATTATATGATCAGTAGTATCCTCATGGCATATCAGACGATTCCACAAAATTTTGTTCTCATCTGTTAGCCTATGCACCTGAGACAAAAGCCTTTCAATCATTTCACTTTTCTCCTTGTTTCTCCTTATCAACTCAGCCTGCTGCTGCATATTTCCGTCAATGAGTTCTGAGATCTTTTCGTCCCACATTTTCACTTTTTCATCCACATTAATATCAGATTCTACGCCATGATCAATGTTCTCTTTTTCCATATATTCTTCGTAGGATTTTTGGTCTGTCTCAACCTGTGTCTTCAGAGACTTGTCCTTCAAGTAACTTGAGATTTCCTTCTCACACTTCTGCATAGTTTGGACTTTTAGGGAGTCTAAAGAAGAAAATGATCTCAGATGAGAGGCTTGAATCAGCTCGGATCGAAGCTGATCATACTTCTCGGCGAGCGATCGGTACGACTTGTAGAAGTCTTCGAACAAGTTTATGAGCTTAGGTTTCCTTTTGAAGAACATCTCAACCCTCTTTGCAAATGAATCTCCATCTACTTCAATTATATTTAGCATGAGATTGGTCTTTTCGTTCAACTCTGCAACAATAATACCATATATTCGGTTAAAAAGTTGGAAACGAATAATTCAACCCATGTGTACTACTTTTCTTTCCATATTTTTTTTGTGATCCCATGAGATGGTATTAATCCTGATACTAAGACCATTACTATGGATCTCTATCACTCTAAATCCATATCAGTAGGGATTCAAACTGAGAATATAATCAATTTGGATTTCAGAGGATTTTAATGGACTTTTTTAAGTGACAGATTTCAAATGATTTTAATAGATTCTACAATTCCATATGGATTTTGACATATTATTATGGATTTCTATTATAGATTTGTATGGATTTCTTTCATAGATTTCTTAGGATTTCTTTTTTGACTCCTACAACATAAATTCTTTTCTCAGTGCAAAATCTGAAAAAGACATAAGCATATGTATATGGGTATGGAAATATAAACCAATCAAATATGTCTTTTCTTTTCTTTTCTCATTTGAATTGTGATTTCTTTACGAAAAATAATTTGAACTAATCAAAACAAGTAATGCTTCTTAAATCAAATGTCTCAAAATTAACCCTTTTTCCTCAACAATTGATTAGTTCATAATGTGTTATTCAGTCTAACTACAGTTACCAATATAAATAGGCTTTGGAAGATGCTTGACCCTTACAATAACATGATTACACGAAAAAGAACAAAAAGCTTGAATTGGTAATAAGATTCTTAGTAGTAATTTCCAAGAGTTCAATTAACATGGTAAAAAAATTAACACATTCAGATAGAACGCATAATCATTACAAGAACTGTTAGTAGCTATTAACATTTCCCATCAAAGCATTACAAGAGATACTATTACACAATCCAAAATAAAGGAAATAAAAATTTCAAAAAATATTGTACAATTCAAAAAATTTTGAGTTTGCAACTGGGATGATTACAGTTGAACATGGAAGGAAATTAGGTTAGCAGGTTCTATGTCTGAAAGAAAATGGAGAGTGAGAAGGAAAAATTGAGTTGCAGAATGGAGAGAGAGAGAGAGGGGGTTGAAAAGAAATCATAGGACTGGAGGTAGGATTTTGTTATGCTTATAAGTTATAATCCCTTTTCAAATCCTACAAAATCTCTTATTGAAAGAAATCCTTCAAAATCTATGAATTTTTGAATACCTATAGATTTGCATGGACTCTATAAAAATCCTTTAAAATCTCAGTTGACTACATCAGGATTATAAAGTCTTTTAAAATCCTTTAATTGACTACCCATGTATTTGAATAGATTCTTTTAAAATCTTTTAAAATCCTAGTTGACTACACCATGATTCTAAAGTCTTTTAAGATCCTTTAAAATCCTCATTTGACTACACTCCCTGAATTTTTGTGTTAAAAAAGAGTGCCAAAAGATACAAAACATGAATTCAAATAAAATTTCTAATGACGAAATAGTGCAGAATGAATATCGATTACAAAAACTGGTATTATGAGGAGTGTGAGAAATTAGGAAAATGTTGTTAGCAGCCTGTTTTCTATTAATTTTTATATTAAAATTAGTGCACGATGACTATTTTATTTTAACAGTTCATTAAACTTTAAACCCTAATCCAAACACGGAAGATCTATCAATATATATATATATATATATGTGTGTGTGTGTGTGTGTGTGTGTGTGTGTGTGTGTACACCATGCAGAAGCTGGTGTACTTAACTGGGTGCTCATACTCAAAACCCTAGATCAGGAAGAAGAAAAGGAGTCGTATTACTAAACCTGAGAGAGTAGCTTCAAGCCACTGAGATTGATTGGGACAATTATGGCTGTCCCACCACCATGAAAAGGAGGCAGCCTGGTCTTCCTGCCTCTTCACCATCTCTCCTGAAATCGAACCCATCGTCTTCTCCACCTATATGCTCGCTCTACAGAGCTATCATACCAGAAACCGTCCTCCCTCTTTGAATTTATATTGACTTATAACACTCTTTGTCAATATCCTCCTGATTTTAAGGACTTCAAAAATAAAATATTTTCGAGAATGTGACGCGTCTTAACTCTTAATTAAGTTTTAAGTGTGAAATTGTATGATTTTGACATTTACAATTTTCAAAAAATTGCATTTTTATTTATGAAAAGCTCTTTTATTTTGTAGTTGAAGTTAAAATTAAGTATTAGGTTTAGTATGATATTATCAAAACCGTACATTCAAAATAATTATTGAATCAAGGGTTCTTATTTAACGATATATTATTATTATTATTATTATTATTTTGACAATAGCATATTCTTATGTCACTTAAATTCGATAATTGTAAATTAATTTGGAATGATTAATGTGAAATTGACCGAAATTGAGGAGTCAGAAATGTTATCTTGGGAAATCAATCAATGTGGATCCCTTAAATTATCTCTGAGAATTTATTATATTTAAGATGCAGATCGTTGAGAATATAAAAAGATCAAGCCAAACAAAGAGACTCTACCTCAAGAAACATCCTTCATAGGGTATCCCAGCATATGTGGGTTGAGCTAATTGACTAGGACAGTGCATTCGTCTTTTATATCCAAATTCGACCCTTTCTCCATTGAGTTAGATAAGAAGACTATAATCATTAAGTCAATTCATCACTTGTTGGACCGTCTTTAAACAAGTTGTAGTTTAAAAAATCTAACCTTGTCAAAAATGGAGTTTGGACCATTCTCAAATAATGATGCTGTAAGGTTTAGGCAACCATCTCTATGTCCTAAATAAGCAAGTTCACGTCCACATACCTTTTACAACCATGCAGAAGTCCTGCGGGTGTTAAAAATGGTAATTTCATTGAATTCTTGACTACTACTCGAAATACCCTCATAAGCTTTTAGGCATCAGCATCACTCTGACATAAAAAACAACTCTGAATTCCCGAAGGACCTTCCTGCCTAAAGAATACTCAAGTAGTCATCCTTAAGTTTAGCGGATTTTCATATGTAAGAGTTCAGAAGTTACGTGAGGAGAGAGATAGAAAATGAGATTTATATGTTGAAACAATGTAAACGGCGATCCAGGCTGAAATCTTATGTAACATAATTCGTGTGCATGAAAATCCGTATACTCGCTTATTCTTGATGTTTTCTTTCTTTGAAAACCAAGTTAATTAAGTGTCGATGCAAATTCAATAGCTAAATCATTAGTTAGCTGTGATTAGGGTGAAGGATTAACTGTAATCAGGCACCTTCACAACCAGCCCAACCATTTTTCCCACCTGCTAACTACCAAATATCCAATTCCAAATGCTGCTTCGACTGATCAATTTCTCCCTTGCCAGACTTGCTCTTTCGCACCCCAGATATACAGTTTTGTATCCCGACCACCCCACACCACCACCTTTCCCTTCATACCCGCACCATCCTTTTCCGAAATTTACCTCCTAGCAGGGCCATATTGGTCCATCACTAGGTTTGAATCTCTTATTTTACGTTTTGGATCTCGAAAACTTGCCTTTTACCATCCTCGTCCCCGAAGTGACCACGTCTGGCAACCTTCTCTTATTTGATCAGGAACAAAATGTGACAGGGAGGCACCTCAACACCCAACCAGAACCACCAAGCCCGAACTGAGCCACCAAAGCTCGAGCAAGAGTTTACCACCTCATTCCTCTTCTCACAATGAAACCGATCATGAAAGCAAAACCTCGGCAATTTAAGGTGCAACTGCCAATTAATGGGTGGAAAACATGAATCACAGACTCCAAACGAGGCCAAGCAGTGTCAGGTCTAGGGCTTTGCTGCTCTCAGCATAATCTAAGGTTTTCATCCCGACTCCAATGCGATTCTTGATTCTATGTTAATCAGTTTTAGTTATCGGAAGGGTTAGGGTGGTGATTGTTTATGGTTTAATGGCAAAATCCTGCTCATTTGCCCTCCGATAAAGCAAAGCTGATGCTTCCACCCTGGTTAATTAGGACAAGGAAATCCATGTCAAATCCTACATACAAAGAAATTAACAATGACAAAGATAACAAATATGAGCAAACAAGATAAAATTTCTCACCAGCCAGGATGGACAACAAATTTTCCCAAAGAAATAGCCCAATTCACCTGCTCAAACAATTAATGTCACGCCTCAACTCAAAAGAACGCAGCAGAAAAGGAAGCTGAGAAAAACACTGAACTAAGATTTCTATAAGTTATTTTTGTTTATTTTTTAAAGGCTCTTCTGGAAGAGGCGTCGCAGTTTTGGGTTATTCTCTCTTTCTTTCTTTTCCGGGTAATCAAGAGAAGCTGGGAAAGCCCGAAATCATATATCAAGTCTTAGTAATTGGTTCTCATGGCAGAGATTATGTGAGAAAGAATACCTTGTCAGTTCCAAGGGAATTGGCAACTACATGGGTGACCTGGTCATCTATATGGTTGGTACACACAGCACCAAACTGTTCAGCTGTCTGCCACAGCGGATGTAGGTGAGGATTGACCTCACCAACTGGAAACACCCTGCTAAATACTATACGACAACCATTCAAAATCTTCCGCTGTTCAGAGGCTAGAATATTTCTAACATCTGCTTCATCTAGGGAGGGATGGGAGAAAAAGATCTGATGTATCTTCTCAATAACCTATACAGACAAAACAACAGATAATTGATTACCCTCAATGAACCAGAGAAGCAAGTGAACAGATATGAACAGCATCCTCACCGACAATGAGGATGCCAAAGTCCCATCTTCTTGTCTCTCGTCATGATCAATCTCGAGTAGAGAAGGACCTAGAAGCCCAAATTGTCGTCTGCTACAAGGAAAGTACGTATAACT
The DNA here is from genome assembly GCF_963583255.1 of Pyrus communis. Taxonomy (NCBI): domain Eukaryota; kingdom Viridiplantae; phylum Streptophyta; class Magnoliopsida; order Rosales; family Rosaceae; genus Pyrus; species Pyrus communis. The sequence continues at coordinate 7,687,038 of NC_084806.1, read as the reverse complement.
GCAAAAGTACTTGTACATAAGCATTGGGTAACAAGGCAAGCAAGCCCATCAAAGTACAAAGGATTATTATATCTTAAATCAAAGCATATAGTTACCGTTCCACAACTATCAAGTTCAGTTTGTTATGCGGCCAGACCCTCACAGAATCATCTATAATCACAACATCTGATTCCATACCCAAAACTCCTTCCAGATCCTTACTCTTGGGAGCATCACCATCATCAGAATCTCCATCGTCGCCTCTAGAAATGACTCGTCCAGCAAAAAGTACCCCTGTTGGATCTAGCACTTTTGCCATTTCCGTAGCATATAGCTTGTTCCCCATTGTGTAAAGATGCAACTCAAAAAGTTGACTAGCCTGATGTCCAGAGAGGCAATGCAATGAATTCTCCACTTTCAGATAAGCCATAAAATGAGAATTTATGCCAAAATATAATTATATAAAAAATAATAATTTACCCTCTCCAAAAAATTCCAAACCCCAGGCCGCAATTTGGTCCACATTCCCATGTGATGAAATCGGAAGAGATGTCGCTGTGGTTTTTCACGATCCTGTTCCTCTTTCTTTCTCAAAATCTCATCATGCACTGGATCTACCTCAATAAACTGAAAAGGAAAACCCAAGTTAAAACGAATTTATAGAGGAAACAACCCTTACGAATCACTGGTCACAAGAGACTGAATCCATACATCAAAAAGACTACCTTAGCTGAATTAAGAAGTGTGTGATCTAGATCCAAGACGAGGCAGAGCTTGCGTGCTGCAAACATTTTCTTCTGTTCTTCTATCCTCCTTGCTCTCTCTCTCTGGATAGCAACTTTTTGCTGGTCATCGTATCCTTCAAACAGATGTTCAACATCTCCCCACATGGGAGCTGAACGAGAGGGACCAGCAGCAACTGCTTCAAAAGCAGAACTACTTCCAGTACGCTGCTCCTCAGCTTTTGGATCTATTCTCTCAGATTTGATTGGAACAGGTTGGGAAGGAACACTCTGAGAAGCTATTGCTGGACTTGTTAATCCATTAGAAACAGACATCATATCAGCAATATTTTTCAGATTCTTTGTGAATTGACGAGCAATGTCAGGGGCCTCTACTGATTGAGAAGTGACTAGCTTCATATCTGACTGACCATCTTGCTTTTCACCGGTAAGATTATCCTTATTCCCCTGGCTGCTCGGCAGTGGGTTTACAATATTTCTGAACTGCTCTTGTCCCAAGCTCCCACTCTTTTGAAGTACATTACCATGGAGAATACGGCGAGGGTCGCGGGGTTTCATACGAACTTTCCCTGACTCATCCTGCAAAATTTGCAGTGCAAAGAGTTTTTATAACTCATAGCAGGAGTTATGAATCCAAAATAGTAAAAAAGGTAATCAACCCACCCCCTAAAAATAGAAAATTAAAAACAGAAGATAAAAAATTAAACTAAATCAATAATTAGGAAAACTGAAATACATCAGTCCTACAGAATGGGAAAAATTGCAAAAGAACACATGCTTAGCCCATTCTAAAACAACAGTTAGGAAAAAGGACACAAGCACTCACCATCGGAGCTTTTTGTGAACTAATGGGAAGTGTCTGCAACATCGCTGCAGTCTTTGAAGGAACATTCACTGATGCATCTGACCCTGGTATTGAATTTGAGCTTATAGGATGTGTCATACTTTTTTCAGGATAAGCAGACTTCGGCTGGGCTTCTGCAGCTAACCTTTGCTGCTGTCCCAGCTTAAGTATGTTTAACAGCATGGTTGGATTCACAGCCTTTAATAATGCAGGCAAGGAAGCTGTGCTTAAATCCGTCAATGCCACATGCTCGTTTGAACTGTTTGGGCCATTTGAGTTTCCATCAACAGTACTAGGACTACTTACAACATTAACCACTTTTCTGGGATCAGACGGTTTGTTCTCCACTGTCTGATTATTGCTACTTAAATGAGGTCCAAAGCCACCAATGTCCTCCAACCAGCCACAACTTCCAGAAGCGGTTTTTGGATCTTTAACAAAGCCCGAGTTTCCCAATGTATTCCTTTGCCTCTTTAATGCAGGACCATCAAATTTAGAATCCTCAATGGGTTTTTGCTTTCTCGAGCTTAATGTTATAACCGAATCTATTTTAGGTGCACTATGCACTGTCAAGGGTTGTGGGTTATGATTCAAGACACCCACATCAGAATTGGAAAACCGAAGCCTAGGATCTCTATTCCTAGTTGGAACTTTTATGGTGATATTAGACCCAGAACTCGCAGGGGCAGCACTTTTACCTGTAAATCGTTCTTGCATGCTGGAGCTACCCACAGGGATAGGGAAGGGAGAAACAACTTGCTGTCCCAAAATAGGAGGAACTGAAGTTCTCAAATTACTAGCAGAAGAAGAACTAGAAACCTCTCCAACAGTATCATCGTCCCCTTTATCACCGTCTTCTGAAGGGGTTGGACTTGGAAGTCTTTCACTCATGAAAAAAGAGCTCCGGTTAATATGTTGATAAGTAGATACAGCTTTAAGGGCATCAGTATCATAAGGATGCAATCCAGAACCTTCTGCACTTGGCGCCCTAGAGGTATCAGGCTCTGGTTTTACCATCCTATCAGTAAAAACCAATGTGTTCTGAACAGGAAAACATGATGGGGATTCTCGTGTTGGGGAAGGAAGGCTATCTGCATCATGATCCTTGTGAGTGTCTAACAGGGGAAGCACGACCCGTCTACCCTTTAAACCAGACACTCCTGATCTTGGAACTTCGGACAACATAATTGGATTGCTGTAGTTAGCTGAAGAAGTCGCATTTACAGCCGAAGCGTCAGAATTCTTATTATTAAACCCGATAACCTGTATCTCATCATCTTTAATGCCTGCTTTAGTTTGAAGAAAAACATCAGGGGAATCCACAAAGGATGTCAAGACACCTATCTGGGAGAAATTAGAAACCATGTCAATACTTTCTAAAACATCAACAATTATCCTTAAATGATTATACTAATACAGCAAAATGCGCACCTCTTTTATCTGCTCAGGGGTAAAAAGAGGAGGATCATTCTTCACAGAAGAAAGTAACCTGTTACCAAAAACAAAACAAAGAAAGTAACTACACTACCAACGGCATTAGAAACTACAAGAACGAGAAAAAGAGCATCGAACTCATAAGAACCTTGATATGATATCTTCGTTCTGTTCCTTTTGGACTGGTCTCATGGAGCAGAACACCTGCAACAAACAGCAACCAAACCTATACAACTTCAATAACCAGAATCTGGAAATATCTGGACAGAAAAACATCAATGTGAGCAATTCTTAGATGGCTTACGGAGGTGATAGCTTGTACCGCAGTGAAGGACAGATGAACAAGAGCTTCCTTTGTGGAAACATTAGTTTCCGAAAGCACCCCACGCAAGCTCACCAAAGTGTTGAGTAACTGGAGACAAACATCCACAAATGATCTACAAAACATAAACCAAACTGTAAGAAAACATTGTTTAACAGTAACAAAGCAAAGTACTCAAGCTGGGGCAATCATCATTTCACAGCCACAATTCACCCAAAGACCCGAAATTCGACATCAATCAGTTCACTTACTTCTCTGCTTCATTTCTAGTAACACTTGCCAAAGCTTTCCGAATCGAGCTCACTCGCTTCTCCAGCTTCTCATTCTTCAAGCCTGTCTCTGGATTATCAATGTTCATATTATCACAATCCAAAACACCATCTCCAGCTTCGTCAGCCACACCCGCGGCGGCCTTTTCGTCACCAGAAGCCTCCGAATCCAAATCAATCTCACCCTCCTCCAACTCCCCTTCCTCTTTCTCAGCATCCATTTCATCGCCACTGTCAACAATCACCACTCTATCCACTTCCTTCGCATTGCTCCTTTCAGGCGAATTCACCGACGGCGACGATGACAATCGCTTCAAGTTCTCGTTGGGATCAACATTCATCTGCAGAAACTGATTGAGCGGCTTATTCTGTACGGCCTGAGCCCAAGCGAGGCTAACCAAGCCGGGCCTGTACCCCCGACATCCCGGGTGGTTGTAGATGTCGCGCATCGTCCAAACCCTAGCATCATCTCCGCCGTTGGATTTAGATTGATCATTGGGCGGCGGCCGCGGAACCACCACCTTAACTTCGTGCTGCTTCTCCTGCTTGATAAAATCTTCCTCACTGATCTCCTCCACTGAATTCGAATCGGAAATTTCACCTTCTTCTACATCCTCCACCACTTTCGCACTTTCATCATCTCTCCCCATCACACCACCCTCTAGGGTATCCTCGAAATTGTTCCACCCAAATCCACCAGCGACCATAAATCGCTATAAAAAATTATCCAAATTTTACCACCACCAAAACAAATTCCAGAGAGTCAAGTATTTTTACACAAAATTGAATTCTTAGGGTTTAATTTTTCCTCTTTTTATATTTTTTTTTTCCAGATATCTGGAAATTAGCACGGTAAATTACGATCAGATTAAAGAAACGAAAAGAAGAAGACGAAGAATTGGAATATTTCGTAGAAATTTCTGGGTTTTCAGATCTGTATGGCAGAGTTTTGAGATCGCGATCTTTGGGATTCCACTTGCGCTTTCGGATCGGGGAGGAGGAAAAAAAATTGCAGAAAAATAAGAATAAAGGACGATGAGAGAGTAAAGACCGGGGGAAGAGTTTATAATAAGGACAAGGGAATCTAGTACACGCAATGAGTTTGAATCTGGGCCGTACACGTCATGAATCCGGAAAAGCTAGGTGATCCTGCTGAGGTTTTAAATGACAAAAGCAAGTTTGCTCCATTACTAGTTGTGGGAGTTTGTTTTTATTGACCAGTTGTGGGATCTGACTGGATGGCCCCTCCCAGAGACTATTTCTTTTTTCTTTTTTCCCTTTTTGCCCTCGCCTCATGTCTAAGAATATACCTTTTCAAACTGTTTATTTCCTACTTGAGTTTTTGTTGAGGGCGTCATAGCCAATTCGACAAATGAGTTCCGGTTTCGATTTTTGACTGGTAAATTACACGATAATGGTCGGAAAAATTTAAAATGCTTTTATGAGTTTTTTTGGTTTCAAAAATACAAATCTATTTTGACAAAACCATCGTCTAATTTTTTTTTTATTTTAATTTATATAAATGATCCCCTTCATAATTGATGCCCCAAAGCCAAGCAACTGTCTACCCCATTTCAGAAAACAGAGCAAACGATCCCTATCAACGCCTATTTCTCTCCAATTATACTTACTTAGATGGGAAAAACACTTCTTGATGCTCGAAAGCTACCTCATGGGGGATATTGGATTAGTCCATTTCATCGTTACTTGTGTGGATGCAAATTTCCGTCTTCTTCTCCTTTAACGTAAATGCACCTGGAAAATAATAACACCTAAGATACAACCAAGAGCCTCACGTGCCCATAATGAATGGGGGGGCTTTGGCCGAAAAATTTTCGATATCAAAGTTAGAATTTTAGAGAGAAAGTGTTTAGGGGATTTTTGGGAGAGATTGAACTTAGCTTTTTAGTGAAGAAATGAGACTACATATAGAGGTGTGGCCGGCCCTATTTGGAGAATAGGGACCGGCCACTTATGGTGGTATTTTTTAATATAATTACAAGATATTATGAGAAATAATATATTGCAATTAATTTGGTAACTAATCTTAAATTGAATAACCTTTTGAGTGAGGATTTGATGAGGAATGATGGGAGAGATTTGAATAAATATCATCTTTGACTCTTTCTTGATTGAGCCATAATTATCTGTTGCATGCACGTGGGAATTCCGGTGTACTTCGAAGGTAATTTTGTCATTTTCACCTAAAAATCCATGTGTCGCCTCCATAATTTTCTTAATTATTTTTTACTCCACAACCTGCACATTGAAAGTTGAAAACTCCAAACATACATGTTGTGGTGATCAGGATTCACAAACCCTGGTGGAGAAAACCGAGGAAGAAAATGGTTTCTAAGGTAGCATTTCATGTTGCATTGGGGAACTGGGTCTTCATTTTTTGGAAAATTGGGGAATTGGGTTTTGTTTTTTGGGTGATTTGGGAGTTAGGTTTTGTTCTTGGGGTGATTTGGGAATTTTATGTTTTCTAAAGTAGCATAAGATTCGTTGTCGGGTGAGAGTCTGGTTCACAATTAGAATGGTTGGGGTGGGGATTTGGCAATTGGATTTTATTTTCTAGCCTGAAATGATGCAATTAACACTTTATTATTTATGTGTGCGGCTCTGTTTGCTTGTGTTTTTGGTGGTTAATCTTGGTTAGGAAGAAGGGGAGCCCAGCAAACAGATGAACAAAGCTGCTGCAGAGAAAGAGGTCCAATTCCAAACAATGGGGTTCGTGTGAAAGCAAGAAGGGGTCAAGCAACAGATAGTCACATCACAGCCTTGCTGAAAGGGTATTTTATTTACTAGTTATTTATGTTTTGTTTTGACTTCGAATGATATTCTCATCTAATCTAAATTGTGGGGAGCGATATTTTAATCTAATCAACTTGACTACACCTAGGTGCTGACTCTCCTATATTTTTCACGAATTAACTTATTTTCCAAGCAAGAATAGAGAAAATCAGTATGAGCACTAGCGGAGCCAAGGGGGGTGCATTGGGATCCCTTGACCCAATAAGTTCCTAAATTTTCTCTTGTGAAAACTATTTGATCCCTATACCACCAGCAACAGATGAATTATGGCCAAATTTAGTGGGCCATTTGCTGTTTTTTGGTTCCATCCTTCTTACGCTTTTGGTTTCCATCCCTCTAAGGCCATCTCCAACCGAAGGGTCTAGAGGGCCGAAAATAGCCTAAAAACAGTCTCCAACCGAGGGCCAGGCTAGATGGTTCGTGGGCCCCACAAAATCTGAAAGGGCCAAAGAGCTGGCTGGAAATTTTTGAAGTAGTATCGGTTTTTCTGCCAGTTATAACATAAATGGTGTCAATTATAACCGACACAAATAGCCGGAAAATTTTTGAAATAAACGGCTATTTGACAGAAGTAGTGTCGGTTATAACCGACACAAATATGAAAAATTTTGAATATAACGGCTAGGTGACGTCAGCTAGTTGTTCTTTTTTATTTTTTTACAAAAAAATTTTAAGTTGTTTTTTTTTTTAATTCTATTTGTTTCCTATAACTTCCTAAGCCATTATACAACATTAAATTAAATTAAGTAACATGAAACAACATTAAATAACATTAAATTTAAATAATAAATTATTTTTGGCCCTCGGTTGGAGATGGAAGCAAATATGACCATGTATTATTCATAAAAATATTAATTTCTTGGAGGACTAGAGGGCTAAAACGAGCCTTCTGACCAGCCTTCAGTTGGAGATGGCCTAATGCTCTCCTTAGGCTGCTTCATTTGTGCTATATGAGCAATCACTCATATTAGTACTACTTTCGGTAGCTTTTGGAAGAGAAATTTTTTTATGTATTTTCGTCTTCTCTATTTGTTTTTTGTTTGAGTAAGAGCTATCGGTGTATGTGTAATTTGGGTTTGAAAGGTAAACACTCTATTGTCTATTTATAATCTCCATTTTAATCTATGTGAAAGCTATTTTCAAATGAAAGTATAATTGATTTTCTAAAACAATTTTTTGAGCCCATCGTTGTAAATTTCTAGTTCCGCCACTGAGTATAAGAACGAAACTTTTGCACTCTCTTGTTCCTGGTTGTGATCAGGTACTGATTTATATTTGTTATTGGTTAATGTTTGATTGTTTTGTGTATGATTTTCTCGTAGAAACTTTACTCTTTGTGAGTTAAAATCTTCATTGTCTATGCATGATAATTGTAGATTACTGAGAAGGCTCGGATACTGGACGAGATCATCACATACGTCCAGTTACTGAAGAATCAAGTCGAGGTAATGAATTACTGTTTACTTCCACCTTTAATTCAAAAAGAAAGATCTAGGAGAAGCTTGTTTAACTCTCGGTAATTTGGATTAGATTAGTTAAAATATCGCTCAAATCACGAAGACAGTTTCGGTCTTGTGCTTTCTTAATTTGTGACTACTGATCAGTAAACACAAACCATTTTGTTGCTCAGTGCCTCACTGCGCAGCTTGCTCAATTTCCGTCTGCGATAGAGCCTAGCTCTATCCAGTTCTGGTCTCTGGCAGACGCTACACCGACTTCGGCCTCCATATTACTTACAGAGGGACAGAAAGCCAGCTTAATCCGTCAGGTAGTGACACTTCATTTGATCATGAAATGAAATTAGGTTCTTACAAACATTTTTATTCGTTTAAAAAAACATATAAATTGTTACACATCTCTGTTCCGATTCCCAGTGATCTGGAATGGATTCGATGAAGATTTTCAGGATGGTGGAAGTTTTGTTACTTGGAGGATGCTGGATTAGTCAACTCCTACAACTTCTAAGCTTGTTAAAAGTTAGAATAAGATGCTTCCACTGGGTTGGGTGTTCCTCGCACCACCACCTTCTTTTTGTTGTATGCCTTTGTTGGCAGTATTGCTCGTGGAATCCCACGAGCTTCTTTCAATTGGCTGCATGATTTTTGTTATTTGTAGTTGTGCTAGGAGTGAAGCTTGAGATTGGATGCTGGTATCGATGAGGCGAGGCTTAATTAGGGGCAAAAATTTATGTGGATCGACATGCACGACTGCTCTTGGTGGTTCCAGCGGTGGTTATGGCGGAGGAAGCAGCGAAACTGGCTATTTTCAATTTTCTTTTGTTTCGGTCTCAACTTTTGGTTGGGCCACTGTTATTTGTTTGTGTTTTTGTTTTTTGGGCCTTTTTGTTGTAAATTTTGATCATTTGTATTGTAAAGTTTGTTGTTGCAGCTAATGAATGTTACGTATGATAAAAATATATATATAATAATAATAAAAGTTAGAATAAGGTCCTCTATGAAATCAATTAAGCTCTTAAATAGGATTTGGATTCTTTTAAAGTTATAATAAAATCCAACAACCCGTGATGTCAATTAAGCTCTTAAATAGGATTTGGATTCTTTTAAAATTATAATAAAATCCAACAGCCCGTGATGATGGGTCAAGAGGATCCTCTCCATTAGCCCAGGAGAGGATCCAAATCCTCTTAAATGAACCAAGGATTTAAAAAAGCTAAAATGTATTTAGCGCCCACCGTGGGGCTCGAACCCACGACCACAAGGTTAAGAGCCTTGCGCTCTACCAACTGAGCTAGACGGGCTTGTTGACGTTGTCAAGAACAAACCACGTATTAAGCATACATATAAGTTACACATTAGAATTAAAGACTAGGTAAGAAGATACCACCACTTCCACAGATTTATCATAACCAAAAATCAGTAAAGAATACATAGTCTCATATTTACATCTGTCGTAAAGCAAAATGACGAGATAGATACACTTTCATGTTTTGAACAATAATAAAAATTAAACTTATTGATTCATCATTCACATCAACTCTCTCTCGTCTCTTTGTTATGCAATTGCATGCATGAAAATTTTATTTGGGCAACGAGAAGTTGCTGAAGTCAAAATCCATATCATCCATTCCAACCTTCCAAGATTCATCGATTGGATAACCAAAGTCATAAGAGGATCCGTGATTATCACTTCCAAACAACGATGACAACGACGTCAATGTGGACGAATTATGATCTTCCAAATTAGGAAAAATCATCTCATTTGCAGCTTCCACGTTAGTGATAACGTTGTTGTTCGCATTTATTGTTTGATAATCTTCCATAGCGACATTGTTGTTCTCATGCACCGATGTTTGATGATGTTCTTCAACCAGAGCCACTGCCACATCAACATTGTTATTACTGCGCACAGTTGTTTGATGATCCTGTTCAGTTATTTGGACACCTAGATTATTGCTACTACGACTTTCATTCATAAAACCCACGTTGACCGCGATGTTCTCTATTGTTTGATGATTATATTTTAACACTCGCGGTACAACAGACGATTCGACCTCAAAATCCTGCAAAGGATCATAAGGTAGTCGTGAGGGCAACCGGATGGGGTTATGCGTGGTTGGATGAGATAAGGGTCGCACAGCGTCTCTCATAGCTCGGAGAAGCTGCAAAATGTTAAACCAACAAGCAATTAATTCAATGAATTACGGAAATATGGTTGTACATATTGTAAGAATGTACTGGAATCACTCACGTAAGATCCAAGCTGATCATCTTTAAACAACATAACGGTATCCCCAGCGCTCAAGCCATGCGCCTGAATTAAGCTCCCTGAAAAAATTGATAATGATCAGAATATCCTCAAAACTAATATAGTCATTATATATAACTATGATGATATTTCTCCATTTGTAAGTAGAAGGTTTTAAATTCGACTCATATAGATAACAAGTGCAATACCGTACTATGACTTGTCCATTATGAGGCTTAGCCGAAATTCCCCTCCCTAATAACATTGTATTAGAAAGAAAAAGGAAAAAAAACACTGCCGACCACTTTTAATGGAAGAAAATGCCTTACATTAAATAACTTATGGGCCTCATATTAGTTGAACTCCATAAGTCTTTAAGGTTCGTCTCTTGTTAAGGAAGGAAAATGATACATACACCATTTTTGCTTCCTACATGCATATTCATGGTTTTTTTTTTCTTTTAGGAAAATTAACCAAAAGTCAAAAAAGAGTTTAGTTTTAATGAAAAATGACAAATAAAGTGTAGTGAATAGTACCAGAAGAAGGTAAAAATGTGGTTTTTCGTTAAAAGTGAACAATACCGGGAGTGTTTCATTAAAAGTCCCTTTTTTCTGTTTGATTTATTTGATGGCTAAAAATGAAGAGGGATGTGTGAAATGTTAAAAATGGTGCGTGAAAACTAACTAATCATGTTAAGGAAAAGGCGTAATCTAAGGATGTGATGATATGAATTGTGAAGTTGAGTTGGGGCTTAGGCTCACTTGTATGATCAAATATGTACATCCTGCTCCTTTCGTTGGGCCAAAACCTGCGAAAAGATTCGATAACATTTTAGAATTCAATTAAGGCAAAAAAGAAAAAAGAGAGAGGAGAGGAGGGGGGGGGGGGGGGGGGGGGGAGAACAGTAAGTAGGGAGAGTCTATAAAAATAAAAAATTAAGTAGGGAGAGTTGGCTTGATATTAACCTGAACCTGACAGTCCACACTTGCATATAGTCCATGTCGTCCAAGTGTAGCCATAGTCCTGCTTCCTTTGATTCGAGGACAGGGAAATGGCATTCGGCCTCTCGCTGATACAATTCAAGTACATCGCTATGCTATCCAAAGTGAAATAGTTCTGATCATATGTACAATACATTATTTTGTTATAATTACCTTTGGTATTACGATGCGACCAATTGCTCTGACGTCGCTATTCTGTAACTTTTTGTGGAACAAAAACCTCATCTGCTGTGGATTGAATAGCTGAAAATAGTTTTTTGTGGAACAAAAACCAATAAGTAATCACTTTTGAATGTAGAGAAGTAAGTAATAAGCAAAATTCTACTGCAATTCATTTAAATGTGTGTGCATATAAGTCTATACAATGCTTTAGTTTTAAACACATAAATTGGCAAATAATGCTTAATCCAAATCTAAAACTTTCTTTGGGAGGATATTATTTGATTACCGTGGACTTCGGTATTATATATAATATATGGCATATGTTTTTGTTGTAACTTAAGACAAAGGAATGGCAATAATCGAAACCTAGAAGTCCTCACAATATGTGTTCTTTAATTGGTTAGGGTAGTGTCTCTTATCCCTTGCACCCTAGTTAAATCTTCTTCTCAATTAAATTAGAGTAGCGACTTCAGACGAAAGTCAAAACAAATAAGACATATAATAATTTAATCCACTCCTTAATTATCTTGAAAATATAGGGCAAAAATAGTTTTGGCATCAAGTGTGTTGTCTTCAAAATAAGGAGTGGATTATAATCATTATATGTCTTATTTTTGTTTGATGTCAAAACTATTTTTTCCCTATATTGATTGACCCGTGACAAAATAGTTTGCAAATACTGAAAACAAAGTTTGAATATTATTTTTAGAGTGTTTGTGAGTAATGCTAAAGAGATTAAATATTTTAAACCAAATTTACAAAACAAATGATGTGGTTGTAAATGATTGAATTATTAATTTTCAATTAATGTGCGTGTTTCTTATTGGTGACATATTATTTGGTTTGCAAATTAGATTGAATTTTTTTTTCTCCCTAGCATTATCCGTTTGTAAATTGTTTTGTGCCATGTGTCATCAATTATATGATATATATATATATATATATATATATATAAGGTAAGTTAAGTAATATTGTTGATTTTAGACCGATTTGGCTTATATATTGTTCTTAAAGTGTTTACAAATTGTTTAATGTCACGTTCAATTATATGATAGGTAAGTTAGGTCATATCATCGAATTTCAACTTATCATATAATTGACACGTGACACAAAACAATTTGCAACACTATATATGGAAACAATATATATATATGTGAGCCAATTGGTCCAAAATCAACAATATTACCTAATTTAACTTATACATCATAATAATATTGATCATATGTGGCACAAAACTGTTACAAGCACTCTGAAAACAACATACCCGCCAAATTGATCTAAAGTCAACGCTATTACTAAACTTGACCCTTTTATAAAATTGACACACAACACAAAATTTTTTTGTAAACATTTGAATTCACACCATTTTTTTTTAAATCGACGCTATTAAACCTAACTTATCATATTATATAATTGACACGCGGCACAAATTTTTTTTTGTATACATTTGAATACGCGCCAATTTTTTTGTAAAATTAATGTTATTATACCTAACTTACCGTATTATATAACTGACACGCGGCATAAAACTATTTATAAACATTTGAAAACAATTTACGCGCGAAATTACTTTGAAAGCGACGCTATTACCTAAATTTAAGTATGTATATGTCGTGCTTTTGTAAACGCAAATGTTTGTGAAAGTATTACAAATTTATATTTTATATCAATTAAGAAATTTTCTTATTCATCAATACAGGAGTTTATGTGTGAGATTTGCAATAACTTGTGATGCTAATAATAAAAAGTGGTATACATATATGTTGCTTAGTTCTTAATGAAACTTAAACCAAACAGTGGAATTTATAACATCCAAACGTATGAAAAGTATGAAATTTGCGTTTTGCATCGTTCTTGGGCTGTGAGGAACAGTGGTTAGATTTTTGGACGTTCTAGGGTGTTAGAGTTTGATGTGCAGTCTGAGTCTTTTCCATGTCAACAATCAGGAATATGAAAAGGAATCTCGTATAATTTAATTTCAGAAAATAAATGAAACTCAGCAATTCGCATATGAGATAATTAAGTTTAAGAGGTTAGGGAATTTATATCGAATTATACAAGTTTATATCAGTCGTGCGAAATATTAAGTTAAAAAATCATTTCTTTGAGAGAAAACCCATAGATCAATATGTATATGAAAAAGCTACAAGGTCATCACAAGGCAAGGATCTAATTAGCTTACACGGGGATGTGGAGTCGGAGGGGGATCAAGCAAGACAGGGGGTTGGCGGGCAGCTGGTTCGTGAACCAGCGGCTCATCCCTAGGGTTCCGTTGGTACGAGTTCCGGCTACGTATAGACTCGCCACTTCTACTGCTTCCGGCCAGATTATCTTCGGCCGCCGCTGCTGCAACATTGTTCTTCTCGTAAACACCGGCCATTAGTATGAACTATAGTAAGTTAATTAGTAACGCTCCCCACACTAAACTGCTTTCTCCCTCTTAAACTCTCACTCACTCTCTCTCTCTCTCCCTACCCCCCGCCCTCTCTCTGAGCTGTATGGTCATATGAAGGCAAGGCCTGGGCGTTTTAAAGAGAAGGAGGAAGGTCTTAGACTCTTAGCTGGAATTGTCAGTTTCTGAGAATGCGAGGATTAGTATAAGCCTAGGGGTCTCGCTAAGTGACGCCCGTCAACCACACCAACTATTTGAGTGACACCATTTACTCAGATAAAGTCGGGGACTTTTCGTCACCACTCCCATTTCCCTTTAATACTCTCTCTTAATAAGATTATAATGTGTTAAGTAACGTTTGTTGATATGGTTCATGGAATCCAGCTCTCTGAGCTAGCAAGCTGCCGTTTGCATTTAATTATTTAGTTTCTTCTTTTTTGTTTGTTTTGTTATTAGGGTTTTGTTTCATCCTTTTATACATACATACATAAATACATACATACATACATACATATATATATATATAATTAAGTTTGATGAAGTTCCTGGGATATAATCACAAGGGTAGTTCTAGATGATGGTATGGAGAAAGGAGATAGAGTTGAGGATAGGGTTTTGTTGGAGGGATGAGGAAATTGTTTTGACAGATGGGCGGAAAAAGTTGGGAAGAAATTAAAGTGGGGAACAGGTGTTGTTCGAGTTCTCATTAGGAGGACACGATATCAATGCAATGGTGCAAACCAGGGAAGGTAGTTTCCCGTGGGAAACGTGATTTCCCGTCTTGGCACTCGTCGTCTTCTGTCGAACGAGGGAAGAAGAAGACCCCTTTTTTCTTTTTATTTATTTAAGTTTTTTATTAAATTTTTTTACGGATCCATCTACAGCACCTTAATAAAAAATAAAGTATCGGTATCATTTAATTTGAATGATAAAATATAATGTAACAACATTTAACTACAATATACTAGTTTAACAGTATAATCCAACTTCCACACTGTAAAGGCCAACCTTGGTATAGTAAAACCAACGTCATTTGGAGTAATTAAATGTAACATTAAGAGTTTCCTTGTTATCTAGATTATTGATAGGTTTTTGTTTTTTTTTCTTTTTTTCTTTTTTTCTTTTTTTCTTTTGTTCTCTTGTTTAAAATATTTTCATTAATCAATTTATTGTTCGCTTCTCTCCTGCCAAAAGTTTCCTCATTCTCAGTTTCAGTTTTGAGTTTGTGGGTTGTATATAGATGAAACTAATCGATGAAATTTCAATTTTCGCAGTTTGGGCTACTTAAATTAAACATCTTATTTTTATTTGGGTTATTGAAATGAAGAAAATGAACATTAATCAAATGAAAAGATCACAAAAAATTTCCTAAATAAAGATTCACTCGCGCAGATCACAGCCCAATCCCAAAATATAATCTGCACTCGTCAGACATATTCTCAAACACAGTCCAAGACGGCAAGACCCATTTCTCTAAGGAGGAAGATTTTCTTCCCTCCTAATCTCTTTTTCCTTCCCTTCTCTTTTATTTGAACGGTTATGATTAAGTCATTTTAACATCTTATATTAATTTTTTTTATAAAGATAGTAAGACAAAAAACAATATATAAGAGAGGTGGAAAGAAGGATATGAGAATAGGAGGGACATAATCCTACTGGTTCCTCCAAACCACCTTCTGGGTTGTTTTCTTTCAATTACAAGGTTGTCGTTTTCAATTTCATTTATGGATTAATTAGTTGTTACTGTGTCAACCAAAAGCAAACAAGGATTGTTAGCCATCAACTTACAATTTTCTCTATCTACGTGTGGGGCCCAGGGTTAAGAATTTAAATCTGTTGGGCCCAAACGTTTGGTGTAGTTTCTCTAGTTATATTTAAACCTAATACATTTTACTTACTGTTTTAAAAATATATATATACATTTCACTTATAAGTAAAGAAGAATATTATTAAATTTTTAAAAAATACACTTATTGACTTATATTACATCAAGTCTCTCGTCTATTTGTTACGTAGTTGTATGCATGAAAATTTCATTTGGGCAACAAGAAGTTGATGAAGTCAAAATCCATCTGATCCATCCCAACCTCTCAAGTGTCATCGATCGGATAGGCAAACTCATAAGAGGATCCATAGTTATCACTTCCAGACAACAGTAACAATGACTCCAATGTAAACGAATTATGATCATCTAAACTAGGAAAAATCATCTCATTTGCAACATTATCACTAACGTAGTTGTTCGCATTTATTGTTTGATGATTTTGCATGTGTTTGATGACCTTGCATAACTTCGGCCATACCAACATTGCTGTTCTCATTCACCGTTGTTTGAAGATCTTCTTCAACTGGAGCCACTGCCACATCAACGTAATTGTTCTGGTAAACAGTTATTTGATGATCCTCTTTAGCTTGGACACCTTCTAGGTTATCAGTACTATGACTTTCATCCATGACGCCGATGACGACCGCGATGTTCTCTATTGTTTGATAATTATATTCTAAAACTCGCGGTACAACAAACGATTCAACCCCAAAATCTTGCAAAGGATCATATGGTAATCCTGGAGGCAACCGGACGGGGTTGTGCGTTGTTGGATGAGTTAAAAGTCGCATAGCATCCCTTCTAGCTCGGAGAAGCTGCAAAAATGTTAAACCAACAAACAATTAATTCAATGAATTGTCATGATGTGGTTGCACATGTTATAAGAATGTACTTGAATCACTCACGTCGTAGGATCCAAGCTGATCATCTTTAAACAACATAACTGTATCCCCAGCGCTTAATCCATGCTCCTCAATTAAGCTCCCTGAAAAAATTAATAATAATTAGAATATCCTCAAAACTGGTGGTGAATATTATACGATGACATTTTAGAATTTAAATATAAAAAAAACACAAAAAAAGAGAGACGAAAAATTAGGTAGGAAGTGGGCTTGATATTAACCTGAATCTGGGAGTCCAAAGTTGCAATAGTTCATGTCGTCGAATTGTAAGTGGAGCCATACTCTTCCATCCTGTCATGAAATTCAAAACAACAAAATTAATATATGTATTGTCTCATAATACACAGATTATATTATTCTAGCACATTAACCATTAATGCTAAGATAGCCAAACATTTTTAATTTAGGTTTTTCTTTAAGAAAAGAATAAGTAAAAAGAAAAGAAACATAAGAGTGTAAGATGAGAAAAACCTTTTGCATGGATATGTATATGGCTGGCCAATTCTACTGGAGCTATAACATAAATAAATAAATATATATATAATTATTTTTTTAAAGTGGGATAAAATTATGGAATTAACTTAATTAATAGTTAATAAACCAGTAATATTAAACCTAGAAAAGGCATAAATAACATGCCAACAAAAAAGAAACTCCAAACAAGTAAAATGATAATTTTGGAAAGCAATATAAGCATTTTGATTTAAAAAATAAAAAATAAAATAACGATATGTTAAACAAATTGAAAACAATAACGGCATCATAACTCTTTAATTAAAGTTTGGAAAGGGATGGATAACAATTTTACCCCTTAGTGTAAATATATCGTTATTTGAAAAAAAAAACTAAAAAGACATTAATTAACGTTTAGTAAAAAGCTTTCTGAAAGTGGACAAAGGAATTTTAATATCTCAGAGAAAAAACATTTTTTGAGAAACCCCCATAAATTAATATATATTATGAAAAAACTACTAGATCATCATAAGATAGCTTACCCGACGTGGAGTCGGAGGAGGATCAGTCGAGACAAGCGTTTCGCAAGAAGCTAGTTGTTGAACCAGTTGGTGATCCTCAAGGTTCAGTTGGTACAGCTTTCGCCTCCGCATATGCCCGCCATTTCTACTTCTTTTGATCATATTAGCTTCAGCACCAGCTGCAACTTTGTTCTTCTTGGAAACATCGACCATAATTCTTAATTAATTTTCAAATAATACTCTGAACTAGTAACGCTCCCCATACAAACATCTGTTTTTGTCTGTCGAAAACTCTCACTTTCTTTCTATGAGTTGTGTGATCATATGAAGGGCAAAACTTGCGTTTAAAAAGAGGGAGGAAGGTCTTAGCTGGAATTGTAAGTTTCTGAGAAAGCGAAAATTAGTGTACGTCAAGGGATCTCATTGATCGACACCAAACTACCACACCAACTATTTGAGGGACACGATTTACTCAGCAAAGTAACGTCAGTTGATGTATATTTTGGCTAGGTTCATTGAACCTAGCTGTTTGAACTAGCAAAGTAAAGATGACAATTTTTCCTATGGGTTCAGGTCTTCATGCGGCTTCATCCATAATGAGTTTAGTGTAGATAATATTGCTCGTAAAAGAAAATAAAAAAAAATAAAAAAAAAAAAGAAAAGATGAGGACGGGTTTGGGAAAATTTTTGAGTAACGTAAATGGGGTGGGGGCGGGGATAGTATGAGAACCTTTGACCCAAACCCACCCCATCGGCACTTCGAACCATTGCCAACCTTAGCAAAGCTACAATATGTATTCAATATTCTTGTTTTTTTGTTGTTGTTGTTAAGGTTTTGTTCATTATTTCATATACATACTTGTTATAGTAAAACAAGATTCTTTTAAAGAAGGATTCATATGTATTGAGCTCTCAAAGGCTAACCAGTTAGGGACAGCTTAGGATCTTTGTTTTTTTTAAAGAGATTGAGTATGGTATGTTGCAAGAATAATAAATTGTAAAATAAAATAGTCAAGTGTTTGATTGAAGAATATTTTTTAAAATGATGTGAGTATCAATAACAACGTAAAAGCTTTTGGTAAACTTTAATGTAAGAATGCTATAGTTGTGTTTAATGATAAAAAAAAAAGAAAAAAGAAAAAAAGGCTTGGTAGTGGGGTAGTGACGACAACAACAGTGGCAACGACGAGTGTTGAAGTGGTAGGTGGTAACTATCACTTTGTTCCCCCTTAGAGAAAATATGTCTGTAAAATGATAAACAATGTCATTTTTACAAACAGAGGAATGTATAGGAATTGAAAATATTCATTAACAACTTAACTATATTTTTAGTGAAAGAAACTTCCAAAACTAACCTACTTGATAATTTTAAAATAACCCTAATATTTTATTTTTACTAAATATGTTTTATTGCTTAACTTTAGTAAAGTAGCTTTTCAGTGGAAAATAAATAACAATACCAAATTGGCGTGTCATCTAATGTGACATTTGATTTTTACATGTTACATTAATAAATAAATTTATTTAATTAATTATTGGTTGTATGCATCACTTGCCTCATTAGATGATATACCCATATTGATTAGCTCTTGAACGCTCTTATATACATATAATTAAATGAAATGATGTGATGAGTATCCTAATATATTCTAGATGATGGTATGGAGAAATGGAGAGAGTTGAAGATAGGGTTTGGTTGGAGCCTTTGGAGGGATGAAAAAATCGTTTTGACAAATGGGAGGAAAGAGTTGGAAGAAATTAAAGTGGAAAACAGGTGTTGTTCCAGTTCTCATTTACAAGGACACGATAATATGGTGACCATATCAATGGAGTAAACCAGGGAAGGTAGCTTCCAAATTCCAGAAAATCCGTTGGAAACGTAAAGCTTCATGCACTCTCCGCAACCACCGTCTTGGACGCTCCCTCTTTTGAAAATATAATTACCAACGTGCCATTTTCCCGCTTATTCCCAACAATCATTAAAGCCTAGTCGGGTGGACTCAGCCCAAAAGTACGAGTCCAAAAGGTGTCTCAACGGTCCAGACGGAGACATGTGAGTCCAATTAGGCAGATGAGCGGCCCAGGCCCAAGTATTTGAAAAATCCCTTTACTCGACTCCGCCGTTAGATTATCAACAATAATTGGGAAAGATTGTGGAGACAACTCCTGATCCAACGGTGGATATTGCCGCATGGATGCTTATCTAGAACTAGCGGATCCCTTATCCTGCGCGCACTCTCTGTACCCTTTTCACTCTTCACTCTCATGGCAGCTGAGCTACAGCCACTGGAAGCTCCAATCACCGCCGGCCCGACAATTCTAACCACCACAACGACAGAACCGATAAATACAGCAACAACCTTAACTGCCACAACGGCAATAGCAACCACAACGGCCATACACACCGCGGAGAACCACGGCCCTCAATTGGGCCCCAAACGGCAGCGCCGCCCCAGCGTCCGATTAGGCGAAATCGGCGATCAGCCCGCCGCCACTGCCTCATTTGAATCACATATGCGACGAGCCAGGCCCAGCTGGAGGCTCCCCAAGGACTCCAAATCGGTGAAGGCCCGGTCAATCACCAACCTCGTCAATGGCAACGAGTCCAACGAAACGACGCCGCACGATGAGAGGAACCAAAACGGAGACGGAGGTTTCGAGTTCGGGGGCCGGAGATTCAAGGCGAAGCGAGCCACGGGGACCAAGAGGGTCCGATCGAAGTGGGCTTCCAATTCGAAGCTCGACGACGGCGGCGACAGCAGAGAGGAGGGAGGAGAGTGGTTCAGCATGGACCCCGATCAGGATAGTCCGGTGAGGGACAGCAGCCCGCTGAACTCGGGGGACGACACGGGGCAGGATATGTGGGATGGGCAGAGGAGGATGGCGGGAAACTGGGCTAGGGCGTCGGAGAGTAGGGAGAACGACGCTGTTGAGGCGGATAACATGCCGGAGTCGAATTGGAGTGGAGTGAGGTCGTGGCTGATAGAATTGGGGCTGAGCCGGTACACGCCGGTGTTCGAGATACATGAGGTGGACGACGAGGTGCTGCCGATGCTGACATTGGAGGATCTTAAGGATATGGGAATCAACGCCGTTGGTTCGCGGCGGAAAATGTATGCCGCCATTCAGAAGCTCCGCAAGGGGTTCTCGTGAGTCTGCCTTTCCTTATAATTTTTTTTTTTTTTTTTGGTTTGGTTTAGTAGAACAGTGTACTCTTTTTGTTCTTACAATAACATAATCACAACGATGATAATCATAGCTTGTGTTGTAACATCAGCTATTTGTTCATCTTTTTTGTACTTTAATTGTTGTTTTCCCCCGATGCAATGGTAAGGCTGCGCCCGCTAGACGTTCTTTCCCCGACCCTCGCAAAGCGGAGACCCTTGTTGACTTGGTGTCACCCATTTTAATTGTAGTTTTCCCATCAATGCAATGGAATTTTCTTTAGTTTTTGAGCTAAGAGTTTCGACTTGTAGTTTGTTGATGTAACACTACCATATTTTGATCTGAATAAAGTTTATGTTGAATAAGTAATTTGGAACCGGTGTTCGTTGTATCCTTCCTTTGTGATGCCTTTTGCCTCTTGCATTTATTGTATTTATACGTCGCCCTGTTTTTCTACTTGTGAGTACGAACTATTAGTTGTATGTCTGTAGGTTTCTAGCAGCATGTTGCAATTAGAGTAGCGTGGCAGTTATGTTGTTGTCGGTTGAAAAGATACATAGCTCGGATGTTAGGAAAGCTCTGTTCTCCATAGGATCGTTATATTGGTATTCTTCTTTTATGTCAGGAAAGCTTTGTTCTCCATAGTACCGTCTGTAAACTTGTAACCAATAGTGTTGGCTTGAATGCTTAGTGTGATGCTATACTTCATACAAAATAGTTTGGGGGATGGGAGGAGGGGAGTTTCTTCTAGCAAATAGTATTAAATAGGAATCATTTGGAAGGGGTTATAGGAAATGAATAGTGATGGTCCACTTGTTTCTAAGCATTGAAAGGGGTTATTTATCATTGTTAAGAAGGATGCTGCGGTGGATTTGATCCGAAAGCTCAAAGTAATGCTGTGTGGTATTGCTTGTCTGGCAAGAACTGAATCTAGTACCTAAACCCGACCCCTGTGCAGAGCATAACAACTGGTTGTGAATTTGTTTTTTCTTGTGTTTGAGGACAGGGTCTAGGAACAAGAGCAAAACAATCATAGTTTCATGAGCTACGCTAATGTATACAAAAATTCTTCGATAGATAGTTGGGTGGTCATGCAGTCTACAGAACTTGCATGTTCCTTGGCTACGTGATGATGTAGAAGTTGTTTCTATGCAGAAGTTGTTTCTTTTAAATGATTGTGGAGCTGGTGAAATTTGAGTGTTTGAGAAGCAGTGATGTTGTTAACCTACAGAGAGTGCGCTTGCGGGAAAATATTGGGCGTACTGTATTCTGCCTTGTCAGTTGTTCTTGTACTAGTTCTACTGGATTCTGCCTTAAATCTTTTCCCAGTCTCTAATATTTTGCTGGAACGTTTCATAAAATTTTGACCTTTTTAAAGTTCATTGTGTTATGATATTATCTGGATGTTTGAATTTCTTCTAGTTCGGCCTTGTTAATCTTGTCACCTGGTTTTCCTTTAGCATTTCGTAAGTAGCTTAGCCATACTCCCAGTTTTCGTTGGTTCAGTGTCGGTCTATGTCTCTTATGATTCTCACGCTGAAAGCTAGCCGATGAACGTTCTTTCTGATTAGGATTGGGCGGAGGAGGAAAATTGGATGCACTCATCTGGGCTGTGTGCTTGGAGGCCACGGCCATTTCTTAGAAAGTCATCGTTGGTCATCGTCAACTTCCTTATTACAAGCAGAAAACTGAGCTGGTACACTCTGGTGGCTCTTGCCTGTTTGAAAGTTTTGCAGAAAATATGTAATTTGCAGATTTACAAGAAAATGGTACCACTTGATACTCTGAATTAATTAATCTAAAAATAATAATAATAAAAGAGAATTGGAGACAATTTCATTTGTGTTGTGGCTTGTCTTGGATCTTGAAGCCCAACAAAACAATCCAAGTTGAAGTCCAAGTGCATTTCGTTGAGCAAGGCACAAGGCCATACTCAAACTGGGTCTGTTAAAGTTTGGACTTAACCGCAAGTGGCTCTTAACACAGTGGTTGAAATGAGTTAAACTCTTGCATGATGATGTGAGTTCGAATTTTGTCAGTGGCTAATCTAACATCTAATCTAACAAAATCTATCATATGAAAAAAAAAAAAAAAAAAAAAAAAGAAGTTAGGACATAACATTTAGCCACACAAGACACAAGGCATTTTACCATTTACTTACACTAATTTCATTCTAATAAGAGTTGTATCAACAAATTACGAACTTTGATTGGTGATATATCACATATCACTTGATTTCCCAGAACATCGAGATGATATCATAAATCTAAGGACTACCGTATTTATTTGGTTTGATTATCAACAAAGGACAAACCAAAATTCTAACAAGTAGAAGATGCATATTCGTCGAGAGAATACTGAACAAACGAAAAAGTTCAAGGTTATAACCATTCCATATTTGGTTTTTAATAGTTTTCATTTTTTTATATGGACAGAGTGAAAGTATATATAGGAGAAATGATGAATAGAGAAAGATAAAGGAAAGTGGCGGGAGAAGTGAAGAAAATTATATGGATACAAATAATTGAGATTGAAATAACTTAAAATTAAATTCTCGATGCATCATTAGTCCGATCCTTTGTAGGAACTACCCGTAATAACGAACTTGCAAAATGAATGATGAATTTATCATTTAGATTTGTTACTTAATTGAGTTAAGTGGATTTACATGCGCATAAAAAAATTGTGGACATAAACAATTAAATCCTATATTAAAATGAAATGAGGATGATGCATCATGAATGGTCGGGATAGCTTAGCTGGTAGAGTAGAGGACTGAAGTAGTTTCATTACCCTCACGAGCAAGATCATGTCCCTCATTACGAGCTTGTGCACAAAATAAAAAATCAAACAAACGGAGAAAAGCCGGCTGGAAAATCATTAACGAAGACTTCTTCTACATGATATATATTTTTTTTCATAGAAATGTATTCACTAAAAAAAGAATAGACAACTTCCTGGATCACCCAGTAACAACCTCAACGTTGTCATCATATCATATTATCATACCGTTGTCGCGTTTGAGTTCTTTACAAGTACGTACAATGATGGCTCAGACCACTATAAAAAGAGGAAATGCCCTACCTTTGAGTGCAGTTTGAACTATTGATCCGAGATGTTAATGAACAAGACGTACTTCTATTTATCGACAGTATCTTCTGTTTTGTCCAAGCAAGATCCGAAGTATCCGCTTTATTGGGTAGAATGCCTTCCGCAATTTTTTCACTAAGTTGATTATTAGAAAATCTTGAATCAGACCATTTGCACTTACTTCAATAAAGGAAAAGCGTGCGGGGCCTCCTCGCTAGAAGAACTTTTTTTTATCTTGATTCCAGTTCAATAGTAAACAAGTCCGAACTAATTGTTTGTAGTTTTCATTTTGTGTGTTATTTTGACGTAGCACGAGCATAGTAAATGGGATTCAAACGTAAACCCAAGAATTCGAAAGTTGAAATCCACCAGTCTAGAAATCTCAAATGTTTTATTATTATTCATGAATGATGATTACAATAGTAGCCATATAAGGCTTGAATAGACTTAACTCAACTCTTGGGAAGTTCAGGGGAGTCTTAAGGAAAGTAAAATAAGTAAATCGAACGTAAAACAAAAAGTTTGATTTTTCTTACAAACTTTAAACCACTAATTTGGAAGTCCAAACCATCGGTTTTGGTCTTAAACACGACGGCCTTGTGGTATAACTATGAGTCTTGTCTTGCTCACGGTTCTCTTTATAACGTCATATTATATGCCCAATTATGACATCATAATATTTCTTATTGCCTATTTTGTCGCCATATCATTTGAATCCAATATCTCCCAACTTTATTTCTTTTTCTTTTTTTACAGAATTCAAAACATTTTATTTTCTTTATCTTTCTTCGCGGGAATTGAACCATATCTTTTCCTATATCAAGGTCCATGTACATTCCTTCCACATTTATTCCAGCACTCTTCAAGTTCCTTCATTAATCTTCGTTTCTCATTTTTTTTCCAACATACTATTCCTTTTTCTATGACACGAAAAATGAAAACTAAACCTTAAAAACAAAATAGTCAATAGTCACTCTGGAGCTTGTACTAGTTAACATAAATTATAAAAATAAATATCAATAATCTGGCTGTAGCTTTGAGATACACTTGGATTAATTAATGTTATTAACCCCAAAAACCATAATACACATTGCTTTTGGGGGTATTTCCCTTCTAAGTAAAATTTCTCCATCAATTAGAAGAAAAGTGGCAAGAAAAAGAAAAAAAAGAGAGTAAAAGAATGGCGAAAAGAGGAGAGGGCCGAGGGTTTTGCATAATTAAATAAACAATGACACAACAACATGGGACCCGATCGATCGATCAAATTATGAGGAAAAACTCTCAATCAAGGAGATAATTTAACTTTAATCAAGCAGTTGTAGTCGTTGTCGTCGTCGTCGTCGTAATTGTCGTCGTCCTAGCATAGTGCAGTACCATGACATGATCAATGGTTGAGGAATCTGGAAGCAAAGTGAGTGCGTCCCTTCGACTCCAGATGTTATCTCTTACATGCTGCAACGTCAAGAAAGGTAGAAGCTCCTGTCCTCTACATGTTATCTCTACCTGTTAACGTTCATATCAATCCCAATCATATATATACACCCACATAAATACATGTACACACGTTCGCATATACGTAAATGAATTATTAATGAACTAATTACATGAATTAATAATGATAATTAACAGAAACAAACAGGTAAGGAAGAAACAAAACCAATGATTGGTAACGATGGGGATTTCACATGCATGAAAAAGTGAAGTTCGTAGGTGCAATCATATTATACGTGCAACGATAATTATTGTGCATGCAAGAACAACATTATGGTGTAACGCTTTTTTTCTTTTCTTTAGCGAAGTGTAATTGATAGCCATGCAGATCTTAATCGAGTATATATAATGAACTCTAAAAATTGGGTGCAATACTCCTAAGTCACACAACACCCAAAAGACTTACTTTGTAACCAATTGTATATATTTTAGATTTATTTATCTATTGTATCACGCTATAAGATAAATGTAAAAAAATTAATATAAAAATGAAGATAGCAGCTAATAAGAAATTTTTGATAGTTATATACGTTTCTATTGGTTGTATCTGACTTTTTTTTTTTGTTTTTGAACAAACGATATTATCACTAAGAGAGAGGAGGGGCAAGCTAATCTCATAATGTGCTAGCAATAATGTGGTTCAAATTCGCTTTTGACAAGAATTGAACCTAAGACTTCTCACTTACAAGCGAGAATTGAACCTAAAACCTCTCACTTACAAGTGAAGAAGAATACCACTAGTTGTAGTACTGAGTGGCAAGTTGTATCTGACATTTAAAAACTGTGTATAAACTAAGTATTCAAAAATATACCATTGGAGCATCACATCATCTGACATTTAAAAACTGTGTATAAACTAAGTATTCAAAAATATACTATTGGAGCATCACATCGCGCAAACTAACATACTATATATATTTCACTTACAATTATGTTTATGTTTTATGATCGAAAAATATATGAGTTATCTATTAAAAATATAAAAATAAAACAAAATAACTGAATATTATGCAGTGTTGAAGTCATGCTTTGTCAGTAGCTTACGTCTTTTCCAGGCTATGCTCCATACAAATCTTTGTAACGTCTACTTCACCCATAAATCTATCTCAACTTTTTATCGCTACTCCAACAGATTCGTCACACCCCACACCCCACACCCCACAGTCCCCGTTGATATATCTTATATTCCAAAAAATATAAGGGAAAAATAGTTATATGTGGAAAACCAATAGTATTACGGGCAGTATGAGGGTTGCCCGCCATCCCACGATCTTAGACTTCCCGGATTTAATGATTAGAGGACCTACTCAGACTTTGCTGGTAAGCCAAAATCATGACGCTTTGGACTTTAATATTATACAAATAAGATACATCATATAAAATATAATGATTAAAATTATATCCAAAAAATCACGTAATGGATCCAAAAAGCACGGCGACAAATAGGCACTGCCTATCTTTTTTATTTTTAAAGGGGCCCAAAGCTGAACTATTCCAACTTTCCTATCCAATTTCATCTTCATGCACGTCTCTTTCACGTTGCTTCTGAAAACCCTAATATGAAAGGTCAATATTCCTTCATGAAGCAGCTTCCGCCGTATGATCTTCTTTGGCTAATAAGATAGACGTGTTTAACTAAATATTATAATCTCTAATACACTGCTTAAATTCTGGCAAAACGAAGTTTTTAAAGTGTCGTTCTTATACCAGCTAACAGGGAATATCCTTGTATTTGTTTATTGTGCATGCATCGCATTCACAAACTGTAAAGTATTCATTAAAGTTTATGGTTCTTATCTGTCTCTCGTTGATTTTATTTTTGTTTTTTATGAATAACTTGATTGGAATCGTTCTGTTGCATATTTACTAACTCTTATGCTTCATATATATATATATACATATATATATATTTATCAATTTCGTGTCTATATATTCAAGCTTCGGTTTAGTTTAGGATGATGATGGGGTATCTTTTAAATTCCATGCATCAAAGTGCAGCACTTAAGGTTCTGATGGGCCTTTTTAAGCACAAACAATGCAAATTTAGGAAAAGAAAGCAAATTAGAAGGCCCTACAATATTAGCTGTCGAATGGAAAAGATGAAAGATGAGTTCAAAAGAACGAAAGCGTGACGAGAGAGAGAGAGAGACAGAGAGAGCGAGCGAGCGAGCGAGCATGCAATAGGTTTTGAGAATGACAGGGTCCAGGTGTGATTTTTGAAACCCTAAAATATAATTTGGACCGACCGATATGTGTTATTATCAACACTTTTTTGTATGGTATTAAGTGTCAACTGGCCACGATAATCCAAGATGATCGAACATGTTTGATTGCAAGAGCTTAAAGTCAATGAAGGAATTACAAAAAGGAAAAGGTTGGAAAACATCCCACCACTGATTATTGCACTAGATGTTATTCATGTCCATAAAATATAATTTATCATGCTTCTCATGGATTGTGGCTAATTCATCACAAAATATATTAGATATGTATGGTGCATGCCTAGCTAGCCATCTAGTGTGAGAACAAACCAAATAACCTAACAGATCATATGTTGATCATCTGAGAATCATATCATCTATAGAGAGAAAGAATCTTAAGTTAACGCGAGAGATTATGTATTTATTGTACATGAAGACTATAAGTTTATTTTTATGTAATAAGTTAGAGCTCATCTTTCACAACTACTTATTATAAACCTAATCATTGTGTATTTAGTTGTATGCCAGGTGTGAAGGGTTCGAGTTGGCTTTCCGGACAGGATGTAATTAAATTTAATTTTTCCCTAGTAAAATTATGAAGCAAGGTATGCACATTTTCCTGGGCGGTGGATATATCCTAATGGACAAAGAACTTGTCAATTCAATGATGTATGATTGACTTATATATGACAAAGTACGAGAACTAATAATAAAATAAGGATAATATTTGCATGCCCATCAGGGGATGCCCATACCTCTTACAAAACTTCATTTTAATCTTTGGAAAAAATAATTTTTAGATTAGAATCATGAGTAAGATCAAAATTTAATTTTGATCCTTGATACATTAATAACCTTATTTATTAATTATATTTTGATTTTTTTAATTATTTCTCTTTTTCTTTCTAATTTTTAATGTATTAATTTTATTTCATTTTTATTTCATTTATCGTAATATATTTTGTTATAAACATTTAGATAAACTAATTTTTGTTATAAAATATATTTCGATGTACTTTGTCTTCTTCTTTTAGGTACATTAAATTCATTATAATACATTTCGGTGCATACATTTATGTACACACATTTCGGTACATACATTTAAGTACATTAATTCAATATAATACATTTCGGTGCGTATATTTTGGTACACACATTTAGGTACATTAATTTAATATAATACATTTCGGTGCATATATTTCGGTACTAACATTTGAATACATTAGTTCAATATAATACATATCGGTACATTAATTGAGTCTTTCAAGTTTGAAGAATGCTAAATAAAATTAATAAATTAAAAAACTCTTTTTTGGTCAAAAAATAAATTAAAATTTGTATGTTAATATATATAAATATTTAATGGGAGACATTAAATAAAATGCACATTAATTATTTTGAATTAAGGACACATCAAGGGATTATAATTAATATGTAATCTAACGCCAGATTTATTTTAAATTTCAATCTTCTTGAAGGATTAAAGTTAAAAAACCCCTATGTCATAATTGCGAATAATGTATCTTGAGCATATAAACTCAACCGTCAGAACCGTTCTTTTTCTTAATTGTCATTTGAAGATCATTCCTATAAAAAAAAATCATTCAAATTGGAAATTATTTAATCATCCAAACATATCAAATAAAGGAATGGTTCATCATGAATAAGTTGCTCAAACCTATACCATTGCTTTGTTCTAGATATTTGAATAACTAAATGATCTTCGATTCAAATAATTTTTTGTAAGAATGATCATCAAATAAAGATTAAGAAATTAAACGATTTTGATTATAAAATTAGTACAGTGAACACCATTATTTGCATGGGGGAGCCAGATCATCTATGCAAGTATTATTCATAAAATAAAAACAAGGAGAATGTTTAGTGTATCACACATCCTAAATAATTACTATATTTTATTAATATGGTATAGAATTTGGATGACAATCTCAAATGTAGTTGAGGGGTACGCAATATATGGGTGCATGAAAACACTATCTGCAGAGTTTGATTGTTGGTTGTTGCATACAGCTTAATTAGCTGTTTTGTGAAGATTGCTTAATGTTATAAGATACTGTCTCTATCTTATCACCGAACTTGGGGCCATGTAGTACAAAGAACTAAACGAATGAATGTATCAAAAGCATAGTAAAACATTTGACTAGTAAAGATAACGTTTTGTTGGTTTATCATTCTTTCAACTATTTTATATTTTAGTTTAACTTAAAACTGTTAAAGATGTGGAGTCAACAACTAATTTTCCCCTAACTTATATATATTTTGACAAAAAATTTTAAATGGCAAAACTTCTTTAGATTTTTTTTTTGAAACGTCATATATAATTAGTCTATACCCAATTTTTAGTTTATAAGCGATTTGTCATATCGAGTTTCGAAAATTATTAATTTGTCATCTCACCCTAATTCCGTTATGTTTTCTATCCAAAATAAGTCATATGCAAGGCACATATCATTTTCAAGGTTATTTCGAATATTTCAACTTCCTACTCCGATCCCCTTCAATATTATTTTGGACATTTCAAGGTTATTTCAGACATTTTAACTCTCCTTTTTTTTTTTTTTTTATGAACATGATTGACTACGTTGAATTATCAAAACTTGTAATTAGTTAAATTCCATAAGTGAGCCTAAAGTACTTTTTTAGTTTTCCACCATAAATTTATAAAATGAACATGAAATATTTCTTTCGGACCAAAAGGCAAAAGATAAATAGAGAACTTGTAAAAAAAAAGTCAAAAGTTAAAAATTAATCTATTGCCTAGCCCTAGTGTACATATATCTTTGTATAAAAATAATAAATAAATAAATAAACTTGTGACAAATGAGGTCCAAAGTTAAAAAAAAAAAAAAACATTTTTTTGATGAAAAACTTAATAGAGTTAAAATGAGATGACAAATTAATGATTTCAAAAAATTCACATGATAAATTGCTCTATGACATTTCAAAGTTTTTCTTACTTATTTATACGAAAATTGGCATGTAGAGTACGTCAAACAGCTCGATCAGTACACACACACACACACACACATATATATACACACATATATATATATATATATCCCTATCTATTTTTTTTATTAAGAAAAAACTAATTAATTAGGTAACTAGATATCATATGCATAAAATATATAGTTTTTTTTTATTATCTAAAGATGCATATGATATATAATTTAGGTCAAGAGAAGACAAATTCAACTACACCACTACGTGGTTTTCGTTATTAAATTTATATTCCTTCAATTTTGATTTCGTTTTGTATCCTCAATGAAGAGATTAAATACACTAGGGTTTTAGTACTGTAAATTACGTAGTAGTTTCTTGTTATTTTCTTCTTGATACTTCGTTGTGACATACGAAAGTATAGTAATTAAGTACATGGTATATGTACCTTTGAATTGAACTGGGTTATTTTATTATATACATTTATTTTATTATTGATTTTTATTTTTTATTTTTTTTTTTTTTGCAAAAAAATAGGGAGTGTTGATGGACCTACAACATAATGTATCTTAATAACTTGAACCTTACATATAATTTTAATGAATTTTTAAATGTTAGATTATTCTTACAAAATATTAGCTAAATTTAAAATGGTCGAGACACCTAATTGTAATGGATGATTGCAACCAAATATATTAACCAAAGAAATAGTGAGATTCATAATGAACAAAAAGGGTAAACGGTTTTGAGTTGAATTAATTTTTCGCAAGTATGATCTATAAATAAAGGCTTAAATAATAGATTACTCGATTGTTATAAACTTATAAGTTGTAAACAATGATTAGTGGACCTCGCAAAATAGCCTACAACAAAGTAACGGGGACATCTCTCCTGAAGGCTACTTATATATGGCAGCTTTTAAAGAGGAGTACCGCTCAATGGAAATTATTACCACATTATTATTCTTACATTTTCGGTTTAAAATCTAGACTTAAACACCTAATGTACGATCATATATGGGTGATAACTTAAACCGTTTTTGCTAGACCCGTCAACACTTCCATTTTCCATTCCCACAATCTTCTTGTATACCTAAAAGCAAACTAGCACCCCTGTATAAGTTTATAATTTATTTTCATTTATTAATTTTATGCTGTTGACATATATTACTTACAAACCATTTTTTATTCTTCCAAGCCACTTCTTTTTATTGATTCACCCAATTATCCACTCAGTTATTTTAATTTGAATATACATACTTACTGAGGAAGCAAAAAAATTCGGCAAAAAAGTTGTATTCAACTATCCATTTGTTATAAATTAAAAGTATTGCATACAGCTTAAACTTGCATGCATGGAATTTAAATATATCATAAACATATCTACATGCATGCATTAACCTCGATTTTTTTTTGGCATTCTGCCTCAAGTTTTAAATAACATATATAACAGCTGACTTATTTAGGCCTTCACGCAACATTTAGTATAGTATTGAATACTATGATCAATGAACTAAATTAAACTTTACTCATTGCATAAAGAATTTTATAATTTTAAGAAACCTAGCTAGTTAATAGTCCGGATGCAGTATGTTAATCAGTTAAGGTACAATTAATTTGTTCACGTACGTTAAAAACCATGACTTCACTTGTGCAAAGCTCAATGTCTGCTTACATTGGTACGTTATAACATGAATTGTATACACCTATTTTTAAGATAAAGAAGGAATTTTAACTTCAGCATCTCATTCACCTATGTAATGCTTTTTGCATACTTTTCTATACCAGTTTAAAACCTGTCATGGTTTCTTAATAAAAACATTAATACTTTTTTTATACGGAAAAAAATAGAGGGAGTCGCTAATAGGGAACAAATAGTGAAGGGTACTGGCATATATATAGGTTCAAAAGTGTTCAAATACTACATCTTATTTCAAGACTATCAGTATTACATATTTAAAAATAAATTTACTGTGAAATTTTGATAATACGATAGATTTGTTTACAAATTGTGGTGATTAAATTTCATTATATTTAATCTATTCAAAAAGTAAATCAAACATATCAATCCAGGGCACGATACTCATTCCATCTATTTGAAGTGAAAAAAACTCCAAGTGAATGTTCATGCAATATGTATACGTACACAGTAATTGCAATACGGGGGGAAGCCCTGGTTTTAATTTGCAGCAAAGTTTATAAGCTAGTGCTCAAGTAACAGCTAAGCCCCATTTCTGATATAGGGTTTAAGCGTACAGCTTCACTGCAGGTTCAATCATCGTCCGATTTAGTGTCTTGATAAGAAAGAGCTTGCTCTTCTTTTTTGCCAATCCATTGTTTCTTTTTTACTTTACGTGTTTCTATCTTTGGTATATATGGTTTTTCTTTATGTTTTTTTAAATATTGTTCGTGCTTTGTTCTGCTTTCCATATATGCAGATATATATTGCCATTTCAATGAAATGTTACTTTCATTTATTTTTAGATATGAAAGAGGAAACCCCTTTATCCAAAGACGAAAGGCCATTCATTTCTCTCTACCATTAATTTTGAGGTTTGAGCAAAGCAGGGGTAGGTAAATTAAGTACCTCTTGGCCAGTAAGTATGCTGTAATCTAGATAACATCTACCATTGAACTTTACTCTTACTTAATTTCCATCACCAAATTAAACACTCCGTAACTAATTAACTAATAAACACAAGCAGATGACCCAGTTTAGAGAGACATTAGTATTTCCCTTTAATACAAAAAAAGCTAAGACCTAAATACACTCACCACCTAAATATGGTTTTATTAGCTTAAGAAGCAAATAGTACTATAGAATCCCATTTTAGTTCTGCTGTTTCTATCATCTCTCTAACACCAACCATGTGCTCATACCTAGTTACTGGACAAAAACAAAAGGTCAATTTTCTGTGTATATGTTATTTATTAATGTTTGTCATCATGTTTTCTTCCTCATGGTGTTAGTTAAGTTAGTAAGCAACATTACTGAAAGGTACTAATAAAAATCCACTATAATTTTTTGTAATTTTATACTTTTCGATTCAATTTATATTGAAGTGTTTATGGTAATATACATACCTCTGATTCGCTTTCCAGTCTCAGCTTATTAACCAGATACTTCTTTATCAACCGAACTGTCATTCTTCCATCCCTGAATTTTCCACACACAATAAATTAATAAAAATCGACAAAAGCAAAGAAGTATGGTACAAACAATAGTAATTAATTGAAGCTGAGAAAATGAAAAAAGAACTGGTAGGAAATGGAGGGATAGAAGATGTTACTTGATTCTTAGGTAGCTTTTGGGTATCTGGGGCAAGAACGGTTCTTTTGCTCTGCATTGACAAACAGATTAATTAAAAACGCTGTTTCATCATCAATATTTCCCAAATGATTAACAAAGAAACAAAAAGGGAAGAAGGCCAATACTGTTTAACTTTTTTTTTTTTTTTTTTAAACAAACCTCGACTGCAGGAGGGGAAGTTTTCTAAATCCAAAAACGAAAGATACAACTACTCAGGGGGAGTTTTATGCAATAGTACTTACTGATTTTGGGATGCTTGGAGCGTAAACCAAATGCCGGATTGGGGCCTTCTCGGAGCATCAACAACTCTGAAATCTAAGCTTGGCCCGGTGACATTAAATTCACGAAGAGGATGATGGAATGGGCGTGCAAAATAGGATGAACCCAGTTGTATAAAAGAAGAAGCAGAAGAAGATAAAGAAGTAGAAGCCATCATCCCTATATTATTATAAGGGATTGCTGGCCTAAATGCCCAGTTAACCTCCTGGTGAGGAAATAAACCGGACGAGGAGCTACCCATTCCTGGCCCCGGTTGCTGGAAATATAAAGACGTAGCGTTACTCGAAGAAAAATTCGAATTAAACGGAGGCCTGAAAGACGGATTCGAAGGAGGAGCACGGAGAATATTTTCATGTTGAGGAACATGAAACATTGAAGGCATATGCGGCATGGACCTCACTTGCCGTAATGACGAAAAACCACCGTGATCATGGCCTGGTGGTAACAGATCAAGATCAAGTTCAACCAATCCGGGACCAGAAGGAGTAGTACTACTTGGTAAGCTGCTGAGGGTTGGATGTTCCCCGGTCGCAGGTTGGTTGTTGTTGGAGCCGCCGCCTATAGTCAATTGGAGCCATGTTTCGTTATCTTCCGGAGCATCTTTAGAACTCGAACCTGCTTCGTTTACGCTGTTAGTTCTCGACTCATCCTCGGCCATTGGATCAATTCCCGCTAGATGATGATGATGCTGATCAGTTTCAGTAACAATATTATTGCAATAATAGTTATACTCATAACCTTCTTCTACAGCTTGACTAGTACTCATAAGACCGAAACTGCTGATCTCCGCCGTGTAATTGGCACCGCAACCACCATAAACGCCGTAGAGATTATGTTGTTGTTGGTTGGATACGTTTTGATGATGAGCAGCAGCAGGAACCATGGTCAGTTCGGACTATTGACCGACCCCAAATAATAGAAATTTGGATTGTTCTTGAGATTGCAGGAATATTGTTTGGTGGTCTCAAAAACTTGATCCATGGAATTTGAATAATAAAGAAAATGATTCTTGAATCTGGTGTTTACGTGCCATGGGAATGTTTTGAAGTAGTGATTGTGAGAGGGGCACCCATGAACGTTCTGCAGCTGACCATGTGAGTTTGTGTTTGCTGCTGTTTCATCCTAGAAGAGAATAAACCTTGCAAATCTCACTTTCCATTAATTCTAGTTCTTTGGAAGCTTGCGGACAAATGAAACAGTTGCAGAGAGAGAGAGAGAGAGAGAGGTGAATAGAAAAAAGAGAGAGAAGAGATGGTGGTCAGTCAGGTATATTATATAGTATATATTGTTCTTCTATATATTCTATATATGTGAAGGAGCTAGAAGTCGAACTGTTCCTTTTTTTTGTTCTTTTTTTTTTCTTACTTTATTAAGAAGAAATATACATTCCACCTGTTTTCTAATAAATTAGTAGTGTAGGAAATATCAAGATTCCTGTGCAACATATATCTGTACAAAAGATAGGTAACATACTTCGTTCTTATACCAAGTTTTGCAACATTCACTACGTATATATTATATCTAATAATAATGTATATTTATTTTAACAGGCAGGGAATTTGAGCTTGAGATTAATTATAGCATGAACTAATTATAATAATTTTGTATTAAATTTGTCATCTACAAAAATCAAGTTTAAACTCTCGCACCAATAACTGAAAAGAAATACCACTAAATCCTTATTTTAAATGAAAAACTATTATATATTTAAGTTAAAATATATCATGATCATGGAAGTTACAATAGTATTTCTACTTCTTATTTATAACAAATTGGAGATAACTTCCATTTAACCCATGATAATAATAATTACATGTAAAGTATAAGTAACTTTATCGATCGGAAAAGTAAAAAGTAACAAGCTAAATTAATGTTTGTGCATCCCTAATTGCATATATGTTGTGTGTGCGTGAACGAATTGCCATTATGTTCCAAAGCTACAATGACATAACGGCTCTCTCCTTTTGAGATATCTCTAAAAGATCCCTTTCTAGGCATACATAGCAGTAGTGGATTTATGTGCTAAAGCCATCACTACTGCATTAGGCTCCATCTATTATATATTTGCTTTTCAATGTGGTACTCTATCATAATCCATACATAAGACATATTATGCTTTTGAGAATCATTAATTCTGAAAAAATATCCCTCAACTTGGTCATCACAATATTCGGATCGACGATCCATCAATATGTCCTGGGGAATGTTAATAAAGTGACACCACCAGCCCTATCCAGTTCTACTGATCAAAGTTTTGCTTCTCGATAGTCTGTATGAAAGAAAATTGAAGCTTCATCATAAAATTAATTGACAATATGAGATGTAGCTTAACCTCTTATAAGTCTTTGCAAGGTTTCTCCTTCATCAATGTGAGACTCTTTTACCTCAAATTCTCACAAGCCCCCTCATGTGTGGCAAACATTCAAGTCTAACACGTGGACAATACGAAGGGGGTGATGTGGAGCATGTGTGGCTGTTGCGCTTCACACGTGAGCCAACTTGCTCAGATACCATGAATAAAGTTGAGGTTTCACCATAAAACTAATTGGCAATATGAAGCGTAGCTAACCTTTTATAAGCTTTTGCAAGATTTCTCTTTTCACCAATATATATAAGACTTTTTTACCTCACATTCTCATATATATTTCCAATTATTTAAGAGTAATCCCTATAAATATTATAGTAATTCATTGTTACTAGCTCTAGACTTTATTACACTTTAAAAATATAGTGCGTGGCAAAGCGTTCTACACACACATAAAATTATCTGCATACTCAGCTTAATTTAGTGAAACATTAAGGGTGCAGTTTTGGTTGGTACGTACTTTCTAAAGCTTAAATAATTAAGTAAATGGCTGAAATTGAGGAAAAGAGGGGAGTGGCAGGGCATAATGACATTACCTGTCTGAGTCTGAACAAGCCTAATTAAGATATTCATACACAGGGCACATTGGACTGTTTTATATTTAAGAGGTAATTATCTATAAACAAACAAACATTGGGGACTTGGGCATGCAGATATGATGGTGTTTTGATTCCCCGCAACCCAAGAATCGAAACACAATTTGTAGGAAGTAGGAAATCGAAAGACTTATTTGTCGATATGCCTTCAACTCTATAGGTCTGTCAATTTTTTTCTTGAAGTTTAATTTTGTTAATTATCTCCATTGAATTTTATAAATAGACAACTTCTCTCAGGACGGTAGATTTTGAATTTTTCATTCAATTCTTCTTCTATCTTAGTAACGTGGACAATACATGGTAACTGTATGAGAGCAAAAGGTAATTTTGTATTGATAAATTGGGCACAAAGCCAATATTTTGCAACTACTAATTGGATTCTCATGGCTAATTTAAACAAAAAAATGTAACGAGTCAAGTAGCGGAATACAAGAAAAAAGAGAAAAAGGCAATTTTGATCTCTATGTTAAGGAATAAAATTACTTTATTGCCTTTAAATATTTGCCATGTTACCAAAATGAATTATAAATTAGATGAAAAATTCTAAAATCTAACGTTATGAGAAAATTGACTAATTATAAAAATTCAAAAGATAATTGGTTAAAATTAAAATTTAAGAAAAAAAACTAGCAACTCATTACAACTTCGAAAAAAAAATCAACAAATACCTCAAATTTATAATATGTATTCCCTCCAAAACCCATGTGCTTCCCACCCTCTCTCTCTCTCTCTCTCTGGTTCTCTTGTACGGCCTCCGATTTGTCAAATGTAATTCCTTACCCTCTCTCAAAAGTCTCAACACATCTAATTAGGTTTGTTTATTGAGAAATGTTAAAGAGATTTTTTAAAGGGATGTGTTATTGGCATTCCAAAAATCTCATTCTATATTCTTCATAAGTGTATTTTTTTTTTTAAATATAGAAAGTTTGGAGTGTAGAATGAAAAATTTAAAGTGCCAATAACAATTCCCTTTTTAAAATTTGAACTTTCTATAGATTCGCAATCGCTTCATATTTTTTGCATAATGTTTTTGTAATGTTGGCATATAAATTGTGTCAAAATCATGAGGTGACGGAGAGCTAAGAGTCATACTTTTGAATGAGCTTCATAACATTTCTCTTGTTTATTTATTGTCCCAATTCTATTTGCAGGATGCCTATTTCTAATTTTTTTTTTCGAAGCAGCTTGGTTCTAATTACTTAAACTTCAAAACACTGACATTTTAATTAGACACAAAAAAATGATTAGGAGATTATCTAAAAGTTAGATTCTTTGTCACATCACAGTTTTTGTGCTAACGTTATCAAATATTGTGTAAAAAATATGAGGTGATTCACAAAAAAATCTACTTTAAAAAGTCTCCTTAGCATTTTCCTTAAACACATATGGTGGTGCTTGTTGGCTTGGCTGTCTTATCGCTTCTGAAAAGCTGACCATTTTCTTTGAATGAGGATCCTCTTTGTGAAGATTCCGGGGATCTTCTAATCACATATGTTCATCATATATCTTACAGTCAATTTTCATCATATATAGTTTATATTTAATTTTAGGAAGTTTTAATGATACACTCCCCCTACTGTTAACTTTTAACGAAAATGACATTTTTACTTTAAAAAGTCACTCATGATATTATCAACTTACAATTCTTTTTTGTCATTTTGATTAAAACTCAAAGTTTTCAAGCTATTTTCATTAGATTTTCTTTAATTTTAAATAAAAAAATTTATAATAATTTATGACCACATAACATATGATGAATGAATATGATTAAAGGATCTTCGAAATCCTCACAAAAAGAATCCAAAAAGGATCCTCATTCATTATCTTTACCAGCCCATCAAACATGCGCTCTGTTTCTCTCTCTCTCTCTAAGAAAATCTTCTATATATTTCAGTTGATTTTGAAACAAATGGGACTTTTTAAAGACCGTCAATCAGCGAATTCTCTGAACACTTGGAAGATAAATTATAAGAAAACTAATGAAAATAGTTTAAAAATTTTGAGTTTTAACGATAAAGACAAAATAAAGGGTAAAGTGAATAATACCATGATTGACTTTTTAATGTAAAAATATGATTTTTCGTTAAAATGAATAGTACCAGAAGTTTTTCGTTAAAATTTCTAAATTATATGGCACGGCATGGAGGGGAGGAACATGCAAATTAAGGTCTGGTTTGGTACTGAGGTGATTCTGAAAAAAACTGGTATAAAAAAAAAAGCTGGAAGCCGTTTTTGTGTTTGGCAAACATTCAGCTTCAGCTTTTTTTCACAGTTTTGGATGAAACAAAGCCAAAAACAAGAAGCTGCAAAACCCAGCTTTGAAAAACCGGTTTTTTTCACATCTGTTTTACATAAAAGTTTACCAACACTATAATACTGTTTTTTTTTTCTTTCAAAAGCACTTTTACAAAAAAAGTTTACCAAACACTCTGCTACTTTATTTCACAGCTGTTTATTCTCATAGCACAACAAAAACAATTTTTTTTCAAAACACAGCAATACCTAACCAATCTTAAATTAAATTGAGCGCCAGCGCCCTACATATATTTTCATCATTATTTATGGATATGGCTCATGGCGCACTACCAGTACTATAGCTGATGAGACTATTCTATACCCATCCTTGCATATCAATCTTCATGAAGACTGTATCTGCCCAAATAATCAACGACCCCACCAATAAATAAAACACCAAACAAAGTTCATATGAAATAATTGTAAGTTTGTAACTGTGGGGGGAGTAATTAAGGTTGTTTGATCACCAATTTATTTGTAATTTGTAATTTTTAGTTTTTTGTCTTGATAGAGACATATATGAAGGAAAGAAGAAAGAATGAAGATTGATGGATGAAGAGTGGAGAAAGGGTGGATTAAAAATGAAGGGGAATGTAGAAAAAAAAACTAGAATGACAACAAACCTATTTAGAAGTTTTTTTGGTTCTTAAGTGTTCATATTGTGTAATCTTTGACGTACGTTTCTTTCCTTGTATTCCCACCAACAATCAACTCCCTTGTATTTTCCTGTATTCTAATAAACAAATTTAAAAGGTAAAACTTAAAACCGAAATGTTTATCAAACACGGATCATTGGGTTATATATCCTTAACTGATTCATGCATAATTAATCAAATGATACATTTGCCTGAAACTTTGCTTGATGTTAGCGCATCTTTAATGCAAGCCTTATATTTGAGTCTAAAAGGGTCTGGTTCTGAGTTTTCTAGTTTTCTCCTTGAATGTAAATACTTATATTTTGAGATTTGAGATTTTTCATTTGAGAAGAAAACATTAGAGCCAAAACTCATATTTTGAGCTTGAAAATTTGTATCTACATTGGAGATGATTGGAGTGAAAACTCAAATCTTGGTATAAGTTCTACGTTGAAGTCAAATTGAAAGGGGCATCATGCATATGTTGGAAAATATCAGTATTTAAGTTTACTTTAATGTTTGGTTTTCTGGGGTTTAGCCCATTAGCATTAGGGTTTGGGTTAGTTTATTATAAATAGCATGTTTGTTATTCATTTGAGAACAAGTCATTCACAATGTAACCTTTTGAAGTTTTGTAGCCGTTTTGGCATTCTCGTTAGTTTAATAATATTCTTATTATTTTGTAATCTTGTTCTGTCTCACACTCTGATATTCAACTATGGATAGGCATATTATTAATTGAATTGGAATCGACACTCGAGCCAGAGTTCGTGGCCAAAGTTATGAGTTTTATGCCTCCAGTACATTGAAGATATTTTTGTCTCATGTTTGAAATCAAATATAAGATTAAAGAAACTATCAGTTACACCCTCGAGATCCATTCTAACTGTTTGATGTTTTCCCTTCCCCCAATGGTGATGCAATGTTGTTGTAATTTTATAATTGTAACCCTAACTTGTTGTTTATTCTTGTACAAATGAAAACGTGGTTGTCGTGCCATGCACACAGGCAAGATATAGATTGTAGAAAGAAGGGCAAGTAGCTAGTGTGATGATGCGCTTTGATATATGGGGATATATATAAAAGGATGGGGAGCAGTCAAGCTTCTAAGAGGTGTTAGGTGCTAATCACGGTGGACACGGATTTAGCCATCTAGGCGATTTTTTTTTAATTCTAATTAAATTTATTACATAATATATAAATAAATGTCTACTTATATTTAAAAATAACACATATTTATATTGAAATAGATAAATTGCAAGATAAAATGACATATGTTCAACTTGCTATATATATTTCAATTCGAATCCCTGATCCCCTAATGTTCTCGTTTATTACTTAATTGAACATTAGAATCCGTAAAAGCATCTATGCTTATAAGCAATTTTAGTAAACGCGCTTTTATTACAAGCACACTGAAATTTTTGAGGAAAGTTCAAGTGCTTGCTGGAAATTAAAGTGTTAAACAAAGCAGAAGACAAGAAAAGGAGAGAAAGGATTTGCAAACTTTGAATCTTAATTCGCAAATGGTCATCTACCACAGTGGCAGAGATGAGTGTTGCCCTTGCATCACTGTGTGGGTTCAAACTCCATTGACTCCCTAATCTAATATCTAATCTAACAAATCTATCGTTTGACCAAAAAAAACTTCCAATCTTAATTCCTACGAAGTTATAAAAGGTGTCTTTGTAAAATAACTAATCTTCAAACATCCAGCACATCAATCTTTTTTTGTTTTTGAACAAAGCACATCAATCTTAAACCCTAATAAAAACGTGGGAAAGAAACCCTAATCCTTATCCTTATCGAAGCCTATTATGCACACTATTCTTAGTTTATACGTTTTCTGATTTGCTTAATGAATATCGTACTTCCCTTCAAAAAAAAAAAAAATCCTTATTTTACAAGAAAATCTCAGAACATTAAATACCAAAATACCATTATCCTTCGATTCTTTTTTGAACCAAAAAATACATTTAACATTTCTAAACAAGTTGAAGTTCTAAAACCGGTTTTAATTATTTTAACAGTTTTTCCGAACAAATCGTATCGGTCACTACAAATTCCATCAATTGCTATCCTATTCTTTTTGTTGTTGGTCAACTTATACGAGTTATCCATATTTTTGCCCAATTAAGCCGGACTAAAATTTTGTTATTATGAGCTCAAATCTTAATCATGTCACGGCAGCACAATATTAAATTGTGCAAAACAATAGACAATATCCACATGTGGAGTTCATCTGTATGTGAAACCAATAATGTACATTAAGCTTTCTTGTAGCACTGAAAGAACCAGGACCATCAGTGTGCAAGACAATACGAAAAATATCTGAAAAACATCGCTTTTGCCTTTTGAAGGGTGGAGAAAAATGAAAGAAAGCTCGACGAATACGTAATAATCATGCATGGGATGCTCTTCAATTCTGAGTTCAGAGAGACAGAGAGGGAGAGATGATCATTTCATGCATTAGAGTTCATTGGATTAGATTAAATACCGTACTAAGTAGGAGGCGGGGGACCAAATAATGATGGCTTTCTAACGTGCTTGTTCCCACTGCGAGAAGTGGGTTTTGTTTTGCGTTCTCAATTCCCTTCCCAATCCCCCACTAATCGTTTGGGAATGTTGGATGCTTTGGATATTTGGACTTGAAAAATTGGGAGAAAAAAAAACTGGGTGGGCTTTAATCTCGTCATCATGGCATCATCAATGCCATCATCATAATGCTCCTATTTCTCCCATGCATGATTTCTTTCTTTTATTTCCTCTGTTTTTCCATAAACTAAATATTTTAGGGTTCTTTTTTTAGTCAATAATTTTAGCCTACTAGGGTTCTTGTTTAAATATTAGTTTGGTTGTCTGTATCTGAGTCTGCATGTGCATGTGGTGTAATGAGTGTTGAATGTCAGCCCCTCTGTCCTTGCATGTGATTGTGAAAGGAGAATGGATAATTCAAATTTGTTGAGATCGAGAGAGAAAAGAGTGCATGGCGTATATAGGGAGGTTTGTCAGGTATTTTTTAGCACGGCACAATTTATAGAATTCTGAATATTTTCTGTTTCGTTGAACACCTCAATAATTACACAGTGTTTGTTATATATACATATGTGGGCTTTCTAGCAAATTACACTAATTCTCTTAATCAAACTAACAGTATACAAAACTCTCTAACAAACTATAACTCACTCCTAACAACAACTTTGATGACTAATCTTTAGCTTCTTTACACCCCCTCAAGCTGAACTTGGAAGCATCAAAGGGACCAAGAGAAAGCTTGGATTAGAGATATAAGAATCTTTGCCTGGACAAAGACTTGGTATGGATGTCTGCTAACTGATCTTGACTACAGACATATTGAATCTTGATAAGTCGAGCAAGAACAAGCTCACAGATGTAAGATAGTCAATTTGAACATGTTTAGTCCGGGCATGAAAAACAAGGTTAGAAGCTAAAGAGATAGCAGAAATGTTATCACACTAGAGATGAGGAATCTGAGGTAGGGAAAAACCAATATCTTTGAAAACTTTACAAATCCATGTTATTTCTGCCGATGTATGAGCTAAGGACCGATACTCGGCCTCAGTAGAAGATCGAGCAACCATGGACTGTTTCTTAGCACTCCAACTAATCAAATTAAAGCCAAGAAATATACAATAGCCACTGGTGGACCTCCTGTCAAAAGTACACCCCGCCCAATTGGCATCCGAATATGCAGTAAGAGTCAAATGGCCTGGTTTAAACCAAAGACCATGGGTGAGAGTACCTTTTAAGAAACGGAGAATTCTTTTGGCAGCTTGAAGATGAGAATCTCGTGGAGCATACATAAATTGACATACTTTATTAACCGCAAACGAGATGTCCAACCTTGTCCATGTGAAGTATTGCAAAGCCTCAACAATGGATCTGTACACTGTAGGATTGGATAAAAGAGCACCAGTATGAGCAAGCTTAGCTATGCCTAAAGCAGTTGAACATGGTTTAGCTCCATCCATTTTGGTTTTCTGAAGAAGATCAAGTAGATACTTGCCTTGATGTAGAAATATGCTTGTACAGGACCTGTGCACCTCAAGTCCCAAAAAATAGTGCAAAGGACTGAGATCTGTGACTGGAAAGACAATGTTTAGTTTCTGAATGTAGATTGACAATTCTTTGGTAAGCAAGAGGCCATGCAATTCATCCAAGGTTGTGGTGGAAATACGAAGGAGAATTGAATCAGTGAAGGATTCGAACTCATCAGGTAAACTGGCCAATGTAGCTGCAATTAGGTCTCAATCAGTAACAGGTGCACCAACTGCCATTAAAGCATCAGAGATTTGCTTGATTTACTGCAGATAATCAGAAATTGACTGGAGACGAGAGCGTAACTGATGAATGTGAGCATCAGAGACTCCTCCAAAACGCTGCCCAAGTTTGAGCTATAGATCCCGAGATGATGATACACCGACAGTGAAAGGGATCACTTCTTCAGACAAAGTAGAGTTCAACCAAATCAAAAGGTTCTGATCTTTCTCATACCAGATCTCAAAGGCAGGATTGAGAGATTGATTGGGAAGAAGAGGCGGTGGACAGACTTCAGTACCATCAATGATGCCAATAAGATTATATCTGCGCAGAATTAGAGCAAATAGAGCATGCCATGGGAGATAATTGGAGCGTTTGAGTTTGATTGGCACTATGCTTCCAATGTTTTGGATCGTAAGAGAGGCATACGAATTCGAAGAGAACGAAGAATTTGGGGGATTAGGGTTTGGAGGTTGCATCGACTCAATTTGAGAAGACGAAGCAAGCAGTGATGCCATGGCAGATTACAGAGAAAAACACCGATCAATAGCACATAGATTGTGATCGAAGAAGAACGATGAAGAATTTTAGCAAGATTGATGAAGAAAAATCAGAGATTGAGAGCAGGAGCGAAGATGATCAAGAGAAAGCCGTGAGGCGAGAAGGGCGTGATACCATATAGAATTATGAATATTTTCTATTTCATTGAATACCTCAATAATTACACAATGTTTGTTATATATACACATATGAGCTTTCTATCAAATTACACTAATGCCCTCAACCAAACTAACAGTATACAAAACTCTCTAACAAACTATAACTCACTCCTAGCAACAACTTTGATGACTAATCTTTAGCTTCTTTACAAATTGCTTCCCTCTACGTCTCCTCCCTTTAGTGAGAAGTCCTTCATTCCCATCCTATACGATGTTTTCTACCAATT
This sequence comes from Pyrus communis, assembly GCF_963583255.1. Taxonomy (NCBI): domain Eukaryota; kingdom Viridiplantae; phylum Streptophyta; class Magnoliopsida; order Rosales; family Rosaceae; genus Pyrus; species Pyrus communis. Next base: position 7,642,058 of record NC_084806.1, on the reverse strand, counting down.
AAATTCAGAGCCCAGAAAAGTTCGTCAACATATTCTTCATCTGCCTTCCATAGCCATATTCTCTTTTTACTTGCAGAACATTTAAATTGAATTTATTAAGTCTCGTATGATCTCAATTCCCAAGTGCAATTGGAGGAACTAAATAAAAAGGAATAAGTGCTCATTTACTAATTTATAAACTAGCTAGTAAATGGAATGAGAGAAATTGAATTTAGAAAAACTTGAAATAAGAAAGATTCATAATCAGAATCGTGTTGAAATTATTAGATAAAGCTGCAAAATGCTTATTGAAATATTTATAGAATCAAAGTAAGATTAATATAAATTTCATATAAGTTATTTACAAAGAGTCAATTTGAGATTGTTGTGGGTATTAAAAAAGTTGCTACAGTTTCAATAAGAATTATCAATTGTAAAATAAAGCATGACTGTTTGACAAACAGTATTTTAAAAGTAATATGAGTATGTAAAACAACGTAAAAGCAGCCGATAAATATTAATGTAAAATTTTTTATAGCTTTGTATAAGGACAACAGTGAGACGCAATAAGCATTGAAAATTTTGAGCACTCATTTTTAGAGTTATATGAGCACATTCAGTTAAACATGAATACTTTGTAATATGAATTTGACTCCTTATTTTGATTCCAATTATGATTTAGTAAACACATGTCATTATGATTGATGATAAATTTCAATCCATATTCCCATTAAGGTTGTTCACCAAATAATCTCAAATCAAAACAAGAATCATACTGATTTCATATAGATTGTTTACTAGCTAAATTACCTGACTTTCTAAGTCAATTTAATTACCAAAATGCTTTATATGTTGTTTGCCTAGAGTAAATGTGCAAGCTTGGAATTTTATGGCTTGTTTCTTTAAGAATTAAAGTACTACATCTTTCAAAGAGTTCAGTTTGCAATCATGAGTTGAATTCTTTGTTTTGTATGGTCTCCACTTACTTTGAGCTCTCCATACATTTTTTTTTAAATTTTAAGAGATAATCTATACTACTCTACACTAAAAAAAAAGAGAATTTGAAGTTCGATTGTTGAAGAGAAAAACTCTAACTATAAGAGCAATATTTCATCACTCGCATTCCTCCGTACAAAATTATTATTAAACGCATAAATAATCAATAAACAAAAGAGAGGTATTTGTTGATTTGTTCCTGAACTTGTATGCAACTGCCAATTTCTCACCTAAACTTTAATTTTAACCGATTACTGCCTTGAACTTTTATTATTAGCCAATTTCCCCCTTGAACTTCAATTTTAACCGATTACCCCCTAAACTTTTATAAGTAGCCAACTTCCCCTTGGCGTTAGATTTTAAGAACTTTCATTCAATTTTTCATCCATCCAATTTTCTATTATTTTTGTCCTCATACAATTGTTATGTGTTGTTTTCGTGATCAAGATGGATGAAAATTTTGATGATTTTATTTTAAATTTAACGCCAGGGGGAAATTAGCTATTTATTAGGGGGTAATCGGCTAAATTAAAGTTTAAGGGGGAATTTGGCTAATTATAAAATTTCAAGATGGTAATTGGCTAAAATTAAAGTTCAGGAGAAAAATTGGCAGCTCTATACAAGTTTAGGGAGCAAATTAACAAATATGCCTAATCAAAATCTAACTCATATTAATAAACATGTCATAATGGTAGAGAACGCCATTTACCAAGAGAAAATAAGAAGAAAGACTGTTATTATTTAAATTTATGATCAAGATCGTTAATGTGGTTAGAGACACCAATTACTCTCAAAGAATTTAGGTCTATCACTATATAGTGTTATATTCCTTTATAACACGTATTTATTGTTGGAAACAAATTTGCGCACCACCAAGGACTGTGGAGGCACAAATTCGAGTAATTTGTAAAACAGAGAACAACCATGAACAAGCCTGAGACCATGGTGTGTGTCGAGCAAAGGCTATCGACGATCAAGTTAGTCAGCAAGTTTTAAAGATTCAAGCAGTGGGCAAGAGAATTAGAGTATAGAGATTTTGTTACCAGAGATGAACCTTAGATAGATGTACTTATACCATTGGGAGAGGGATTTTTTTTAGGATAGAATCCTCAAACTAAGCCAGGAAAATCCTAGAGGATATCTAGAAGTAGATATTACACCCTCTTAGGAGTTGTGATTATTTGCATTACACGCTAATTCCTAGATTGTAGGAACTCCAAGACATATGAAAGATCAGATTGATTCCATATCTGAATTAGATCTCGTGTCTTGCAGAACTAGCATGGTAATACCAGTGAAGTCGCTCGGACTTCGCCTATGGCCTCAAAACAAGGTGATGGTGGTACCGTTGCTCTGTCTAACCCAGCTCTGCTTAGAGCTGTTTAGTCCATGACTGGACTTTTGAGGAAACTGTATTCCGATCTGCCTTACTCCAGCTTTGAAAAATCATAATCCTACATTTATTTTTATATTTACACACATATATATTTATTGCAATGATAGATTTCATTGATAAAAGAGAATTACACAAAAAATAACAATATAGGACCGAAAAATAGGCATCAGCCATTGCACTCTTCCAACAAAAGATCAAGAACTATATTAGGAGATTCTTCAAACCATGATCGATCACAAGGTAAACGATGGCCGACTTCATTTGCTTGGTAATGCACGTGGCGAGAAAAACTCAAGTAGACTCTGACTTCAAAACTTTCACATCCTCCACAATGTGTCCAATTAATCATGTCTTTCATCCGTATTAAAAATCAAATAGTAACATCACATAGAGTTGTTTTGAATACACACAAAAGCTTCTCCCTCCACATGAGCTTAGGTCTAGTATTTTTGTACCGAAAAACCGAACCCAACCTAACCTGAACTCCCAAACCAAATACTGAAAACTCCAAAACCAAAAACTCCCAAACTGTTCGGTAACCGATTATTCGATACGGGGATCGAGACCTCCTCGCCATATTTTTGGTAGTCTCGAACCATATCGAAAATAAATAAATGTATATATTGTGTGTGTATATATATATATACTTAAATTTTTTATTATATAATATGTATAATTCTAAATAATAATAGTCATCAAATTGGTTGAGATCAACCATTAGTTTGAATTCTAATCTTAGAGTCTGAAGATGAGTTCTCTCTCAAGTATCTCATCTTCTCGATGTGGAAGTCGAACTAGACCCAGACGATGCCCAACCAATCACCACCACCACTTTGTCGCCCTTCTCCTCTCGTTCTAAATGACAACCATCTACAACCACTCTGTCTATCCCATTTTTAGATCCGCCACCACCCTTGCACCACCACCACACCTCTATTTCTCCCTCAATCTTCAACCTTTTCCTCCACCCACAAAACCAAACAAATCTGGGTTTGGGAGGAACCTCACCTCAACCCCAGTTTTCCACCTTCAATTACATCAAGGATTCAAGGTAAGTCTTAAAAATTGTGAAATTTGAAATTAGGGTTTTTGACTGTTGAATTGGGGGTCAGAATTTCCTCAAAATCGAATTAATTTTCAGTATATTATCGAATTTTGGAATCCCAAAAATTTTGGTTCGGTATCATTATACAATTTGCTTGAACCGAAAATTTCGGATAAGGGTTTCGGTTCGATTACCAAACCCAAATCAACCCTATATGGTCATGAGCTATATAAATATAAACCCTTCATGAACTGTATATTTGAGCTTACCCAAAAAAGAACATTGATATCTATACCCCCCCCCCCCCTCTCTCTCTCTCTCTCTCTCTCTCTTAAAAAAAAAAAAAAAAAAAGAACATTGATCATGACGAGCGAAGACTTTAGTTTGGATTTCTGACTCTTCACCAGATATATGCTAGTCATCATTCATCGCCTCATACACGTTAATTGATGGAGATGACACCATAGATAGTACCCTCGACTGTTAATGACCGTACAAATAATCAAGTTAAGAATTGATTAATTAGGATATTAAACGTAAAGTAAGAACCAACTTGATTATGCAAAGAATATTGCTCTAGGTTCTCATGAAACAATTAGAGAATTGTTATTGGCATTCCAAATTTCTCATACTACACTTCAAATTTTCTATATTTAGAAAGAAAAATACATTTATGAGTAGTGTAGAATGAGATTTTTGAAATGCCAGTAACACTTCCCAACAATTATATATATAGCACTAGATCATATTTCTGCCCCTCCCTCCCTCCGTGTATTGCTTGCTTGGTGGTCAATTCAGTTCTCTTAGCACTGTGCAAACTTTTAAAATTGGGTCATAGTGTGACAAGGGTAGAGTGATCTGTCTAAAACTCATCGCCCAAGACGTGCTTTAATTTCTTTTACAATCTTATGACAGGGACTGGTCTTAGAGGAGAAAAAGGTACGTAGGGTTTGGTTTGTCTACTTTGTTGGTGGAAAATAAAAATAGAACAAAGAAATTATATATGTATGTGCGATCGAGCAGAGACACCTTTTGTAGGAGGCTTGTTGGATGGCTTTTGTCATGGCTTAGTGGTCTGTGGGGTTGCTCTAGTGATTAATATGCATTGCAAAATGAAAAGGGGGCCAACTTTCTATATATTCCTCCGTTTTGGGTTTACCACTTTGCATTGCATGTCCCCTTAAGTGCAAGAAAAGCCTCTCACGTCTACAGGATACGCGCGCGCGCACACACACATCTCTATATATATATATATATATTCGATTAATATATCTTTCCTAAATTTATTCATCTATAAAAACTATTATCTGCCCAGCCCATTTTTTGGTAATTGGGTAGCATCCTTTCCCCACTTTATGGACTAATCTATGTATAATCAAGTTCGCGTAATTAATCGAATTAATTAACTGCAATGAATTTTACTCGGTTTAATAAATTTATTGATTCACAAGTGTTCACCGTGCCTAAACCCTAAATCCTCAAGATAAAATTAACAGCTAAATTTAAAATGATCAACATTGGTGGTGAAATCATCTCTGTCTTCAAAGGAACAACCGCTGGGGTAGTACTAGTAAAGTGAATTTATGAGAGAGCAGAGAGCATACCAGGCACGCTTAGCGTTTTGATCAAGCATATATGCATGGGAATTTACGAATGAAAAAGAGTACCTAGTAGTAAGTAATTATAAACCAAAGATTGACAGAAGCAACGCAGTGCGCTAGCTTGCATGTCACCAAACCCCCAAATATTCCATTATTTTCTAATGAAAATTAATGAAAAGAGTTTGAAAACTTTGAGTTTTAACTATAATGAAAAAATAAAAAGTAAAATGAATAGTATCAGGAGTTAACTTTTTAGTATAAAAATGTGAGTTTTCATTAAAATAAATAATACCGGAAAATTTTCGTTAAAATTCCTTCTTTTTTTTTATTTCTTTTTTCTTCTTCACTGCTTCCCACTCACTATCACTGCAAACCTCATCATTCCAAACTCTTTTTCGTAATCCTTGATTTTTATACATTTTCTCTTTTTCTTGGCCGGCTGGTTTTCAGAGATAAAGCTTTCTTTTCTTTGCAAACCCTACCGCTTTCTTCCATTTTATCATTTTTTACTTCCGTCTTTGCGATTATTAGTTTTACTACCAAAAGGTTCTTGCAATTACTCTCAAATTGACTTGGAGATCACCTTTTGTGTTTTCTTTTTATCTTCATTTTACCATTTATTTTGGCAACTTTCGAAAGTGTGGTCTTTTGATATAGACCAAGTCAACATGCACAGCTGTAGTCAACCTTTTCAAATTTTTTTTAATCTATTTTGCCCTCCATTAGCCTGTAAGAGTTAGTTAAAAAGATAATGTTAGAAAGATCAAAATTTTAAATTAAATTTGTAAATCAAATGATATGTCACTAATAAGAATTTCATAAGTATGTTAAGTAATAATCCAATCATCATTTACATATTTGGTTTGCAAATTTTGTTTAAAAAAATTTAGTCTTCCTAGCAATAGCATAATCCTAGTTAAAATTCTTCATTTATACATTCTTCATTTTCCTAATTTGAATTTTGAATTTTGACAATAATAATTACCTATGACTAAGATATTCAAACTCATTTACATGTGAAAAAGGTTAGGGTATAAGTGGGAAAAAAAATACTTGCATCTTTAGTTAGGGTCTAAGTGGGAAGAAAAATACTTAGCATCTTTATCAACATATAACAAAGGCACAAAATATTGAATATTTTTTATGTACTTGTAGCACTTCTCTACCTATGACGAAGATATTTAATATTATTATTATCTGTATATCTAGACAAAGATATAAACTATTATGTACCTATGAAAAATATTCAAGTCATTTGACACCAGTATTTGCTTATGCAAAAATATCCACCTATAACAAAGATACAAAAATTAAACATCGTTGTCTACTTTTAATAGTTATTTCCTTAAAACAAAGATGAAATCGGAAAAAACTTCATTAAAAATATAATATTATGCTACAAATGTCATAAAAGAACATTAAACAAGAGCAAAATTTATTAGCAAGGATATTGCGGTCATAAAAAGAATAAAGGATTTTTAATGGGAATTGTTATTAGCACTTCAAAAATCTTATTCTACACTTCTCACAAGTGTATTTTTCTTTCTAATTACAGAAAGTTTGAAGTGCCAAATGAGATTTTTGGAGTGCTAATAACAATTCCCTTTTTAATATAGAAGGGTTTTGGGTTAATGTTAAATTTTATACTTTCGAAATGGGTCCTAGTCAGGTTACCTAGCTTGCTAACCTCTTCTTCAAACATGTATTTCGCAAGTGGATTATATTACATAGTGTACATGTGCTTTTCCCTTCAGAATGTATATTTTGAACTTAAAATTCATAAAACCAATTGCTACGAGAATAGCATTTAATTGATCTAAAATTGATCCCAACAGTAAGCTGAAGAGTAAATCCAACTATTAGGTCATCTCCATCTAATGTCTAGAATGTATGGACAACTACTTTATCTGAAGATATGGTTAAAAGAATAAGAAAATAATGTATGGACAAGTACAACTACTTTATCAGAAGAGATGGGAAAAAGAGTAAGAATAAGACTATGGGGTTTTTATTACAAATGAGCTTTGAAATTTATCAACATCATCGCGATAGTTTCTGAAATTGAAAATCGACCAATGTAATTTTAAAAAATATGTGTTGCAAAATTAATATGCTTTAATTTCATCATAATTCTGTCAAAATTTTTGTTAATGTGTTGTTGTGACAAATAAATGAGGCTCACAAGATTTAAGGACAAATAGTTCCTAATATTGACCCATACCGTCACGATGGTCTCTCAAATTAAAAATCAACCACTGTATTCTCTAAAATTAAGTTATTATGATCTTGGGGTTGTTTATGATGAAGAATAATTTGTACGTATAGTTTTTTTGTCCATGAGAAAGAAAAAGAACTTAAATCAGCCCACCCGACTCTAAAATTATGATTTCGTCCCAGATACCATTAATAGTGACAAGAGTTAGACATGGCAAACCAACTCCAAATATTATATATTTTCCGAATAAGAACATTTTACTTTGCGACAATGTAAATGTTCTATATATTGTGAATTTAATTATATTGATTGCTTTAGATTCTAACTTAAAACGTAGGGTTCATGTTACAATATAAGCGTTTGAATTGTATGGTAAGCTGTAAGTACTATAAGTTATGAACACTTAATTTTTATTTTTTTATTTTTTTATTTTATTTTTTTATTAAAGAGAGGGGAAGGTTCAAAACTATTACAATAGTTTAAGAGATGAGAAGTTTCGAACCGGTACGTATGAGTGAAAACCCAACATTATATCTACTAGGATATTAGACTACATACAATGAATCTTAAACTTTTTTGCCACTATAGCTTGTAATATTAAAAACTATGAACGCTTAATTTTGTTTACCACTTTTGCATGCCAATTGATGACCTTGGAAGGCAATCAAAGCTTTTTTCGCTTTCCTTTTCTCTCACTCATATTTGATGATGGTACCTTTCATGGCTGCTAGCCAACTCATCTTTTGCGGAGGCTATAATCTAACGTATTGACAAGCAGCGGAAGAGCTAGACATCAGCAAAGTACAAACAGTGGACAAAACATTACCAAAAGAAAAACAAAACAAAACAAACTAACATAAATAATAACAAGTCGCATGCAAACTGCAATTCCAACACCACCCAAATACTTATGTTTTTTATGTAAAAAATTGATACAACTGGATTTGTTTAACAGGGGAGAGGTAGATATTGGAAGAAACGCAGAAAGACATTCAATAACATGTTATTTATCAAAAGGCAAACAATGACTGACATGCATAGCTGCAACTTTAATATATATGGTTAGAACAACTTGCATGCTAACTGGTTTTCTTTAAAACATCGAGGCATTCTTTAGTGCATGTATATATCGGGAAACTCCGGATGTTTTAACCGTTAAATTAGTTTTGATATTTTAAACAAATATCTAACAGTTAAAATATTTGAAGTATCTCATAGTCCAAAATATTGTACATCCCTATATATACATGAACTAAGAGAAAAAGGGCCCTTCTTTTCCCCTCACTATATTGTTTGATGTCTAGGATTGGTTTGGTTTAGACAATTCACTAAATTCAATTGATGTTGAACAAATATGGATGTCAATTTGCATATTTTGTTCAAGTGAAAGTAGAAGATGGATAGATTATGAAGAAAACGTATCCCTTTTAGACCTGGTTTGGTACTGAGGTGATTCTGAAAAAAGCTGGTATCAAAAAAAGCTGGAAGCTGTTTTTGTGTTTGGTAAACATTCAGCTTCAGTTTTTTTTCACAGTTTTGGATGAAAAAAAGCCAAAAACAAGAAGCTGCAAAACCCAGCTTTGAAAAATCGGCTTTTTTTCACATCTGTTTTACATAAAAGTTTACCAAACACTATAATACAAGCACTTTTACAAAAAAGTTTACCAAACACTCTGCTGCTTTATTTCACAGCCGCTTATTCTCACAGTATAGTAGAATCAGCTTTTTTTCAAAGCACAGCAATACCAAACCAGCCCTTAATGTCCACATAAATAGGGGGATTGAGAGGGATTATCTTTATGACTTCTCTATCTTCTAACTTCATTTGAACATAATATGCAAGTTGACATCCATATTTCAATTCAACATTCATTTAATCTTGTAATTGTCCAAGTCAATATCCAATCATAGACATCAAATGAGCCTTCCCTAGCTATAGCTAGTTCTCACACCCCCAACAAATTACTATATATATAGTAACGGTGAATGACTATAAAATTAGGATCACCAAAGAACCAAGAGAATATGACTATGTATCTCATCAAATCATGTTGGACCATGAAGCTAATTAGCGAGTAACGGGTTATCATTATATCCCCACTATTAATGTTTGTATCCAAATAAAATATATGCAACGGACGTGTAATTATGTCTACACGCACTGAAAAATTTCGACCAACCCCAAGTCTTTCTACGGGATCCCTCATATTGTGCAAGGCAGCAAGTGCATCTATATTTAATGATACCATGATTTAGTACTTAACAACAACCAGCTTTGTTTCTTCCTAATGATTACAATTTCATTTTAAAACAATGTGCAAGAATTAGGTATAATACAACCAAAAGTCCATAAAAAAAAAAAAAAACTACAAAAATATAATACAACAATATTGAGAGCTCAACGCATTATCCTCTATATAAGGAAATGATCATCTTTGTTCTGATTTATATGTATATATATTGAATCACTGATTACGAAAAATTCTATCAGCCTGTTTAGATAGATCTCGGTGAAACCATGTAAGTTTGCACTACTTTGTTGTTATATGCACCTCAACGATTTAACTAAAATAAACAAATAAAATTATTTCTTAGGTTAAAATCCATAAACTTTGGTAGAACAACAGTTTTCGTAGACAGTAATTAATATCTAGTATGGTCTTGTTAAGGATCTTTGTCACGTCCCGATCCCGACATACGGACGTCACCAAGTACTTGCATACTTAACATACCCCGCTTCCGGAATATGGACAAAGCATAACTCAAAATTCGAATTGTGTAGTAATTTTCGTATACTTTATGGCTGCATCTAACCTCCTTGTTAGACAGCCTACGTATCCTCAATAGGGATCAAGTCATTCGTAGTTCACCATTCATCACACTCTAAACTTTTCATAAAATACTTCTAGCAAAAACATAGAGTACCATACTACACATCAACCATAAGCCAAACAACAATTGTCATCTTGCCATGCACACGGGTATGCCATTCACACATGTATGTTTTCCAACACTATTCCATAGTCATATCAATCAATAACATATACAATGCACCAAAATGCCAGGCTACAGCGACACGGTTCTGCCAAAGCCACATCTCTAAAGAATGGGATTTCAGACCACTCAACGAAATCCAACAACATCAGGTTCCGGATCACTCAACGAAATCCAACAACATCAGGTTCCAGACCACTCAACGGAACCAAAATACCAAACGAGATTCTGGACCACTCAACGGAATCCAAACCTGGATACAATTTCGGACCACTCAACGAAATCGTGGAGTAGAAGGGATTCCAGACCTCTCAACAGAATCTGAGTGAATACGATTCCGTACCACTCAACGGAATCGTGAAGTACAATGGGTATCGAGCCACTTAATGGAATCCAATGCAGGATATGATTCTGGGCCACTCAACGGAATTGCGGAACACGAGGGATTCCGGACCACTCAACGGAACCCAGTTTTGGATCACTCAACGGAACCGAGAGGAAGTCTAAGGAACATATCAACGGCTCGAAGAACAAAGCATGAATCAAATTACTCAATTTACAAAGGCTTAACAAAATGAAACAAAGCATAAGTACTAAATTTAGAACGAGTCAAAGAAGTGAGGAATGAAACAATGAAATGGGATATGAAACAAACTTCGAAGCAATAAACCCCATGGCAATGGGTTAACGGTCCACTACTAGCCCTCACATTTCATCACATCATACCAATCATACAAATCAAACTACATTTCAAATATGCACGTCAAATTACATTTCATAAATATTTCCAATCCACAAATCAAATCACATTTCAATAGAAATCACATTTATAAAATCAAGTGATATCCACAAAAGGCATTAAATACGAAACCAGAATAATAACCATATCACATTTATTAATGTCACTCAATAACCACTGTAGGCCCACCAGCCTTCACTTAATCTCTAGTAGTACTAATTTTAGTATTTTAAACGATTCGAGACATGTTGACCAAAAGTCAACTCTCAGTCAACGGTGAAATCCATAACCCTACGTAATTCGATGTGGAACATCCGCCCACAAATTTTCGATCCGCAGCTTCCTAAGATTCTCATTAATTTTCTAGAACAATATTCTACAATTTTTCAACGATCCAACGGTCGAATCTCCGCCCATCACTAAAATCAAGTGGCGGTCACGTTCGATTTTTCAAATTTAGAAATTCAATTCATCAAGATCCGTACGTTGGATTCTTGATCCATCAATTTCTAATGTCCTCAAATATTACATGCTAAAACGCATTAAGGTTTGCTGACGATCCAATGGTCGGATAGTCGTTCACTACAATAGTCTAGTGGCGGTCCCTAATGAAACGAGGTTCAAACAATCACATCACATCAAATAGATATCAAATTGAAATTAGGATATTGAATTTAACTTAAATTGGCATCATCGGCCCACTAGCCACGTGCCGCCCCGACTTGCCTGAAAATTCACCTAACTCCAAAAATTACCAAATTTTTCATAAATGTAAAGCACAAGAAGGGGAAGAAATTTTATACCTAGGCCGAAGTCCAATTATGCCGGGAAACCCTTGAAAACACTCTCGATCCGCCAGAAACCCTTGAATTGGGTGTCCTTGATTCGACCTCAAAACAAGCTCTAACGCCTCCACCATTGCTTGGCCTTTGTTCCTGAGATTGAGGGGAGTCTATTAGTAGTGGTGATTGACGGGGTTAGCTTCAGGTTTGGTGGATCGCCGCCACCCACTCGTTGCACCCATCAATCAGTTTTCACAAATTCAAGGCCAAAATTTCGTCAATTTTGAGGTGGAATTGGTAGAGGGAGGGTTGTGGAGTGTTTTCTAGGTGGTGAGTGGCTTTAACTCGCCGGAAAACCGCTATGAAAAGCGTCAGAGACCATGGAAATCTTGGGTCGGGTTGTGGGTCAAAAAGGGGGTCCGAGTTCTCTCATTTCCCTCTTTGCTCCCCATTCCCATTGGTCCGCACCCCTCCTTTTCTTTCATTTCCTTTCCATCACAGCCACACACGTGGCTTCACAAATATTTGCTCCAAAGAATTTGGAGCATTCCAGATAATGATCAAATGACCATTTCGCCCATGTCTTTGCTCGTCTATAACTTCTTCATTATAACTCCAAATTACACTCCATTTGCATCACACGTCTGTATTGAGACATACTATCCGAATATGTAAAGAAATCTGGAAAATCATGAGAGGATCAAATACGTCCGCGAAAATTTTGTTTAATACAATAGGGGCAATTCCGTCCTTTTACTTATTGAAAAAATATATACGCCGTAAATATGAAAGCGTCAAAACTACGAAAATGAATACGAAATACGATACGTAATTTTAAATAGTGAAATCCGGGGATGGGATTTCACAATCTTTGTCAAGAACATCCATTTGTATTGCAAAAGATATTAAAGATATGCTTAACCTCCTGGTTTGGGTACTTCAAAATGACTTAGCATCAAAGTGTCACCAAGTGTATTTACCACATACATTAATTTGGCTAGGTATTTACTAAAACTGTACTCATTAGATCCCTCCACTTAAAAAACGCAAACCTAGCTTTGATATATATTAATATTTTCAAATACTTGGGATATAAAGTACACTGCTATTGGATATAATCTCTCCTTTTCAACTGGAAGAAGTTATATGTGTGTGTATTTTTCATATATATATATATATATATATATATATATATATATCCACACACCCCATTTTACTTCTCACACATCTTATTAATTTTCGGTCATCGGGTCGGATGAATTGAAAAATATCAACGGACATAAATTATCAAAGGATGTGTGAGAAGTAAAATGGGATGTGTGGATAGCACACCCCTATATATATATGTTTGTTAGGATTCTTTTTATTTTTTTGGATGGTATGTATCTATATTCAGATGGATAAGAAATTAAGGCGGAAATCAATGGCCTACAGCTGGTAACTCGTAAGGAGTACACACGAGGAACAAGGCACAGAGTCAGTTCCACGGAGTCGTATAATCATAACCATTTAAATAGAGGAGAAGAAAAAAAAAAGGGATGAGGAGGGAGAGAATTCTACTTCATCCTATGTATGCATGTAGCAAACAGATTAATTCCCTGGTCAGCATAGCATAGTACTTCTCTCTCTCTCTCTCTCTATATATATATATATGTTCTTTAGGGTTACGTGTATGGTAGGTTTAGTTTTATTGGGTAATAAACTTGGAAGGGCTAGAAAGCTGAGAGGAGGAGAAGAAGAAGAATGCGCATGCATGAGAGAGAGATATAGAGCTCCTCTGTTGGTTATGGTGTGGGTGCGCGCAGATTCAGGATAACAGCGATAGGCCTTGGAAATTCCCGACAAAACAAGGGCTGCCTGGGCCATAAAATTCCACGCTTCATTTTTTTTATTTCTTTTCTTCTTTTTTTAATTTCTTTTGCATGGACAGAGGCGTGGACCTGTTCCTGTGGTCCCCACCATCCCTGACTGCGCGTGCAAAGCCGGACTTCGTGGGGGGCTCTCCTGTGGGCCCTAGGAAAACCCTCCACATGTGTTCTCTCGTCTCATTTTCTATTACCGCCATCATCACCACCTTCTTCTTTTACTAATCCGCATTTGGCCTGACTAGTTTAATATTTAATTAAACTGATTCCCCGTTTGATTGTTCTCTAATTACTGGATCCCATTATTTTATAACCGGCTATCATAACCATGAAATTTCTTTTGCGAATTGGGTTGCATTGTCATGGTTGAGTCACGTGGACGTTTGATTATTGATGAAAAGTGAAACAGTTAGTAATGGGAACGTGAGTCTTCTTGCTGCCTGATGATCGATGATTCAATGCCTCCGCACTCACAAATTCACAATGGAGAGAGAGAGAGAGAGAGAGAGCTAACTAGCTTTTTATATGCATCGTTCGTCTTGTAATTCCACTACTAAAAGATCTTGACAGGATGGCTCATATGCCTCATGGCCCTCATCATCAATCATCTCCATTTATATTATATAAGATGAAAAAGAGATATATAAATATATTTACATAGTCAACTGCCTCAAACATATATAGATTAATCACATAATAACCCTTTTTCTTTTCTTTTTCTCTTTGCAAGAGGTTGATCTTGCAGCTATGAACCCTAATTTTCTAGCTACAGTTGATCTGGGTCGAACGAATTTGAATTATACATTTATTCTGTTCACCATATAAACGTACATTTTGTTCTTTAGGGGTGTGCATTGCAGATTTGCAGGTTTCAAAACACGTAGGGTTTTCTTTACGTAAATTTACCGAAACAAAAAGTTTTCTATTACGTACATGAACAAAAAACATAAAAAAGTGTTGGTACTAGGCTAGGTTAGGATAGCTAGCTAGGTGTGCATGTAGAACCAAAACAAGTGGAAGAAGAGTGAAGAGTGATGAGTGATGAGTGATGAGTGCACATGTCAATTGTCAAATAAGACAACCTCATTATGTTCAAAATCTTTCTTTGATTTTTTTTTTTTTTTTTTGAAAAAGTAACTTATAAGTTTATGATGTTTAATTATTTTATGCAGATTCATTTTTATTTATTTAATTTTGTAGCAAAGGTGACTCTTCACATGAAGGGCGAAGCCAAAATGTTAGTTTACTGGGACAACTATAAGTATCGATGGATGCAGGCTTCTATCTTCGTTAAACACATGCAAAGTTATTTCTTTTTTCGATAGGTGGGATTAATACTTTTAATATGTCTCCTCAATTATGATAATTTTTAAGCTTAGTACGTAGACAATACAAATCGAATGACGTGATAAATGTGTGACCATTTGGCTTCACACATGGGACAACTTGCTCTGATACTGTAAAGAAAGTTGAGATTTCACCATAAAACCAATTGGCAATACGGAGAGTATGTTAACTTATTTATAAGCCTATGCATAACTTATTTATAAGCCTATGCAGGGTCATTCTCCTAGTTAATGTAAGATTCATTCTCAACTTGCTTAGATATTTTTTTTTTGTTAGTTTGTTTCTGTAATTGGGATATGGAAATCTTGTCTGCTTAATAATAGAGAGGACTTATATGCTTTCTTTCTATACTCTCAACATTAGAACGTCTAAATCGCCAGTTTAGTCCAGTTCAATTCAATCAAATTCAGTTCAGTTTACCAACAAAAATCAGTCACCCAACTAGCCTGTCCACCTAACGGAGCTTATATTCGCATCAGCTTGTTGGCAAACTTGTGTTGTTTACCACCATGAGTTTGACAAGAAGTGTTGAAAAATAATTGTTTTTTACGTTCTTTTTATTGTTTTGAGTTTTCTTTTAGGTTTATGATTTGGGCCCAACCCGTATAATTAGGTTTTCGTTTTCATACTTATTAGGATTAGTTTGTTTTATGTTATTCAATTGAGAATAAGTCAACCAAAATTTTGACTTCAGTTTGTAGCTATCTCGACAATAGTATTTATTTGTTTTTCAATTAATAATATTTGTAGTTAATTAGTTTGTTTTGTTTGTTCGTTTGGTACCCTGATACCATGGAGAAATGTAATGTTCTATCATAAAACCAATTACAATTCGGAGATTAGCCCAACTATTAAGCACATGCAAAATACATTTTTTTCTCCAATATGAAAGTAGTACTCTCAATATATTTTTTTTTTTTTGCTAAAAAAAACTGAGAGGGTGCACGTATGACGTACCCCCATTCACATTCGCCCCGGTTTCACATCTTTATATTACATGTTAATTAAGCACACTGCATGCATGATGTATATGCGTGTGTTTATCCGTGTCGATCAAGTGGCTTCACCTAATAATTTTGTCCGCAATTATTCACCTAAACAAATAAAACAAGCGTGGTAAAAAAGAATTTTCAACCATATCATGTGTTTGAAATAGTCCAACTAATATAGCATCGGTTAAACTTTTCTGTCGCGGGCTAAAACTATAGCTCTTTGACATGTTTTGCATTGAACAGTCGGAGTGCGGTTTGTTAATTTTAATATCAAAGGAGGTTTAGAAGTTCTTATCCAAGCAATTCCGCGAGATTTACAACCTTTTACAAGATATTTGGCAACTTCTTCAGTAAATTTCAAATTAATATTATCCTCTAAATCATATTTATTGAGAAGCTAATCTGACGGTTAATGAGTTTCTTACGTCACAACTACGATCACTCATATGTTTCTAGTTTCATGATTTTTAAAATATAACCTTGTCTAGATTAAAGTTAGACGTGTAATGTTTTCTCTTTTTTTTTCTTTTCTTTTTTTTAATTATTATTTTTTCTTTCTTTCTGTAGGGTCCTTTCATTAGTTGAGTGCTTTGAAACTTCAAACGTTGGAAAAACATATTCTTCCTTAGCAGGACCCGATGAGAGATGAGAGCGTTCGAAATTCGTCGGCAGGATTCTGTTGTTTGGTAGGTTTCATAGACTTCCAACGTTGTGGCCCTTGTGGGTGTGTGTTGCTCATCCACGAGACACACTGTGCCTTAATTTCTTCCCCCGTGAATGAATTTTCGTACATAGGCTCCAACGTTAGTTAACATTCTATACTCTCAGAAATACCGTGAACCGTAACATTAACGGTTGAAAAGGTTTATGTATAACATACATTGTTGAATGACCGTCATAATTTTTTGTTAAGTTTTTATCGCATGTATTATAGTTTAATTTTTACTTAATTAGGGTTCCAAAAGCACGTGTTTCTTGCAAGAAACATTAGTTATGTGTTTTTTATTGGAAATGTTTTTCCAAAATTCACTTGCATTTTTATTAAATATTGATTCTAAAAATATTTCACAAAAATCGCTTTCAATCATTTTAAAAGTAGTTCTAAACGAGACCTTAGTATGTGGTTATGTATTTTCTACTTTGAGCTTCTGCTTCTGAATGTTAGTTACAACCAATGACTGATCCGATGGGCTGGCGTACAACTTAAGAATGGCCCAAGGAATTTTCCACATGAGCAGCAGTGAAATAAATTTATATCATCTTTTCATGTTCTGTTGGAAAAAGCTCACTATTAACCACCAAAAAATCGGAGCTAAAAAATACCAGCATCAATGCCACTCACAAGTTACAGCCTGCATTCAAATCTCTGAGAAGAACACGATTTTCCTACGTAATGCAGCACGACTTAACCATCGAAGGAAAATTAGGGGACAGATAACCAAAATCGAATTTAAGGATACATATCGTGATATAAAGGCCTTCAGAGCCTACGAATCCAATAGGGGTACAATAAATTTGAATTTACGCCTGAACAACTAATCGTTACAACTTACACCTTCAAGATTTACATATGTGATCTTGAACTGATCCTAAAATTGTATCTAAGTATCCCTCTCTGAATAATTTGATTTGTCTCCTCAAATTACCCCCATTGGCAAGACAAGATTCTGACAAACTTTGTGTGACTTGGGACTTCGGAGTATATTCCGGACTCATAAATTTAGAAAGCTTGACAAGAGCAACTTTCTAACCTGATCGGCAAATTGATGTAAGCAATCTCCGGAAAGGGAGTTTCTTTAGCCTTCTTTCTAAAGTCACCTTCGTCACCTACATTCTCAGAATCAGAGTGGTCTTAACCGTAAGTATCGCTGTCAAACAGAGGCCACTTATATTCTCTTGCTTCGACAATGGAACACACTGTGTAGCGCTTGCAAATTGCTGCTGACGTATCAAGCTCCACGTCTTCTATAAATTTTAGTTATACATCTAAGTCGAGCACAAAACAAGTTTCTAATAGTTAGTATCAGCAACATGAACAATGAAAGCATAAAAACAGATGCAACAGTAATCATCCACAAAAATAATTTGGGAAAAAAATGAGTGTAAAATCAGTTTCAGCTTGCAGCAAGATGCTATAGAAATTGGACGAACAATTAAAAACCTTCGTTTTTGCTACAGTAAAGATGCGAGATAAAAATATGCAAGTTCATAGCTAAGTAGCCTGTTAATTTATAGATTCGGTGACATAAATTGTCCAAAAGTGAGTCCAAAGAGAAAGGAAAATATTAACGTTAGACATAAGTCTCTCCTTGCTGATTCCATTCTAGGAAATGTTTGGCATTAAATCTGTTTCAAAGTGGTCGACAAAAAAGTTATACAATGTTCAACCTCTAGTGCACCATCTGAAGGTAGAGATAACAAAAGGTCTCAGTGGAAAACCCAAAACGAAGTCAAACGGTAATTCGACCAACTGGAAAATTAGAAAAATTTGTATACTCCTAGAGATAGTGGGAAATAAGTAGTTGGATGGTCAATTCTCTTTTGAAGCAAAGCCTTACCAATAAACTATATTGTTTTTCAGTGAGATGAACTGTTGCTTTCTCAGAGCTAAAATCCCTCAAATGGAATGCAAATAGTTATAGAAATTGTTTCTATAATTTTCTATAACTAGTTGGAGAAGCACAAAGACAATTGACAATGTGATTCCAAGAGAATGAAAAAAATGTAGCTAAGAGGCAATACTGTGTTTCCTGCAAAACAAAGGGAAAAAGTTGACACATGGTTGAGGATTGTAAGCATAAAGAAACGATCTCTAGACCAATTCTCAATATATTTCTTCATAAGTTGATATCTTATCATACTCCTGATGAGTCACTAGCTCTGGTAATACAGTGCATTCCTGTTTTTACACTCACAGTTGCCGCCCCAGGCTCTGTTTGTATAGTCATATCCTAATATGTTTAAACTAACACTAGTCCCAAGTTCCGATAAATATAGTCATATCCCTGATGATGAGTCCCAAAAGTGAGCCATTAAGATATGTGCAGCAAATAAATGGAAGGATATTTGATATTATCCTAGGCTTAGATATGGCTATGTAACTCTTGTAGTCATCATAATAATAGCAGACTAAGAAGTTGGTGATGCCTGCCGTCACAAATGATTTTCTAAAGTGAAGATCCAAAGGGTAGAACTTCCACCCTAGCCTAAAGAACCACTTGCAGTTTATGATGATTCGAAGAAAGGGAGATATGCCTTTGGTTCACGCTGATCTTTCCATGGAGCAATTAGAAATATGCTTACCTAATTCATCATGAGATTTCTCAATCCACTACCACCTAAAATGTTATCTACAAGGATGAGAATCAAAGTCAAAATGTCATCATTCAAATCGCAATGTTAGACGATTCAAAAGGTGGTGTGCTAATACAGTATATTTTACGATGTGATACGATGTCTAATTCCACAAATGACTAGCAAGTTTGATATGACACGCAAGTCCACAGCATGCGGAAGATATTTGATGGATACCGCAAATTGCCATGAATCTAACATTATCCATGCATACCGCATATTTGATGGATACATGCAAATACGCAACATGAAAAATACATCCTTTCGCTTCAGGTCAATGCATTCACAATTTTATTATGCTTGTGCATCAGTCTCTTTAAACTGAAAGGGAAGCCCATAAAATATAATAACCTCTCTACTGTTGTACCATTAAATTTCAATATGGATTCAGGTCATAGATACACCAACATATGTATAAATTATAATTTGGTAAAATACTAGATACACATGGGTGCATGCACTCGGATTTTAAAAGATCAAGGTTCCCAATTCCTTTAAACTGGTGTGATCCCCACATGGATAGGGAAAAGATGATGCACAATAACAATTCATATAATCTGTAATCATCTTTAAATAGACAACGTCAACGCACGCAGACGAATGTAATCTCATGACTACAGATTAGTAATGGACAAAATCATTACATCAAATGGCAGGCCAATTTATAGTGAGGTTGAAAATTTCCTTTCATTTAATTGTACTGAAATCAGAAAATGAAAGTAAAAAGCTATACAATAGGAATAAGAAAGTTTCTAAAGTAAAAAAAGAACAATGAAAAGGGATAAAAAATATAACCAACAATTAACAAGTTCAGTGGGAGTTGCAGTTCACATTTAGACAATTGATGTAGGAGTCTTTTAATTGGGAAAATGCTGTGACTTTCCAATCACCAAAAAAAATGTAAACTTCTTTATCATGATTATCACAACGGCCAAACTAGAAAGTTTATCCCTACTGAAAGGCTGCAAACATTTTGAGAGAAATGATCAATGAATGTGTACATGTGTAATGCATTTGTTTGGATTGATGGATGTAGAAGATACAGCCAATGGTCTAAACTTGACACAACTTTTTCTTCTTGATATAGAATTACTTGAAGACCAAGAAAAAACATGCATTAAACAAGTGGGCGATACCTATGTGCACAAGTAATGGAATCAGCAGGTTTTAATAGTCAATTTCTAGCCATTAAGAACTGCAAAGAAAATAAATTAGCAGCATAAAACATACAAGATGTGAAGCACAGCAAAAACTGGGTAAATTGTTCACTTACTTGGTCAGGGCTAAGTAAACCTGGAAGGGAGTGAATCCTTGAGGACAAGGGCACTTCTTCAGTTCAACCCTCGAGGAACCATAGATCCAAATAAAGCAGATCAATCACCAGTAATCACCACAAGAGCAAACTCCATCCTGAAAGTGATGGAATCAATTGATATCTCTGACAGTAATATCTCGCTGCACAACCTTTGATATTAACTTCACTGTGGCATCGCAATCCATACATATCCGAAGACTTTTTATGATACGAATGGGGCTCGCAGATGGTGCTCTATCCAGCCCAAATGCTAGAGCAAATCTTTCGCTGTGTACCCACAAGAGGCACTTTTTTTCATCGTCCGCCACATCAAGCAAAATGGCATTACAATTGGGAATATGTCCTGCCTTCAAGGTTCACAATTTCAACCAATCCAGCATGCCCTTGATCAGTTTCATATCAGGATGTGAAGTATCGCCCACAGTGAATTAATGAACTGTGTCCTGGTTCTCAATCTAACTTAGGCCAGGTTCCTTCTTTACTCCTTTCCTTTTCATGTTTTTGATAACATACGCTACATTATTCCATCTCTTCACGGTGGCATATATGTTTGACAATAACACATGGGTCGCCTCATCCTGAGGATCCATTTCAAGAACATGCTTGGCAGCCGTCCTTCCAAGTTCAATATCATTCTGGAGAACACAAGCTCCAAGCAAAGCACGCCACACTATAATACTAGGTTCACATGGGATTTCCTGAATCAACTTCGCAGCCTTACCAAGATGGCTTGTCTCCCTAAAAGCCCGACCATACAAGTGTAGTGCTCCATGCACGGTTCAACATTATAGTCATGTACCAGAGAGTCAAAATAAGCTTGTCATTGATCTAACAGTCCTGCATTGCTACATGCTGACAGGACACCAACAAAAATTAACTTGTTTGATTTGCAATTTGTTTCCTGCATCATTTCAAAAAAAATTAGAGTCCCAAGGCCAAGGCGATGTATAGAATATCCCGAGATCATGGTATTCCATGAAACCTAATCTTGTTGCTTCAACTTATCAAACACCAGGCCAACATCTTTAATGTTCCCACATTTGGCATGCATGTCTATCAATGAATTACCCACTAGTATCCTTGTCATATATGGTTTTGACAGTTACAGAATGTATCTGAACTCCTGGCTCCAACGCTGCTAGGCCAGAAGAAGCACGGAGAGCACTAGAGTACGTCACTTCTGTTGCCTCGACTTGGCATCTAAGCATATCTTGAAACAACATCAACGCCTTCTCTCCATCACCTAACTGGGCGTAAACAATCATCGTGTTCCAACATACATAATTTCTATTTGGTGATCCCAATCTCCACAAATAAGTCCATAGAGTCCTCTATCTTTCCACATTTAGCATAGACACCCATGAGGACATTTGAAACATAGACAACAGAATCAATACCAACCTCGGTTACATGGCAATGGATTTGCTTCCTGAAAAGTAAATGCTCCATAGTTGCACAAGCTTGCATATGTAAAATGGTTGGGAACAACAAATGCTGGCCTCATCCAACAAAACAAGTCCAGAGCCTCTTTGCAGCGGTCACTCTGAGCAAACCGTGAAACCATGAGGCTCCAAGCAACCGCATCATTTTTGGGTATCACTTGAAATACTTGCCGAGCCTCCTGAATATCTCCAAACTTGGTGCACTTATCAAGCAATGCTGTACTCAAATACAGATCCCCTTCATAAAATGATTTTATTACACGCCAATGGACACTCTTCCCTCCATTTAAGGCCTCTAATCCACACAAGCCTTAAGCGTACCCGTAAAACTATAATTATTTGGCCTGAACCCAGTCACCCTCATTCGAGAGAAGAGTTTGAGTGCTTCTTCAGAACAACCGTTCTCGGCATAACATGCTACCATCCCAGTCCAAACAACCATATCCTTACAAACAATATCAACAAAACATCTCTAGCGACATCGACTTAACAAAATAACGAACGAAATAACATTTATCTCGCACATTTCATCAAACAGGTTAGCAGCATCAACGAGCATACCCACTTTGACATACATATTGAGAAGAATGTTGTCAGTAAACAAGTCCAAGCAGCCGCCTTTTTTTCAAAATCTCGCAATGAAGGCCCACTGCGGAAGTTGAATAGCCGTTTCACAGACAGTGCTGGAGCACGGCGCCGTATGCGTGAGAATCGAACTCAGAGCTGGGAAGCTCTGGGTGGAAGGTGAAGTGTTGTGGGACCAGTTGGGCGGCGAACCCACATCGTGAAAAGGTTGTCACGGCGGTTGTTGTTAATTGAGTGGCGAGATTTGCAGACTACAACGTTCTTTGGCAGCAATCTAAGTATGCCAACGAAAACTGAAAACGAAGAAATTTGTAAAGTTGTGAACTTTGGCTTCCTGTAGGGAACACCACTCTCCCTTTAGACTTTGAGAATGGGCGATATGTTTCAGCGGGAAGGATAGCCACCTTCGCGGCATCAACCACTTTTTTTTATTTTTATAGTACAACGATATATTTACATCAAGGGAAGAAAGAATTCCGCTAAATCACATAATGGGCAATCTAATTTTGTATTGAATTCGAAGACCCAAAAAACACCGAGCCTCAACATACCCACCAATGCACTAATAAGTTCTTGAAGCGCATAAATAAATAAAAAAGGAAAACAAAAAGTAAAAACTAAAGCTAAAAATTTTGAAATTCAAGAAAGCAGTTTTTAGTTTTTAAAAAGGTGAAAACGAAATGGTTATCAAACACGTCATTAGAAAATGAGTATTATTGCTCCGGAGAAGTCATTATAAGTATTTTATGTTTAAAACATTGCAATTCTCTGTCATTTTCTTAATAAAGAAATAATGCATTTTTCCTCACGACTCTCAAATGAAATGCAAAATGATCATTTAGTAGTTTATGATTTTTATGTAAGAGAAATGTAGAATGATCCTTTCGGAGTTCCATTTTTCATGTTGGAGAAGTGCAGAAAAATCTTTTGAAATGGCAATAACATTTCTCGTTACTCTACCTTTCGGGACAATCATAGCACTGATAGATCATAGCGAATAAACAGTAAAAACCAGCTGAAGCTTAGTCAGGCAAAACAATTCGCTCCGTACAATTTAGATTTTTAGATCTAGACAGGTGGTTTGTTTGCATTAAAACAAAGAGAGAGATTGATTGAATGGAAGGACATTCCTTTTTTGGTACAACGATATCCTAAATTACTCTAAATTTACGAAGAGACCTAAAATCCACCAGCAAGTAGGCAAGCACGCATATCCGGCGAATGATTAGTTACATGCAGGAAGGATTGTGTCGCAACGAAACCATAAAATCTGCAAACAAAATATTATGTCGCAGTTGCCGGTAAATCTCAAAGCTCTTTAACAGAAACAGAAAACCTGAATTCATCAAGAACAAGATGTCAATCCAATGCAATTTGAGAGACATTCCTACACAAAGGTTGCAAGGTTTATTCCGGTACTTGCCCGAGTAAGAAGGATCGTAAGTGCAGTATGTAAGGATAGACGAAAATGACAACACACAACATTAATCAGCACCCCAAACACTACGTACAGAGCAGCTTAAGATATCAGGGTGCAGAGAGAGAATGAAATCTACAAAACTCAGATGCACTTAACTACAACACATGATCTAATTCTAATCATCAGAACACTCGCTCGTAATACCAAAGGGTTATCGCTACACAAGGAAAATTCCAGATTCAACTACAAAAGCTCCTTGTATGCAAACTAAAAGCCTTACTCCCAAAAATAAAAGATAGATATGGAGCACAAGCTGAATCAGTGATTCGGTATTCAGCCCTCCGACTAAATAAAACAATGTGAAACCCAACATTCAAGGCCAAATCACTTGCAAAGCATTTGCATATCAACACACAATATACATTGAAAACAATTTGGTGCATCGATGAACAAAAGTAGCAGCTATATAACATTTCCATGACAGAGAAATTGATCAATGATAATCTGTAAATGGAACTTAAAAGGGCAGGCATATGAACACTTCAAACAATCCATAAGAAGTGCAAAAGGTAATGTAACCACCAAAATTAACTAAATATTCATGACACTACACTCTCATGGTAAAGGTCCAGACCGCTGCCCTAACAAATTACATATTCAAAAGACTATAAATAAAAAAGCAAAGGCAAAAACGAGAACCAATAATTCAACCTTAAATCACCCTCACAAAGCTCTTCTGCAATTTGCCGAATACATGTAAATGCGATCAAAGCACGAGCATCAGTCCCCCTTTCTTCTGAAAGAGCAACCCTCGGTGAGCCTGGCTCGGCCTCCAGTAGGCTGGCACAACACTGTCTGGCAGTTCCCACACACCACAACTGTTTGCGAGTGACTGAACACGGTTGTTCTGCGCAAATGATTTTCACTTCGTTACACTTACACTCAAATTTAAATCATATATTGAAACTACTACAACAAAATCATCTCAACGAGTAAAGGAAGATATCGAAATAGGCATCATTACTTACATGCTGAAGCATCCTTGGCACTTAACATCCTGGGCGCATTTAAAACAATCAAAATTAACAATCTTCACCAAAGAAAACAAAAATTATACGAAAACGCAAGCGTCAAATCGATAATTACGTACTATTAGTTACCATGAAAAAAGAGTTGGGCGTCTGCACAAGCCTCTTGAGCTTGTGCTTCCTCTTTTCGAGCTCAGCTGGTGGCTGAAGCAAATCGATATCGTTCTGAAGCACCTGTTTACAACCAGCCATCAAAATCCACTACTAATCAATCCATTTTCTCACAAACCATTATCTTTCCCAATTAATTTAACAAAAACAGAACGACCCAATTCAAAAAATCGCTCATCAGTGACATTCAACACATTAAACCAGTTTAAAAAAGAACAGGCGATATGGGAAACTGGGGATAAATCTGTGAGCCGAATGAAAATACGGATTCCGATCAGAGAAATTGGTTGAAAATATATGAAAAACAAAATATTTATGTGTTGGGTTCGAAGTTCTAACCATCTTGATCGATGCAGATTGTAGCAAACCAGAAAACACAGAGCCGCAAGAACCTTAAAAGAGAGCTGGAGTGCGTGAGAGGAGCGACTGAGAAGATTTTGGGTTTTATAAGGCTGTGAATATAAACGAGTGTCTGGGTGATGTGGGCCGTCGGATCCAACACTAACTTATTCTCCGCCTTTACCGCCATTCGGGGCATCATCATCCTTTAAACACCATCACTAGACAATACGACGTCGAGTAAAGATGTGAGTTATTAGCATAAGCAATTAGCATTTCTTCCTCCCCTCCATGTATAACGCGATCTACCGATTCTTCGTCCTACGACAACTCCGTAGGATATGAAGAGACCCCGCGTTGAGTTTTGCTCCGCAGGAAAGACCCCAACCAAACACTTTCTTTTGCCGCCATGCTGGTGAGAGGAGGAGTACGGTAAATTCCGATAAGGGGAGTCAGCTCGCCACTAACGGTCAAATTCACGCAAACACCACATATAAGGACGCGTGCGTGACCTGCATTACTCCCCCAGTTGGCAGGAATGTTTGGGTGACGAGTTAGCAAATGAGCTGGATGGATGACCATTGGTACGAGTCTGTCCCTTTTGACCAGGTCAAATTATCTGACCCGGTCAAAATAACAAATGCAATAAATCTGGAGAAAATAATATCCTTAGTTTATCATTACTTAAATCTTTTTTTCATTTTCTTTAATAATCGATATTATATACATTAAAGAGGAGGGGTGTGTTTAGCCTCATAATGAGCTAATAATATTGTGATTCAAATTAGCCTTTGGTGAGAATCGAACCTACGACCTCTCACTTACAAGTGAAGAGGAATATCATTAGACCGTAATACTAAGTGTCCAACATTCTACTTAGCATCAAAAGCACTTGTATTTGTATAGTGTAATAGCATCTATTTGGTTGCTTGCAAACAACAAATTGTTCTTTTTATAAAAGTGCTACTTACAAAAAAACGCTCATAAGTAAAAGCGTTTTATGAAGAAGCATAACCAAAAACACTTAATAATTTTATTTAATGGTTAGGACAAGCTCAACATCAAACCATTCCAATAAGACTGCTAGCCCAAACAATGAGCTTTCCGATTTTGCCTTTGACAGCAAGTTTGTGCCCTTTTATTTGGTCCGTTTCATGTGGAGAACAAAAACAACTACTCTCTCATATTTCATTCTTTCAAATCTTAAATTATTCATAAATCTTTTGTACAGTAACGAATCACGCAAAGTAAAAAGTTACGAGTTCGTATTGACTATCTTTTTCTTACCGGACCCACCCAACGAAATTCAATGTCCCGAGAAATCACGCTCTCCCAAAATGACGCTTCCACCTTCTTCTCCTTCGGTCATCTGTAATGTCTTAATTCCAAATTCTTAAAAAAAAAATAATTCTTTCTTTTTTTTTTCTTTTGTTGCATTGAAAAAGTGAAGATTTGGGAGCCTCCAGAAAACTTGACCCTTGCTATTTTTTTTTTTAAAATAGTCAAACTTAAATTGGGTACCTTTCACAGAAATCATACAATGCCCATGATATGCTCTCCACTACACAGATCGCGTTATCAAAAGCTAGTGCTGCGCATGCCTGTTTTACTACTATAGCGGGCTCGTTCCAAACGCTGCTGTAACAGAATTTTTTTTTTTTTTACAAACAATAACGTTAGTGGATTAATTGTTAGTTGTTAGCTGGGAGAAGGTCGGTAGGAATTGTACCTTCGTCAGATTGCATAAATATAATTATTTTTCGTTATTGTATAAAGCATCATTTACAACACAATTCGTTTTGTGAGTCTCACAAAAATGTCACATCCTCATAATAAATGATTGTTTAACCAAGTGGATGACAAGGATACTTTAATGACCAGAGAAATAGATGAAATGCCAAACTAATGATTTGTCGAAAAAAAAAATCAGTTGTTAGAGCACTTCCAACATGCTCTTTTGCCCTGTGGATAGGCTCCATTTGCAATCCAATCCCCTCCCAAAGTGGTGTCAGCCCATTCGGGCAATTGGGCTGAGGGGGAGTATGTGGGAGAGCTTAGGCACAAGTCTAAGACCCGAGCGCCCGAGGGGAAGTGATGCAAGGTTGATGTCAGTATGACGTCAGCCACGTTATAAAATTTTTTGTGTCAGGCACGTGCATAACATGCACACGTGGGGTGTGCGTTACCAACAAGATTTCAGGCAGGGGGTCCGCGTTGCAGCCCACTAAGTAGCAGTTGAATCTGGACCATTTGATTTCCAAATAAACGGCCTAGATTTTTCCGTTTTAAAAATTAAAAAAATAAGATAAACAAAAATGTTTTGGGGGGACACGCGTCACAATTCTAAACATGGAATGACACGACGCATGATAAAATTGGTTAAAAATCTTATCGAAATCTATCCATAAAAATTGTACTTTCGAATAATGACATGTAGACGTGACGAGATCAGTTAAAAATCATATCCGAAATTAAAAATAAAATTCTTTTTTATTATTTTAGAACATAAAATATACTGATATTTTATTTCCTATTGTCATGGTTATTCAATTTAGGGATAGAGATGTAAAAAGTAATTACTGTTCATTAAAATCAATTACTATTCACTGGAGATGATTGAATTGCCTATTGTCAAGGAGAGTCTTCACACGTTGGAATTGCTCTTATAAAAATTATATTTCTAAAATTTGTCTTTTCTCCTTTACCTACTGATCTATTTTTATTTTATTTTATTTAAAAGTTAGGCTAGATGGTATTACTTTTGATAATCTCTTTCCATCGCTCTATTTTATTTTATTTTTTTGTTCAGACAGTGATTTTTTCCGGCAACGGATTTGGAATTCCCCGTCAGATATTCCTGCAAATCCACACCTTCAAATTTCTCGCTCTCTGCATCCCCGCAACCACCCGCCATTCCTTCCACCCCAAGCCACCATCGTTCCCACCCTAAGCGCACACACCCAACCACCCCAAGCCTACTCGCAACCCACTTTTCAGACCATATTTTTCAATCTCTTCCCCTCGCCATCGGTCCACAATGGAAAGCACCCGCCTAATTTTTAGAAAAATGGAGATGGAGGGATTGCAGTGTCGGCTGGGGTGTCTTTGGATGCAGTTACGTGCGGCGGGATGGATTGGGGGTGGGAGTCGAAGATCACAGGCTGGACACGGTGGTTATGGAGGAAAGACAAAGGAGGTGGGGTGGATTCGAAGAAGGGGGAAGGGAGAAAGAGGGGATGGGGTAACGGGGAAGGGAGAAAGAGGGAAGAAAAGCAGGGTGGGTCGTGGGTCATAGAAGCTTCAAACGACGCGCGGCAACACCTGATAAGGCCACGTGTTAATTTTAATTTTTTTCTTCAAATTACTAAAAACACCATAAAAATACTTAATAATTGCTCCACAAGTTTAAAAAATATGCCGAGAATGTTATGCCGAGAATGGTTGTTCTGAAGAAGCACTCAAACTCTTCTCTCGAATGAGGGTGACTCGGTTCAGGCCAAATACTTATAGTTTTACGGGTACGCTTAAGGCTTGTATGGATTAGAGGCCTTAAAGGGAGGGAAGAGTGTCCATTGGCGTGTAATAAAATCATTTTATGAAGGGGATCTGTATTTGAGTACAGCATTGCTTGATATGTGCACCAATTTGGAGATATTCAGGAGGCTCGGCAAGTATTTCAAGTGATACCCAAAAATGATGCGGTTGCTTGGAGCCTCATGGTTTCACGGTTTGCTCAGAGTGACCGCTGCAAAGAGGCTCTGGACTTGTTTTGTTGGATGAGGCCAGCATTTGTTGTTCCCAACCATTTTACAGATCCCCTTGGCTTGCTCAGAGTGACCGCTGCAAAGAGGCTCTGGACTTGTTTTGTTGGATGAGGCCAGCATTTGTGGCTCGGCAAGTATTTCAACCTATCACGTGATAGTATAATCGTATTATGCAAGTTACTTTCCAGAACCAGCCACTATCCAACCTAATTTCATTACGGAACTTTTGTTCTAATATATTTAACCATTAAATTTAATCTGGTAATCCAAGAACAATCCAAATTCATTCTCTCCTCTTAATATCGCTTGTATTAAAACTCAATACGAGATCTAAAATACATTTCAGACAGGTTTGTGCCACGGGTTGAAACTCAACCCCAACCCAACCGACGCCCTATTAAAAGTCATCGACGTTGTCTTCAATGTAAATATCCAAGTGTAACACCAAGAAAATTTCAACTAGACAAACAACCACAATGAGCCTGCAAACTGCATGAGCTATTATTAGTAAGCTCTAACGTTCTTATCAAGAGCATGAGCTCTCACTTTGCCTAAATAAATAAAGAAACACAGTATGGAAACCCAGAGAGAAAGGAACTAACAATATCGATGAGGCATGTAATGGCAAATGTTATACAGAAGTACAAGATTCATATAATCTACTAGGAAACACAAAAATGGCCTTGGTCATTCAGTAATTTAGTCAAAATACACACTACAGAAAGTTTGAGCCCTCGTATGGCTACTGGAAATTTTCTAGGCAACCAAACAGATTGACAATATTTCACTCCTTTTTTCTAGTCAATCGGCATTAATACTCAGCGGTTTCATTCTTCCGTTTCCCTCCTATTCTCGGCAACCAAACAGATGACAAAAAAGTCTTTTAAATGTAGACCCTACCCTAAACCCTACCTACCCTAAACATGAGCAGCGGTAGGATCGCCAGCATGGGTTGCGGAGGCTGCAGCGGGTGCGGGGGCAGCAGGAGGAGCCGCGGAAGAAAAGCCTTGCATAAATAAAAAATTCATTAATATAAAAATAAATTTTCAAAACATTTTACAGAAATAAGTATACAAAAATTCATACCTACACACTCGGCAAGCCAAGGATTAGCTTTCTCTACTGAGAAAACCGTTTGTTGGACCCCAAAAAGAGAGGTTCTTCTTCAGAAACTGAAGGCTTTCATACACTCCAACATGGAAGAGTGTTTTAAAAAAGAATATGGCTGCCAAAATGGAGTTAATGATTAACACCATTTTGACGAAATCCTTTTTGGGATGGATGTCTTGATTGACACCAAACCAAAACGTTACCCAGGTTACGGATAACGCAGCCCATATATACAGAGGGTATTTTAGTCTGGCAGACAAAAATACCAATCCGTAGAATATGGCACCCAGAGAGAAACCCACAATATATAGCAGCTTTTTGTGGGCTTTGTTGCTCACAAAGGTACCCGGCTCACTGGTACCTATGGCGAACAACATGTTGGATAATGGCCAAATGTTTCCTTGTTTTGTGGCTTGTTTTGTGGCTTAAATTGCTCCATGTTTTGTGGCTTTTTCAAAGCCATGTTTTGTGGTTTTTTTCAAAGCCATGTTTTGTGGTTTTTTTCAAAGCCATGTTTTGTGGCTTTTTCAAAGCCATGTTTTGTGGGAGAAGGCTTGGATTAAGAAAAGCATAAAAAGAGAGCATTTGGCAAAACAAGGATACGGATGAGAGAAGAAAAGCATCCAAAAGAGATGGTGTGAGCATTTGGCTCTACCATGGGCATGGGTGAGAGAAATCAAGAGAGCTAGAGTGAAAGATCTCTTGTGAAAGAACTCTTGGGGTAGAGTGAGACTTTTGGAAAAATTCTGTGAGTGAGTGTACAAGGGTTATGGGATTGGGTTATGTCGATTTAACTCATGTGTAACTTGTACTGTTTTTCTCATAGTGAAGAGCAATATCTCTCCGATGACGTAGGCAGGTTTTTGCCGAACCTCGTAAATTTCTCGGTGTCTTTATTTCTTGTATTTTATTTTGTTCAACTGTGTGTGATTTTGGTGAGGTTGTAATCTGAATCTCGGTTCCACACTAACGAACGGGCCAAGGCACAACAATTGGTATCAGAGCATCGTTGGGGGCTTTGGTTCGTTGGAGGTCCAGATTTGTTGTTCACCATGGAATTTTCAGTTGAGCAGTTTAAAGGGAGAGGCGGTTTTGCTCTTGGTAAAGGAGAGTAATGGAAGCCTGAAGAAATGGAAGCCGTGTTTAGGGATGCTTGGATCAACTGCGAAAGTTGATGTTGAGGAAGAAGACAAAGGCCTCTTTCTTCTTACCTCACTTTCAGATTTGTACGAGAACCTTGTGAAACTTTACTGCAAGGAAAGAAACAGTAAGTTTGGAGCAGGTGCAAGCTTCTTTGGTGTGGAATGATACACACAAGAGACCATGGATGATGGTGGGCACAAGACTGCTTAAGTTATTCAAGGTTGAAATCGTGGAAGAAAATTGGAAAGAGGATCTGAGAGAGACAGCAGGTTCAGATCCGGTTCCGGAGGCAAGGGTCCACAGTGCTACGGGTGCAAGGCCGGGTTAGCAAGTTTGTGGTGGAAGACTTTGAGTATGCCCTCTAGGTACTCGAAGCAACACTTCTCCCGGTGATGTTCAGTCTCAAGTGTTGCAGAGGTTTTGCAGCAGGTGGAGCTATGGGATTCACAGGTGATGAGAAGGTCCTGAGGAATGAGGAAGTGTGGGAATTTTGTCTGGCTCGATGGGTTGTTGCTGGAAATAGGCGCGCTGATGAGTTTCCAGGTTGCAGACAATGAAGAGGAGGAAAACCTGCTGGAGGAGACGAGGATGTGTTGAGATCCTGTCTGAAGCTAAATGGTGATTTTTAGCTTGCAGCAGCTGCACATGCATTGGCAGTAACTGAATCGGAACAGGACCAACGAGGTTGATTCAGAGTGTGCATGCTGGTACGTAAGGCCAATGGACTTTGGTACAATTTGGCCAAGGTGGAGATTGTTGGATAATGGCCAAATGTTTCCTTGTTTTGTGGCTTGTTTTGTGGCTTAAATTGCTCCATGTTTTGTGGCTTTTTCAAAGCCATGTTTTGTGGTTTTTTTCAAAGCCATGTTTTGTGGCTTTTTCAAAGCCATGTTTTGTGGGAGAAGGCTTGGATTAAGAAAAACATAAAAAGAGAGCATTTGGCAAAACAAGGATACGGATGAGAGAAGAAAAGCATCCAAAAGAGATGGTGTGAGCATTTGGCTCTACCATGGGCATGGGTGAGAGAAATCAAGAGAGCTAGAGTGAAAGATCTCTTGTGAAAGAACTCTTGGGGTAGAGTGAGACTCTTGGGAAAATTCTGTGAGTGAGTGTACAAGGGTTATGGGATTGGGTTATGTCGATTTAACTCATGTGTAACTTGTACTGTTTTTCTCATAGTGAAGAGCAATATCTCTCTGAGGACGTAGGCAGGTTTTTGCCGAACCTCGTAAATTTCTCGGTGTCTTTATTTCTTGTATTTTATTTTGTTCAACTGTGTGTGATTTTGGTGAGGTTGTAATCTGAATTTCGGTTCCGCACTAACGAACGGGCCAAGGCACAACACAACAACCCTCCAAGGGCAAGGAGGGTGGTGAAAGAAGCTGCCATTGTTTTGGGGTTAAGTTCTGGGTTTTCAGTTGGGAGGGATGTGGTGGGTGGTGCTGTTGCCAAATTTGCCATGGCTGAAATGAAATGATAAAATGTTGTGGTGTCTCCAGCTCTCTGTGAGAGGGGGTGGATTATGTAGTGGCGCCCAGTCTAGAGAGAGAGCATGCCCAGCTCTGTGTCTAGAGAGAGAGTACACGTGGCACTCAGCTATTTGTCTAGAGAGCGAGAGGACAGTACCCTGCCCTCCTCCAGTCCTCTTCGTTTTTTTTATTTTGTCCTATTATTCTGTGTTCCTGTAGAGGTGCTGAGCAACAAATAACCATGCATACAGGTAGCCATGCCTGCGTAAAAGTCAGGAAGGGTAGCATTGTTGTAGATCAAACATTCACTTATATAATATATGTATGATACATATAAATAATATAATACATATATATATATATATATATTTATATAACGGCAGCTCTTACGTGAAAACTTAGCTATTACACGACAACCAAAGCATATTGCAATTCACATTAATGGCATGTTTCAAATATCCAACAAATATCAATTTAAGTCATAACATTTTTAATTTGTTCTAGTGTACAAGAGATTTTTTAGCATGGTCATACCACGAAATGAAATATCATGCGTTTCTATACAAATAATGAAATATAAGAATTAAAAAGTTAAAAAAATAAAATTTTCCCTAATTATATAAAAACATATAATATACTACTCGTATTCCAATTAATATAAAAAAATTCCCCCAGTGTATCCCAAAAGAAATGGCCCAACCACACAAACAGAAGTGATTTCCAAACACAAGGGACTTTTCAGTCACACTATAATGTTTCATATCGACGGCTGATGCCTTTGTAGTTTGCGATGGGACTCGGACGCCTTAATTTTCGAAAACCAAGACTGACACCTTAAGTGATGGCTATGCTGCTAGTGACAACAAATTACGAGCAGCGTAGCCCATTATTAAGTGTACGATCCTTGAATTTCGAAAGCATAGCCCGTCTAACGACATTCAAATGAGAAGCTTCTTTAATCCAAGGATAGCCCATCAACGGTTGTTCTACCACATCAACCTCTTCATATGTAATTCATCTCATATACATAACTATATACATATTGTGGCTACACTGCCATGTGCCAAGTGCCAAGTGCCAAGCCAATGGCATGCTCTCACCCTATTATTTTTTTAAATCACATAAAATTAATTGATGTATTATCCCACTAAATTAATATATGAGCAATATAAAGTACAAATACATGTATCTTGTTTTCTGTTATACACGGTACGAAATATGAACACATCCAATTGTAGTGTACAAAATATATCATTGATAAGCAGCAGCAAGAAGGTAAAAAAAAAAAAAAATTGTTCCGTTCCGTCCAAGCCTAAACATTGTACCAAATAATAGACATAACAGGGGTAAGTTAGTCATTTTAATCTTTTGGTTCCACTCCGTCCTGTGCGTACCAAACGCAGAACAGAACAACTCTCTCGTTCTGTCCTACGCATACCAAACATTACATGGAATCACTATTCCGTCCTGTCTGCGTACCAAACGGTACCCCAGTGATAACAAATTATTAGCAGCGTAGCCCATTATTAAGTGTATGATCCTTGAATTTCGAAAGCATAGCCCATCTAATGATATTCAAATGAGAAGCTTCTTTAATCCGTGGATAATTCTGTTTTACTATCCACCTTTCTTTTCTTGTCAAATTGTGTTTAATTACTATTCGTTTTAGCAAAGCAGATTATAGAGTTGTATAATAGATTTTTAAGTGAGCTTTAATGTGTTAAGATACTATGCATTGGCACATGTATTCAGCACAACAATCATGCGTGCCTCACGGGTTAAACCAAAATATGCTATTTTTATATTTGACTTGAGTACTTGTTTATACGTGAAGAGGCGTATTAAAATGTGAAGTATTATTTCACATATATCTAGAAAAATTACTTCCAAGTTATGAATATTTCTAAATTTGAATGAAACTTACTTACGCAAGTTCTACACTTTTGATTTTTATTTACTAATTAATTTTAGAATTTCGAAGCGTGGGTCGTGGGGAGTAGTTGGGGTTTCGGAGGTTCAGATGGTGTCAAGGTGCGAGAGTGAGACACGTAAGAGAGAGAAAATAACACGTAAGAAGTAGAAAATTACTATATATTTTTTTAATTTTAAGGTTATTTAACTAAAGGTAAATAAAATCTTTATTAATTAGTCATAAATCAATACTCAATTTTCTTTCATGACAAAATCAATCAAATATTTATAATAATTATTCATAGGTCAATAAAGCATTTCACATGAGTTTAAGCTAATTAGAAAATAATTATTATATCCTTACCCTCTTCTTTCTTGACTTTATTTCTTTTTTTATTTTCTCCCCTCTTATATTCTTATCTACTCCCTATCAAAACTCGTTGCTCAGCTCCAAAATCCATTGATTTTGGGGATTAAATCACCAACAACGACACGGATTTTGGGATTAATTCACCTGCAACGACATTGGGGTTGTAAACAGCAGCTTGAATATGGGGATTGATTTACTAACAACGACGTGTGACTTCCCCAAATGTCAAAAATACAGATGATGATCTAATCATTATTAAAGAGTAGAGGATTTAAGCACTAGGGTTGCATATTTTTTTAAATTGTAGAGCAATCATTAAGGATTTTATTGAGTTTTTAGTAATTTGAAGAAAAAAATTTTAAAATAACACGTGGCCTTATCAGGTGTTGCCGCGCGTCGTTTACATCTTCTAGTGGCTCACCCTGCTTTTCTTTCCTCTTTCTCCCTCCCCCGTTACCCCATTCTCGTTTTAAATTTTTTTAACATAGTGGGCCCCGCCCCCACTATTCATCTTCAACCTCCCGCTTCCCAGCAGCAACCCTCCTTATTTCCTCCTCTTTCTCCCTTCCCCCTTCCTTCTTCGAATCCACCACACCTCCTTTATCTTCCCTCCATAACCACCGTGTCCAGACTGTGATCTTCGACTCCCACCCCCCATCTATCCCGCCCTACGTAACTGCATCCCAAGACACCCCAGCAGCCACTGCAATCCCTTCATCTCCATTTTTCTGAAAATTAGGCGGGTGCTTTCAATTGTGGACCGATGGCGAGTGCAAGAGATTAAAAAATATGGTCTGAACAAAAAAAATAGAGTGATGGAAGGTGATTATCAAATAGTAATGTTATATAAACTAACTTTTAAATTAAATTGGCATATTATATAATGTGTGACTAATAGAAAATAAGCACCATATCATCTTATTAGCGTTTTTTTTTTTCTCATCAAGTTAGACGTTTTCCACTTACAATGTAGAGGAAAACTTGTTTGGGGCGTAACATGCCACTAGAGTGGCGCTAGCAACCACTTAGATGTCATGTGGTAAGCTATGATTATAATGTTGTAACCTTAATTGGACTTAACTAATTATCAAGGATAAATACAATGAGATAATAAGGATTAATAAGAGTTATTATGAAAAATAAAACACTACCCATATTTTGAGAAAACACGGCAAACCAGATTCATGTTTTGAACGTGGATACAACGGTTGCGGCTGTATGCTTCTTGATTAACGTCTGAGGTTGCACTGTTGAATCAAGCGGGCTGGCTTCCCATGAAGGGTGGGAGTTGGTTATGGTTGTGTACATAAAAGAAAGCGTCTATGCTCACATGAAAAATACATTCTACGTTATGGGTCTATCACCATTAGAACATAAAGGATCATAGTGAGTAGAAGATCGTTCCTTTTGTTAGTGCCCAGTTGGCCTTGACCGCAGTGAGATGGATGATGATCCAATATGGTATTGTCCTCTTTTCCGCAATAGTCATGTAGCAGGCTATGGTGAGAAACTGTTATTTCTTTCTTTTACAACTATTTTATTTGGGGTCAAATTGATAGCCAAATTCTTTTTCAGATGCATGCGCATATGTTTTGTGGTTTAGGGTTCTTGTTAACCATAAAGTTTCCAACATATAATTTTTACCATATGTTTCATTAATTTCTCGAAGTTAATATTCCTCCCATTTATGCTTCAGCTGTAGAGCAGCCCTTGTCCCTCACTCTGTGTTTCCCAGTTTTATGTCGAGGGGCAAAGTAGACCTAAACCAAAGAAATTAATTGATGAAGAAGCAAAACTGGGTTTTCCCCAGAGATGTGTAAGTAAAACAAAATTTCACAGAAAAGGAAAGAGAAAAAAGAAAGGAAGGAAAAGGCGTTGTGAGGTTTTACATAGTAAAAGAAAGCTTATTAATTTATGTACAAGAGTTGTAGAAGCCTAGCAGGTGCCACAAGCCCTAGCCCTAGCAATCTCATTTTTCAACCCCACGTGCTATACAAACGCTACGCAGATGTACACAAGCGTCCGCCAAAACCATATCATGCAAAGACATGCCATCTCCTAACTATACAATCACCAGCGAGCAAAAACCAACACAAAAGTATAATCGGACACATTGGCGCATGTGAGAGGCTCTTTTATTATCACGGCGCTATGCGCTTCTAAGTATTTTTTATTTATTTATGTTTTTTTACCTTCGATTTTGAGTCCTGTCTTATTTGTTTTGTTTTTTTTACAAATGTATTTGTCTTATTTTGTGTGCGTTTGGCAAGTGGTTGTCATCCATGGAAAAAGAAAATAATTAAAACTGAATGAACAATGTATATGCAACTGATCAAGACTAGTTTAATTTTCTGGTTTGAATATTATGTGTTTAGAAGTCTAAATTTGGATTTCAAAATGATTTTTCTGTTCAAATTTTTGTTTCTGTGATTTTTGGGGGGGGGGGGGGGGGGGGTGGTTTGAAATTTCGTTTATATTAGAAAGAATTATAATTCTTAAAAACCGTTTTGCTTACAACATACTCTTTTGCAAAATTAGGAATCGAACACAAATATGAACATCAACTCCTTATATAGAAGTCTGCTACGAAAATTAATTACTCATGCCAACCTTTTTATTCTCATCTCCCTCTCCATGGTCGAATCCCGCGTCAACATGTCCTTATTTCGTTGACACAAAATGTCACGTGACAGTATAATCGTGTTATGCAAGTTATTTTCCTGAACCAGCCACTATGCAACCTAATTTCATTATAGAACTTTTGTTCTTGTTATATTTGACCATTAAATTTAATCTGGTAATCCAAGAACAATTCAAGTACATTCTCTCCTTTTAATATCGCTTGTATTAAAACTCAATACGAGATCTAAAATACATTTAAGACAGGGTTGTGCCACGGGTTGAAACTCAACCCCAACCCAACCGACACCTATTAAAAGTCATCGACAATGTCTTCAATGTAAATATCCAAGTGTAACACCAAGAAAATTTCAACTAGACAAACAACCACAATGAGCTTACAAAGTTTAGTAAGCTCTAACGTTCTCATCAAGAGCATGAGCTATCACTTTGCCTAAATAAATAAAGAAACACAGTATGGAAACCCAAAAAGAAAGGAACTAACAATATCAATGAGGCATGTAATGGCAAATGTTATACAGAAGTACAAGATTCATATAATCTACTAGGAAACACAAAAATGGCCTTGGTCATTCAATAATTTAGTCAAAATACACACTACAGAAAGTTTGAGCCTTCATATGGCTACTGGAAATTTCCATACCAACAAAACAATTTTCATTTTTCCACGAATATTGTGGTGCATGACGTATGCGAAAAACCAAACATACCATAACTAGAGCAAATATGTAATCAAAACTAGTTTTCGACAACCAAAAACGACAATCCTACAACGAGCACAACATAAAAGTGTCAATGACAATCCACTTTCCTCCCTCTTACCCTTCTTGCCCTTCCACGAGAAAGAAGGCATTCCCTTTTTTTCTTTTCGAATTAGAACTTGGGAGAAACTTATATGCAAATGCAACCGAAACTTCTACGAGCTAATGTCCTAACTATTAAATAAAATTATTAAGTGCTTTTGGTTATGCTTCTCCATTAAAAACTTCTATTTACGAGCATTTTTTGTAAGTGGCACTTTTTACAAAAAGAACAATTTGTTGTTTGGCAAGCAACCAAAAAGATTCTATTACACTATACAAATACAAGTACTTTTGATGCTAAGTAGAATGTTGGGCAACCAAATGAAGAAAGGATTTAAGTAATGATAAACTAAGGATATTATTTTCTCAAGATTATGTAGTGGAGCCCAGCTTTCTGTTTAGAGAGAGAGAGTGAGAGAGTGAGAGAGTGAAAGAGTGTGTGTAGTACCTCCCTGGCCAGAGAGAGAGAGAGAGAGAGAAAGAGTGTGTACAGTACCCCCTGCCCTCCTCCAGTACTCTTGGTCCTTTTATTTTGTCCTGTTATTTTTTTGCCTGTGTTTTTGTAGAGGTGCCGAGCAACAAATAACCATGCATGCCGGTAGCCATACCTGCGTAAAAGTCAGGAACAGTAGCATTTTTGTAGATCAAATATTCACTTATATAATATATGTATGATATATATATATATATATATATATATATAACGGGGGCTCTTACACAAAAACCTTGCTAAAGACATTTTAACAACAAAATAAAAACAAAAATAAAATATCATTAAATGACATCGATGACACGCGTCAAAAATTGATTGGCTCTCAGTGGAGAAAAACTTGTGTGGGGCTTGGCTTACCACTGGATTTCGTTGAGTGGCACTACAATCCACTCAAAACTCGCCACGTGGCAAGTCTTAAATATATTCTTTTATCATTCTTTTATATAAAATATCATTCTTTTATATTTAAAATTTTTATAATTATTTTTTTAACTAATTAATATATTATATATATTAATGTTATGTTTCCTTTTTTATTTCTTTCCCCCTATATTTTTTCTTCCCAAATCCACCCCACACCACCCCCCCGGGCAACTTTGTTTTGCCGTAGATCTTAGGTTTCAGTACTCTCACCCCTTTCTTTCTTTCCCAGTTTCGTTTCTTTCTTTCTTTAAAAAAAAAAAAAAGAAAGTTCTACACCCACTCCAATTTTATCATGGAAAACAACTAAGAATCTATAAGTTTTTTTTCTTTCTTTATACAATAGTTGCTTTGATCATGTGTGACACACCCCGACCGAGATCAGGGCGTGCTGGTCGTCACGCAAAGGTGACGTAGCCATGTGCACGTGCGGAAGCTAAAAAAGTAATGTAAAAGTACGAATAAATTAAAAACTAGCATACAAAGTACTAAGACAAGTGCTAGCGTAAGTGAAACGCTAAGTTCAGAGCATAAAGTCTACAGTAGTCCAAAGAAAATGATACGACAATAGTACACCCGAAGGTGACCCTACAATGGTGAGTATCTGTCAGAAATGCTGGGACGCCCTCTGGGAAAACCACCGAACCTGCTAGACCACTAGAACCTGGAGGGGCGCAAAAACAAAAGCGTGAGTGGGCAAAAACAAAGCTCTTTGAAAATCGTTTAGTAAAACACAATCTAACCCCTTGCCGTAAAACCTGTATACTTCCCAGAAAATAAACATATATACGTATGTATAAATATGTCAAACATGCTCAAGGGTATATCAATCATGCTCAAGAATGTGCCATGTCAAAGCCTCATAATGATATGCAAGTGCTCAGGTATAAATCACATCAATAGCATAACATCTGGCAGCCGGAGTCACCTAACGTGACCTGTACGGCTGCATATAGAGCTCAAATCTCAAACTCAATAACTGAACCTGCCCACGAGTCGGAACCACCTAAAGTGGTCTGTACGACAGGCCTGGTTGTAAAATATATATACGCTCTAGTGCTACGATCACGTGAAGGCTGTGCGAATAATCGCGGGTCACCTACGAGTCGGAACCACCTAATGTGGTCTGTACGACAAGACTGTGCACCTAACTTGGATCCAAGCTAAGCGTGTGGTGCGGGAGGTGAACATCACGTGAAGGACTGTGCCCTACTCAAGGCGGGAGCACTAACACCAGGGGTGCAGGTTATGAGCTCTCTAAGTATCTCTAACCACTACTGAAATATAAACGTGAATAACAACCTGGCACTTACCTGTGCATCCACAACACCAATTATGTATATGTATATGTATGCCACTACTAATGCATGTGATGATGCATAAAGAATGATGATATGGTGCATGGCATAACATAAATAACCCTTTTTAAAATCAATTTCTGGGAATATAAATGTATATAGGTATATACGGAAAACCAAAAGCCCACTCACTGGTAAGTGGAAGGGTCGTAGCCCCCCTGCCTCGAGTGACCACGCTCATCCTCGGGATACATATCACCTATACGCGAAACAACTACAAAAACGTTAATTTAAAAGCACATAACCAACTTCTCGTAATAACTTCTCATACATTGCCCAAAATGGACAATTGAATATACCAACGTGCTCTACACAACCTCAGGATCACAACCATATTTTTAGAAAAAATTTCCTCCGCCGCACGCGCTGCCCAAGGCACGGCCACACGCGCCAGCCACGCGCAGGCACGTGCGGCGCACACGGACGGCGTCAACTGACGCCGTGAGGAATATTCCGTTAGTTCTAACGGATTCCGTCAACGGCGTCAGGAATATTCCGTCAGATTTGATGGAATATTTCGTCACCTTCTCCGGCGAGTCTCCGGCGACGTCGCCGGCGTCGGAAAACTGGAAAAACTTCAAATCGTGTTTTCTCGTTCGTTTCTCAACCAATTTTCATGATTCTTGAACCAAAATGAAGCTTAGGACTAGTAGAATCACGATATACTACTTTTAAAGGCTAAAAACCACGCGATCATACCTGTCTTCAAACTCAAAAACCGGCCAACTTCGAACCAAGCTATTCCGACGTCCAAATTTGTCCAACGAAGCACTCTTAGGCTCCTTGGGACCTCACAAAGACATCTACGAGCTTAAAAATTCCAAAAACGTGCTAGATTAAGTTTGCATGAATAGTACTCAAATCGGACTACCTCGAATCGACGTGAAAACGAAGGATTTCTCACCTGAAAATGGTATGGTTGCACTCGCACGAGCTTCACGAGTTCGAAGGTGTCCTTAGTTTCCTCGATCTGTGATGGTTTGAGGGGTTTTGTGTTTGTCCGTACAAGTTTGAAGGAAGAAGAAGAAATGGGAGCACGGGAGAGAGAGAAAGATAGAGAGACAGGGAAAGACAGAGAAAAGGATAGAGACAGTGAGAGTGTGTGTGTGGCCCAGCACATGCCAACATCACACAAAACACCACCAAACGTAAACGAAACGAACTAGGGGTAAAATTGTAATTTCACACGTACGTTAATATGAATTTTGGGACGGGATGTCACAACCTACCCACCTTAATAGAATTTCGTCCCGAAATTCAAAACAACCAAGTATAACCCCTAGTGACCAAAGAACATTCTAGGATACAAATCCCTCATCCGATCTTCTGTTTCCCACGTAGCTTCCTCGACTGAATGATTCCTCCACAAAACTTTCACTAAGTTCACCGTCTTATTCCTCAGAACCTTCTCCTTCCAATCGATGATCGTCACCGGTTCCTCGTCATATGTCAAATCTGGATTAATCTCTAATGGTTGAGGAGGTATCACATGCGACGGATCAGCAACATAATGTCGGAGCATAGACACGTGAAAAACATTATGCACCCTAGCCAACTCCGGAGGCAACTCCAACCTGTAAGCTACCTCACCAACTCGTTCTGTGACCATGTATGGTCCGATGTACCTGGGACTCAACTTCCCCTTCTTTCCAAATCGCACGACACCTCTCCACGGTGAAAGCTTCAAAAATACCCAGTCTCCGACCTCATACACTCGGTCCGTAGCATGCCGATCCGCTAAACTCTTCTGCCTGTCCTGAGCTGCTTTCAGGTTAGACTTAATTACCTGAACATTCTGAGTAGTCTCCTCAACAATCTCCGGACCCACTAAAACTCTCTCACCAACCTCTGACCAACACAACGGTGTGCGACAAGCTCTGCCATACAATGCTTTAAATGGTGCCATGCCAATGCTCGAATGAAAACTGTTGTTGTAAGCAAATTCCATCAAATCTAACCGCTGGTGCCAAGCATCGCTAAACTGCAACACTGAAGCTCGCAACATATCTTCCAAAGTCTGAATAGTTCTCTCTGACTGACCGTCTGTCTGTGGATGATACGCTGTACTGTAAAGTAATCTCGTACCCAAAGCTTCCTGAAAAGCCACCCAAAACTTAGATGTGAATCGTGGATCACGATCCGAGACAATACTCACAGGGACACCATGATACTTCACAACCTTCGAGATAAACAACTCCGCTAACCGGCTCAAAGAATACTTCTATCTCACTGGAATAAAATGTGCCGATTTAGTGAGCCGATCAACGATCACCCAGATGCCGTCAAAGCCATTATGTGTACGCGGGAGCTTGTACACAAAATCCATAGTGATATTTTCCCATTTCCACTCTGGAACGGGAAGCGGCTGCAACAACCCAAACGGCTTCTTCCTTTCTGCTTTAACCTGCTGACAAATGGCACACCTACTCACATACTCGGCTATCTCCCTCTTCATACCCGGCCAATAATAAAATGGTCGAATGGTATGATACATTTTAGTAGCTCCTGGATGCATGGCGTAAGCCGAGATATGTGCTTCATCAAGAATTTCTTTCTTCAAATCCACATTATTAGACACGAACATTCTACCCTCTAGCATCAACATGCCATCAGAATCACGAACTCTGAGATCTCTCCTCCTTCCTTGATCTCGAGCTTGGATTAGTTCTTGAGTCTCCCGGTCAGCTACCTGAGCTTCAAGCACCCAATCAACAAGAATTGGTCTAACTTGGAAATTAGCAAGTAATGCCACTTCTCGATCTTCTGCTTCTAACCTCACTCTCGTAGCACGCAAGTCCACCAAAAGAGGAATACGACTAGCGTACAACGCATTAATACGGCCCTGTGACTTCCTGCTAAGTGCGTCAGCCACTACATTTGCACGACCAGGGTGATAGTCAATCGTGCAGTCGTAATCGCTGAGCAACTCCAACCACCTCCGTTGACGAAGATTAAGTTCCTTCTGAGTAAAGAGATACTGAAGACTTTTGTGATCTGTAAAGATCCTACACTTCTCTCCGTAAAGATAGTGTCTCCACAACTTCAACGCAAAAATGATAGCAGCCAACTCTAAATCATGTGTAGGGTAATTCAACTCATGGGGTTTCAACTGCCGCGAAGCATAAGCAATCACCCTACCATGCTGCATCAATACACATCCCAGACCATTCAAGGAAGCATCGCTATAAACCTCGAAATCACCACCATCGTCCGGGAGTGCCAAAACAGGTGCATGAGTGAGACAATGCTTCAATTGCTGGAAACTCTGCTCACACTTATTATCCCACTCAAATTTAACATCCTTTCTCGTTAACCTCGTCAATGGCAAGGCAATCACCGAAAAATCCTTAACAAATCTCCGATAATACCCCGCCAAACCAAGGACACTCACCTCGGTGACGGTTCGTGGTTGCTCCCAACTCTCCACAGTTGCAACCTTCTGAGGGTCTACCAGAATACCCTGAGCAGAAATGATGTGCCCCAAAAATGCAACTTGGTCTAACCAGAACTGGCACTTGCTAAACTTAGCATACAA
This sequence comes from Pyrus communis, assembly GCF_963583255.1. NCBI lineage: Eukaryota > Viridiplantae > Streptophyta > Magnoliopsida > Rosales > Rosaceae > Pyrus > Pyrus communis. Next base: position 7,597,437 of record NC_084806.1, on the reverse strand, counting down.
TTGGTGTTCCCTTAACCTCTTCAACACCAAAGTAAGATGTCGAACATGCTCCGCTTTGGACTTAGAATACACCAGAATATCGTCAATGAAGACAATAACAAACCTATCCAAGTAAGGCTGGAACACCCGGTTCATTAAATCCATGAAAGCAGCTGGTGCATTCGTCAACCCAAATGGCATAACCAGAAACTCGTAATGACCGTAACGAGTCCTGAACGCCGTCTTAGGGACATACTCCCTACAAATCTTCAGCTGATAGTACCCAGACCTCAAGTCTATCTTAGAAAAGACGCAAGCACCTCGAAGTTGATCAAACAAATCATCGATACGAGGCAATGGATAACGGTTTTTTAATCGTCACCCGATTCAATTGCCTGTAATCAATACACAGCCTCAAAGTTCCGTCTTTCTTTCTCACAAACAACACTGGAGCGCCCCAAGGCGAAGTACTAGGCTGAATGAACCCCTTATCCACTAATTCCTGTAACTGCACTTTTAATTCCCTTAACTCAGCGGGAGCCATACAATAAGGAGTCAACGAAATAGGATTAGTACCTGGAAGCAACTCAATAGTGAACTCCACGTCTCGATCTGGGGGTAAACCAGGTAAATCCTCGGGAAAAATATCAGGAAAGTGTCTGACCACTCTCACATCCTCAACCCTGCTATGAACGGCCTCATCTAACACCACATGAGCTAGATACCCCTGACAACCTTTAGACAACAACTTTTTCGCTCGCAAAGCCGAAATAACGCCATGTCTCACCCCACTCTGCTCACCCACAAAAGTAACCACAGGTAGTCTAGGACGACGAAACGTAACTATTTTCCCGTAACAGTCAATATTGGCACGATTGGGGTGCAACCAATCCGCGCGCAAGATCACATCGAAGTCAACAATATCTAACGGGATAAGATCAACTGGCATAACAACACCCTCAACTAGCACTGGACATCCTGGGTACACACAATCTACCATACATCTCTCCCCTCTAGGCATAGCGAACTCTAAATCGTACCCTAGAGGTGTGGGGCGAGGTTGCGTCACTTGAGCAAATGTATGAGAAATCACGGAATGTGTAGCTCCACAATCAATTAAGACTCTAGAAAAATAACCAAGAATGTTTAACGTACCCATAATCAAGTCCGGGTTGTTCTGAGCATCCTGCAGAGAAATATTGTGAATACGCCCCTGGCCCTGCTGTCGTCCGCCGCGACCTCTGCTCGCCTGAACACCGCGACCTTGAGCACCACGCCCCTGACTGGGTTGACCGGTCTGTCTCGAAGACCCTGCACTACTAGTAGCAATCTCACCATGCTGATATTGTCCTCCCTGATACCACTGAGAACCACTCGCTGGGGCTGGAGGATACGGCATATAGCTGCCAGGATATGGAGGATAACCTCCCTGGGAATACGGGTCCTGGGGATACTGATACTGTCCCGGGGCATAAGGAACAGCATCACCCTAGTAGTGGTAGGCACCACCTCTACCTGCCTGGCCATAACTACTCGGACCCTGAATCTGCAGGATCGGTGTAGGTGGTGGCATGAATGTCTGCTGCGGCTTCTGCTGCTGACCCTGGGGACAATTCCTTGCTCTATGTCCCATCTGCCCACACGTGAAGCAACCACTGCTGCCACGCCTGCATTCGCCGAAATGCCGATTGTTACACCTACGGCAAACCGGAGCTCTGACTCGACCACCATCACCCTGTCTCTGGCCTCGAGCGCCTCCAGCAAACCTACCTCCTCGTCCCTGTCCAGAGGGACTGAAACCACCACTAGAAGAACTTGAACTAGCACCACCCCTTTTGAAGTTCTGAGTCTGTCGGGCCCCGAGCGGCGCTTGACCTTTACCCTTGTCATCCTTCTTCTGATTGCCACATTTTTCCTCCTCATCACTGTCGCTCGACATGTTCTCAGAATCCTCAATCCTCAACAGTATCTCGTAGAAGTCCAGGTAGGTCTCACAGTGTGTAGTAGTCGCCATAGAACGCCACCTCTTCCTGGTGCCCAAACGAAAACGACGGAGCATCTCCCTCGGATTACTAGCGACGTCAGAATGGTAGCGGGACAAATCAGTAAACTTGCGATAGTACTCATTAGCCGTCATCTTCCGCTGTTTCAGCTCGGTAAACTCCTTCTTTTTACGATCAATGTACTCAGGGGGCACAAATCTCCTCTTGAACAAATCCTTAAAAACGTTCCAATCAATCCTCTGCGCTGGAGTCAACCGACGAAGCTCCTATTCCCACCAGGCTGCAGACTCCGTCTCCAGAAACCATGAGGTCGTCTCGACCCATCTCTCCATATGAAGGTTCCCCTGATTATGCAACACACGGAAAGTCTTCTCAATGTGCTCTAACCATCGCTCTGCGCCCTCATGACCCTCGTTACCTTTGAACTTATCCAATTTCAGATTGTACATAGTCTCCAGAGGAGTCCTCTGGGGAGGGCGGATAGTTGTCTGAATAGCGGTGACAATAGCTTCCCCCATTTGAGTAAAATCGGGGAAACTAGACTCATCAGAGCGACGTGGTTCCCGACGAGGCGGCATAATTCTGACAGAAGACACCGAAACCATTAGAATACTCACACAGACACAGGACTGCCAAACCTAGGCTCTGATACCAAACTGACACACCCCGACCGAGATCAGGGCGTGCTGGCCGTCACGCAAAGGTGACGTAGCCATGTGCACGTGCGGAAGCTAAAAAGGTAATGTAAAAGTACGAATAAATTAAAAACTAGCATACAAAGTACTAAGACAAGTGCTAGCGTAAGTGAAACGCTAAGTTCAGAGCATAAAGTCTACAGCAGTCCAAAGAAAATGATACGACAATAGTACACCCGAAGGTGACCCTACAATGGTGAGTATCTGTCAGAAATGCCGGGACGCCCTCTGGGAAAACCACCGAACCTGCTAGACCACTAGAACCTGCAGGGGCGCAAAAACAAAAGCGTGAGTGGGCAAAAACAAAGCTCTTTGAAAATCGTTTAGTAAAACACAATCTAACCCCTCGCCGTAAAACCTGTATACTTCCCAGAAAATAAACATATATACGTATGTATAAATATGTCAAACATGCTCAAGGGTATATCAATCATGCTCAAGAATGTGCCATGTCAAAGCCTCATAATGATATGCAAGTGCTCAGGTATAAATCACATCAATAGCATAACATCTGGCAGCCGGAGTCACCTAACGTGACCTGTACGGCTGCATATAGAGCTCAAATCTCAAACTCAATAACTGAACCTGCCCACGAGTCGGAACCACCTAAAGTGGTCTGTACGACAGGCCTGGGTGTAAAATATATATACGCTCTAGTGCTACGATCACGTGAAGGCTGTGCGAATAATCGCGGGTCACCTACGAGTCGGAACCACCTAATGTGGTCTGTACGACAAGACTGTGCACCTAACTTGGATCCAAGCTGAGCGTGTGGTGCGGGAGGTGAACATCACGTGAAGGACTGTGCCCTACTCAGGGCGGGAGCACTAACACCAGGGGTGCAGGTTATGAGCTCTCTAAGTATCTCTAACCACTACTGAAATATAAACGTGAATAACACTTACCTGGCACTTACCTGTGCGTCCACAGCACCAATTATGTATATGTATATGTATGCCACTACTAATGCATGTGATGATGCATAAAGAATGATGATATGGTGCATGGCATAACATAAATAACCCTTTTTAAAATCAATTTCTGGGAATATAAATGTATATAGGTATATACGGAAAACCAAAAGCCCACTCACTGGTAAGTGGAAGGGTCGTAGCCCCCCTGCCTCGAATGACCACGCTCGTCCTCGGGATACGTATCACCTATACGCGAAACAACTACAAAAACGTTAATTTAAAAGCACATAACCAACTTCTCGTAATAACTTCTCATACATTGCTCAAAATGGACAATTGAATATACCAACGTGCTCTACACAACCTCAGGATCACAACCATATTTTTAGAAAAATTTTCCTCCGCCGCACGCGCCCCCACGCGCCGGCCACGCGCAGGCACGTGCGGCGCACACGGACGGCGTCAACTGACGCCGTGAGGAATATTCCGTTAGTTCTAACGGATTCCGTCAACGGCGTCAGGAATATTCCGTCAGAATAACCCACATATATAGATGTAGTAGGGTTATTTTCTTTTCTTTTAATTGGGGGTTTTTGGGTTCGGGTGAGGTTTTTTGGATTTTTTATATTTATAATATGAATTAGGATATCTTCTATGTTTGCTACCTTCTTTATTACGAGTCTTTAATTAATATATTAGTCTAATCTTTGATTATTTTTTTTTCAATTGATAGGTTGCTGCTGAGGCAATGGAGTTTGAAGAAGATCTGAAAATCGGAATGGTGGTGCATTCAGACGCTGAAGCTTACAGATACTTGGTTGCTTTCCATGATAAACTTGGAGTGGGTGCATAACTTTATTTTATTTTATTTAAAGAAAGAAATAAATGAAACTGGGTAAGAAAGAAAGGGGATGGAGTCCTATGACCTACGGCAAAACAAAGTGTGGGGGGGGGGGGGGCCGGGATTTGGGAAGAAAAAAAATAAGGGGAAAGAAATAAAAAAGGAAACATAACATTAATATATATAATATATTAATTAGTTAAAAAAATAATTATAAAAGAATGATAAAAGAATATATTTAAGACTTGCCACGTTGGGGGGTGATTTGGGAAGAAAAAAATAGGGGGAAAGAAATAAAAAAGAAAACATAACATTAATATATATAATATATTAATTAGTTAAAAAAATAATCATAAAAATTTTAAATATAAAAGAATGATAAAAGAATATATTTAAGACTTGCCATGTGGCAAGTTTTAAGTGGATTGTAGTGTCATTCAGCGAAATCTAGTGGCAAGCCAAGCCTCATACAAGTTTTTCTCCCTTGGGTGAGGCTTTGAAAAAAAGAAAACTATAAAATTTAGTTTGTGTGATTTTACTTTACTGCCCATCATTTTGTACTGTGGTAGAAGACAATTTTTTTCCCCTCTTTTGGTTGACAAAAATATTTTTATTAATGAAGTTAAGATTATTAGATTTGTGTAAATAGTTTATCTATATTTTAAGTAATTTATTTTTGTAAAAATAAAAAATAAAAAATATTTTAGTAAACTAAACAATAGGGTTTTTTTTTTTTTTGACAAACAATATGTAAAATATTTGTTAACACAGGTAAATTTTTTCAGTTCGCATAGTTTAAAAAATGGTAGACAGCAAACAAGTAATTAGGTGCATTATAGATATCTGAAAAATACGAAGTGTGTGAAGTCAAACTTTATTAAAGAATGTGCTTAGATGGAGCCTAATCAATAGGGATGGATAAAGTATCTGCGGGTATGGTTAACCATGGTTATCCGTTTATTTAAAATTCACGATTACAGTTATGGATAATCATTTAGATAAATAAACTGTTATAAGTATACCGTTTAGTAATCCGTAGACTTTATTTAAGAAAAAAAATTATATAGTATTTACGTTAGAAAAAATTAAATTTGAAAGAGTAAAGTCACGTTTCCATTAAATATTTTCTTGAACACGTAGTCACGAAATGTGGCTTTCACTGTCTAATGAAGGAATTTTTTTTAGATATAGCCCATTAGACATAGCCCACCCAAAACCCTCGAACATGGGCCTGAAGCCCAACCATCCACTCAAGAGGCCGAAAGTTGGCTTCTTTACAAAACAACGTATCGGAATATCTTTAAAGAAAATGTCAATTGACACATAATTTTTTTCACGCTTGTATATTAATTATTAGGTATTTTAAATATTTTGAGCTCATCGAAAAAATATTATTAACGTTGAATATTTGCGCATTTTAACCATCCCTTAAAACATTGTTCATGAAGGGCTTTACGGTTATAAAATCACAAATGAAGATGTAATCATCGTCAAAGTGTATAGAATGCAGCACGAGTGTTGGTATATTTTTTTGACAATTTGTGCAGAGTAATTTTACTTGTTATGAATTTTTAATAAAAATTAAAGAGATAACTTAAGAATTTTGTACAGTCAATTGACACGTGGCTTAACGAACAGTGACAGCTATCCATGGTTTCACCGCAAGCTGATCAGTTTTTGACGCGTGTCATCAATGTCATTTAATGATTTTTTTTTTATTTTGTTGTGAAAATGTCTTTAAAATATAAATAATATATTAATTTTCTCTCTCTTACGTGTCTCACTCTTCTGCTTCTTCTTCATCTTCTTCCTCTTCCTCTGCACCTCCACATCATCTGAACCTCCGAAACCCCAACAACTCCCCACCACCCACCCTGCGAAATCCTAAAATTAATTAGTAAATAAATATAAAAATGTAGAACTTGCGTAAGTAAGTTTCCTTCAAATTTAGAAATATTCAGTACTTGGAAGTAATTTTTCTAGATATATGTGAAATAATACTTTATATTTTCATACGCCTCTCCACATATAAAAGGGTACTCAAGTATTTTGGTTTAATTCGTAAGGCATGCGTGACCGTTGTGTTGAACACATGTGCCAATGCATAGTATCTTAACGCATTAAAGCTCACTTAAAAATCTATGATGCAAGTAGTAATTAACCAGAACTTGACAAGAAAAGTAGTAATTAACCAGAACTTGACAAGAAAAGAAAGGAGGATAGTAAAACAGAATTATCCAAGGATTAAAGAAGCTTCTCATTTGAATGTCGTTAGATGGGCTATGCTTCCGAAATTCAAAGATCGTACACTTAATAACGGGCTACGCTGCTCATAATTTGTTGTCACTAGCAGCATAGCCATCACTTAAGGTGTCAGTCTTGGTTTCCGATAATTAAGCGTCCTAATCCCATTGCAAACTACAAAGGCAGCAGCTGTCGATGTGAAACATTAGAGCAAGTTCACTTCTAAAAATATGCTGGCATCCATTTCATATAATTCACTTAAATGAATAGTGATTGATTCTAATAAACAATAATTGATCAAATGCATTTCTACCTTTAAATAATGCGTTAGTACAAAGTCTGAAAATACACTGGCACAAATGCATCTTCATCTTAAAAAAATACGCTGGCACTCAGTCCATTAAAATATTATTATTATTTTTTTTAAATAATAAAAAAAACATTTAGTTTTAATTTCGGATATAATTTTTAACCAATATTATCACGCCACGTGTGTCATTATCCGAAAGTACTATTTTGTGGATAGATTTTCGATAAGATTTTCAACCAATCCCGACACGTTATGTGTCACTATATGTTTACAATAATTTAGCCAAGATTTCGATAAGATTTTCAACCAATCTTGTCACGCCACGTGTCATTATCCGAAAGTACTATTTTGTAGATAGATTTCCGATAAGATTTTCAACCAATCCCGACGAACCACGTGTTACTATCTGTTTACAATAAGTTAGCCCATATTGCGATAAGATTTTCAACCAATCATGTCGTGCCACGTGGCATTATAAAAAACCTCATCCTTTCTTTTTTTGTCCATATAAACCCTACATCCATCATAATTCATACACCAAACTGAATCATTTACCTCATAATCATTTTTCATCGTTTTCAAATCTTGAGTTCTTACAATGTCTTTTTCAAGGAGATTGTATGAAATCGATGAGCAACAGAAAAAATTGTTGGCACAACAAGAAGAATTGTTCAATCTCGAGGAAGATGGAGATGAGGCTTTCGCAATGGAAGAGGATGAGGATGATGAACATAGAAGGCAGAGCGCCTCACATTCCCGTCGTGTTTATATAAGTTTATTTGGTGAGTTTATATAATTTTATTTGGTACTAGCAGATTAGCACACACTCTGTGTGTGAACGATTTCATTTTAGTTTTTGTTATTGATTAAAGAGTGTGATTAGTTTTTAAAATTTTAAAGAGAGTATGGAATAATGATGATGAGACAATTTCTCTTAATAAGTGTATATTTTTTCTTGATAGTTACTGTTTCGTCCTCCTTATGTACATATTGTGTATCAAACATGAGGGTAAAATAGGAAAAATAGGTATATGATTGTCATTTTCCAAAAAAAATGAGGGTAAAATAGGGATATGATTGTTATTTTTTCAAAATGTACAAAATTAAAGCCTCTTCAACCGCTCACCTCCTCCCATGTTCTCCTCAAGCACAACTGCTTCAGTTCATTCAAACTATCCAAAAAACATTATGATTTCACTTACCTGTATGAAAGAACGATGGTGGGACAATTTCTCTTAATAAGTGCATATTTTTTTATCTTATGTAAATATTATGTATCAAAAGTGAGGGTAAAATAGGAAAAATAGGGATATGATTGTCATTTTCTCAAAAGATACAAAATTACTATTTTGCCCTTCTTATGTAAATATAAAGTGAAGGAAAAATAAGAAAAAAGGGCAAAAAGTTCAAAATATACAAAATTACTATTTTACCCTCATTATGTAAATTTTGTGTATCAAAAGTGAGGGCAAAATAGGAAAAAAATGGAAAAAAATTGACAAGGAGGGTTCTCTTAATAATAGTATAGAAAATGAGGGTAAAATAGGAAAATAGGGATATGATTGTTATTTTGTCAAAAGGTACAAAATCAAAGTCTCTTTAACCTCTCAACTCCTCCCACGTTCTCTTTAAGCGCAACCCCTTCAGTTCATTCAAACTATCCAAAAAACATTATGATTTCACTTACCTGTATGAAAAAACGATGGTAGGACAAATTCTCTTAATAAGTGCATATGTTTTATCTCATGTAAATATTGTGTATCAAAATTGAGGGTAAAATAGGAAAAATAGGGATATGATTGTCATTTTCTCAAAAGATACAAAATTACTATTTTGCCCTTCTTATGTAAACATTGTGTATCAAAAGTGAGGGCAAAATAGGAAAAAAGGGAAAAAAGTTCAAAAGATACAAAATTACTATTTTTCCCTCCTTATGTAAGATACAAAATTACTATTTTTACCTCCTTATGTAAACTTTGTGTATCAAAAGTGAAGGCAAAATAGGAAAAAAAGTGGTAAAAAGTTAACAAGGAGGGTTCTCTTAATAATAGTATAGATGTTTATGTAAGTTCTGGCAGTCATCATGTATGACTCAAAAGGTGATCTGATCTCCCGGAAAACATCATTGGTAATATTTTAGTTGTGCCAATTGGGAGGGTAGCGTAAAGAAGTAATATATGACTCAAAGTTTGTATCGCAATTCACCTCCAATGTTTCTTTTTCCAACTTCTTCGAGGTCCAAAGAGCCTCCTAAGTGTAGTACGCTCTAGCGTTCTCATCAAGAGCATGAGCTATCACTTTGCCTAAATAAATAAAGAAACACAGTATTAAAACCCAAAGAGAAAGAAACTAACAATATCAATGAGGCATGTAATGGCAAATGTTATACAGAAGTACAAGATTCATACATTCCACTGGGAAAGACAAAAATGGCCTTGGTCATTCAATAATTTAGTCAAAATACACACTACGGAAAGTTTGAGCCCTCGTAAGGCTACTAGAAATTTCCATAACAACAAAACAATTTTCAGTTTTCCACGAATATTGTGGTGCAAGTGTTTATGCAAAAAATGAAACATACCATAACTAGATTAATTTCGTAATCAAAACTAGTTTTCGACAACCAAAAACAACGATCCTAGAACGAGCACAAAATAACAGTGTCAATGATAATCCACTTTACTCCCTCATGCCCTTCCACACTGGGAAGGGCTAGCCGCTCAGCTCCTTGCTGCTTTTGCTTAGACTACTCATATAAACACACACGTGATCGAGTTCATCATCGAAAACCAAGACAATAAAGCCGTGTCAATCATCAAGCAATAAAGCCTTCTTAATCATCAAGCAGCAATGTAAATAATAAAAAGAATTGTATATTACCCTTTTCCCTGTCAACTAGGAAAATCTAGACTCAAATTTTCTAGGCAACCAAACAGATGACAATATTTCACTCCTTTTTTCCAGTCAATCGACATTAATACTCAGCGGTTTCATTATTCCGTTTCCCTCCTATTCTCGGCAACCAAACACAAAGAAGGAATTGAAATTAAAAAGAAAATCGGACACGCCTTGTAAATTAGGGCTTCAACGATGTTCTTGACGTGCCATGTGGACCTTCCGATAACGAGGACCCTGAAATCCAAAAACTAATAAGCACGTGGCACGTTACCCTTAATGTCAGACAGCCAAACTAATAAGCAAGTGGCCTACCATTACTAACCCAAAATCTAAAAACATTTCAATATATAATCAAGTTTCCTACAAATAATCATCCCACTTATGCCAAACCAGATGCACCATCTGTTTCTCGAGGAGAAGGTTTGTTAATTGTCACGGATGCTGTGTCTCGATTGTTTTTGCCCAGCATGTTTGAAAACCACGTTCCACATACAATGGGAGGGTAGAGTAAAAAGAACAAGGGCAATAATCGTTCCACGCGTTTTGTTCTCCTCCTGACACTATTTGGTATTGTCTCCGTGATTGCTGAAACTATCACGTCACTTGTTGTATGCGTCCAGTTTTTAATATTTTTTTTTTTTAGAAAATTATAACCGTAGTCTCTCATTTTTTTTTTTATTTTAATGGATTTTGATGGGCAGGTAAGGGCCGCCATTGAACGGCGAATTTGCAGTGTGTGATAGGGAGAGAGTGACGAGAGTGTTGTTGGTGTTTTAAAAATTTTAAGACTAATAAAGTTTGTCAAACAACATTAGTGGTCATGACCGAATTCTATTTTTCACACACAAAATTATCACAAAATAAATAAATACAATAGGATAAAGGATTATTAAAAAAAAAAAAATCACGTTTTCTAGTGGAAAACGAAGTCTCATTGAACGAAATAATAATTACAACTCAGTTTATATAATTATCATTAGCTGTTAATGAAATATAAACCGACTAAACTAAACAAGGATTAGACGAATAACAAATTTCTAACTATAGTTCTAACTGTACTTCTAACAAACTTCTAACTACACTTCTTGTACTCAGTGACCTACTTCTCTTTAATTTCATGTCACTAAACATGCATGTTTTTTCCATTAATCATGGTTCGTGTAACACTTGAAAGTTTTCGTGCGTGTTTATGTCCTACCTAATTTTTGTTCAGGTCTTCGTTTTCCTTGTGGAGTGCATTTAACATAAGAAGTCTTTAGTAAAAGAGCACCAGTAAATATGAGTCTTGGAGGATGGAGATGGAGTGTCATTTACTATAATTAGGACTCTACGAATCATATTCCCATGGGACACAATCTCTACTAATTCCTATTTCTTCATTGACTACGAGTTTGATGGTCAACCCCAAACATTGACGGAGATGTTAGAATATGAGTAGGAATGTGTGTTATAGCGGACTATTTGGATTCAAATTGGTGCCTATAGAATTCTAATATATAGAGGTTTTGAATTATATGTAGGACTGAAACTCTTAGTCTATGTAATCATTATTGTCCTATGTATATAGCAGGTCTCTGCTCTCACAAAACACACGCTCTACATATTGAATCAAGCAACGAGAAGGTTTGCTATCGAAGTTGAGTCATGGGTTCTTTGACTTCGAGTTCTGCAGGTTAGTTAGTTCTTCTTCTCGTGTATATTTGTGATTTGTTAACTTACTCTTGATTGCTGGGGTGTTTATATATGGTTACTCTTAAAGGAGATGGTAGATATACGTCTTTTTGTCTCAATGCAGTTTGTTGAACTTGTGTTGACACTACTATACCTTCTTGCATGTGTGGCCATTGTTTTATAGTTGCAGGAGATCCGTGTTTTATAGTTGGAAGAGCCACGGTACCATTTTCGGATTCACCGCCGACTCATTACACTCTAAAAATAGAGTCATTTTCCTTGCTAAAGAATTGGCCGGATGGATTCGAGTCGGAGGAGTTCAAGGCCGGAGGATACGAGTGGTAGATATTTTCTCTTTTTTTTTTTTCACGATCTGGATAGTGGATTGGGAAACTGGCTAAAATGATCCGTTTTAAAATACCGATTGTTGAAATTTTTTGTGTGTGTCGTTAACAACTGATCCCTATGTCATCGATATTTAATTATGATGTGTTTGTATTTGAGAGTTTATCTCTGATGATTTCAGACAATTTCCCTATAATGCATACCTTGTGATTTGAAGGAATATATATTTTTTTAAATTTACAGCATATGAATACATTGTTATGTGTGCTCTCACAGGAAACTTGTGCTTTACCCGAATGGAAACAAGGAGAAGAACGTGAAAGATCACATCTCAGTCTGCTTAAAAATGGCCGGAGCACATTTACTTCAACCTGGTTGGGAAGTATTTGTTGACTTTAGATTGTTTTTGCTTGATCAGAACAAGGGAATCTACTTGGTCCTTAAGGGTATATATGTATATATTATATACATCCATTTGAATTTAATCACTTCTCATGCATCCATATCAGATATACCAGTTAATTTTGTGTTGCAATATAATACTCATATTTTTCTTTTTGGTCTGGCGTTGTATTGTTCATTATAGACGAAAATATAAACAAGATGTGCTTTCACGCGGCGATGCTTGATGCCAGTTTTGATAGAGTTATCCCCCTGGAAGCATTTACCGATCCTTCCAATGGCTATCTCGTTGGCGACACTTGTGTGTTTGGAGCGGAGGTCTTTGTTTGTAAGGAAAGGAGAAGAGGCAAAGAAGAGTGTATCACACTCAACGCTCGTTTGACGTACAAGCATCCTTGGAGGATTGAGAAATTTTCCAAGTTAAAATATGAATGGATTGAGTCGAAACCATTCAATGCTGTTGGCATGAAATGGCACGTATATATCTCCGACAATCAAGCTTTAGTATTAAGTTTTCAATTGTAAAACCGGTTAATTAACGTTTACTCTTCCTTTAATTTGTTTGTTATTTCAGGAAGTTAGTGCTCTTTCCCAAGGGACGTTTCGGTGGAAAGGGCAATCATGTTGCTCTTTACCTAGCATTGGTTGATCCAAAATCACTATCACCTGGCTCCAAAATACTTACAGAGGTAACGTGTCGCATTATAAATCAAGAAGGGCATGGAGACCATTTTGTTCGCAAAGGTAAAGATTTGGCCTAAGGAGATATCCAATTACTCAACATCCGTTTTGGCTGCAGCAGAAATCTGAATCTTCAGAACCCTTTTTTTGTGTCTGCTTGCAGGCAAGCACCTGTTCAGTACCTCGGGTTCATGTTGGGGTTGGACTTATTTCATGCCGCTGGAATATTTAAGCCGGGCAGACAGATGTTATTTGTTGAAGAATACTTGCTCAATGGAGGCAGAGGTCATTGTCCATGGAATTGGTAAACAACTATGTTAGAAATGGCACATTATTTCTTAATTTCTTTTGAGTTCTTTGCTGTTCTCTCCTGGTTGAATTGTTTTTGAGTTCTTAGCTGTTCTTCAAGCTATTTTTGAATTGGCACATTTTTTTTCTTAATTTCTTTTGTCTTTGGGAATTAATGGTTCGAAAATAACAAATGCAATAAATCTTGAGAAAATAATGTCCTGAGTTTATCATTACTTCAATCCTTTTTTCATTTGGTTGCCCCAACACTCTACTTAGCATCAAAAGCACTCAGTATTTGTGTAGTGTAAAAGCATCTATTTGGTCGCTTGCCAAACAACAAATTATTTTTTTGCTTTTTACAGTGCCACTTACAATAAAATGCTCGTGAGTAAAAGCGTTTTATGAAGTAGCCACAACAAAAGCCCTTAATAAATTTATTTAACGCTGAGGATAAGCTCAACATCAAACCATTCCAATAAGATTGCTGGCCCAAGCAATGAGCTTTTTTATTTTGCTTCTAACATCAAGTTTGTACCCGTTTATTTGGTCTGTTTCATATTGGGAACACAAGCAACCACTCTCCCTCATTTCATTATTTTCAATCTTAGATTCTTCATAAGTCTTTCATACAGTAAAAAAATCACGTATAGTACAAAATTACAAGTTCGTATTGACGCCCTCTTTCTTATAAGACCCACACCAAGCAAAATGGCATTACAATTGGGAATATGTCCTGCCTTCAAGGTTCACAATTTCAACCAATCCAGCATGCCCTTGATCAGTTTCATATCAGGATGTGAAGTATCGCCCACAGTGAATTAATGAACTGTGTCCTGGTTCTCAATCTAACTTAGGCCAGGTTCCTTCTTTACTCCTTTCCTTTTCATGTTTTTGATAACATACGCTACATTATTCCATCTCTTCACGGTGGCATATATGTTTGACAATAACACATGGGTCGCCTCATCCTGAGGATCCATTTCAAGAACATGCTTGGCAGCCGTCCTTCCAAGTTCAATATCATTATGGAGAACACAAGCTCCAAGCAAAGCACGCCACACTATAATACTAGGTTCACATGGGATTTCCTGAATCAACTTCGCAGCCTTACCAAGATGGCTTGTCTCCCTAAAAGCCCGACCATACAAGTGTAGTGCTCCATGCATGGTTCAACATTATAGTCATGTACCAGAGAGTCAAAATAAGCTTGTCATTGATCTAACAGTCCTGCATTGCTACATGCTGACAGGACACCAACAAAAATTAACTTGTTTGATTTGCAATTTGTTTCCTGCATCATTTAAAAAAAAATTAGAGTCCCAAGGCCAAGGCGATGTATAGAATATCCCGAGATCATGGTATTCCATGAAACCTAATCTTGTTGCTTCAACTTATCAAACACCAGGCCAGCATCTTTAATGTTCCCACATTTGGCATGCATGTCTATCAATGAATTACCCACTAGTATCCTTGTCATATATGGTTTTGACAGTTACAGAATGTATCTGAACTCCTGGCTCCAACGCTGCTAGGCCAGAAGAAGCACGGAGAGCACTAGAGTACGTCACTTCTGTTGCCTCGACTTGGCATCTAAGCATATCTTGAAACAACATCAACGCCTTCTCTCCATCACCTAACTGGGCGTAAACAATCATCGTGTTCCAAGATACATAATTTCTATTTGGTGATCCCAATCTCCACAAATAAGTCCATAGAGTCCTCTATCTTTCCACATTTAGCATAGACACCCATGAGGACATTTGAAACATAGACAACAGAATCAATACCAACCTCGGTTACATGGCAATGGATTTGCTTCCTGAAAACTAAATGCTCCATAGTTGCACAAGCTTGCATATGTAAAATGGTTGGGTACAACAAATGCTGGCCTCATCCAACAAAACAAGTCCAGAGCCTCTTTGCAGCGGTCACTCTGAGCAAACCGTGAAACCATGAGGCTCCAAGCAACCGCATCATTTTTGGGTATCACTTGAAATACTTGCCGAGCCTCCTGAATATCTCCAAACTTGGTGCACATATCAAGCAATGCTGTACTCAAATACAGATCCCCTTCATAAAATGATTTTATTACACGCCAATGGACACTCTTCCCTCCACTTAAGGCCTATAATCCACACAAGCCTTAAGCGTACCCGTAAAACTATAATTATTTGGCCTGAACCCAGTCACCCTCATTCGAGAGAAGAGTTTGAGTGCTTCTTCAGAACAACCATTCTCGGCATAACATGCTACCATCCCAGTCCAAACAACCATATCCTTACAAACAATATCAACAAAACATCTCTAGCGACATCGACTTAACAAAATAACGAACGAAATAACACTTATCTCGCACATTTCATCAAACAGGTTAGCAGCATCAACGAGCATACCCACTTTGACATACATATTGAGAAGAATGTTGTCAGTAAACAAGTCCAAGCAGCCGCCTTTTTTTCAAAATCTCGCAATGAAGGCCCACTGCGGAAGTTGAATAGCCGTTTCACAGACAGTGCTGGAGCACGGCGCCGTATGCGTGAGAATCGAACTCAGAGCTGGGAAGCTCTGGGTAGAAGGTGAAGTGTTGTGGGACCAGTTGGGCGGCGAACCCACATCGTGAAAAGGTTGTCACGGCGGTTGTTGTTAATTGAGTGGCGAGATTTGCAGACTACAACGTTCTTTGGCAGCAATCTAAGTATGCCAACGAAAACTGAAAACGAAGAAATTTGTAAAGTTGTGAACTTTGGCTTCCTGTAGGGAACACCACTCTCCCTTTAGACTTTGAGAATGGGCAATATGTTTCAGCGGGAAGGATAGTCACCTTCGCGGCATCAACCACTTTTTTTTATTTTTATAGTACAACTTAAGGGAAGAAAGAATTCCATTAAATCACATAATGAGCAACTTAATTTTGTATCGAATTGGAAGATCCAAAAAACACTGAGCCTCAACATACCCACCAATGCACCAATAAGTTCTTGAAGTGCATAAATAAAGAAAAAAGGCAAACTAAAGCTAAAAACTAAAGCCAAAAATTTTGAAATTCAAGAAAGAAGTTTTTAGTTTTTAAAAAAGGTGAAAACGAAATGGTTATCAAACACGTTATTAGAAAATGAGTATTATTCCTCCGGAGAAGTCATTATAAGTATTTTATGTTTAAATCATTGCAATTCTCTGTCATTATAAGTATCAAACACGTTATTAGAAAATGACAACTTACAACATTAATCAGCACCCCAAACACTACGTACAGAGCAGCTTAAGATATCAGGGTGCAGAGAGAGAATGAAATCTACAAAACTCAGATGCACTCAACTACAACACATGATCTAATTCTAATCATCAGAACACTCGCTCGTAATACCAAAGGGTTATCGCTACACAAGGGAAATTCCAGATTCAACTACAAAAGCTCCCTGTATGCAAACTAAAAGCCTTACTCCCTTAAATAAAAGATAGATATGGAGCACAAGCTGAATCAGTGATTCGGTATTCAGCCCTCCGACTAAATAAAACAATGTGAAACCCAACAATCGAGGCCAAATCACTTGCAAAGCATTTGCATATCAACACACAATATACATTGAAAACAATTTGGTGCATCGATGAACAAAAGTAGCAGCTATAACATTTCCATGACAGAGAAATTGATCACTGATAATCTGTAAGTGGAACTTAAAGGGCAGGCATATGAACACTTCAAACAATCCATAAGAAGTGCAAAAGGTAATGTAACCACCAAAATTAACTAAATATTCATAATACTACACTCTCATGGTAAAGGTCCAGACCGCTGCCCTAACAAATTACATATTCAAAAGACTATAAAGAAAAAAGCAAAGGCAAAAACGAGGAGAACCAATATTTCAACCTTAAATGACCCTCACAAAGCTCTTCTGCAATTTGCCGAATACATGTAAATGCGATCAAAGCACGAGCATCAGTCCCCCTTTCTTCTGAAGGAGCAACCCTCGGTGAGCCTGGCTCGGCCTCCAGTAGGCTGGCACAACACTGTCTGGCAGTTCCCACACACCACAACTGTTTGCGAGTGACTGAACACGGTTGTTCTGCGCAAATGGTTTTCACTTCGTTACACTTACACTCAAATTTAAATCATATATAGAAACTACTACAACAAAATCATCTCAACGAGTACAGGAAGATATCGAAATAGGCATCATTACTTACATGCTGAAGCATCCTTGGCACTTAACATCCTGGGCGCATTTAAAACAATCAAAATTAACAATCTTCACCAAAGAAAACAAAAATTATACGAAAACGCAAGCGTCAAATCGATAATTACGTACTATTAGTTACCATGAAAAAAGAGTTGGGCGTCTGCACAAGCCTCTTGAGCTTGTGCTTCCTCTTTTCGAGCTCAGCTGGTGGGTGAAGCAAATCGATATCGTTCTGAAGCACCTGTTTACAACCAGCCATCAAAATCCACTACTAATCAATCCATTTTCTCACAAACCCATTATCTTTCCCAATTAATTTAACAAAAACAGAACGACCCAATTCAAAAAATCGCTCATCAGTGACATTCAACACATTAAACCAGTTTTAAAAAGAACAGGCGATATGGGAAACTGGGGATAAATCTGTGAACCGAATGAAAATACCGATTCCGATCAGAAAAATTGGTCGAAAATATATGAAAAACAAAATATTTATGTGTTGGGTTCTAAGTTCTAACCATCTTGATCGATACAGATTGTAGCAAACCAGAAAACACAGAGCCGCAAGAACCTTTAGAGAGAGCTGGAGTGCGTGAGAGGAGCGATGGTTGCCTAGAAAATTTGAGTCTAGATTTACCTAGTTGACAGGGAAAAGGGTAATATACAATTCTTTTTGTTATTTACATTGTTGCTTGATGATTAACAAGGCTTTATTGCTTGATGATTAACACGGCCTTATTTGTCTTGGTTTTCGATGATGAACTCGATCACGTGTGTGTTTATATGAGCAGTCTAAGCAAACGCAGCAAGGAGCTGAGCGACTAGCCCTTTCCAGTGTGGAAGGGCAAAATGGAGGAAAGTGGATTGTCATTGATACTGTTATGTTGTGCTTGTTGTAGGATCGTCGTTTTTAGTTGTTGAAAATTAGTTTTGATTACGTATTTACTCTAGTTATTGTATGTTTGATTTTTCGCATAAACCATGCACCACAATATTCGTGGAAAACTGAAAATTGTTTTGTTGTTATGGAAATTTCCAATAGCCATACGAGGGCTCAAACTTTCCGTAGTGTGTATTTTGACTAAATTATTGAATGACCAAGGCCATTTTTGTGTTTCCTAGAACATATGAATCTTGTACTTCTGTATAACATTTGCCATGACATGCTTCATTGATATTGTTAGTTCCTTTCTCTTTGGGTTTTAATATTGGGTTTCTTTCTTTATTTATTTATTTAGGCAAAGTGATAGCTCATGCTCTTGATGAGAACGCTAGAGCGCTGCACTTTGGAGGCTCGTTGTGGTTATTTGTGTAGTTGAAATTTTCTTGGTGTTACACTTGGATATTTTCACTGAAGACATCGTCGGTGACTTTTAATAAAGCATCGGTTGGGTTGGGGTTGAGTTTCAACCCGTGGCACAAACCTGTCTTAAATGTATTTTAGATCTCGTATTGAGTTTTAATACAAGCGATGTTAAGAGAAGAGAATGTACTTGGATTACCAGATTAAATTTAATGGTCGAATATAACAAGAACAAAAGTTCCATAATGAAATTAGGTTGGATAGTGGCCGATTCAGGAAAATAACTTGCATAACACGATTATATTGTCACGTGATATTTTGTGCCAATGAAATAAAGACATGTGGATGCGGGATTCGACCATGGAGATGAGAATAAAAAGGTTTGAATGAGTAACTAAGTTTTGTAGCAGACTTCTATATAAGGAGTTGATGTTCATATTTGTGTTTGATTCCTAATTTTGCAAAAGAGTATATTGTAAACAGAGCTGTTTTTAAGATTTATAATTCTTTCTAACATAAACGAAATTTCAACAAACCCCGCACCCACCCACCCCCCCCCCCCCCCCCCCAACCCCCCAAAAAAAAAAATATCACAAAAACAAAAGTTTGAACAGAAAGCCATTTCGAAATCCAAATTTACACTTCTAAACACATAATATTCAAACTAGAAAATTAAATGAGCCTTGACCAGTTGCATATACATTGTTCATTCAGTTTTAATTATTTTCTTTTTCCATGAATTTTCTTTCATTCTTTGTATTTTAAATGGTAAATAACAACCAATTGGAAAACGCACACAAAATAAGACAAATATATTTGTAAAAAACAAAAGAAATAAGACGGGACTCAAAATCAAAGGTAAAGAAACATGAAAAAAAAAAAAAAAATTAATAAAGCCACTCACATGCGTGGAAGTGTCCGATTACATTTTAGTTGATCTTTGTTGGTTTTTGCTCTCTGGTGATTGTATGGTTGGGAGATGGCATGGGCAATAATGGAGGCATGTCTTTGCATGATATGGTTTTGACGGACGCTTGTGTACATCTGCGTAGCGTTTGTAAAGCACGTGGGGTTGAAAATGAGATTGCTAGGGCCAGGGCCATGGCTTGTGGCACCTTCTACAACTCCTGTACATAAATTAATAAGCTTTCTTTTACTATGTAAAACCTCACACTTCCTTTTCCTTCCTTTATTTTCTCTCTTTCATTTTCTGTGAAACTTTCTTTTACTTGCACATCTCTGGGGAAACCCCAGTTTTGCTTCTTCATCAATTAATGTCTTTGGTTTAGGTCTATCTTGCCCCTGTACATAAAACTGGGAAACACGGAGTGAGGGACAAAGGCTGCTGTACGGCTAAGCATAAATGGGAGGAATATTAACTTTGAGAATTTTAAATATGAAATATATGGTAAAAATTATTTGTTGGAAACTTTATAGTTAACAAGAACCCTAAATCACAACATATGCACATGCATCTGAAAAAGAATTTGGCTCAATTTGACACCAAATCAAATAGTTGGAAAAGAAAGAAATAATAGTTTCTCACCTTAGCCTGCTACATGGCTATTGCGGAAAAGAGGAAAATACAATATTGGATCATCATCCATCTCATTTTGTTCAAGAGCAACTGGGCCATGTCGAAGAATTAACACTAAGAAAAGGAACGATCTTCTGCCCACTATCATCCTTTATGTTCTAAAGGTGATAGACCCAGAATGTAGAACGTATTTTTCATGTGAGCATGGACGCTTCTTTTATATACACAAACATAACCAACTCCCACCTATCATGGGAAAGCCAGCCTGCTTAATTCAGCAGCGCAACATCAGACGTTAATAAGGAAGCGTACAGCAGCAATTGTTGTATCCACGTTCAAAACATGAATGTGGTTTGCCATGTTTCTTTTGTGCCTTGGCTGATTATCTTCACCAACATACAAACCCACAGTTGAATAGTTTAAAATACAAGAAATAAAGACACCGAGAAATTTACGAGGTTCGGCAAAAACCTGCCTACGTCCTCGGAGAGATACTGCTCTTCACTATGAGAAAAACAGTACAAGCTACACATGAGTTAAATCGACATAACCCAATCCCATATTCCTTGTACACCTACTCACAGAATTTTCCCAAGAGCCTCACTCTACCCCAAGAGTTCTTTTACAAGAGACCTTTCACTCTAGCTCTCTTGATTTCTCTCACCCTTGCCCATGGTAGAGCCAAATGCTCTCACCATCTCTTTTTAAGCTTTTCTTCATCCCCTTTCTTCTACCCGAAAGCCAATAATTATGGCTTTGAAAAAGCCACAAAACAAGGAACAAATCAAGCCACAAAACAAGGAAACATAATCCTCATCATGATGTTCCCTCATCAATATTGTTTTGTTTCCTAGCCTAATTTGGCCACTATCCAACAATCTCCACCTTGGCCAAATTGTACCAAAGTCCATTGGCCTTACGTACCAGCATGCACACTCTGAATCAACCTCGTTGGTCCTGTTCCGATTCAGTCACTGCCAATGCATGTGCAGCTGCTGCAAGCAAAAAAAAACATTTAGCTTCAGACAGGATCTCGACACATCCTCGTCTCCTCCAGCAGGTTTTCCTCCTCTTCATTGTCTGCAACTTGGAAACTTGTCAGTGCACCCATTTCCAGCAACACCCGTCGAGCCAGACAAACATTCCTCACACTTCTCATTCTTCAGGACCATCTCATCACCTGTGAATCCCATAGCTCCACCTGCTGCAAAACCCCTGCAACACTTGAGACTATACATCACCAGGAGATGTGTTGCTTCGAGTACCTAGAGGGCATACTCGAAGTCTTCCGCCACAAAATTGCTGCTACCTGGACCAAGATCATCCTTTCTTTTTCTCAAAGGACAATTTATCTTTTTATGCCCGAATTCTTTGCAGTCATAGCATTGTGGTCCCTTGCCTTTGGAGCTTGATTTGAACCTGCTGTCTCTCTCAAATCCTCCTCCCAATTTTCTTCCATGATTCCAACCTTGAACAGCTAAAGCAGTCTCGTGCCCACCATCAACAATGGTCTTCCTCTTTTGTGTATCATAAGACACCAAAGAAGCCTGCACCTGCTCCAAACTTACTGTATCTTTTCCATGCAATAAGGTTGTCACAAGATTCTCATACGAATCTGGAAGTGAGGTAAGAAGTAAGAGGGCTTTATCTTCTTCCTCAACCTTAACATCAACTTTCCTCAATTGATCCAAGTATCCATTGAACACATTCATGTGGTCCATGAGATTCCCGCCTTCATCCATCTTCAGCTTGTACAGCTTCCTCTTCAGATGTAACTTGTTGGTCAAACTCTTAGCAATATAGAGTTTTTCCAACTTCTCCCACAGTGCAGGCGCAGAATCTTCATCCATAACATTGTTGATAATGTTATCAGCTATGCAGTGTTGAGTCAAGACATCCTTTACTCTCATCTGCCAGAGAGTAAAACTGCCCTTCTCATTAAACTTCTTAACTGAAAACGACATGTTTGTAGTCATCATGGTGAATAATAAATCTGAACCTTCAATGAACCAAAGCTTCCAACAAAGCTCTGATACCAATTGTTGTGCCTTGGCTGATTATCTTCACCAACATACAAACCCACAGTTGAATAGTTTAAAATACAAGAAATAAAGACACCGAGAAATTTACGAGATTCGGCAAAAACCTGCCTACGTCCTCGGAGAGATATTGCTCTTCACTATGAGAAAAACAGTACAAGTTACACATGAGTTAAATCGACATAACCCAATCTCATATCCCTTGTACACCTACTCACAGAATTTTCCCAAGAGCATCACTCTACCCCAAGAGTTCTTTCACAAGAGACCTTTCACTCTAGCTCTCTTGATTTCTCTCACCCTTGCCCATGGTAGAGCCAAATGCTCTCACCATCTCTTTTTAAGCTTTTCTTCATCCCCTTTCTTCTACCCGAAAGCCAATAATTATGGCTTTGAAAAAGCCACAAAACAAGGAACAAATCAAGCCACAAAACAAGGAAACATAATCCTCATCATGATGTTCCCTCATCAATATTGTTTTGTTTCCTAGCCTAATTTGGCCACTATCCAACAGTTTCCACGTATCTTTTCACATCAACCTGAATGTCCTCAAAATAAGGGTAGTGTTTTATTTTTCATAATAACTCTTATTACTTCTTATTATCTCATTGTATTTATCCTTAAGAGTAGCTCCACCTCTAGGGGTAGGCCGGCTCAAAGCACAAAAAATGGCTCGGCACTCCCCAAAACTCCTCCAGCCCAACCTAATAGGCTGGCACCCAACTCAAGCTCTCCAGGCCGGCCTAGAATGTCTTGAGCCAAAGGACAGGCTATGTGATGTCAGGCAGACGCCAGCCTAACATCATAGCCCGCTGATATTTTTTTTCCGTTAGACGCGTGGGAAACACGCGCGAGTGGGCGCGCGTTCCCGACAAACAAAAGCGGTGTGGCCTGCCGTTGCAATGCACCAATTTCTAACCCATGAGTGGCCATGTGGCTCGTTATGGGCCATTGGATTTCCAACGGTAAAAAAAATTTGAAATTTGTACCCAACGACTAGTTGACGTGGCGCGTTCTGGACTGTCCAATCCCAAGATCAACGGTCCACGATTTTCGTCCAAAAAATGAAAGATAAAAAAACACCAAACGGATAGAATTATGACCATTGGTCACATGTACACATCTGGGTTGTTGGATTTGAATCTTTTTCAAATCCAACGGTCCAGATTAATTAAATTATTAAAAATTATTAAAAAAATGTTTAAAAATACAGAAAAAATTAAAAAAAAAAATTTCTATAAAGACATAATCATCATCTTTCACCTTACACCACATTTCACTATTTTCAACACTTTCAACCAAAGCTTTCGTATACTTTTTTGTGTGGAAAAAATGGTTACGTGGAAGCTCATCGAAGATGTTATGTTGTGTCAATGTTGGGTTCAAATTACTCATGACCCGCTTACGAGTAATGAGATGGAGTTGCGAGAAATGTGGAGTAGAATTACGGAAGCGTTTTGCGATAGGCTTGGAAAAGACACAAGAAGTAAAGGTTTTCAAGGTTGTTGGAAAAAAAACTCAACATATCCTTTACTTGTTGGAAAAATGCTCTCTCTCATGCTTCCACTAATCTGTGTAGTGGGACAAGTTTAACGGATCAGGTGGCAATATTTTTATTTATTTATATGTATTCCACCCGCATCAATATTTTAATTTATTTATTTATGTTACACCGGCATTTTATATTATTGTCTTATCCCACATTTTATAGACACTACAAGCACAAGAATTCTATAATGCAAAAAACCACAACAAATCATTCACCAAATGGGAATGTTGGGAAATTGTCAAAGATTGTTGGTTTAGAAGTTGTCATGCACGACATCCCTCTACACAGTTCGCCAAAAGCAGACCTGGCAGAACAGGAAGGCGGCACATTTGAAGAGACAGAAGGGACGCCTGAAGAAGTGTCCAAGACGCAGCTGACTCGTCGATCCCTAAGGCCTCAAGGTAAAAAAGCTGCAAAGAAAAAAATGAGTTCTTGAAAAAATGACTACACAAAATATATGGACGAACTTGCGCGCCAAGGTGAATTGAACATGGCACGGGAAGCAGCTCAAGATGATGAGGCAAAAGCTACGACTATGGAAGCAATCTTAATCGAGAAAGCCAGCTGCTTAGAGAAGAAATGACGGCTCAAGTAGATCGTGATACTATGAACAAGCCTCCAGAAGGAATGTCCATTTAGGGTTCCTTAGGGTTCCAACATTATAATCATAGCTTACTACATGACAACTTTTAAGTGCTTGCTAGTGATACTCTAGTGGCATGTTACGCCCCCACACAAGTTTTCCACCACATCAAGTGTTTCGGAGATCTTTCACCAAGTATTTCCTCTGGATTCGTTGTCAGCTTTGGATTTTATCAATTGCATCGTAAGTGGAAAACGTCTCACTTGATGAGAAAAAAAAAAAAAAAAAAAAAAGGGAGTTTTAATGAAACACTCTCGGTATTATTCACTTTTAACGAAAACTCATATTTTTACTTTTCCCTGATACTATTCATTACATATTTATTTGTCATTTTTATTAAAACTAAATTTTTTTGGATTTTTCGTTAGTTTTCCCAAAAAAAAAAAATGCTAATAAGACGATAGTGCTTATTTTCTATGGATCACACACTATAACACTAAAAAGGCGATATAATGCTTATTTTCTATTGATCACACACTATATAGTGTGCAAATTTAATTTAAAAGTTAGTCTAAGTAGCATTACTCTTTGATAATCTCTTTTCAACACTTTCTTTTTCTTTTCTTTTTTTTATTTGTTTTCAGACAGTGAATTTTTTCCCGCAACGGATTTGGAATTCCCCGTCAGATATTCCTGCAAACCCACACCGTCAAATTTCTCTGTCTCTCTTTGCATCCCCGCAACGACCCGCCATTCCTTCCACCCCAAGTCACCATCGTTCCCACCCTGAGCGCACACACCCAACCACCCCAAGCCCACTCGCAACCCCCTTTTCAGACCATATTTTTCAATCTCTTGCCCTCACCGTCCGTCCACAATTGAAAGCACCGGCCTAATTTTTAGAAAAATGGAGATGGAGGTATTGCAGAGGCGGCTGGGGTGTCTTTGGATGCAGTTACGTGCGGCGGGATGGATTGGGGGTGGAAGTCGAAGATCACAGCCTGGACCCGGTGGTTATGGAGGAAAGACAAAGGAGGTGGGGTGGATTCGAAGAAGGAAGGGGGAAGGGAGAAAGAGGAGGAAATAAGGAGGGCTTGCTGCTGGGAAGCGGGAGGTTGAAGATGAATAGTTATGTTAAAAAAAAGAGTAATTATTTATACTATGTTTTTATACCACATTTTCATATCATCTTAGATGACATTTGATTGAATTAATCAGATTTTTAAATTTAGTTTATTATTTAATAAACTAATAATTAAGAAAAACTAGTTAATAAAATGATGATTGTGGTATACGATGAATTTTTCTCCTTCTTTTTCTTGGGTTTTGCAAATTTTTCAAATGATATGGTTGTCACATCAGATATCACCTAAGGTGGTATAGAAATGTGGTATAAAAACATGGTATGAATAACATTACTCCAAAAAAAAAAGAGTAATGTTATTCATACTATGCTTTTGTACCACATTTTCATAACATCTTAGGTAGCATTTGATGTGAATAGCCACATCATTTGAATTAATAAAATTTTTAAATTTAGTTCATTATTTAATAAACTAATAATTAAGAAAAAATAGTTAATTAAATAATGATGGTGGTATACGAAAAGTCTTTATCTTTCATTTCCTTGGTTTTTGCAAAATTTTCAAATGATATGACTGTCTATATCAGATATCACCTAAAGTGGTATAAAAATATGATATGAATATTATTACCCTAAAAAAAATTTAGAAGGGGAATGGGGTAACAGGGAAGGGAGAAAGAGGGAAGAAAATGAGGGTGGGTCCTAGAAGCTTTAAACGACGCGCGGCAACACCTCATAAGGCCACATGTTATTTTTATTTTTTCTACAAATTACTAAAAACACAATAAAAATCCTTAATAATTGCTCCACAAGTTTAAAAAATATGCAACCGTGGTGGTTTCATCCTCTATTATTTGATGATGGTTAGATCATATCGTTTGTATTTTTGACATTCGGGGAAGTCACGACGTTGTTGTTGGTGAATCAATCCCTAGATTCAAGCCGACGCTTACAACCCCAATGTCGTTGTTGGTGAATTAATTCCCAAAAGCAATGAATTTTGAAAGGTGGGTAAAGGCCGCCATTGAAATTGCGAAGTTTGCAAAGTGTGATTGGGAGAGAGTGACGAGGATGTTAGTGGTGTTTTAGTCAAAGTACTTTGATAAAAAAAAAAAATCAAGGACTAATAAAATTTTAGTCAAACAATATTGATAGTTATGACCGAATTCTAACTTTCACATACAAAAATTATCCCAAAAAAAAAAAAAAAAAAATTCTATAAGCTAAAGGATTATTAAAAAAAGAAAAAAATCTCGTTTTCTAATAGAAAGTGAAGTCTCATTGAACGAAATAATAATTACAACTCAGTTTATACAATCATCATTATTTGTTAATTAAACATAACCGACTAACCTAAACAAGGATTAGACGAATAAAAAATTTCTAACTATACTTCTAACTGTACTTCTAACTATACTTCTAACTGTACTTCTAACAAACTTCTAAATATACTTCTTGTACTCAGTGACCTACTTCTCTTTAATTTCTTGTCACTTAACATACATGTTTTTTCCGTTAATCATGGTTTGTGTAAGACTTTAAGTTTTCATGCGTGTTTATGTCTTACCAGATTCTTTTTTTCATGTCTTAGTTGTCCTTCTGGAGTGCATCTAACATGAGTTTGGTAAAAGAGTGCCAGTAAATATGAGTCCTGGAGGATGGAGATGGAGTGTCATTTAATATAATTAGGACTCTACAAATCATATTCTCATGGGAAACAATCTCTACTAATCCTATTTCTTCATTGACTACGAGTTTGATGGTCAACCCTAAACATTGATGGAGGTGTTAGAATATGAGTAGAGAATGTGTGTTATAGCCGACTATTTGGATTCAAATTCGTGCGTATAGAATTCTAATATATAGAGGCTTTGAATTATATGTAGGATTGAAACTCGTAGTCTATGTAATTATTATTGTCCTATATATATAAAAGGTCTCTGCTCTCACAAAACAAACGCTCTACATATTGAATCAAGCAACGAGAAGGTTTGTTATCGAAGTTGAGTCATGGCTTCTTTTCTTCGAGTTCTGCAGGTTAGTTAGTTCTTCTCGTGTATATTTATGATTTGTTAACCTAATCTTGATTACTGAGGTTTATATATGGTTACTCTTAAAGGAGATGGTAGATATACGTCTTTTTGTCTCAAATGCAGTTTGTTGAACTTGTGTTGACACTACTATACCTTCTTGTGTTGCCATTGTTTCATTGTTGCAGGAGATCCGTGTTTTATTGTTGGAAGAGCTCCAGGACCATTTTCAGATTCACCGCCGACTCATTACACTCTAAAAATAGTCATTTTCCTTGCTAAAGAATTGGGCGGATGGATTCAAGTCGGAGGAGTTCAGGGCTGGAGGATACGAGTGGTAGATGTTTTCTCTTTTTTTTTTTTTTTCACGATCTGGATAGTGGACTGGGACACTGGCTAAAATGATCCGTTTTAAAAAATCGATTGTTGAAATTTTTTTGTGTGTGTGTCGTTAACAGCTGATCCTTACGTCATCGATATTTAATTATGATCTGTTCGTATTTGAGTGTTTATCTCTGATGATTTCAGACAGTTTCCCTATAATGCATACCTTATGATTTGAAGGAATATATATTCTTTTTAATTTTCACCACATGAATACATTGTCATGTGTGCTCTCACAGGAAACTGGTGCTTTACCCAAATGGAAACAAGAAGAAGAACGTGAAAGATCACATCTCAATGATCTGAGTCTGCTTAAAAATGGCCGGAGCACATTTACTTCAACCTGGTTGGGAAGTACTTGTTGACTTTGGATTGTTTTTGCTTGATCAGAACAAGGCAATCTACTTGGTCCTTATGGGTATATATGTATATTATACATCCATCCATTTGAATTTAATCACTTCTCATGCATCCATATCAGATGTACCGGTTAATTTTGTGTTGCAATATAATACTCATATTTTTCATTTTGGTCTGGCGTTGCATTGTTCATTTTGGTCTGGTGTTTAGACCATACTAAAAAAAAATCTCTCGTACACTTGGATCAAATTAAAAATGTTATGACTTAAATTGATATTTAATGTGATTTGCAATATGCTTTGGTTGTTGCTCAGCATCTCTACAGGAACACATGCATGAAGAATAACAGGACAAAATTAAAAGGACCAAGAGAACTGGAGGAGGGTTGGGAGGTATTGTACACTCTCTAGACAAAGAGATGGGTGCCACATTGTGTAAGAGTCTTTTTGGGGGGGGGGGGGGGGGGGGCGGCACCACATAGTGTACTTTTTTTCTCTAGACACAGAGCTGGGCTTGCAATCTCTCTAGACTGGGCGCCACTATATAATCCCAGCCTCTCTCACATAGAACGACAACCACCACATAATTTCATAATTTTCATTTTAGTCATGGCAACAACACCACCCAACACCGGAGCCAATAGATCATCCATCCCACCTGAAAACCTAGAAATGAACCCCAAGACATTGGCGACTTCTTTCACCACTCTCCTTGCCCTTGGGGGGTTATTGTTCGCTATCGGTACCAGTGCTCCAGGTGCATTTGTGCACAACTAAGCCCACAAAAAGTTGGTCTGGATTGTGGGTTTCATATTTTATGGATTGTTATTTTTATCAGCTAATTAAAATACCCTATGTACATATGGCTTGCGTTATCTGTGACCTGGATAATGTTCTAGTTTGGCGTTAATGAAAACGTCTATCCCAATAAATATTTCGTCAAGATGGTGTTAATCATTAACTCTACTCTCACAGCCCTAATCTTTTTTAAAACACTCTTCCTTGTTGGAGTGTTTAAAAGCTTCCGGTTTCTGAAGAAAAACCTATCTTTCTGGGGTCAAAAAGCTTTTCTCAACCACCTAGAGAAAGCTAATCCATGGCTTGCCAACTGTGTAGATATGATATTTTATATAATTATTTCTGTAAAAATATTTGAAAATTTCTTTTTATATTAAGATTTTTTTTCATTTATACAAAGCTTTGCTTTTCCTGCTCCCCATGCACCCTCTGCTGCCTTCGCACCCCCTGCTGCCGTTGATCTTGTTACCGTTGCTGCTGCTACTATTATTGCTCCTCGTGGTGGTGGAGGTCAAGCAGGTCATGTTTAGGGTAGGGTTTAAATATTCTATATTTAAAGACTTTTTGGTGGATTACTGTTCAAGTTATCAGTGTCCTGAAATCAGCTGACTTGTAAATTTGTAGAAATAATCTATTTATGTTAACTGATTTCAGGACATTGATAACTTGAACAGTAATCCAACAAAAAGTCTTTAAATATAGCATATTTAAACCCTACCCTAAACATGACATGCTTGACCTTCACCACCACAAGGAGCAGCAACAGCGGTAACAAGATTAACAGCAACAGGGGGTGCGGAGTTAGCAGAGGGTGCAAGGGCAGTAGAAGAAGCAAAGGCTAGTATAAATAATAAAATTCTTAATATAAAAAGAAATTTTCTAATCATTTTACAGAAATAATTATATAAAAGATCATACCTAGACAGTTGGCAAGCCAAGGATTAGTTTTCTCCAGGTGGTTGAGAAAACCTCTTGGACCCTAGAAAGATAGGTTTTTCTTTAGAAACCGGAAGCTTTCAAACACTCCAACAAGGAATAGTGTTTTAAAAAAGATCAAGGCTGAAAGAAAAAAGTTAATGATTATCTCCATCTTGACGAAATATTTCTTAGGATGGACGTTTTCATTGACGCCAAACCAGAACATTATCCTGGTCACGGATAACGCAGCCATACGTACAAAGGGTATTTTAATTTGGCTGATAAAAATATCAATCCATAAAATATGAAACCCATTGAGAAACCCACAATCCATACCAACTTTTTGTGAGCTTTGCTATGCACAAATGTACCTGGAGCACTGGTACCGATAGCGAACAATAACCCTCTAAAGGCAAGGACAGTGGTTAAAGAAACCGCCAATGTCTTGGGGTTCATTTCTGGGTTTTTAGGTGGGATGAATAATCTATTGGCTCCGGTGTTAGGTGGTGCTGTTGCCATGGCTGAAATGAAAATTATGAAATTATGTGGTGGTTGTGGCTCTTTACGAGAAAGGGTGGGATTATATAGTGGTGCCCAGTCTAGAGAGAGTGCACTCCCAGCTCTATGCCTATAGAGAAAGTACAATACGCGACGCCCCCCCCCCAACTCTGTCTCTAGAGTGAGTACAAAACGTGGGACCCAACTCTCTGTCTAAAGAGAGTGTACAGTACCTCCATGCCCTTCTACAGTCCTCTTGGTCCTTTTAATTTTGTCCTGTTATTCTTCCTGACTATGTTCTTGTAGAGATGCTGAGCAACAAATATCAATTTAAGTCATAACATTTTTAATTTGATCTAGTGTACGAAAGATTTTTTTAGTATGGTCTAAACACGAAATGACATATCATATGTTTTTGTATAAATAGTGAAATATGTACGTTAAAAAATAAATAAAATAAATAAAAACTTCACCATTTATATAAAAACATATAGTATACTACTCTTGTTCCAATCAAAATAAAAGACCGGTTGGAAAAATCAACTGGGCTCTAGGCGGTGCTAAGCGGCTAGGCAGTTCCTCACCCTCATACATAAAAAATAAAATAAATAAAACAAAAAAAAGGCATGTGTTAAGTCTCTTTATTTTTTCTGTCTGAAATCATCAAATGGACACATATTCAATAATGGTATGGGCAATGTTTACCTCTGTGGGAAGATTGGAGCTTCAATGTGCCACCATTTCCATAGTAGGACTTGCTGGTTTTGGTTTTTGCAGAGAAGATTTGACTATTGTGAGCGGCTAAAGGTGAGTGGGTGTATTGAAATGAGAAAGGATGGTCAAGCATTGAAGCTAAAATGATAGATGAAGAGCGGCTAGGGTTCTTCATTATAGGGAAGTGAGAGCTTTTTTTTTTATTTTTATCTTAATGAGAGGTTTGAGAGAAATGGGAGACGGCCGAGTGAAATGAGAGAGGTCCTGCTATTATTGAGAGATATTTCTCATATTCTAGAGAGAGGTCTAGGGTTTCTAAAAAGCAATCAGAAGTGAGAGAAATGGGGGCATATCTAAGCCCTTATTTTGGAATCTTAAGAAGTTCACCACATGGATGCATGACACGTGTGCATACCATGTCTGTTGAAAAGGACGTTCTGACACGGAGAGACAAACAAAGAGTGTCGCAAATGCGAGGGATTTTTTTTTTTAAATGAACATGTTGCTGCTAAATTAGCATATATTGTAGCTGTTGCTAAAGATTGACACCGATATGGACTTGGTAGTGTTGGTCAACGCATCCTTACAAGTTACCAGATCTCCAGTTCGAACCCTGCGTCCATCATATTTTTCCTTTTTCTTCTTTTCTTTTTGTTTTATTATTTGTTTATTTTAATTTATTTGTTTCTCTTATGCTTTTCCTTTCTTTTAGTTTATTTATCTTAGGCGTTTTTATTAAAGTATGACATAAAATCAATTATCTCAAATTTTTGTTTTACAATAATTAATTGGAATTTGCTTTGCTTAGCCCTATGGAGAACGACCTTGCGAGATTTGTTTATCATACAATACTCGTTACTATGGTTATATAACATATATGCTTAATGTGTTTTTAAATTTTGGATTTGTTGAATACTTTTTTTGCAGTTTATCATTCTTTTATTATCTTATCCATGGATTTCATACAAGTATAATTTTTTGTTAAGTGTCAATATGCACTTATTTACAAGATATACAAGAAATTTACTTAAATCAGCGTAGGCGCCCGTCTTGACCCCGCCTAGCCGCCTAGGTGTCAAGCGCCAGCCTGCTGCCCGACTAGCGCCTAGTATTTTTTAGAACCTTGGTGCGGACACATAAGAAATCAAATGGGGGGCATATAGGTAAAACTGAAATAGAGTTCATTTGTGATCATGAAGGTGCGAAAGAAATTTTTGTTTTGCTCTATTTTCATATGATGTGGTTAATTTCAGGAAGAAACCATATATAAAGGAATCCAGTGCAAACAATGCAACATATAGTGTTAAAAAGCGGATGAGGAATATATAAAGCCTAAGAGCAACAACATACAAATGAGTAACATGTAAGGAATGTTAAAATAGAGAAGACATTGATGTGCAATGTTGTACTGGAGAAGGGCATACATGTAGAATAATATCCTAGAAGATGGTGGACTCAAGAACCAAATTGTCTTACAGCATGCTTCTCGATAGTTTTAGAAATGGATTCCTATATTTCAACGATTGGCACTTTAAGATAAGACAATTTTATTTAAAAATAAATTATCAGATGCATACATATTACTATGTGAGAAGGGTTGAGACTTTTACCTCAGTACTAAACCTGCCTATTGGTAAAAAGAGAATACAAAATACCCGTGCATGATATTTTCTTCGTTGCTTCATTCCAAGGAGGAAGGCTTATCATAAGCTTCAGGAATCTGTAAAAGAAAGGTAAGTATATGAATTCTCAAAATAAAATTGAAATCAAAATTCTTATTTCTAAAAGAAATTGAAGACAAATTAAGATTAAATTATAAATTGAACATATATTAAGAGTATATTCAACATTACTTTCTCAAGAACTAAATTATTGTGTATCAATGCTGCTTCTCACCTAGGATCAGTTCAATAATTTTAACAAAGAAATGTGCTGCAGATCGTTGCTTTTGATCATCTTGCTCATTTTCTTTAGCTCTATATTGTCATGGTCATCTCAATAGCTGGTGCAACGACGTAGGTCCTACAGTAAGAAACAAAAAAGATACAAAATTAACTCTTAAAATGGCTAGAGGCAGCAACATCTGCAAGTCAACGATGGGGAACAATGTCTCCATATCGTGTCAATACTTCCTCAAAACCATTGCAATACCAGAAAGATAATATCGAGATCAAAACTCTAACCAATACCAAAAAGATATTTCTTTTCATTTCAATTTTAAGAAAAGGCCTAAACTTTACGAAATTAAGGGGAAAAAGAAGTTAAGAAAAACACCAATTTGCAACTATCAAAAGTGAAATCTGAGACTCCAACTGTCTTGAAGAACTCTATCGCCTCATTGATTATGACCAGACGGTGGAGATTGAACTCGTGTGTACACCTGGAGCACCTGATTATACATTGAACGTAAAACAAAATTTAAATCAAGTCGAGCAATAATTATGAGAAAATAAACTAAAAGGGATTTGAGCTGAGAGTTACGATTCGAAGTGCGGGCTGTGGAGGGCGCAGGTTAGCGGCAGCGGAGGAGGGGTTGAGTTAGGGCTCAATGAGAGAGAAGGTAGTGCTGCTGTACTTGTGGAGGTGCGCCGGGGGGTGCACTGTGGTTGGGGAGACGTGGCAGGTGACGAGTGGAGGCGGAGGAGGACAAACGGAAAGGAAGCAGAGAGGCACCAACCCTCACTCATCCACAAATTGAATCAA
Source organism: Pyrus communis (assembly GCF_963583255.1). Taxonomy (NCBI): domain Eukaryota; kingdom Viridiplantae; phylum Streptophyta; class Magnoliopsida; order Rosales; family Rosaceae; genus Pyrus; species Pyrus communis. The sequence goes on along the minus strand of NC_084806.1, from coordinate 7,563,483 downwards.
CCATGAAAGAAAATTAATTCGACGAATTAGAATCAAACTAATGAAATTGAACTGAACAAAACCCGAACTCAAATTTATTGGACTGGAATCAAACTAATGAGATATAATAGAACAAAACCCTAACTCAATTGATGCCCCTGTTAAAAACCCATCACTGATGTTAAAATTGTATTTGCGTAAATTGGGTATGAGTGAGTGTACTGACCTTCTCCGCATGTCGTGTTCGAAATGGGAAGAGATTAAGATGTGATTTCATGTTAAAATCATGAAAATGGAAACTTTATATGGAAATTGAAGCTACAAACTTAGAATCGAAAATCAGACCGTTGTTTTAAACATACCCAACTCAGTATAATTTGTTTGCCAACAATCTGAAGAGGCAGCATACCATTAGTCACCAATTTCACAAAAAACTTGTCAAAACCTGCAGATCCGCAGCAGACAGAAAAACAAAGACCTTAAATTTGTTAGCCCAGACATCGTCAAATGAGGATAAATCATTAAAAACAAACTTACCTTAAAGCTGCTGCCCCTACGATCGCAAGATGAGAACAAAACGCCGAACAAGAAAGGATTCGATACTGCCAAAAGACTAGAAACTAAATCCCCAAAAAATTAAACCCAGGATCTCTTCTGAGACTATTTTACAAAACAAAGAGCAAGGATTTGAGAGCAAAAGAGGGGCTGGCGAAGAGGGAGAAATTCGCAGCCTAACGAAGGCGAAAAACCAAGAGGAAAGAGAAAGGTAAAACAAAAAAGATGCGGTCGAAGAAAGAGAAAAGAACGATGAAAGACGCGTGGCCAACGGACTTAATACTGTAGCAAAGCATGAACAGTAAGTAAAGCAAAGAAACCAAGGGCATTTCAACCTTTCACTGTTAATGAACACTACTCTATCTCACATGATGAACAGTATGTTTTTGCTGGCTTTTGGTGTGTATACATATAATTTGTATTATTGACATCTGGGGAAGTCACGAAGTTGTTGTTGGTGAATTAATTCCTAGATCCGAGTCGCCGCTTACAACCTCGATGTCATTACTGGAGAATTAATCCCCAAACCAATGGATTTTGATAGGCGGGTAATGGCTGCCATTGAAATGGCGAAGTTTGCAGGGTATGATATAGAGAGAGTGACGAGGGTGTTATTGGTGTTTTAGTCAAAGTACTTTGATAAAAAAATATTAAAAATTAATAAAGTTTTAGTCAAACAACACCATGACCGAATTCTAATTTTTACACACAAAAATTATCAAAAATAAATAAATAAATACTATAGGCTAAAGGATAATTTTAAAAAGAGGATTACTAAAAAAAATCACGTTTTTTAGTAGAAAGTGAAGTTTCATTGAACGAAATAATAATTACAAGTCAGTTTATATAATTATCATTAGCTGTTAATTAAATATAAACCGACTAAACTAAATAAGTCACCTGAGAAAGCTAATTCATGGCTTGCCAAATATCTACGTATGAATTATATAACTATTTCTGTAAACTAATTAGAAATTTTCATTTTATATTAAGAAATTTTTTTTTTATACAAGGCTTTGCTTCCACTGCTCCTGCTGCCGTTGATCCTGTTGCCGCTGCTGCTGTTCTCCTCGTGGTGGTGGAGGTCAAGCAAGTCATGTTTAGGGGTTTAGAGTAGGGTTTAAATATTCTATATTTAAAAACTTTTTGTTGGATTACTGTAATGATGGTATTTGAATACTATTCAAGTTATCAATGTCATGAAATCAGTTGACATAAATAGATTATTCTACAAATTTACAAGTCAATTAGTTTCTTAGGATCCTCTGACCTTGCAAAGCTAGTAGTAAAGATCTGATATGCTGGCTCAAGCTGGTGCTCGTACTCTGTTTTTCCTAGTAGTTGACTTTAGAGGAACACTGTTGTCCAGCCATGTTAAAATTCTGCCAGTTTATTGATATTTTGTTTATCTGTTCAGCTAACATTATTGAATCGGTAACCAATCACCTAACTCTCATGTAAATGCAAAGATCTTGAGCGCAAGAGTCCTCTAAATTTCTTGTTTTTTTTTTTTTTTTTTTTTTTGTTTATGATTTGGACAAGGCTTTTGTGAAGATTCGTCCCAAGAACAACTCCGAGAAGAAACCAGCAACGAAACGGGCATAATCAATTTCCAGATGTATGAAAACCTTTGCCATTTTATCTTTAACATCACCAAGCTCCCTGCTTGTTCTAAAAGTACATTGTGGTTATTTGTCTAGTTGAAATTTTCTTGGTGTTACACTTGGATATTTACATTAATTGAAGACATTATCGGTGACTTTTAATAGGGCGTCGGTTGGGTTGGGGTTGAGTTTCAACCCGTGGCGCAAACCTGTCTTAAATGTATTTTAGATCTCGTATTGAGTTTTAATACAAGCGATATTAAGAGGAGAGAATGTACTTGGATTGTTCTTGGATTACTAGATTAAATTTAATAGTCGAACATAACAAGAACAAAAGTTCCATAATGAAATTAGGTTGGATTGTGGCCGGTTCAGGAAAATAACTTGCATAATACGATTATACTGTCATATGACATTTTGTGTCAACGAATAAGGATATGTGGACGTAGGATTTGACCATGGAGATGAGAATAAAAAGGTTTGCATGAGTAATTAATTTTCGTAGCAGACTTCTATATAAGGAGTTGATGTTCATATTTGTGTTCGATTCCTAATTTTGCAAAAGAGTTTGTTGTAAGCACAAATGTTTTTAAGAATTATGATTCTTTCTAATATAAATGAAATTTCAACAAAAAAACCCCCCAAAATCATAGAAACAAAATTTTGAACAGAAAAATCATTTCGAAATCCAAATTTACACTTCTAAACACATAATATTCAAACCCAAAAATTAAACGAGCCTTGATTAGTTGCATATACATTGTTCATTTAGTTTTAATTATTTTGTTTTTCCATGAATGACAACCACTTGCCAAACGCACACAAAATAAGACAAAAATATTTGAAGAAAACAAAAGAAATAAGACGGGCCTCAAAATCAAAGGTAAAGAAACATAAATAAAAAAATATTTAAAAATGCGTAACGCCGCGATAATAAAAAAGCCTCCCACATGCATGAAAGTATCCGATTACATTTTAAGTTGATCTTGTGGGTTTTTAATCTCGGGTGATTGTATAGTTTGGAGATGGCATGGGCAATAATCGAGGCATGTCCTTGCACGGTATGGTTTTGGCGGACGCTTGTGTACATCTGCGTAGCGTTTGTATAGCACGTGGGATTGAAAAATGAGATGGCTAGGGCTAGGGCCTGTGGCACCTTCTGCAACTCTTGTACATAAATTAATAAGCTTTCTTTTACCATGTAAAACCTCACAGCTCCTTTTCCTTCATTTATTTTCTCTCTTTCCTTTTCTGTGAAACTTTCTTTTACTTACACGTCTCTGGGGAAAACCCAGTTTTGCTTCTTCCTCAATTAATGTCTTTGATTCAGCTCTATTTTGCCCCTCGACGTAAAACTGGGAAACAGGGAGAAAGGCTGCTGTACGGCTAAGCATAAATGGGAGGAATATTAACTTTGAGAAATTTAAATATGAAATATGTGGTAAAATTATGTGTTGGAAACTTTATAGTTAACAAGAACCCTGAATCACATCACTAATACAAAAAACTTCGCGCGATGTAGGTTCTTCATTGCGTAAAGTCAAAAAACGTCACGCAAAAATTTGCCCAACGAACCTTCGTCCCGTGTCAAGATTATGAAAGCAAGGTTTGCGCGACGAAGAAGTGATCTACATCACGCAAAGTGGGTTTATGTGACATAGGTACGTGCGTCACGCAAACCCACTTTGCATGATGTAAGGTTGTGCGTCACGCAAAACCACTTTGCGTGACGCCGTCCCTACATCACGCAAAGTGTCCTTGCGCGACAAAAAAGTTCCATAGGTCATGCAAAGTGGGTTTGCGCGATACATAACCCTACATCACGCAAAGACACTTTGCGTGACCTATGGAACTTCTTCGTCGCGCAAACTCTTTTTTTTTTTTTACAAAAATATTTTTGATTTAATTTTTAATAAATATTGTAATTAAATTCTAAACGATAAATTAATAAATATTGTAATTAAATTCTAAACAATAAATGATAAACCAAGAAATTTTATTTAATTATAAACTATATGAAAATGTACATACAAAATAAGACAACCACTTGCCAAACGCACACAAAATAAGACAAAAATATTTGAAGAAAACAAAAAAAAATAAGACGGGACTCAAAATCAAAGGTAAAGAAACATAAATAAAAAAATATTTAAAAATGCGTAACGCCGCGATAATAAAAAAGCCTCCCACATGCATGAAAGTATCCGATTACATTTTAAGTTGATCTTGTTGGTTTTTGCTCTCGGGTGATTGTATAGTTTGGAGATGGCATGGGCAATACTCGAGGCATGTCCTTGCACGGTATGGTTTTGGCGGACCCTTTTGTACATCTGCGTAGCGTTTGTATAGCACGTGGGGGTGAAAAATGAGATGGCTAGGGCTAGGGCTAGGGCCCGTGGCACCTTCTGCAACTCTTGTCCATAAATTAATAAGCTTTCTTTTACCATGTAAAACCTCGCAGTGCCTTTTCCTTCATTTATTTTCTCCCTTTCCTTTTCTGTGAAACTTTCTTTTACTTACACATCTCTGGGGAAAACCCAGTTTTGCTTCTTCATCAATTAATGTCTTTGATTCAGGTCTATTTTGCCCCTCGACGTAAAACTGGGAAACAGAGCGAGGGAGAAAGGCTGCTGTACGGCTAGCATAAATGGGAGGAATATTAACTTTGAGAAATTTAAATATGAAATATGTGGTAAAAATTATGTGTAGGAAACTTTATAGTTAACAAGAACCCTGAATCACAACATCACTAATACAAAAAACACTTTGCGTGACGTAGGTTTTTCATCGCGCAAAGTTAAAAAACGTCACGCAAAAATTTGCCCAACAAACCTTCATCGCACGCCAAGGCTGTGAAAGCAGGGTTTGCGCAACGAAGAAGTGACCTACATCACGCAAAGTGAGTTTACGTGACGTAGGTACATGAGTCGCACAAACCCAATTTGCATGACGTAGGGTTGTGCATTGTGCCCACTTTGCGTGACGCCGTCCCTACATCACGCAAAGTGTCCTTGCACGACAAAGAAGTTCCATAGGTCACGCAAAATGGGTTTGCACAATGCATAACCCTACATCATGCAAAGACACTTTGCATGACCTATGGAACTTCTTCGTAGCGCAAACTCTTTTTTTTTTTTTTTACAAAAATATTTTTGATTTAAATTTTTATAAATATTATAATTAAATTCTAAACAAGAAAATTTATTTAATTATAAACTATATGAAAATGTACATACAAGATGTTCGAACAAAAAAAGAAAAAAACTACAATAAGTAGTCTTCTAGGTTTGATACATCAGACTACTGGGTATCGGATGAGTGAAGTGGCTAGGAGGTTGAAGGTGGAGCAAGATCATATGCTGGCATCGGGATTTGGAGACCGGACATCGCTAAGGCCCATACAATCATACTCATCTGCTCGCCCTGGGCCCTCATTTGCTTCCCGAGCTGCTTCATGGGCCGCAATCTTATCTTTTAGGGTTTCCACTTCCTCCGTCAGGGCAATGACCTATCATGTAGTCGGTCTGGAAGAGGAGACACCCGTCTCACAAACCCACACCTTCCCCATACCCCGAACAACCTTGCCATGACGATGACCAAGCTTTTGATCCAGGATCTCAACAGAACATCAATCACCTACAATTTATAACTAAACATTTGGTGGAATTGACAAGTAAACAAGGGAGCCAACTTGCACCCAAATGGCATGATTGTAATCTTAAACACCTTAATTCTGAACGAGGTACTTCACGTCTAGCATCTTGAATTTATTCACATTCAAATTTTCTTTTCAATATGGTAGAACCAGAGTATGGGAAGGGTACTACCTGAAGAATGGCAGCACGGACCGCTCGGGAGCATGCAGCATTTGTGCGCATGTAATGTACAATATCCTAGAGTCAGAACCAAAAACATAGTATTCTAATTAAATCCATCAAAAAGTGACACGATGAGTGCTCTCATTAACTTCAGATGCTCAAGTCTAAATGCAATCAACACAAACCTAACAGAAAGCTTAAACATGTAACAAACTAAACTTGATGAAAAGTCCAGGCCAGTCACCATGGATCCTTAAAACATATAGATACAATACAAGTAAAACTAACTGTCTTGCAACTTGCAAGGATATGTTGTTTACCGTACTCTACAAAAAAACACAGGAAACGGTGCACGAATCAAGAACCTATAAAATAAAGCAAGGGATTGGTTGAATAGTTACTTGTTTCAAGCTGGAAGTGCCATATCCAATGTACGAAGATGACAAGAGTGGTTGAACAAGTGACCATTTCTCTTTGTCCAAAGCAATTGCAAGAGGTTCCAAGTATATGTAAATCGCATAAAAGAAAGATATGAAAGGAATAACACATTATCAAAATTTTCTTTAAGCACCTCCCAACATTATGCAGTGAACTTGCGTTTATTAAATGAAGAAAACTACTGTGAGTGAAAATCATACATATGATACAATCTAGTCACACAAACAAGCATTGGTGATGGAAGACAAAATATCACTTCTCTTCAAAAGAAAGTTAACAAGCAGTGTTACATACTCTGTGCCAGAAAACCATCAGACAGTCCACCAATAAAAATGACTTGATGTCGATAATCACCTGTTTTAAATGCTACCTGCATGGGAAGGATAATTCTCAATCATCATCAAGAAAATTATATGTATAAGCATACAAGATAGACTCCTATAGGTGAGCACAATGAAAGTGAATGAACTACACTCGACAACAATAACAAACAGCATGAACTTTATATTAAATGAAAATTGATGATTTTTCGAAAAAAAAAAATGACTTATAAAAGGCATGAGCTGGAAAAAAGAGAACTAGCCTCTACTACGATAGTAACTTTTTTTGTTTGAATGCTGGGCTTTACTCTAAAATCCAAAATACTTAATTCTATGAGCAATTTAAACAGAAATCTAGTTTACAAGTTTAATCTTGCAAAATGTTAACCAAACCACTGCAACCAAAAGGCATGAAACTTGTGTTCTTGATGCGGCTCACTGAACCTTCCAACATTTTTTACAGGGAGCAATGTGTTTTATTGAACAAAAAGGAATAGGTAGAGTCTACAGAGTAGTAGACACAACCGAACCTTCCAACAACAGAACCAGGTAATTTCTCCTCTTAATTTCATAGATAAATAGCATCGAAACAAGTGACTTTGAAAATCCTATCATTCTTGAAATGTTGTTATCCCTCAATAGCTGCCAGTGCACTACTACACATCTATTTTTCGCATGGTACCAAAACCCATCCTAACCATCTAAGTTCTCACCCAAGCTCCAGCATTTCACCTCAAATCCCAATCTCAGTAATTGGCATAAACTTTATCCACCAAATTCAAATCTTCCCAACATCCGAATAACATAATTCAGACTAGCTAACGGTTAAAAATAGCATTTTTCGATAGCAAAATGGCACCAATTATCCCCATTCTTTCAAAATACCAATCTCAGTAATTGGAAACTGCTCAAAAAATACTTTAACCACCAAATTCAAATCTCCCAACTCACCATTAACATAATTCAGACCACCAAACAGTTAAAAATTTGCATTTTTCAACAACGAAATGTCACCAATAGCCCCAATTATTTCAAATTACCATCTTCCAAACAGAGATCGAGCTCTCGAAACTCAATCACTACTCAAATGCAGCATAATCCAGAAACAAAAAGCATAAACTGACATAAGAAACTGACAGACCTGAATAGGTTTGGGGCCGTAGTTGAATAGCACGCCACGGAACTGATTCTTCCTCACAACGGGGCCGGAATTGTCGCCGGAACTGCCCGAAAGGGAGTCTGCTCCCATCTTGACAGACCCGGACCGTTCCGACCAGCCCCTGATGACGCCGGAGAACCACGAACGGGAGAAGAAGACTTGAACTGACTGAGGGAGGACTTGTGGTCTCTGAAGGGAAGAATGAGAACACCTTAGCCTAGGGTTATACAAAACAAAAGGTCGAAATTTAAAAAAAACCACATTTTTTTCAATCCCGCCAAAATTTTAACACTTTACACGACGTACCAATACGTCGCGCTAAACGCTTTTGCGTGACGTATTAACGGGTACGTCACGCAAATAACCTTTGTGTAACGTATTGGTTCTATGTCACGCAAATAACCTTTGCGTGACGAAGATTGACGTCGCGCAAGGGTTTTTTTTTTTTTTTTAAATATTATAAAATTTACTGAAAATGTGACTTTACTGTAACATCCCACATTGCCCAGGGGAGTGATCTTTATATGTATATTCTCATCCATACCTAGCACGAGGCTTTTTGGGAGCTCACTGGTTTCGGGTTCCGTAGGAACTCCGAAGTTAAGCGAGAAGGGGGCTAGAGCAATCCCATGATGGGTGATCCACTGAGAAGTTGCTCGTGAGTTCCTAAAAATAAAACCGTGAGGGAATGGTAAACCCAATATCGTGCTACTTATATAATTTTTGTCTGGCTTAGGCATGTCTTTGTACTGTGTTCTGTTTGAATTTTTTAGAAACTGAAAGCTTGCTTAATTGTATGTTTATCTAAGATGTGCTTCCCATCTCTTCCCATGAAGCTCTAGCCTTTGATAAGGCCCAAGTAACTCTTTCACTGGCTTGAGATTAGGTCCTATTAATTTTTCAAGTACTGTAATTTTGCCATATATAATAGTTGTGCTTAATTTGCTCATATGAATAATTCGTGCCTTTGCTGAGATATTTGGATAGATGAACGTCCTTATTTCTCAAGGGGGCTTATACCTAGTGAAAAAGTGCTTGGGTGATCTGATCTCCCTGGAAACATCATAGATAATATTCTAGTTGTGCCAATTGGGATGGTAGCGCAAAGAAGTAATATATGACTCAAAGTATGTCTCGCAATTCACCTCCAATGTTTCTTTTTCCGACTTCTTCGAGAGCATGAGCTATCACTTCGCCTAAATAAATAAAGAAACCCAGTATTAAAACCCAAAGAGAAAGAAACTAAAAATATCAATGATGCAGGTAATGGCAAATGTTATACAGAAGTACAAGATTCATATATTCTACTAGGAAACACAAAAATGGCCTTGGTCATTCAATAATTTAGTCAAAATACACACTACGGAAAGTTTGAGCCCTCGTATGGCTACTGGAAATTTCCATAACAACAAAACAATTTTCAGTTTTCCACAAATATTGTGGTGCATGGGTTATGCAAAAAATCAAACGTACCATAACTAGAGTAAATACATAATCAAAACTAGTTTTCGACAACAAAAAACGACGATCCTACAACAAGCACAACATAACAGTGTCAATGACAATCCACTTTCCTCCTTCTTGCCCTTCCACGAGAAAGAAGGCTTTCTCTTTTTTTCCTTTCGAACTAGAACTTGAGAGAAACTTATATGCAAATGCAACCAAAACTTCTATGAGACAGTGTCCTAAGTCGTCAAAAATTTAAATTTCTTCACCTAGCTTGATGTATTTAAGTTGAGATATCACCACTTGGACATTTAATTGAACTTAAATATATATTTTCTGGATATCACTCGCAAAATTATCTGAACATCACTCTCTACTCACCAATAAAATAAAATCAAAATAGAGTAGTGGGTAAAAGAGAAAAGACAAATTTTAGAAATATAATTTTTATAACAAATGATTTTTTTTATGTTTTAACAACTCATTAGTTTTGTATTTCTTCTATTTGGAAAAATGGATTCTCTCCGGATCTCTTCCACCTAATCAATTAATTCGGACCCTTGAAATTTAATCAAATAGCGAAAAACAGGGTGCCCTTGAAATTTAATCCGGGCCCTTGAGTAGATTTGTTGGAAGGGATCCGGAGAGGATCCCTTTCCGTTTCTGTGGTCATTAAAGTATCCTTGTCATCCACTTGATTAAACAATCATTTATTGTGCGGATGTGACATTTTTATGAAACATAAAATGAATTGTATTGTAAATGACGGTTTACGCAGTGACGAAAAATAATTATATTTATGCAACCTGGTGAAGGTACGATTCCTACCGACCTTTTCCCTACTAACAACTAATAATTAATCCACTAACGTTATTGATTGTAAAAAAAATTGTATTAAAGAAGCGTTTGAAACAAGTCCACCATAGTAGTAAAACAGGCATGAGCAGCACTAGCTTTTGATGTTGTCAATACACTATTTACCTAAATTGTGTGCAACTGGCAAACTAGGCGCACAACCCAGCTAGGTGGGTCACGGGTGAGCAAACCTCTTGTGTTTTAAGGTATGGATTCCCTTCAATTGTAAGGCAAGGCATTCCTCTATATTATGATGATGATTGATGGAAACCATAAACGAATGATAGTGTTATTCGCACATTTTTTTTCTTCTCTTACACGCCTTTGTTAAGTTTTGTTCAATGATCTTCAATTCGACGGCTAAAAATTCAAAAATGTGTGTGAGAATTAAAAAATAAATATGTAGATAGCATTATCATCTGAATAGAGAACCTTGGGCCCGTGGGCAAAGCCCAATAATTCTGTTTTTCTAGCACAATTGGGATGCTAATGATAACACTTAACCTACTTGTCCAACCTCTCCCTTTTCACTTACCGTCTCCACGTTCAGTCACTTTATTATTTCACAAAGAAGTTCTCTCTTGCACACCGAGTCGCGTTTGTATAAGTTTCACATGATCCGGTTCATTCTAACAATGTCATAACGATATTTTAACAACAATTTACGATGTTATTAAAACATTATAACGATACTCAAACACCGACGAAACAATGACAACACCATCATAAATTGTGCATAACCTAATTTCAACATGAATTTATTGTTTTTACAATGTCGTTATAGCGTGATTAGACTCAACCGAATTATGCACATCCGATACACACAAAATTGGTGCGCTATGAGAGAAAATTTTATATTTCATATGGGTTCGAAAGTCCAATTTCAGAGAAATATTTTGGAAGGGTAACGTGTCTAGTCATCGTTTACAGACAGCCAAACTAATAAGCACGTGGCCTACCATTACCAACCCAAAAACTCAAAACATTTCAAAATATAATCAAGTTTCCCACAAATAATCATCCCACTTATGCCAAACCAGATAACACCACTGTTTCTCGAGGAGAAGGTTTGTTAATTGTGATGGATACTGTCTCTCGATTGTTTTTGCCCAGCATGTATGAAAACCACGTTCCACGCACAATGGGACGGTGGAGTAAAATGGACAAGGGCAATAATCGTTCCACGCGTTTTGTTTTCCTACTGACAGTATTTGGTATTATCTCCGTGATTGCTGAAACTATCATGTCACTTGTTGTATGCGTTTAGTTTTTTAATGTTTATTTTGAGAAAATTATAACGGTGGTTTCTTTTTAATTTTCGACCGTCAGATCGAATGAATTGAAAAAAATTAACGGACAGAAATTATCAAGGGATGTGTGCGAAGTAAAATGGAATGTGTGGATAGCACATGCCTAATTTTTATCTAATTGGAGCAATGCTCTTTTAATTAAAAATCCGTGAACATTGGTCTCTTAATTCTTTAAAACGTGCATCTGTAGTCTTTTTTATAAACTCTGTCAGAACTTTTGACAAAATGAGTCATGCTAGAGAACCATTGCTACAATTTGGTTAAAGTTAAGTGATCATTGCTCCAAATGGGTTAAAGTTGATGGACTATTGCAACAATTTTCTCATTTGATTTTTCATATTTGCCCCTTAATTTAGTCTCACTTGCGTAACAAGTTTTGACAAGTTAAAGATCAATGGTCACAGTTTTTTATTGAAAAATCATTATTCCAATTGAGTTAAAATTAAAGAATTATTGTTATAATTTTATCGTCTTTTTTCTCATGAATTTTGTGACGATAGAGATGAAAATATATACAACATGTTGTAGGAAAATTATTCTGACCATGACTAAGACAATCATGAGAGAAATCATAAATCAGAAAAGGAATACACCATGTGAACGATATGAACAAGAAGAAGAGCCAAAGCCAAGTTGAAATCTTATATATTTTGTATTGCAGGCAAGGAATAATAAGTGGTAAGTATCATCATATTTTGGTAGCCGTGCGTGAAAAGTAAAGTCGGTCAACCAAACACGTTTTTAAAAAGTTGAATTCAGGTTTCCATTACTTTACAACACAAACAAGGTGAATTGATTCCAATGGAAACCAAAACACATGGTTCCACCAAATTCAACGCTAGCATTAATAAATAATAATAATAATTTACAAATAAAAAATGGTCTCAGATAATCCACATTAGAAGGCCAGCTGAAAGTTCAAGGAAGTACTCCTAGCTAAGCTTAGGTTGCCCTAAAGAGTCACGGCCATCACTAAAACGTGCAAAGAGATTTTAACAAGAAGTGCTTTTCAGATAGGACTAGTGCTTTCGCTATTGCCCCCTTCACGAGGAAAACATTATAGAGAATGCTACTATATTGTCGGTCTTAACTTTCGCTTTCTATCCTAAGGCTAGGAAGTTGGAATCAGTCATCTCCGACACACACGTCTCCTCCTCCTCCTCCCCCTCCTCCCCCTCGTGCTTTTGCTGGTTGTCAATAATTAGGTTTGGCAGGAATATGGAGACCCCGAATTCATCCTGTAATCGTATCAAAAACCAAACGCGTTATTATTTTTACATTTACTATTTATTTACCACTCGATTAATTATGGACTAAGAATTCATTTGGATATATTTTTAAAATGACTAAAAGTATTTCTGATGAAAATGTTTTTTAAACCAATTCTTAGTAAAAATGCAAGTAATTCTGAAAAAGCGCTTAAAGTGAACTTTAAGTGCTTGTGGAACAAAAAAATATTTTCTCTAAAAGTGCTTTCAGTAATTTTAAAAACACATCCAAACGAACCCTAAATATGATACTTGATTAATTATAAACTAAGTATGGTGCCATAATAATTCACAAGTAAAATGATTTCAGTGTCACATGATCTCTATGAGTATGAGATAATGACACAGAATTACATGATTCAAAGTTAATCACTAGGTTTTTTCTTTTTTTTTCTTCAAATTTCTAGTATTCAAATAGTACTTTACGTGTTATTCATTATTGAAGTAATATAAACAAATATATTATTTTTTCTATTTGTATTATGACATATAGAATATTTCTTAAACATCTGGTACTTAAAAACGCTCCTAAAAAGTACTTATACAAATTAAGAACATACAAAACAAGAAATTTGTGTGGAAATTTACCTCTCTTTGCGTTTCTCAAGAAACCTTTGCAATGACTTATTGCGACTAATTGGTAGATCTGCACGATTCATAAAATTAAAATATGTAAGACTCCAACTAAAAATATAACTTGTTAGTGCTTGAGCGTTAATACTGTAGGATATTAGTGATACTAGTACACATAATATATGAACTTTCTTTACCACTTTTTAATTGAAAATTTGCCACTTTACTTACGTAACGGTTTTAGCATAATTCTTAAGGATTAACTTTTAAGAGAAGTTTCCTCAATAGTGAAAAAATATAAGCAGATGCTGTAAAAAGTAAATATTATTAGAAAAAGTGAAGACTAACATCCGCTAAGAGGATCCACAAGCTGCTGAGTCTGATGCTGCTCGCTTGGATGAAAAGCAAGTTTTGGATCGACGGCTACCGATGCCGATGCTGCTTTGCCGGAGTTTCCTTGTAAGGCAAGCTTCAATATGCCATCCACCTGCACAACAAAACCCAGTCATTTAATTAATCAGAATTAGAAACTAAATATCAACAGATTAAAAAAAAATTTCCTATTAATTAGGAAGGGGAGAAAAAGAAGAGCAAATGACATTTTGCAACAGTGATGAAAATGTATTAAACCTTTACATGATGGTATGAGTTCAAATTCTATTAATGACTAATCTAACATCTAATTTAACAAAAACTACCTTTTAATGGAAAAAAAAAAGAAAAAAAAAAGAAAAGAAGAGAGAAGGGGAGAAGAAGAAGAACAAACCTTGTCACGATGGACGTCGAAAACAGAAACGGTACCGTTGTAGAAAATCGTCAGCGGCTTCGTTTCCTGAAGGCTCTCGGAAGCAGCAGCCGTGAAAGAAGAGGCGGAAATGCCGGTGGGAACATAGAGCGGCAACGAGGAAAACGGGACTTGCTCCGCCTTGGGGCTCGACGGCACCGAAAACGATTTCCCCGGATTTGGAACACTGGGGCTGGCATCGCCGGAAGCGATGACGGATTTGAAGGCCTCGGGATTGATCTTGGACATGGCGGTGTGAATGCCTCGGAAGCTTTTGGGGCGGTGGAGAAATTTCTGGAACTGGGATTTGGAGGAGGAGGAGGAGGAGGGGGCATCGCGGTGGTGCTGGTCCATGCCGAAAAAATCAAGCTCAACGGTGGGTCTGGACATGTTTAGAAGGTGTTTGTTGAATTGCTTGAAAGAGTTTGGTTCGGAATTTGAAATTTGGAGGAATGTTGGGGTTGGGGAGGTTTGGATTAGATGAGCAACTTATTAAAATACAAAGGCGGGAGAGAGAGGAGCGACTTTTAAGGGGCACGAGATTCATGCTATGTGAGTGATGAGAGAGAGAGACGGAGAGAGATATATATATATAGAGAGAGAGAGAGAGAGAGAGAGAGAGAGAGAGAGAGAGAGAGAGAGAGAGAGAGAGAGAGAGAGAGAGAGAGAGAGAGAGGATGTTTTTGGAATGCTATGTAAGCACACGTCTTCCACGGGGAGGCGCTATCCATAAAGTAAGGTTTTAATCAATAAATGCAAATAATAAAATATAAATGAATTGGACTTACTGCTGTGCTAGTTGTCTGTGTACCGGGGTTCAAGTGGCCATGGTCAATTTGGCAATTTGGCAGTTGTCGTCGTTCATCACTTGTATGCTGAAGCGTTGGGCAACACGTATTGTCAAGAGAAAAAAACTTACATAAAACTGAGATGGATACGGAATTTGAATTAATTATGTATTGTTATGTGAGAAAGTTAAATTGGAAGTGCGTAATGCATTTGAAAAATTGCTGTTTTATTGTTTACAAATCATGTTCGGGTTCATGTATAATTATATTGTTAAAAGTACTTTTGCTCGTAGTATTGTGATAAAAGTGCTTTCATTATTAACATGTTGAAATTTTTATGCAAACTTAAGTGCTTCCTGAGAGGTTTTTGGACAATTAGCTAGAACGGATCAATTTTTTAGATTTGGTTGCAGAAATGATAAATTTTTACCATGTGATTGTCGTCATTATATCAATGCATCAATATACGATTTATATGTCATCGTTATTAAAAACTGATCATTTTTGCAATCAAGTATTAAAAACTGATTTCAGCTAATTGCCTAAATTCTTTTCCGTTGCAAAAGCACTTTTAACAATTCTAAAAACAAATAAAAACGGTCACTTAGTACTACGATCTAGTGGTAATCCTTTTCACTTGTAAGTGAGAGGTCTTAGGTTCGATTTTTGACAAATGCGAGATTGAACTACATTATTACTAATTCATTGTGAGACTAAGTCCACCCCTCCTCCTTAGCGTATATAATATCGTTTGTTAAAATTAAAAAACAAAACAAATAAAAACAACCCTTGTTCACTGGCTTGCCCGTGTGTTTTGAATCAAACTGTTCTCAATTAATTGATTGGAAAGTTTCACATGTTTTGGGAATGAATTAGCCGGCAAGGTATTGAGACTTGGTCGTCGGCAAAGTAAAACCTTATGGTCTCTCTGCTTTTCTAGATGCCCTCTGGTTTCAGCAATGTTTTTTTAATGCTTTGGAATGGTCTCTTTCTTTTACTTTTCCTTCTGCTTTCCGGGCATAAGAGGTACCTAATGGTGTTTGAGTATGTGAATTGCCTTTTCTTTTATGATAAAAAAGTAAAGAGGCTCAAATGGGAGACTCCCCACTTGATGCTATACATTTTTTCTCTAGCAACTCTTTCTAATACGGCAGTTTGTCGATATTTAATCGATATGTAAAAAATATTGATGAAATCTACCGATTTTAGTTCAAATTTAAGATTTTCTCCGATATTAGATAAAGCTAAACTCCACATCTTCTTACCGTATCTTTCTCTAATTTTTTTTAATATTTTCACAAAAATATTGACCGTATCAAAAAAATTTTAAACATTGCTCACAACCTAACACTGCACAGTCAAACAAGCAACGCTAGATAACATCATTCCCTCAACAACAAGCATCGTCCACATAACCACGAACATGGGCGACAACTACAACAACAAAATTGGCCTTCATGACATAATATAAATTAACAAAATCAACTTGCATGAATTTTTAATTTCTTTTTATTAATCACGTTTATTATTTGGTTAAGGAATTAGATACTTCGGCAGTGACCAGCAAGACAGTGATATCCAAAGGCACATGTACAAATCGAAATTTGGTTCGTCAACAATCTGAGCGAGCACTAATTAATAGAAATTTGACAATTTGGGGTGGCTGTACAAAAAGTAGGTAAAGCATATCGTCCTAATTTTTTTAATTAATTATTGACCTAAAAAATTATTCTCTTTAAAAATTTGGATATCGTTGTCGATTTGCAAATAGCATGAAGTTTCAGGACCAAAAGATAAATAAAATAAACTGGGATGCTGAATTTTCAAGGTACGGTTGGCGAAAGGAAGGTGTAGGGGAAATCGGGAATAGGAACAGGTAATGTCAAAAATCACGTGACTATAATCTCCCGGGAAACTGTAACCACGTGTTCAATTTTGTAGGCCACTTTCGGTTAATTTGCTAACGTGACGGCAAAAGTCGTCGGCCATGTCGTCCTTCGCGAATTGTCTTTTGGTTGTGATGTGATGCGTCAGTGTAACGGGCAACATCAACATTTTTTCCATGTCATTGTGTTTAAGTCGTTTCCAGGGTCCGGATCCTTTTTTTCTTAATTCATTAAATTAGAGAATTTGTGTCGTTGAGATTTAATCCATCGATTGAAGTTATTATAACTTTTAAAGTAGACATCTATTTTTAACCATTTAATCAAATTTCAACAATACAAATTTCTTAATTTTGTGGATTAGAAAGAAAGAATCCAGAGATCCCTTTCCGTTTCGAGGTATTTGATTACCTTCTTCTTGAAATGGTGTTTTAGTTTTATTTTTTTGTTGAAAGAAATGTTTTATTCTTAAATATTATAAGATGGTACAAATTTTAAATGTAAATTTCAATAATTAAAGTTGTATTTAAAAAACATATGTTGCCTAACAATAATATATTTTTAGCCTTATAACTAAAATACAAAACCCTCCAAAATACTTATACTTCAGTAAAAGCTTTGCACATTATTAATGTGGATCTCGTTAAGAACCTTTCTGAAGAAAATTACGCGGGGCAAAATTTCGGGTTAAAGAAAAATAGCAGAGAACATGTAACTATAACTTAGGACAAAGAGATTAGTCAACTTGAAGTAAACAGATATCACAATTCAAAATTACAATTCATCGCCAATTCTGCAAATATAGTTTTGATTTGGATTAGAAAACACCATGATCCAAGCTCGAATCAAAACTGACACCACAACTCAAATCCACAAATTAAGTACTTTCCAATTGGGTTCGAGCTACAAATCAAGCAAAAACACAAGTGATTCTTTGGTTAAAAACTTGAGAAGAATGTATGTCATTTGAGTGTGATCATAAGTGGACTGTAATGTCTTTAGTCTTATGGGCCTTGTTGGATATTAGTCTTGCTTACCCATCAGGATGTGGGATATCTCAGACTTGAACAAAAAAAAAAAAAGTCCTTATTGACTAATCACTTCTCCTTTGTGTTTGTTTGTTTGTTTGTTTTTTTTTTTTTCTTCAGAAATATAAAAACAACATTACTTGCATTATTTACCGGATAGATTTTAACACACGTGGATTCGAACAAGCCACTTGCAATTTCTTGCACTCCTCTTAATTTATTATTATCGATTAGATAAATTGAACAAAATTAACAAATAAAAAATGTGCATGTTTATTATTTCCCTTATTTTATGAATGTAGTTATGTGCTCGTTTTGTTGTGCAGAATGTATTTTAACTGTGAAAATGTTATACGCGAAATTAGTTTCATTTTTTTTAAGACTGTTTAAGACCATTGCAACAAAAAATCACTCAAATTAAAGTTCATATACACTTCAAATGTATGGCACAAATCAAATTTCGGCACAAAGTATAATTATCATGATGAATTGTTCATTTGTTTAAGAGATATGGATGACTAAAAGGTTTAGCAAACTAATAGTTTAAACTACGCTAATCTATATGGAAAATTGAGTGTAAGAGAGCGAACACACATTGTTATGTTTCAAATGATGTGATTAAAAAATAAATGATTATGATTACGACATTTGTACAGCTAAAACACATGCATCACATTTCTGTTGACAATGAAGTGCATAAATGGAGTGAGCACAAGTATTATCAGCTAAAACTGTATACCAACATTAGAGCAGTTCCACCATGGGAAAGGCCCCCCCAGGCAATACACTATGCTATCCACCCCAGTGAACAGTAACTGCCCTTAATAAACAGTAATCGCATTTTGCATCTCCACCGTTGCACTTCAATAGCCCTGACAATAGACAATAAAATATTAATATTTTATTTATTTATAAAATAATACAAAATAATTTTTAATTTTTCTCCTATTCCCTTTTTCCTATTCCTTTTCCTTTTCATTTTTTTTCCAGAACACTCTCTTTGTCCCTTTCATTTGACCGGTTCCCTCACCTGCCCTCTCTCATTTCCCTTACACTTTCTTTCTCTCTCTCTTTCTGTCTCTCTACCGACACCCCTTCTTTCTCATTTCTGAAACCTCTCTCTCTCTCTTTAATCTCTCTCATTCTCTTTCTTCAGCTCCGAGAGCTCTCATCCTTCCTCTTCTTTGAAACCAAAGCAAATCAAACTAACAAACTTTGAAATCTCAATCCCCTGGATGAGAGGAACTCGAATATATCCTTGCATGCATCATCAGAGCACCATTTGGGTGATCCACCATTGAAGTTGAGAGCTTCAAGCTTCCATTGCTCAAACCCAGATGAGGTTATTGCCCTACTTCAATTGCTTGAGTTATTCTCTGGTTTTTTATGTGTTTCGAGTTGAAACCCTTGGGTTTAGTCTCTGCCATTTGTATGTGGGTGTATCATCAGCCTCGGCTACGAACTTCGGCGAAAGCCGTTGAGTTCGAAGCCTAGGTTTTCATTTTTAAAAATTTTATTAATATTTTTAATTTTTATATTGTGGCTAACGTCACCCTTACGTCATACTTCCTTCGGGCGCTTGGGCCTGCTCGGACTCACTTGCCAGCACACGCTAGGCTTCATCACTCAAGCATTCAAGCCCTATTCCTGAGCCTGTCCCTCATGCTGGAGCACACGGTGGAAGTGCTCTTACACACAATTGATTAAAAGCATTAACTCTTACAACTAAAATCCCGCTTGAATTCGCTCCTGTCCTTCTATTGCTTATATCAAAAGAATAAAAGTGTACCAATAGGTAACATTGAAACAACGTGCCTGAGCTCATGGCACGGTCATAGATGTGTGAAGTGCGAAAAGGGGCCTCCTTCATTACTTTTTATATAACACCGTTGGGTGACGGAAGAGAGCCAACAACTGGAAGTGGCAGCGTCTTGTATTTGTCAGACCTGTTCTTATAAACACCATTGCAATTTTAATGTGCTTCATCTATCTGAATGTATAAATATCCACTCACTACTACATATTCATGAAGCTGTATTAACTGATTTTTCGTCGAATTTATAAAGAGCTATCAAATTTTCTTTTAAATTTTAATTTTAGTGGATTACTCTCTTGATTTATTTTAGTTGTCAATTTATTTCTTGAATTTTAATCGATTACCAAAAAACCTTATGTAAACTGCATTACGTAAGAAGTGTCCAAGAGAAATTGATCAAAAGGCATGGATAAAAAAAATGAAGTGTAAGCTAAAAACTACATATATATTTCACAAAGATAACACATATTGTATTTCGTGAACAAACACTGACCTAACCTATTAACGATCATGTCAACTTATTATGAAAACAAGATAAATCAAAGAAAACTTTAACGAAAAGCTTATGGTACTGTTCATTTTAACGAAAAACCACATTTTTACACTAAAAAATCAATCCAGGTACTATTCACTTGACCCTTTATTTTATCCTTATCGTTAAAACTCAAAATTTTCAATTCATTTTCATTAATTTTCCTTAAATCAAATGGTCACATGCACCCAGCTTATGGGCTTTGTTGACAAAAAAGAGAAGCTTATAGGCTGATTCCAAAATCGGTGTACTGACCAGATTCTGGGCTGCTATGAAAATGCCGCCGCGGAGAGGGCCAGGGATTCCCCAGCCAATGGCCCAAAGAAGCAGAAACAAGAAAATGTGTCTCTTTTACTTTTCTATTTTAGGCAAAAGCATCCGTTGCAAAATATCTACAATCCCGGGGAGCATTGAATGCCCCGTCGCATGGAGCCCTTAAATAAATTCAACGATTGTTAGAGAAAATTAAAAAGCAATTCCAGAATCAATTTTCACAACAAAGACTAACATAATCTAAATGATTTGACAAAAGCTATAGTCAGAGATATCTAGACTCCGGAATGTATAAAGCTACGACTGAGCCAATTCCAATCTACAAAAAAAACTCAACAACGAAGACACACATCCACCGAAACACATGATTTCATTTTCATTTCATCGGTCCATGTACAACCAGCTCAACACGACTGAGAATGAATTTCATATTGATGAGAAAGTAAGTCTTGCATATGCTTATAAGTAATTGGGTTACTGTCTATATAGTCATTTGGTTCTATCATGAAACCTCAACTTTCTTCATGGTATCAAAGCAGGTTGTTCCGCGTGTGAAGCCTAATGGCCACAAGTGCTCCACGTTACCCGACTTGTGTTGTTCACGTATTAGGTTTGAAATTTTGTTATACGTGAAGGGGCGTGTTGAGAATGAATCTCACATTGATGAGATAAAGGACCCTGCTTGTGCTTATAAGTAGCAAGGCTACTCTCCATATCGTCAATTGATTTTACGGTGAAACCTCAACTTCTTCAAACTCGTCGGATAATGAATTGCAAATTGCAGGTTTCTACTTCTATTGGTTATCGTGATTAAATGACATGATAAACGGCATGTAATTTGGGGAATACGTTTAGAGGCACTTGTTCCGTTCCTACTAGCTACACGTCAGAACTGAACAAAAACGCTGCAATTACCAAAGGGATTGTAAGATGCCTACCATAAAACTCAATCAAAATATTCATCAGAGAAGACCAACAAATTCAAGCTTATTGGATGATTCTAACATCTCCTAAATTGCATATATCAACATAGAACCCGAACCCAATATACAACTTCACTAAAAACATACAATTTCATTTTTCATTTCTCCTTTTTATCCTTCTACAAAACTCTGCAACAAAACAGAAAGTACCTGCATTGCATCACTTCTATTCCCCCTCTCACTTTTATTAACATGCAAAACTCAACTCATCGTTACTTCATCACTCAATCGACCACAACTAGCTTCTCATACTCTTCTCCCGAGATGGCTAATTCCATGAAAACATCCGGTCGAACTTCCCCGTCATTATCCATGAACAGCTTCAGCAGATTCTTAGAGAAGCCACTCAGCAGAGCCACCCCTGGCTGGTTCCCTGGCACCGGTACAGACCTAGAGTCCCTGAGATTCCAAAACACCAGCTGCGGAATCGCATCACCATACCCGCTCTCCCTAAACTTCTTTTGAATCACGTCATAATCCGTCTCCCAGCTGTTGGGCGAAGCTTGATCAAACTCCATGTCACTAAACACAAAGATCCTCTTTATCATATTCTCCGGTTTCAAATTCCCCTTCACCGCAACGCTCAGTAGCAAATCAAACACCTGCTGGAAATCGGTGTTCATCCCCCAATCCATCTCCCTCATAAACTGGCACTTGGTCATCAGATCATCCCCTTCCACCAAATGCAGCTGAGGATTCTCACTGAATGTGATCACCAGCCCTTTCCACGGGTCCTCGCTCAACTCAGATACCAGCAGCCCCAACGCCACCGACACCTCCATTGGAGTCCCTTCCATGCTCCCGGACACGTCACACACAGCCAAGCAGTTCTTCATCTTCCCCAACTTCAACATGTCGTCCACCATTCTCTTCCACTGAAGATCCGCCACCTGCCCAACATCACGGTCCCCTAGAGACCCAATAATCTCGTGGGGCAGCAGGGCTCCGGCAGCAATCTTCGCCTTGCCCGTCTTCACGTCCTCCAAGTACTTCTTGAACCGCTCTTCGTCATGCTTCAAGAAGGACTTCTTGTAATTCTTCATCGCCACCGACGCCACCCTGTTGTACGGAATTGAACCCCACTCGTTGGCCCCCATGTACACCTCCGGAAGCTCCAGAACCTTCCTCAGGGGCACCAGCACCTCCTTCCTCAGCCGGTCCCTCACTTTGTACGCGTAATGGGCTTCTTCAACGCCGTCGTATTCCTTGTACGATTCGCGCGGGAAAACCTTCCTCGCGATGCTCTCGCAGATCAGAGTGACCTGATCGAAGGAGGAGTCGATCGAAGGGCACCACTTAGCCGCGAGGGTGATCTTGTTGCGCTGATTCGACTTCAAACTCTCCATATCGGCCTTCAGAAACTCGGCGAAAATATCCGAGATGCGCTCGTGCAGGAATCTGAAATCCGGATCGTGCTCGTACCGGGCCACCGCCTTCTTGGCCATGGAGACCTTCTTCTCCTTCCTCAGCCTGCTCGCATTTTCCTTCTCTGATTTTGCCAACTCCCTCAACTTCGCTTGCTTCGCTTTCTTTTCCTCTTCCGTCAGCACCTTTTTGACGGGGTTCTTCTCCCATTTCCCCCCGATTTTCTTGAACGGTCCCCAAGTCCGAATCTTATTTCCAACGCACGATTTTTGGGTCTTCCACACCTCCCTCTGGTTCCTCCGCACGTCCTCGCCTTCCAGAAGCCGGTATAGAATCTCCGGGAGGTCCTTGAAATACCCGAATTCCACAAACGCTTTGAGATTGCAGGCGAGGGTTTTGGGGTGGTGCTTGTGGAGCCAAAACGCTGCCGTGTGGAAGTTCTCCTTGTCGGACTTCCCGGTGCCGCGCACGCCTCGGAGGTTGCAGATAAGCTTGAGCGTGGTCAGAGCGTTTTGGTCCCAGGCCTGTGCGAGTTGCTCGTTCAGGTAATCGGCGGGGGTGTCCGGAACGACGTGGAAGAAAAGATCGAGGCAGGGGTTGCCGGTGGAGACGTAGGTGGCGGATTCGTTCTCCGTCAGGCCCATCTCGGGCTCATCTTCCATCGATTTGTTGTTGAAATCCGAGACCAACAAGTCGACCAAGGGTTCGCCGGTGGGGGGTTCGGGCTCGGATGTGGTCTTGGTGGGGTTGCTGAGCTCTGGAGGACCGAGTAGGCTGGGAGGAGCCATGGTTGTGAGCTGTGTGAAAAATCGCCGATCGACCGAGTCACGGAGGCGAGCGCGTGTGGCGAACTTTCATCCTGAAATGCCGAATTTAAATAGAACGTTACTTGGGTGCCACGTTTTTCGGCTATTTTTGCGAATTTCTAAATTTTTTTGCTGCTTTATATTTTCCTTTTGAGATTTATTAAATTTTATCTATAACAAAAATTAAAAATAAATACGAAAAAGGAAACAAGTATCTCTACAAACGGAAAAGCTGAAATTGATTTCATTAAATTTTCTGTGTGAACTGTCACAGGCTGGTTGAAGAAATATAATTTTCACTTTCTTTTTTATTTGTATTTTTTTATTTTTGGCCAAACGTTTTATTTGAACTGACGCCGTTATGCAAGGGCTTAAACCTTTTCATCCTGTGATAAAAGGCCACTTTTGCAATTTTTACTTTCATATTGTCTAAAATATTTTAATTGTCTAAGTTACCCTAAAAAGGGTTACGTGCGCCACACTTCGACCTTTTTAGGGGCATCTTTAGCTATATGTTTGGTTGTTGGATTTTATTAGACGAAAAACATTTAGAGCTTTTAGTGATTTAATCAAACTTTAGTTAACTTACTAATGAAGTTCAAATGATATAACTTACTAATGAAGTTCAAATGATACAAATTGTAATGGAAGATTCTAGGTTCGATACTTTGTAAGCTGTGAATTTGCTTGATTGTGACCACATGTAGGGTGCAATTTTCAGCTATCATCCTCTGTGCCCATAAATGATGGACAACTATGATTCGTCACCTGTTGCCCCACTTTTACAAAGATCCTAACATAAGATGGGTCACATTTTTTATTTCAAAACATGATTTTAAGGATTTAATTTTTAAGAAAACTAATGAAAAGGGCTTGAAAATTTTGAGTTTTAATGATAAGGACAAAATAAAGGATAAAGTGAATAGTACCATGATTGACTTTTTAGTGTAAAAATATGGTTTTTTGTTAAAGTGAATAGTATCATGGATTTTTCGTTAAAACTCCCTTTATTTTTCAACTGTTTAGGATTTTAAATGTTTATTTTTCAACTGTTTGTTTGACTAAGAAATCATAAACAAACAACAGCCATTTTGTTTATGTTATTGATTGATTAAGAGAAAACTATGTTTGTGCTTAATTTTCTAGATTAAAAGGTTCATAAAAAAAGTGATGAAATTTAACATTGATAGCTTAGAGGTGCAAACCCAAAACATAAACGGATGAAATTTATCTTGTACGATTTCGAAGAATGTGCTAATAAAAAAAATAAACTGACCAAAATAAACCAACAGATAAGATTAAGATACGATAATCCAACCTAATGGTTGTTAATTTGTCATGAAATGAAATCTTATCTTGTTTCATGTCGAAGAATGTGCCAATTAGAGAAATAAACTGACCAAAATAAACCAACATATGAGATTGAGATACGATAATCCAACCTAATGGTTGTTAATTTTGTCATGAAATGAAATCTTATCTTGTTTGATGTCGGAGAATGTGCCAATTAGAGAAATAAATCAACAAATGAGACATAATTTAGGCCAATGACTGTTATGAAATAAAATCTAACGATGAGATTGAAACAATATAACCTAATCCAATGGTGCATAAGTGATGAAATCTATAACCCTATGTAGAGCGCAAAGGTATAAAGCCCTTCATTGGAAGAGACTCTAATTTCAGCACCAAAGATACCTCGGAACTCCAATTGAACTATATCCACTAGTTTTTTAGTTCCATATAGAGCCCCAATCGTTCTCTGCCATCCCTTCAAACTTGTTTACCATTTCATTACCATTAAATTCCAGACCAGCAAGAAAGGCTATGAGCTCCGCCTCAAGACTAACTCCAAGGGCTTTCCAACAAATTGTAGGAGAGAGAGATCAGAAAGAGAGAAACATTACAACTATGTACGTATGGTTTCTATAGGGTCCTCTTATCTCTTCCTTCTTTGAATTCAGATTATAAAACAAAAAGAAGAAAGAACCGAGAAGAAAATATCAGCAACAACCGATTTTATTACGGCACAGCTTGTGGTGTTCATATCGATCTATTATGTGCCTCTGCATTGTAGGAGTGGTGTGGGGTTTTGCAACTTCCCATGTCTTTCTGTTTTTCTCTAACTTAAATAACCTAATGGCTCGTTTACTAATTGTAATTAAATTGAAATGAATTGAGAATGAATATATAGACACATATAATAGATAACAAGAATATGTAATTTGTCAAAAATGTACTTGTTAATATATTATTGAAGTTGAACGTTTAACAACAAAAAGTTTTAACATACAAATTGATGGAATTGGAGCAAAACAGAATCCAATCATACAGATAAGCTGCAGGTTTTTTGGCTTCACAAGCACAATTATATTTATATATACTCGATCGGCCTATAAGCAGCAGTTCTCCAACAGGCAGCAGCAACAAAGTGCAGCGCAACTGCACAAATTGTAAACAACAAGACGGAGACATCAATCAACAAAGCAAAACCGATACTTTTGTTTCAATCATTGAAAGTAAAGCATCAAATTCCCAAGGAAAATACGGCATTTGGCTGCGACAATCTAATTAGAGAAAAACACTTCAAACTCAATATTTTAATCGTTAGAGAAAAGCCCAGTTTACTTTGTAATGGGGCACCAAAGAAATTTAACAAGTAAGAATCAATTGGAGAATGACTAAGGGATAGATAAGAGAAAACACTACTTTATGCGGTTCAAGCACAAAAGATACATCACTTGCTTGAAAGTGATTTTAAAATGATAAAAGTACTTTTAAAAAAAAATGTTTGTGAATTCTAAAGGCATGTGAAGTGCTTTCAACGTCACATACTGGTGTTCATTTGCAAAGTACTTTCAACATTACATAACTGATGTTTTTTTTTAGCAGTACTTCAAATTTTCCACGATTCACTTGTATTTTGTACTTTTACTAAAAATTTGTTTGAAAAACATGTTCATAAAAGTCATTTTAAAAGGTTTGGAATTCACAATCAATTTGATAAATAATTAATAAAAAGTAAATTGGACGGCGTAAAATCGAAGAAGTGGACGGAAAGACTCACAGGCCATTAAGGAGGGAAGAGCAGCCGTCGTATTCGTGGTAGCGATGGTACGGGCGGAGAGGCGGCGGAGCAGCCGAAAGTGGCGGTTGGTAGCCCTCATAGAAGTAACCCTGATATCCATGTTCCTGATGATGGGGTGGCGGAAAAGGTCCCGGAGCAGAAGGATAGGGATCTGAGAATCCCGGCCGTGGCGGAGGAGGTGGAAAGTCATTAGGCGGCGGAGGATACTCTTGCGGATACCCTGAAATTCCATTGTCACAGACTCACAACCACCACCAAAGAATTTTAAAATTAAACCAATTAACTCAGTCAGTTAAACCAAACAAACCACACAAATTAATGGATTAAATCACACAAATAAATGGGGGGAAATTAATTTAGAATTAGCAGGTGACTTGCCTGGTGGAAGATGATGCTGCTCATGTTGAACATGGACAACGTTGTAACTCATTCTTTTGCTTAATCCAACTGTAGAAGATGACTAGATAGGAGGGACTGAAGTTAAAAGTAAAGAATTAGTCCAACGGAAAATTAAAAACAACAAAAATAATAAATCAAAGATTATGGTTTATATAAGCATCAAATCTAAAACCCTAGTAGGAATTCCAAATAGTTAAACCATTGATGAAATTCTATTTGGAATAAGGATCTAATTAATCAAATTAAAAAACTAAGCTGGGATCTTACGTTACGTCGATCCAGTTAATGCAAACGTTTATCCGCGAGCACCATTTATCCTAATCGCCGACTCACTGATATAATAACGCTGGCGTACGTAGAGGAAACTGCCAAGAAGCTTCGTGCTTTGCCCGATCTAATAAAAAAACAACTTTCAGGAAATATCAGTTGGGTTGGAATTTGGAAGGGTTCATTTCATTCCCTGAGGTGTCATCAGTCGGTTGAAAAAAGTTTGACACTTGGCCAAGGCATACTTCTCCAACTGTCACCGTCCTCGCAATGCCATTTTTTTAAAAAAGAACGCAACGTGGCAGCTGCCCAATATATAACGAAAAAAAAAAATACAATTTGATTTAAAAATTTTAAACTCTCTAATATTACGTCTACCGTAAACGTCTAAGATATGGTAAACAGTGGCACAAACCTTTGTCATGATCTTTGCATTATTCTCACTTTTTCTATGATAGGTGTTGTATTACAGGAAAAATTTAAAAAATTAAAAAACCCTTTTTGTACTTTTGAAATTCTATTTTTTGTTTTCATCGTTACTTTCTTGGCAAAAGCATTAAAGATATTATTTTTAGATAATATTTAGAAAAATTTTATTTGAACCCATATAACTTCTTTTTACATCTAACTTAAATTTTAAATGTGAAATGTCTTTATTAACCTATTACATAATTATCAACAAATACAATATGAAATTAACAATAAAAAATAGATTTATCAATAAACTCATATCCAATAGTCGAATCCTAATCATCATGTAATTTTTCTTTTACGTTCTATTCACAAAACTCAATAAATTGGCTTATACCTCTTTAATTTAATTAACACTTTGTTTTCGGGATGAGTTTTGAGATTAGACCGTCAGTAATGATTTTAAACCAAGTTAATTATGGTCACATGCTTTTAATTATCTGACAAGGTTGAATTTTGTGTTGACAATTCCTTGATTAGTTAGAAATCACATGATATTGAAGGTTTTTTTTGGTTGAACTTAATGTGGTGTTCATAAACTCATAATGTTAAAAGAAAATGTGGTTTTTCAATTTACATTTGTGTACTTGTTCATTATTTTTTAATACTTCTTTCTTTGACATCACAATAGTTCTCGTTTCTTCGTCTTTCTAATCTTTCAAGTTTCTCTTAAAAGTGACAACTTACATATAATTCATATAAAATATATGCAGATTGATAAATTGAAAAGATATTAGAAAATCTTTTAAGTTCATTAGTGTTGTTTCTGCGGCCTCCCAAGAACGTTACAACAGTTGGATGAAACTCAAATTCAATGAGGCCTTTCAGTAGTGAACTCCAACTCAAATATGGTCACGCAGAGCAACGTTGTAGTGGGTGATGGAGACTCCATCAAAAGCAATTGTTTTATTTATTTATTTATTTATTTTTACAAACGATATTATCTACACTAAGGGGAGGGGGTGGGCTTAGCCTCATAATGGGCTAGCAATAATGTAGTTCAAATTTGTCTGCGGCAAGAATTGAACATAAGACTTCTCACGTACAGGTGAAGAGGAATATCATCAGACCGTATTACTAAGTGGCCATCAAAAGCAATTGTTGGAAGGAGAGAATGACAAAGGAGAGAATGCTTTGATTTTGGTTTTTTATTTTTCAAATGGGTATAAAAATAAATTTACATATTGAATTGGATGAGGGTAGTTGAGGTAGTAAATTTGGGTTTAAAGAGATATTGATAGTTTAATTAAAACAATATGGGTATAAAGAGTAAGCTGAGTGTAGAAATAAGTTAGATGGGTTCAAATAAAATTTTCCTAATACTTATGTCTCTTCATAGGGACTTACTTGTTTTCTAATGTCCTAATTAAAACTGTTCTTTTTTTAATTATTATTTAAAAATATAATTTTTTTTTAAATTATACCATCTCTACTAATTAATAAAACACTTATTGTCAACCAAAATCCTATAAAATTACCAGTTTAACCCTCTAAATAAAACAGAATATGAATAAGAAATATGGGGTAGAAATGTAATTTTATACGATCAAATTTTACTTTTTTTTCTTCAAAGCCTCACATACCTGTAATCCTAATATATTCTTATTTAAAAAAAAAAAAAAAAAACCTTCCCACTCCCACATTCTCTATCACTCTCTTCCTCTCTCCTTCTATTTCAAAAAAAAAAAAAAAAAATTATCTCACACACTTTGTGGGTGCCCATATGCTAGTTTAAAGAAAAAAAAAATTTCAATTTAAAGATTTTTGACATATGTATAAAATAAATAGACATTTCATTGTAAATATATTACTTGATTAAAACTATTGCCATTTAACACTTATAAATAAATGATTTTCAAATTGAATAAATTTTTTATAAATTTAATTTTTAGATAATGGTAATGAACGTTTCAATTATGATATTCGAATTCAAAGATTCTTTAATTGTAAGTGGCTGTATAACAATAAAACTTAAAATAAATATTAAAAATAAAACTTAAAATTTAGTCTAAAGATTTATTTTAAAATTATGACGAAAGTGAAAATATCCGAATAGAAATATTAGTCTAAAGATTGCTAGCAATAAAACTTAAAATAGGATAAATATAAAAAGATGATCACAAATGCTATATGACGGTGAGTCGGTGACAGAGGACGAACTAATCCTGTAACGGGGAACTCGAAGCATCCTTTGCCCTTTCAAATTACCAAAATAACCCAATAAAAAACGACTGTTTTGAGATTCTTTTCTTCCTAATCCACTCTCCCGCAAGGTTCCCCATCAAAACAGAACGTCTCCTTCCCTCCGGAAGCATCCAAAATCCTCAATCTTCCTCTATAAAAACCTCCTTTCAATCCGCAATCCAAACAAATATCTTCGATTCATCTTTCATCATCTCCACACTACAACTCTACCCTCCAATCTCCGTCCAATTTACCATGGCAGCCACACCTGAACAAACTCACCCCCATTCCGAACAGCCCCCTCAGCAACCACCACCACCACTAGAGGCAGAGGACACTAAGAAATGGGGGACCCACATCATGGGCACCCCAGCAGCCCCGAACGTCCACCCAGACAACCAGCAAGCCGCCCTATGGAAAGCCGCCGACCACCAGCAAATCGCCCAGCAGCAGCCCTACGTCCAGTACTCTCCGATCGACAAACCCACCAACAACCCCCTTGAGCCGGTTATCCAAGCGTTCAATTCCTGGAGCGCTAAGGCAGAGACCATGGCCAGGAACATCTGGTACAACCTCAAAACGGGGTCCTCTGTTCCGGAAGCGGCGTGGGGGAAGGTGAACTTGACGGCGAAAGCCTTATCCGAAGGCGGATTCGAGTCTCTGTTTAAGCAGATTTTCGCGACTGACCCGAACGAGAAGTTGAAGAAGACGTTTGCCTGTTATCTTTCGACGTCGACGGGGCCGGTTGCCGGGACTCAGTATCTGTCGACTGCTAGACTGGCTTTTTGCAGCGATCGTCCTCTGACTTTTACTGCTCCGTCTGGACAAGCAACTTGGAGTTACTACAAGGTAAATAACTTTAAATTAACTGTCCAATCATGGTTTTACTCTATAATTGGAGCCATGTTTTACTATGGTTGTAAAGTTTCAGTTGTCGCGATTTAACATTATGATTTGAGCTGACTGTAAATCTGTATTAATGTTGAACAGGTGACTATACCTTTGGGAAATATAAGCACCGTGAACCCTGTGGT
This sequence comes from Pyrus communis, assembly GCF_963583255.1. Lineage (NCBI taxonomy): Eukaryota > Viridiplantae > Streptophyta > Magnoliopsida > Rosales > Rosaceae > Pyrus > Pyrus communis. Next base: position 7,532,457 of record NC_084806.1, on the reverse strand, counting down.
GATGAAAGAGAATCCGCCGGAGAAGTACATTCAGATCGTCACCACAGATGGCCATGAATTCTGGTTTATGGGTTTTGTTAATTTCGACAAGGCATCCCATCACATCTTCGAATCTGTAGCAGATTTCAGAACTGCTGGGAATGCGGTGCAGCAAGTGCAACCGGTTCCTGGCTAGAACAACTAGAAGGAAGATTTCACGTTTTGGATGCTTAAGATCATCATCTTCCTTTCCAGATTTTGTTTACGTAGTTTAGCTTTGATTTGTTTCTTTGTATGTTTAGTAGATGGTTCATTTTCGTCTGTACCTCATGTATTATATATGTTTATAGCGTTTATTTAGTGAAATAGTAATATCACATGACGGTGTTGCGAGTGTTGCGAGTGTTGCGAGTGTTGCGAGTGTTGCGAGTATGGAGTAAGTTTTAAAGTCTCTTATATATAATGTATAACTACTTAAAAGATGCACACTTTTATCCAACGGCGAAACCAGACTTACATATAGACAAGAGGTGATGCATATATCCTCTGCCGACTAGCAGCTAGCGGTTCTCCAACAAGCAGCAGCGACAAGGGGCCATCAATTAGCTAAGTTTTCTTTAACACAGCGATTAATTATACAGGAGTTTCCGCATTCCTCAAATAAGTATTTGAAATCAACAATATAAATTATTATTATTATGATGATAAATAATATATTAAGTATGAACCGGACTGAGGTTATCTAAGATAAGATCCCTAATTTGGGTAGTTTTATTGAGCATAAATAAAGTGAGCACAAGGGTTTCATATCCTAAAAGCGTTCCCTGTTTAATTATCTCCATGCACTTGTTATTGTTAATGTGCTTGCTTGTCGAGCAGATGTATGTAGTATGTAATGGCCTAAGGGCAGCAAGCGTCCAATATCCAGCAGCAACAAATTGCAGCCAAACTGAAAACAATGTATACAAGACAGAAGGGGTCAGTGGAGGTGAAGCAGTGGAACAAGAACAAATTAAGGATGCCAAAACGTAGATTTTGCTGTCCTACAATCTAGAATTTAGGCATTTAAAAGTAGAAGCTTAATTGCAGACGCGAACGTAGTCACACCGGATATCCACCAAAGTTCTAATTCCCCTCTTCATAATTTAGGTTAAGTTAACGTAGTCACACAGGATATCCACCAAAGTTCTAATCCCCCTCTTCATAGTTTAGATTAAGTTAAGGAACTGGATGAAAATAGAAATAAAAATTAATAAAATCTGATTGTCATGACTCATAAGCAATGAGGAAATGAAAACTTGTTATATTGTTGTAATTAATCCTAGTGCCAATTGGAAAAGAATTTCAGTTTTTACCATAAATTATAAGTTTGGAGCTGATTATCATCAAGAAATTAGATTAATTTTGTCCTTAAAAAGTTAAGAAATGCAAAGGAGCAAAAGAGTAAAACACACAATCACTCAGTTCATGACAAACATGATATGATCAAACTATTAATGGAACGAACTGAAAGCTAGCAAGTGAAAGAAGCAGGGAGAGGGAGAGCGTGTACATACCAGCCTTTAAGGACTGAACCGCAGTCAGGGCCATCATTGTCTTGTACTGAAGGCCGCGGTGGTGGGGTCGTGGTTGGCGGCGGCGGAGGATAAAAGTAACCCTGATAGCCAGGTGGTGGAGGGTCAGGAGGAGGAGGACGAGGGGGAGGGTAGTCTGGTGGTGGCGGCAGTGGCGCATACACTGGGGGAGGTGGTGGTCGCCCGTACTCCGGTGGAGGTGGCGGCGGTGGCTCATACTCTGGTGGAGGTGGCGGTGGCGCGAACTCTGGTGGAGGTGGAGGTGGCGGTGGCGGTGGCGGCTGCCCGTACTCTGGGGGAGGCGGAGGTTCACCGGGAACTGGTTGGTACCTCATTGCTTTGCTTATGTACTAATTATCAAGCCCTTTTTCTTTCGGTAACGTTCTTCCACATGCATTCATCTCAACATTACACCTAATTAATTACAGTATCCATCTTCCGTCCCCATGAAAATCCGGGTAATAAATAAAGCTGGTGTTACACCAGGTCGATCAAAGTCAAAGGTCATCCACGAGTTTAACCTAACATCCATCCTCAACAGACTTTCACCTACCAGTCAAGAAACACGGTCACTTTTCTTTGACACCTAACACTCCATCGTTTACCAATTACAAAGAAGAAATAAAAAACAAATCTGTCTTTTTACCAAAACCACAATGGCTCTTTAGTCAAGATTCAAGAGGTGTGTTAGCGATTCACTACTAACTGCACTAATATTATTTTAACTTAATCGCATGTATAATCTGGCATGTGTTTAGGTTTTATCACAAAAAGTTTTGGTTTGATTAGCAGCGAAACCATTTAATATAAAATACAATCTTTTCTGTTAAGTTTTTGACGTGGGAACTGCATTCTTCAACATCTTTTTCCTTTATTTTATTGTACAATAATTAGAAATTTAGATGCTTAAAACAGAGAAATAAGTCTATGAAAAAGAAAACAAAATACGAAGAGCTGACAACATTGCAACATTCCTCAATCAACTTCTCTAAAATTTAATAATGCTCATTTTAGATCTTCTCCTGCTAGTATAGTCAGCTACCCAAAGAGTGTGAGGCATATGAAACTTGTAAATTAGGTTTCTAAATTATTATTATTATTTTTTTAACAAACGATATTATTTACACTAAGAGGGGGCGGTCTTAGCCTCATAATAGGCTGACAATAATGTGGTCCAAATTTGTCTTTAGAAAAAATCGAACCTAAAGCCTTTCATTTACAAGTGAAAAAGAATATCACTAGACTGTAGTACTAAATAACTTTCTTAATATTTAAAATTAAATAGAAAACATGAATTAAAAAACTACGAGGTGGAAAAGCCTACTGGACCTTCGTTGGACTCGTAAAAATTAAGTAGGAAGACCGGCAAATGGACTCATCAAACGTGGGCAAGCCCAATGGACCATCTTTGGTTTTTTCGTCATTCTTGTACATGGCTAGTTGTAGTTTGGAGAGTCACACACTGTAACATAACCCAATATTGTTTTCGTAAACTAATATTGGAAATTGGGGTCCAACATATACTTGAAATGGAAGGATATATGGGACTGGAAGAATGATGGATATTGGAGGGAGTCTCTAAGGTTCGAACAGGCACTGATTGTGGCTAATGAAGTTGAAATTCAATCAAATTTTCTCTTAAAATAATTGCTCTAATAGTTAGGAATATTCATCTTTAAATCACTGCGTTCTAGATTCAAACATCTCATTTTCCTAGTGTAAATTAAAATAATAAAAGCGTAAAATTAACAATTGCATGGCTTGGTCCATGAAAAGGGTTAACAACATTGAAAGTAGCTAAAAGGGTTAACAATATTAAGTAGAATAGATTGAATATATTTGTCCAATTAGTTTAAGTGATGTGTATTAGTAATTGAGGGTTGGGAAAAGATGCAAAATTGAAGAAACAAACGGGGGATAGGGAAAGAGAGAGGGACAGATTGACAGAGATTCCATTTGTGCAGAGAAACGTCTAGATCACAAAGGAAAACATATAGAGAGATGGTAAATAAATAGACAACTGAGCTGTGTATATGTATTATACACTGTCATCTGTGTGGGTTGAATTCATGACCGTTGGATCTTTAATTACACATCTTGATCCAATACCTTATTCAAATCACTGAAGCGTTTGACTATTTGATTGTTGGATCTTTATCTGTACGTCTATTTGATGCCTTATTCAAACGGTGTGCATGTTGTACATTAAAACATAATAGAATTTTCGAGTGAGTTAAGAGGGTCCTTATCAAATTGCCTGCAGTACTTTACTAGTATCAGTCAGTCCTTTTGTCTTTGACCAACTCACCACCAAGACACAAAGGACGATATATCTTTAAAGTCCTCTTTCCTCTAATAATAATTCACCTTTCATCTCCTAGCTGCATAATAATTCATCTCTTTCTTTTTACACAGTCCACACTCCACAGTACTCACTGCATTCTTCGATCGACGCATAGATTCCTTTCTGGTTTCTGGCAACGAAAGCCTGCAGGAAAGGTTCCTTTGTTTGCCCCCACACACCCGCCAGTCTTCAGACCCCGTATGTACCATATATATCACTGGTAGTACTACTCCTCCCTCTTGGACCATACGCATCCATGCATCTTACTTACTTGATCTCTTTCAGTTATACCAATTTGATTAAGCATCACTATCTCTCTCTCTCTCCCTCTCTCTGAAATTCGAATCTTTTAGGACGGAGGGCCTCACGTCCACACATCCAACCGCTAGCTGCACCCTGCACCACCTTGTCACTTGTCACAGCCTCTTCCTTCCGCTTCCACACACCACATATATGTCTATATTTATTCTACACTTTTATGCAGTTCAACTTCTGCTATTCAATTCTACTTCGAAGCTAGAATTTCCAACATAACACCCACATATATGATCACGTAACTAGTATTGCTATTATTAAAAATGAGAACCATATACAGCGTCATATAATTACTTTTTAATCTTGATGGGGTGCGCGAGTTGCTTTTCAATGCTACTTGTTATTTTTAGCATAAACATTACAATAGATATCTCAGTTATACAAAAAAATGTCTCTATTTCCAAAGGCAGTCTTTCTTGTGGTGTGCTTAGCAGCTAGTGGAATCAAAATAAGGACATGGTACCTGACTGTGATTTGCAGCAGGTAAAGTTTTGAAAGAGATATTTGGATTCGCTTCAGATATTTGCTTTTCTTTGTAACTTTTACCTACACCAATTCAAAATTGGTGCAGGATTAGGGTTGCAAGATGTGACATGGAAGTATGCTTATTTAGTGGGCCTTTTGGTTTAATTGGATATGCTTACTTAGTGTGCCTTTTGCTTAATTAGAGTCACTAATTAACTTTGGTTTCTCTCCAACACTGCCGTATTAGGCCAGGTAAACCATGGCTTCACCATCCTCTCTCTCTCTCTCTCTTGCTGTTTGGGCTTAATTTCATCGTTTTGTGCTTGCCAAATTTCATGGGTCAACACAAGCGTTTCAACTTTTAAGATATGACTCCGGCACTTGTTTTATCTTTCAAATAAGCTCGTTCGTTGATGTCATTTGATTTTTCTTTAATTCAGATAAAATTAAGGGCTAACCACCTTTTATATCCTCAAGAGTTGAGGTGATTTTTAGGTCATGAAGTTTTAATTTTCTGACATTGCCTCTTATGGTTTTAAAAACCATATCAATTTACACCTTTTGTATATTTGAATGCCTAATTATTCATTAGATTGATGAAATTTTTAGTCAATGTGATGCAAATGTGACTTATATATCAACCTAGTAACGGCTTTCATGATAACTAGGTTATCAATTCAACGAAAATTCAAATATTTTCAAAACCTAATGGAGCCGTATGAGAAAATTGAAACCTCATGTCCCATTTTAAAATCATCCCAAACATGAAAGATGTAAAATGTAGTTAGCTATAAAATTAATTAAGAATGTCTAGATATGCAGAGATAAAAACAGGAGAAATTATATTCATACACCTCAAATTACTTCTCCCACACCCTTTTAATTTTTTAATATTTTATACACACCACTAACACTTGATAGAAAAATATTAAAAAAATTAAAAGAATATGGAAGAAATAATTTGAGATGTGTGAATATAATCTACAGATGTACGAATATCTCTCTAACATTTTTGTTGGATGATATGTCCAATCTTGTGGATGAAATATAGTTGTTGTCACGTAGGAATACATAAAGACGCAATGACAAGAACAAACCACCTTCCCTCAAATCATCGACCAACACTTACAACATACGGCAGAAAAAAGTGAATGACTCAAATGGCTTGGAGGTCAAAGGGCCCAAATTATTTCTACTAAAGAATTATTGAGTTGATTACAGGGTCAATTAAAAGTTAAAACATCATTGACAAATGGACACATCATGGAGAAGTTGGGAGAGTGGGACCCCCAAAGTTGTCATCTTTTGACAGTGAAAAAAAAAAAAGAAAAGGCAAAGATATTGTGGGACTGAGAATTTTATGTCGACAGGGTTTGTCTTCCGTGCTCCTAATCTCTTCCACAGTACGGTTACATGGTTTTCTTTCTCCTGTGTCAAGCAGTTGACCAAACTAAACATACACAGGCTTTTTCCAAAAAAAAAAAAAAAAGCCTAAACATACACAGCTCGATCGGCAGCATAGGCATTTAGGCATGGTGGCTGGTTAGGCTAACAATTTATTTTTTTGGACAGCCTAAATTTTGACTTTTATTTTAATTTGTGAGATTTTTGGTCACCAGAACTCCAAAAGCTTTTGGTTTGAGCTACATGCCAATGCCATCGCTTTATCCACCTACCTTGGCCACCAAGTCGAACTCCACTCCGCCCCATCCGGTACTTTCACGCGTGCAAATTCAATCCACAACTTTGGAATTGTTGGGCTATATATAGGGTGATCCCAAACTAACAAGGTTTTTTGTTTTGTGAAGGTCGGGAAAGAACGTATATCGTACGCAGTTTTATCTTTACTTTGCAAAGAGACTATTTCTATCTATATATAGAGAGAGAAATACTTATTACTCATGTTGTTTGTTACTTCAATTGGAAAACAAAACATTAACCAATAATTCGAATTAAAGAGTTGTAAGGGAAAATGGAAAGAGGGAGAGATTTTAACTTTGAATTTGGATGTGGGGTGTGGACAAATATTGTTTTGTATGACCAACTTTATTTTGGCCGTTACAAGTATAAAATGGTATTGGAGAGGTGATACAAATGTGGTATGAAAAATATTATAAGTTTAACATTTTTGTTAATCCAGCATGTTATCAAACACTCCACATTCAAACATGCACCGAATTTTGCCATAATTTTATAATCCATCAGTGTATGATAAGCACCAATGTATGAAACGATTAGATTTACATGATTAAAATTTGACAATCACAATTTAGCCGCTGAAATACCTCCTTGTCGGAGAAAACCCTTGTATTTGACACCATAACAGGATGTTCATGAATCTACCCTGATCTAGTATGATAAACTGACATCAAATCAATCGATAAGAAAGAAAAATTACCAAATACAAAAGCGTACGATTGATTAGTACCTGTCCTCTTCCAAAAGGAAAATTCAAAGATATTGGGAGCTTCGCATGACAATTAACGAGTACTTTGATTAATAATAACGAATTAATTTACCAAAAATAAATTATTTAACGAATAAATCGGAGAAAAAAATATAGAAAATTGAGAAGATAAACATAAAATAAAAGAGAGGACCATCATGGATTCATCATTTTCATGGAATAAAAGAGAAGGAAACCTACACGTCGCAATCATTACCAACTATTGTACCATTGACCTTGTTTGTGGTGCTATGCTGGCACTGTAGGACTCCTCTCTTCCTCCACTTCCCATGGCCTCCCTCAATATTCCAAAATAATTAACAAGCAAAAATAAAATAAAATAAAGGAGCTAAGCAATCAACAAATTAAACTACAAAATTACTAAATACTAAAAACTAAAAACCCATTTGTGATTTGTCTGTAGTTTCATATTCTCAGAGCACAAAAGGGTTTGTTCTAGGTGAAAAAAGCCAAAACATGATTAAAAACAAATTAAAATTAACTAAGAAACTAAGAAGAAAATGAATGTGAGCGGGTGATGATCATGGGGAGCCATTTTCGGATCGATCGAAGTGGAGAAGTTGACCGGAGCATTTGGGGCAGTCCTCGAGCTGTTTCGGGACCATGAAATACATGAGACAGACTTTGCAGCCAGCCACTACCAACACATTATTATTATTGTTGTTGTTGCTGTTGAGATTCTCTATCGGCTGCTGGTGCTGCTCGTATCTGCACGAAGATGGCGACGACTCGATCGAAGACTCTTCGCTGTCATACGAGCTGTTTTCATCTTCTTCCGAGTAGTAGAAATCTCCACTGTACTCTCCTCTTGTCCTCGGATCTTCTTTCGCCTTCATCCCGTTCCTCCAGTTTAGGTAGTATACCTCCCCTGTCTGCAAATAATTAATAAACTTTTATATTAAAAACAAACGCCCGAGAACTATAAGTTTTATATAAAAACGCTTCAAGAACACAATTATTTTCTTTGAAGCAATTAATTCACAATACGTAAATTTTATTTCGAAAGCGACTACATGTGATTGAACCCATATTCTTTTTTTCTTGTTTGAGACAATGCAATTATTCAAACAGAAAAAAGTTTTGCCTTTACTCTTCGAAGAAAATGTACTAAATAACGAGGAGACGAAAATCTGACAAAAGATTAAACACAGAAAAGTAAAAAGTTTATATCTTTTTATTGCTGCAACACGAGATGGTCAAACCCAGTAAAGCTTTTCTCTTTTTCCTATCGCCTAAAGTAAAAGTTTGATAAAATAAAAAATAATAAAAAAACCATTTATTCCCTTTCTCTGGATTTTTGGTATGAAAAGTTCTTGATTCTGAGATTTTATAACAAAGGGCATGGAGCATTAAATGTAAAAATGAACGAAATTACAGAGAGCATAAAGCATTAAATACAACAAGGAATTTCATTTAAGGAGTTGCAAGATCTGCTGTGTTTACTGCATTTATTGAAGCTTCAAAAATGGAAAAAAAAAAAACTAACTAATTAATGGATTGTGTTTCTTCCAACAATCAACAGGGAAAAAGAGAGAAATTAAAATTTAAACGAAAAAACCAACCTTTAAATCGAGGCATTGTTCCCAATGGTATGGAAGGGAGACATGGGAGTTGAGCTCTAAAGTGGCGTCTGAGGTTGATGAGGTTGAAGACGATGACCTGCCCTGCATCCCCGTGGCGGCCAATACCCCGTCAGTGAAGCTCGAGCCTTGTCCTTCGCCGTCGACTGTGATGCTGCCGCCGCCGCTGCTGCTGTGGTTGTGGTGGTGGTGGTTGTGGTTGTTTAGGGAGCAATTTTGGAGAGACCTCTCCAGGGAAGCGGCGATCTTCGCCATGTTTGGAGCTGTCATCTGAATCGGCAACAAAATCCCAGGATATGATTGCAAAAATGAGCTTCAACAATCAAAACAAAATCACCGGTCACAAACAATAGAGAGAGAGAGAGAGAGAGAGGGAGAGAGAGATTAGGTGTGATTTTGGAAAGGGAAATATAACAGGGGGAAGGGGGGCAGTCACAAACAGATAGATGGAGTTGGGAATAATAATGATGGAGTTCACGCCCTGTAAATGCGCGTGGGAATCTGTTAGGGAGTACCAGGTGGGACCCGGCTAGAGAACTTCGTTTCACAGTGTGGAGAGATTTCAATGAAACGACGAGACTTACATAACACGCGTGGAAGATAGTTTTACATGTCATATAAAAACTATGAAATGTTTTGTTAAATTCTTTGTTTTATTGGCATGACGCTGTGTGCCGATTTAATTGTAATTGTTGACGTGTAAAATTTTAGTTAGATGAGACTGATTTCAATATATTAAACTAACGAGTGTGATTTTTATACAATAAATGACCGATTATATTGGAGTCATAAATGATAGATATAATTGACTCTTATAAAACTCCCACCACTATGGCAATTGTGTCATGGCCATCAAGCTCAAAATAACTGATTTGTATATATAGAAATCAAAACTCACATAAACGACTGTGAAAAATCTTATGAAAATAAGTGCTTGTTCAACGAGCAAACAAATTCAAAACCCCAAAATTTAACCCTATATACCGTACCAAAGTGATTATTTTTTATTGAAATTAACAAATAGCGAGTATTTTAGTCGGTTCATCTTTAATTTTCTCACTGATTGCTTTCTTGGTTGAAAATCTCACATCCGCAAGCAAGCGAGGCGTGTGATTATTTAATCTTCCGTAATTAATATTATTGAAAAAGCTAATAAGTAAAGCTGACGGAATTATCTCGGGAGGCTTAATTAAATTAAGAAAAGCAAAGACAACTAAGTAAAAACGCAATTACCGAAACTGGATGCCGGAACTTTGTTTTAACAATTAAACAGTTTATGTTTTTCTCTGCTGCAACCGGAAAGAAGAAAAAAAGGAAGAAGAAGAAGGTGGGGTTTTGAAACGGTGGGACGTGGCTCTGGCAGCCCGTCCGACCACGCGCGGACCGCCCATATATTTTAACAAAATCATTCACCTACTATCGAGCTACGCAATTGTTAAAAGACCAGTCGCAATTAAACATCAAATATGTATTTTACTCGCATTTGTATAAATTAGATACTAAGTAATGTATATAAGTAGAGAAAATGATATATTTTTTTTGTTTTTTTTATTTAGCTTATAACATATAGAGTATCCGTTTAAATACGAAACACTTTAAGAAATTTCTCTTTTCCAACAACGTTATTATAATAATTCAGTCGCAATTAAGTATTAAATTCACACAAATATACATATTTTTTTCACTTTTTATATGATTTGAAGACGAACACGTAATTGACCCGAAAAAAACAAGTTGACTGTTATGAAATATATTATTTATGTGCATATAAATATCAACAATGTTAGGACGAGGCCATGAATTAGACTTAAGAAATCATTTTATGTACAATGTATTCATGACATATGCCAGCGATTGAAGTCCAATATATCCTAGTTGCCCTAGAGCAATTCCGTGGGTGTCTCGTCTCACACATGAAGGAGGTTTATTCAATTGAGATTTTGAAGGATTTTATTTCTTTTAATGAATCTAGATGTATTTTACAGGATTTTAAGTAATTTTCTAAAATCCAATGTGTATTCAATCAGGATTTTAAGATAGTTTATTAAAATCCTTAGAAATCTGGATGCATTTAATTAGGATCTTAAAAAAGTTTATAACATTCCAGGTGCATTCAATTAGAATTTGGTTTTAAAAAATTTGAAAAAGTTGAGGAATTAGAGATAATTTGAGAGATTTCATAGTGTATTTTAAGTATCCACAAATCTCACATTCCATGAGATTTCAACAAAATTGAATCAAAATTTTGCATGAAATCCCTATAAATCAATTAAACTCCATAAAAATTCATGGATTTATAAAATTCATTTAAATCTCTCAAATTCTCAATTGAATACACGCCCTAAAGTTTGTAAAGTTTATGAATTTAAAGTCAAAACATAGTATTTAGATTTATTATTCATGACTATTACAGCCAAACCATGAAATCCTTCATGAATAAAAAAGCAAAAGCACTATCCTTTTTCAAAAACAAGTTTAGGGGTAGAGGATGTTACCCTATTTTAGAGTTAGGAAATACCACAAGTTTCTTTGCGGACTTATAAAGAGGGTCCCAATCCCTTTTTTTTCATATTTACAGTTCGCCCACCAAAAGGAGGTTACTAACACCAGAACTCGAACTTAGACGTTAGAGTCGAACCTAGGCATATGGTGTTCAATTAATCAAGGATTATAAACAGTAAATATCATAAGTTCAGGAGTGTAGGACCACATATATTACTTGAGAATTGATAGTCAAATTGTAACGTGAGGGATATCACATATTTATAATACAATAGTGTACCTTGCAAATGATTTATACAATTATTAGTCAATCAGAAGAATTTATTAATTCACGTGTCAAGTATACATTATTTACTACATCAAGTGAGACACCAATGTGGTATAAAAATATAATTTCTCTACCATTTTTCTATTTTTAATGGAATATAAAATTAAGATTCAAATATCAACTCTTCTTTTAATATAATACAAAAATGTAGTTTCTTTAACATTTTTAAAGAGAGAATATTAACAGCTTATTATTTTATTTCAAGACAAATTATTTAATAAACTCGTAGAAAATTTGATGAGAATGTGAAATAGTGGACACAAACAAAAGGACGAGTTCGCATATAAGTAAGAGATCAGAGGACAGAGCGAATGTATTGGGGGAGCTGCAAGCCTGTTCCTCTATATAACTAAGCTAATATTAATAAATAAATGCTGCTTGGTAAAATGGTTGCTATTATTTTTCATTTGTTTACGTGTAAGTGAGATGTTTTAGATTCAATTTTTGTAAAAAATAAGTCTGAACCACATTATTGCTAGTTTATTGTGAGGCTAAACCCACCCTGTAAATAACATTGCTTGTTAAAAAAAATGTTAATAAATAAATAAATAAATATTGTTAAAACTAATTAAGTATGTATACGTGTATTACGTTTAGAAGTAATTTCTGCACATTATTGTTTTATTTTTAAGGAAAACTAATGAAAAATACTTGAAAACTTTGAGTTTTAACTATAAAGACAAAATAAAGGGTAAAATGAATAGTATCATGATTGCCTTTTTAGTCTAAAATGTGATTTTATGTTAGCGTTAACAGTATCATGATATTTTCGTTAAAATTTCCTTATTTTTATACACTCTGCTTATTATATAACTTAATTCTTATTTGTTTTATTTGATTCAGAAGTTTAAAAATAAACCGAAGCGTGAGTCGGTGAGTGGACCTTCAGAGAAAATTAATGTGTAAACATTATTATTTTCATCATGTATGGTGTTGGAAGAAAGGCAGCAATATTACTGGTGCAAGATAGCGATTAGGGTTTTCTGTTGATGTATATGCAAGTTCACGTGATGGCTCATGAGGCTCATGGGTTTTGGGGGGGCCGTTGGCAATATTGCCAGGTAAGTCTGGTCACTTACTGGTGGGAACTTCGACACCCAATATGACTCGGACTTTTCCTCTTTGAGGAATCTATTCACTCAACTTTTACCAGTCCTCCCTCCTCCTCCTGTACCTGACACCATCTCAGCAGCAGCAGTTCACCCCGTCTCTCTCTCTCTCTCCATTAATATTCCCTCTGCTGCTGCGACAAGCGAAGGAGTCCTTGGGATGTTCCACAGCTTTTGTTTTTGTATGCAGATTCAGAAATCCATCACGGATATCATCGCAATCCATTTTTCAAATTCATCCTTTTAAAAAAAATCTACATAATTCATTTCAAATTTCTCTAAACAAGAAGATGAACATATCTTCACAGTTTTCATGATAAAACGCGTCAAATTGAAGAAAATTTCGTAACCCTAAAAAAAAAATCAGCTCCATCTGAATTGGACAAAACAAACAATATACATACACATGTATACAAGAACTATTATTTCAAAATCATTGATACAACTGAGTGTCAATTGTCATACTGCATGTGCATGTGGTACGTACGTATACGGTCAAATAGGGTTTGGTTGTGTTGACCATGTGAGAACTTTAGCTAGACAACGGCTAAATATGTACAACACATGCAGTCCCTCTCTGCTGCAACATCACATTATTTTAATATGGTAAGCGTAACTAGTTAATTGAGTGAAAAAAAAGTTATTAATTAAGGTTAATTGCGATGAAAGCTAAAGGAAGATTATAGAATAATGATGGTATGTTACTATGTTTTATTGAGATTTCCAATTCATTCTCTGCACATATAGCGACGAGTTTTTTTATTTTTATCATTTTTATTTGAGGGTGAAGGGAACATGCCCAAGTGCTAGACTGCTAGTGGCCTTGGCCCATGGGCGTGCCCCTCGCTGCTGCTGCTGCTTCTTCTGGTGGTGTTGGTGGGTGCGCACGCACTATACTGTTTTTTTTTTATATACATATTGTGGAACAAACCTTGTTTTATTGGAAGGGAAGCTCCATAAAGCTTCTTGCACGGCACCTAAACTGCTCTTCTCTATAAATATGCTTTCTTAATCAATTTACATCTGACTACATTTGTATTATTATGGATTATTTTTAGTCCTTTGGCGGGTTTAGGGATTGTGGTTGAATCCAACGTTGAGAAACTATATATGCGTATTACATCACATTTTATCACATTTTTAATAAAACTAGGACTCACCAAATCTCATGCATCACTTTATCATGGTTATGCTCTCCTAAGATCCTCAAAATGAAGACATGTGAGGACTAAATCCATGTTAGCCACAAGATTATAATAGTTTAGATTTAAAGATTTAAAATATTTGACAACTTAATAAAACAAAACCAATTTAAAATCCATGAACCATTAGAAAACTCTTTTTTTGTTTTGCTTTATTAACTTGTCAAATATTTAAGCCTTTGGATCTAAAGTAATATAATCTTATGGCTAATAAAAATTTAGTTCTTACTGATCCATTGATAGACGATCTCTTTACCGCACGCTTTGTGGATTCTCATTTCGATGAGATAGTCTTCCTTTCGTTAGAGGGAGATAAGAATACCATCATTCCTGAAGAATACCTCAAATTGTCATGGATTACCCCTTACTATGTCTCATTTAGATCCCGAAACTGTCTAGTCTGAAATTTAAGTGCGTCGTATTCTAGATCTATAAAGCATTGCTCAGAGCATATTAGATACTTTTAACAATTTAACAATGGTGGCGAGATCATAATACTTGCTGCAAATGCACCTGCAAGGATAAACATACCAACGTACACCATAATATCGTGTGGGAAGGATGAGCCGTTCGGGAATGGAGGTCAACCCAACTGTTGCGTGGCCCGGGACATTGGCGGCTAGTCAATCATATGCTCCTAACCTGAAGTGTGGCAGACCAGTTGCTTCAAATGATTCATAACCCCAAAAAAGGAAATGGGCACAAAGTAATGAGCCAAATGTGGATCCGACCATCGTTTACTCAACTGTTCTACGCATGAGGTTATACTAAATTACGGAGGTTTTGGAGCCCAAAGTTCTATACCTGAGTGCAATTGGTGCTTTATTGTACTTACCTTAGTGCACTAGACCGGATATCTCCTTTGCTGTTAATCTTTTGCCAAGATATAGCAATACGCCTACACGCAGACACTGTACTGGTGTTAAAGACATCTTCTGCTACCTTAAAGGTACGACATATTGGGCGTGTTCTACCTATACAAATCCTTGAGAGGAACCGCCGCCCTTATGGTCCTCTGGTTGATTATCGTCGTGTTGGTTACGTTGTGTAGGTTACTTATCTAACTCGCATAAGCCACACCCTCAAACGGGTTATGTCTTTGCCGTTAGAGACACTGTAATATCTTGGAGGTCTATCAAGCAAACCTTAGTTGCAACTTCTTCAAACCATGCTGAGATTCTTGCCCTGTATGAAGCTACTCATGAACGCTTCTGGATGAGGGTAGTATTGGAACATATTCGAAACACTGAAGATTTTTCTTTAGTCGTTGACATTCCTACAACGATTTATGTAGACAAAGCAACATGTATCGACCAGATTAAGAAGTGATACATCAAATGAGACAACACCAAGCACATTGCATCGAAATTCTTCTTCTCACGTCAGCAACAAAAGTATCAAAACGAAATCAAGCAAATATGTTCTTAGGACAACCTTGCTGATCTCTTGACGAAGTCATAACCAAAATCTACTTTTCAAAAGCTCGTCCAAGGAATATGTATACTTAAATTATCTGATATGAATTGATGTAGTTCTCATTTTTGGAAGTTTTATCAAAAAATATCCAAAAGTATATTTACTCGATTTTAATGTACCTTTTTTCCTACAATTAGAAGGATTTTTTCCAACTGGGTTTGCTACCTTACTAGGTTTTAACAAAGCACCCATATTGGGATGGTTAGACCCTTGTGACGTGTCCTACTTTCATCCCTTAGACGTTTCGTTTTGACATTATGCATGCTTCTCACGTTTCTCCTTAGTTTATAGGTTTTATTCCCATATCGGGTTTTACCATAGCAAGATTTTGTGAGTTTTACTACCAATGCATCCTTTTGTTAATTTGAGACTCATATTCGCCCATTGTGCCGATAACTTCATCAACTAAACTTACTTATCACTGAAGACCTAATGCGACAATTTATTTGAGTGTTTACACACTCAAGGGGGAGTGTTGTTGTCCTAATTAGGTTAGGAATGTAATTGTGTAAATCCTAATAAGATTCTATGATATCTTTTAGATAGTGTCATGATTTAGTTGTAACACCTAAAAGGTAAGCGATTTATAGGCAAAATGACAGTAAGATAATACACATCTCAGAATTCACCAAATTCTCTTTCTCTCCTTGCCGGCACCCCTCTTTCCCTCTCTATAAGTTCTCAGTTAAATAGGCTTACAACAACTAATAAGTAAATTAAAGAATTTGATTCAAGATGATTAAGGGATTTGATAAGAGAGGCAATTAATGCAAGAAAACTTGGAAAGTTCATTGTTGGGGGGTTTGGGCCGCGGGTCTGATTAGTCACTACTCTCTCTAGAAGATATATAGGTCAATGGATCCTGGATCCCATTGATAGATAGAGCCCAAGGACATTCTAGTCACCACAAGAAAACCGAATTTCCATCTGCTCATCACAGCTTTCCCTCGAATCGCTTCTCTTGTAAGATCAGCCAATTCCGATTCCAATCACCAGACCAGACCACAAGATCGCGGGATTTCATCGCACTCATAAGTCACGAACAAAGGCAGAGATGTCGAAGGTGGACGAACCGGTGATGGGAGTTCCAGTCTACACGTTGCAGAATCCGCACCAGGCCGGAATGATCCCGCCAAACGCCGTCTACGGCGACCCTAAGGGCGTCCCTCTCCACCAGACCTTTTACAGAGACACTCCCGCTCCCTTCAACTGCTCTTACTGTGGCGATACCGGACTCACCCAAGTCAGGTAAATAACAAAATTTGATCCTTTTGAGCAATTGGGATTTTGGGTTTGATTTTGTGTTCTTGATTATTCAAAGTTTGAAACTTGAGATATGTTTGGTTGATGTTTATTGGTGTTGAATGAATCGACAGATCAAAGCCGAGTATGGCATCTGTGGTGGCTTGTATGATGCCAATGATGCTTGGATGTTGCTTTCTTATGCCTTCCTGTGACTGCCTCTGGCATAAGTATCATTACTGTCCCAGTTGCCAAGAGAAGGTAAGACAACTCTTTCTATTCAGGACACATTTGGGGCTAATTCGGTAGCAATCACTTTTGCTAGACGTGCTTTTATTAGAAACATGTTAGATTTTTTGCTCATTAGGACTTCTGCTGGATGGGCTTTTATTAGAAACACATCGAAATTTTTATTGAATGTTCAAGTGCTTTCTGGAAAAGTTCAAGTGCTTTCTGGAAGAGTGCGGTGCTTCTTCTGAAAACACTTCTATGACCCATAAGCACTTTCAATTTTTCTACCAAACACGGTTGAAAACCCTCCTATGAGTGCTCTGTGCTGTGCACTCTCAAATTTTTTATGTTGCTTTTTCTCATTTTTGCTTAGAAATTTGACATGGGTTGTATTGTAGGTTGCTGATTTTGAGAAGTCGGATATTTGCATTGTTGCGGATCCTCCACACTGGACAGAGCACAGCTTTGCACTGCCTGCATGATGATCTGTATTTCACACTTTGTATGCGGCTTCTTCTCTGCTTCTTTGAACCCCGTATACCTTTAAAGATGTGTTAGTAGATAAATATAGTTTTAAGATGCTGCATTGAACTACTATTTGGCTATGGCATCTATATGGAGTTTGGAAAAATGGTGGCTTGGCTTCATAATAATGCAGTTTGACTGTAATTTTTAAATATGTGCAAGCTTTTAATAAAATGCTTTTGCTAATTTTGTACGTGCATGCTGTTGTGTTGCAAATGTTTTTATGGGAGTTGTGAGTTGTTTGAGGGACATGCTAGGTTCATCAATAAGGTTCCGAACCAGTCCTCGGAGGTCTAGTGTTTAGGGTCTAGTTCTCGGCAGGGTTATGTTGCACTTCTTGTTCAACCGCGACGGTGCTAATTTTTGAAATGGTTAGGAACTATAGGAATGTTTGAAAGTAGCATTCCTTGAAAAGCAATATTGCAATCATCATGAGCACTGGTTAGTTCACATTAGATGCAATTGGGATGCTGGATTATGTGAAACTTCCTGCCTCGTTCTGATGATTACAACTGCAGTATAAGCTATATTATCAAATTATGCAGTACCTTGTGTCAAAATTTAGTCAATTATCAAAACAGATGTCTTGTTATGGCATGAGATCGGAATGTACATCAGTTGTGATTCAAGTTGCTATCATTGGAACTTGCTTTTCATATGTTCATCGGAGAACGGCATGAGAAAAGGGATTGTACTCGCAGACTTGCAGTGTAGGTGCTTAAACCAAAGGAAATGTGTGTATTAGCTTAGGGTTTGAACCTTGCTTCGGTATCTCAAAATCTCAAATCGACAGTGTCAGGTGTGAAACTAAGCCTAAAACGAAGAATGATGTGAAAGTTGAGAAGTTGGGTAGGACTAGAGAGTTTTGAGTCCCAGTTACTGAAAACGGTGGGAATTCTCTATCTTACTAATTTTCTTAACTTTTATACAAATGATATTGGAGAGGCGCAAATCAAACTCAGGACTTGGAATGCAAGAATGAATGCTCTTACTTAATTGAGTTACAAGCACCTTGCATAAGTTCTTAATACTCAAAGCTTATTCGTTTATATTTATCTCAAACCAAAATTTTTGAAACGAAGAGTTCTTTGAGACCAGACGAACGCTAGCCCATGGGCGTTGTTGAAGGCCCTTGACATCTTATGATGGAGTTCTAATGGACTTTCATAAACTTCATGTGAATTTTTAGTCAATTTCTTCAAAATTGCAAGGGGAGAGACTGAATTTGTTACGGCCTACAATACATTATGAAATCCTCTAAATTCACCAAAACATGATTTTTAAACATCTTTTAACATCGAACTTTGATTGATACACATGAACTTGAATGCTTTAGTAGTATGATTGTTTACACCTTGAACTTGCATGAACTCGTTTGAGAGTTGAGCAAATTAAGTAGGTTTTCTTGTAGGGATAGGTTTTCTACAAGATAGGGATCCAAATTAAAATTCAATTTTTAACTCTTCTTCTAAACCATTTAGGATAATCTTGAGAATCAAATGCTCAAATCATTATTGAATTTAAACCAAATAAATCTTAAGAATCTTAATCTAATTAAGTTTTTCATGAGCAAGTCATAATTGGAATGGTTTTACCGATTCGGTAATTAAAAATTTAATTGAAATGAGACCCTAAAATTTAGCAAAAGATTACAGCAGCCCTAGGAGAGTTGTGTCACACCTCAAACTTCAAATAACCATTTTAGGGCATATGGTATTCTGTTACTGTCATACATTTCATGACAGGAATACAGCTACTGACAAATTAGTCAATTTATGGCTTGTCTCATCTTCACTTGTTTTGCATGTTGCTCCTCCTGTAGAGATTCTTCCGTTTCTACATTCATATTTCTTGGGCATGCTAGCCTACATGTTTATCTACCCTTCTTGATGTATGATTTTCTTTTTTACCTAATCATTTTGGAGTTTCCTTTTGTTTTGCCGCCTGTCTTACAAGTTCTTACGTTTTAGGTTTTATTTTAGAGGGGTTTGGTCCTATGTCCCCCTCTTTTTCTTGTATTTTCTTTTTCAAAAGGGGTAGGATTTATGCTCCCTCCTTTTCTTGTATTTTCTTTTTCAAGAGGGGTAAGATGTATGTCTTTCCTCTTTTTTCTTGTATTTTGCTTTCTACCATATGAGGAGTAAAGTTTATGTCTAGCCTGATTATGTCAATTTTTTTTTTCTTTTTCATATCAATAAATTGCCATCGTATTGCCAAAGTTCTAAAAAAAAGATAAAATTTTGTGTATCATTACAATTCGTATATAAAGAGAAAATAAATGGATTTCAAATGCTCTCGAATTTACTACAAGACCCACCCGTAAAGCAATGACGAAAGTTTCTATAGGATAGCAAGCTGATCTCTCCAAAAACTCACATTAACGAGAAGGTTGGATGCCTCCATGTCGACTCTTCGCTACCTAGGGTTGTGCCGTTGTAGTATGTTCCACAAGTTGGATTGTTTGGCCATCATATTTTTTCAAATAGGCTGGTGCTATTCACACTCCTCTTTTCACATTTCTCATACATTTTTTTTTTAATTTTTGGTTGTTAAATCAAATGAATTGAAGAAAATCAAATAAAAATTAACCAGGAGTATGTGGGAAGCAAAAAAAGGTGTGTGGATATCACCACCCTTTCAAATACATTGAACACAATGTTTTCCAAGTTTTCTCATTCCTTTGTATAGATAATTTAGACCTTTGATCATATTCAAATCCTTTCTTTCAAACTCCTCCAACCGAAGGAAACACGAAACACAACCGAAGTAGAACACAATTCTGACGATTTCTCAAAAATTTAGTTTTATATACCACATCTAATCTATAATCTATGCAACATTGCAACATAAAGCATATATCGGATACCACATTGCTGCTGTTGACCAAAAGATCTCGAACATTAGGATCCATAAGTCACCACAAGCAAAACAAGAATTTAATTAAGCAAATTCCGTATGAAAAATACAAGGAAAGGTCGAGTTGCAGACTACAGCAACCCATGCTCTCATTCACGCGTGGCTTTAGGATTGCAACAAATCTATACGATTTAACTGACTATTACACGCAAAAAGTTAACCAACTAAAAGCGTAAGGTTGTCCTGCATTAGTCTTCGATAAATCAACAAAAATGCTAATTAATTGTTACAACAAATATTAGGAAAACAATCAAATTATGTACCTTCTTCTTCCTTGAGAATTCCTTAAGAAGTTCTTATCCTGGTAGAAAATGGCATGAGACCCATGGAAGAAGAGGCCCAGCATGAGAGAAAAGAACCTGTCTCGATAGCCAAGGAGACTGCCTGTATACCACACAAGGATTCTTAAACCCTAGCAAACTAGCTAGCTAGCTTAGCTAACACTAGCTAAGCTAACCAAGCATATCTCTCACAGTACATATAAATTTTTCAGAGGCCTTTGGGAGGTTGCAGGCAAGTCATCCTTGGCTACAAAACACGGCTCTTTATCCTCATGTAGGACCTTTCTTCCCTCATCAGTTATGATATAATATAAGCATATATATCTATTCGTCTTGGTCCAATGCAAATTCCGACATTTAGTGTCAACCGAAAGCCACAGTACCAGATGTCCACCCCACGAGAAATCAACGAGTCCATGTCTTTGCACCAAAGCATGAAAAGCACGTCTCAGTGGCCCCTTAATCTTTTCAATTTTGGGGTTGCGTCCAAGGGGTATGTGTAATATTGTGATTGGCTGTGAGGTATGATAACTTCTTTTGACTTGTATAAGTGTCACACTCACACACATATATATATATATATATGATTCGAATTCTTCGAAGTTCTTCGGGATTTCAACGCTTAAAAGCTTGAACACTAGCTAAATATATATATATACCAAGCTTTCTCAATAAAAGAACCCTAAAATTCCATTTTATTTTTCTGAACACAATTTCGTCTTTTCATCTTTCTGGATGTCCTTTTTGCCATGGAATAAGAAGAAAAATACAGTGCCTGGAGCCTTGACGTGTCAAGCATATATCTTATGGACATTTACAGGCCAGCTTAGGTATAAGCTTCTTCTTGCCGTGTAAACTTGCTTGTATGGTCAATCAGGTCTTTTTATTCCCACCTTGGTTGCTTGCGGCCTATCAAGATTTGCTTTGTCGCCTACAGTCATGTCTTCGGCAATTAAAGATCACCAAATTCACCCCCAACTAGATTTTCTTCACTCACAAGTGAGTCTTCTCTGCTTTCAGAACCTCGTCAGTACTAGGACATGATCGCTGGACAAATCTTGTTCAATTTTGAAATTTGGTAAGATATATATATATATATATATATATATATATATATATATATAACATGTTCTTCAATAACAATTATATTCCCCATAAGAATGATGATAAATTTTGGGCAAATCCTTTTGAATGCACCCAATGAATATAAGGTGGTCTGTGTCTCATACGTAATCATACTGGTTTGAGATTTCTATGTGTTGTTTTTAACTTTTTTTGGCCCTCCAGCGTTTCAAGACAGGCCCTTACCTATATATGACCATCGTCATTAGGAATTGTGTACCTCTCGTCGTTGTTTATTATTGAGCAAGGAGGAAAATCCTTGCTTTGGATGACAAATTATGATCAACTCTAAAAGGAAGACTTTTGATGTGGTCCCTCGCCACTAACACTTATTGATTAAAACCTTAATCGTTTTAAATTTTTGATCAAAGTTCTTTAACTTTGTACACCTCATCATATTAATATTAATATATTTTCATGTCAAGAATAAAACTTGAGATTTTATGGTATTTAAAATCTCACATCTAATGAGCTATAAAAAAAATAAAAAAAAAAGGGCCAACAAAAAATATGGATTTTTTTTCAAAATTTTGATTGAATAAAAAATCAATATAACAATATAATTCTTTTTGAAAATGTATATTAATAGATGTTAAGTACATGTACGCATATATACACCAAAGGACATATTAATCCATAAATCAAATTACTTTGATATTTATGGGTGTGTATAAATTGGTTTTGGATAGTGGCAGCGAGAATGAGAGAACCAAGCTTTTTGATATCAAGGTTACTCACGATGCGTACAAAGTACTTCTCGTAAGACGCAACCGAACCTTGGGCATGCACTCTTTCTAATGAAGATGGAGACTTTGATGGAGCATTCATTTGTGCACTCTTTCTTTCTCCTTTTTATAGTGAAAAAGATGTATAGCGAGTCTTCAATGAAACACAAAACAATGTTTACATGCAAATGACCATTCCTGCAAACAATACCAAGTGCTTACATATATACATGTTTGTCATAATTGCACTCAGATGTTCGATCTGATAACATAAGCACGTGTCGATATTCTACATACATAAAAATGTCAGGAACTTTCATATAAAACTTTAAATGAACGGGTAAAATTGAGCATCTTCACAAAAAAAAAAAAATGTAATCAAAATTATCTTCTTAAATTAAAAACGAAAAGGTAATACTTAGCAAACAAAATGAACTTTTCCCTGGACGGTTGGACGGTGTGGCACTGCAACGTGGCTGCTTAAGGACAATGGGGCTGGAAATTCTAGGACGGTGGTGGAGGACGACCGCCAAAGACTGACTTAAGAGAAGGCTGCTGGAAATTCTAGGACGGCGGTGGATGCCGACCACCGCAGACTGACATAAGAGAAGGCCGCAAAGCCTCACTTCATCGTCATTCATGATTATTGTAAAATCATTTACACTAACTGACAAAAAAACTTATATGTAAGTATGTAACCAGTACGCTAAAGTGTTATCACTGCAAACAATTTATCCTTCGCGCCAACTGTTGACTACCCCGCATTGGTGAGAGGAAGTAGAGAGAGTTTAAATATAATGTATCTATTCTAATTAATATCGAGCTTTTTTATAATAAAATTTAACATTTGATGAATTAATCAAGTAGTAATTATCAAGTTAGGAATAGTATTGGTGACGTGGAGTTCTAGGCCTGTCAACTTGTTAGAAAAATTCAACATAATATCAGAGCCAAGTTTTCAGGCCGTGCAAGCCAAAATACTTGTCACCAAAAAGTGTGGCCTTTGACTTGTCATCAAGAAGTGTGAGTTTGAAAACAAGCATGGACGGAACGGTGTTATTAAAGTGGACTTTTGGTCCGTCCACCTAAAAAATAAGAAAGGGATCCTCTCTGGATTCCTTCCACCAAGTTTACTGATCCGGACTATTGAAATTTGATCAAACAACTACAAATAGGGACTCCTTTAAAAATTATAATAACCTTAATCATTAAATCAAATTTTAATTATCCGGATGAGTGGATTTTGTGAATTTAGTGAAATGGATTCAAGAGATACCCTTTCCAAAAAAATATTCAACCCCAACACTGTTCAATGGGTCTGCCTATGTGTTCTTGCTGGAGAGAGAATGGTCTGCACTGTTTCGGTGTAGCGCATGCCACCTTAAATCATGCAACGTCATTGATTTTTCCACAGATTTGGAATAAAAAACACAACAACTGATGTCAGCAGTGACATCAGCAGCCGTTATTCTTTTTTTTTAATCATAAAAAGGTAAAAAGTATGAATTGATGGAATCCGAATCTTCTTTATGAAGATTTTAGAAATTTATTCGGAATATTTTAGAAATTTGTGTATTATGTTCATTAAATTATGCGATCAAATATTATTTTAAATTTTTTTTAAAAATTAAATATAAATAATATTTGATGAAAAATGATTGTACATAATACGATAAACAGACATAATTTAAGAATTCTTAAAATTCTTACAAATGGAATGAGAATCATGCTAGGAATTGATGTACCCTAATATTTTTCATATATAAATAATACATTGTAACTGATGCGTGAGTGATGTCCACAATATTTCTCAATATGCTTAAAAGCTATAAAATATAATAAAGTAATGTTAAAAAGACAAAAACTATAAATAAAACTTTAAAAATTAAAGAATATAGAAGTTGATGATTGATTTATTACTTAAACGTTGATAGATATACTTATTTCCATGCTGATACATCATTTAACTTATAAATTTTATCTTTTTAGTATTATCCAATATAAAAATACCATTAGAGATGGTCTAATTATACCACCATTCTAAACAACTATAAGCATTCAGTGACTGATAAGAGCGATAATTCATACATGATTCATATAAAAAACATATTTTTGCAATTAATTTGTCTAAAGTAGTTTTAGTTTTTTTATTTTTTTATTTTTATGAACAAAAAGCAGTTTTAGTTTTGTTTTCGCTAAACATTCAGTAGTTTTCCTATTTGGCACACTTATGTTTTGCATACTTTGATAATTAGGCTTGACTAAATTTTAGGGTAATGTTATTCTCACACTCCATTTTACTTCTCACACTCTTATTAATTTTTGTCTATTGATCTTCTTTCTTTCACATGATCAGATGTCAAAAAATTAAGATAAGTGTGTGAGAGGGAAAAAGAAGTGTGTGGATAGCACCATCCAAATTTAATACTTAGTTAGCATCCCAAATCCGCATAGAATTTTATCTCATTGAATTTCATATAATTTCAAACACAGATGTTAGATTTTTATGCAGACGGTGAGGAAGGCCTTAGGTTTTGCTAGTTTTTTTTTTTTTTTTTTAATTTTTTAATTTTTATTATTTTTAATTTTATGTAGACTTAACAACGTTGAATTAGAGCTAACTATTAATTTTAATGAGTCATGTTTTAATTCATTGCATTATGAAAATGATTGAAATGTAGCTAAATGTACAAAATTAAATATAGAGACTCATGATTCCTAAAATACTTATATACTTTCATGTTTCAATATTTACTTGTACTTATTAGTATATTGTGAATAACATTCTTTGGCAATACTTTCTGGCAGATTTGTTTTCATATATTAAAAAGGGATATAAAACTTAAGGATAGTGTTATTCATACATTGTTTTTAGTTCTCTCACTCTCGGTAATTTGTTATCATTAAACTTCGTCAATTTATCCAATTCGACGATCGAAAATTAAAAAAATAAAAAAAAAGTGTGGAAAGAAAATATTAGTGTGCCAATAGAATTATCAAAACTTAATCTTAAATTAAAGGGGTCCTCGTTCTTCCCACAATGTAGTCACGTGCTTTCCCATACCCGAATCCGTATTAACAGAGATTTTGCCTTTTCATCCGCTGAGTCGCTAACCAATCCAACTCTACGGAAGACTAATCTTCATCGTCCAATCAAATAGTGTTACGAAATATATAAGACACAATTACATTACTGAAACAAAATGGTAACAACAATATTAAGGATCAAAATGTAGAAGATAAAACTTAGCTTGTATTGTAATATGTTAGATTTGTTACAACTGTCAATAGTCAGTTAGATGGTTAGGATCTGTTGTTAGCACAAGTGTGTGCAGCAAGTTGAATATATATATACACTCTGTAAACTTATTATTTTTCAATTAATGGAAAATACTTTTCCCATTATGGTATTAACCGCCTCAGTCTAACGACCTTCTCTCGATGCCCATGCTTCCTCGCTTCCTCTGCTTTCATTCTCAAACCTTAGCTATGGCAACTCAACCTTCTTCGTTCTCCGATTCTGGTTCCCAGGTTCATCTCCTTCCTACTGAGGTTCCGTGCCCTAATTCATCTGGCAATTCTTCGATTTCATCCATCACGATTCAGAATATTGGATCACTTATTCCGATCAAGCTTACTACAACAAATTACCTTACCTGGAGCGCTCTGTTTGTCCGATCTTCCACCGATACAATCTCATTGGAATTATTGATGGATCCATGGCTGCTCCACCGAAGTTTCTTTGTGATTCTACTGGAAATTGCATAACCATACTGAATCCAGAGTATGTCGCCTGGTTTGAAAATGATCAAAACATTCTCATCTGGATCAATTCTACTCTCTCTGAATCGTTGATTCTGTACACCGTTGGAGTCACATCTGCTCGTGATCTTTGGTCTGAACTTGAATTGCGTCTTGCAGCTACTTCTCAATCGCATATTCATGAACTTCGTTCTCGACTTCGCAATATTACAAAAGGTGATTCTCCTGCTACAGTTTATCTTCAGCAAATCAAAGATATTGATGATGCTCATGCAAATGTTGGTGTTTCGGTTAAGGATTCTGAGTTGATTTCAATGACTCTTTATGGTCTTCTTCCTGAATTCGACTCCTTCATCGATGCAATTCAATTTCGGCTTGGATCTACAACAATTGATGAGCTTCATGGACTGTTACTGAGAAAAGAAATTCATTTGGCAAATTGAAAGAAATCAGTATTTCCATCTTTTTTTTAGGCCTTTCATTCGACCTCTAGATCATCTTCTGCTGACCTTCTTCCTACACCATTGCCAAACCCTAATCCTTAGGCATTTGTTGCTCAGAATTTCAACCATGTCAACTCACACCAAGGTTGTGGAATGGATCGCAACTCTTCCAACCCTAGGCAGTTTCAATCTCGTGGAATGTATTGCAATTTCTCCACTTATCGATCCAACAATCAGCGCAGAATTACAATCATCCACACAATCAACGCCAAACCTATAATAGTGGAGGCTGCTATGGAAGAAGGATTTATTGTCAACTCTATCATGAATATAATCATGAAGCAATTCAATGTCCTCAGTGCATGAATCCTAATTTTGGCATCAAATCTTCTCAATCTGCTATGTGTGCCAGCGCCAAGTCTTCTCAATTTGGTTATCCTACTTGGCTCCTTGATTCCGGTGCCAGTTTTCACATGACAAATTCATATGCCAATCTCCAAAATCTAGAGCCATATATTGGTCCAGAACAAGTTTATATTGGTGACGGCAAATGTTTGCCCATACTAAATTATGGTTCTTCTACAATTCATACATATGCTCACACGTTTAATCTCAATAATGTATTACATGTTCCTGATTTGAAACAAGATTTACTCTCTGCCAATCAGTTTACCATTGATAATTGGTGCTCTATTCACATTTATCCATCTCATTTTACTGTAAAGATATTTCTTCAGAAATGATGCTTTTTAAAGGCTTTGTGAGGGATGACTTTATCCTCACTGCATCTCTCATTCTTATTGGAAATCAACATATGTTTGCTGCATCTATCACTACATCTCAGGATGTTTGGCACCAACGCTTGGGATATCCCTCAGTCGAAGTGTTAAATAAGTTGACTTCAACATCTAGCATTCATGTATCTACTAGTATAACCAAGTCTTTCTACTCTAATTGTGCTTTAGTCAGGAGTTCTAAACTCTCTTTTGGGTCTATAACCAGTACTTCTTGAAAACCCTTGGAGTTTTTGCATATAGTTGTGTGGGGACCTTCACTAGTTCCTAGTATCATAAGATATAGGTACTATATCATCTTTGTGGATGATTTCACCAAGTACACTTGGTTCTTTCCTCTCAAGTGTAAATTTGATGGGTTTACTACATTTGTACATTTCAAACTTCTTGTTGAAAACTTGTTGGGAAATAAAATTGTTACTCTTCGATCTGACTCTGGTGGAGAATATCTCAGTTCTATGTTCATTACTTATCTTAAGGATAATGGTATTCATCATCAGTTAAGTTGCCCTCATACCCCAGAACAAAATGGGTGTGCTGAGCGCAAACATGGGAACTTGGTTGAAACTGCTCGAACCCTCTTAACTACTTCTATGGTTCCACATGTGTGTTGGGTTGAGGCTTTCTCCACAACCATCTATCTCATTAATAGATTGCCTACTGTGCATCATCCTTCACCTTATGAGTTACTGTTTAAAAAGTCCTCGAATTATACTTCTCTAAGAGTATTTGGTTACAGCTGTTTTCCATGGTTAAAACCATATACTTCATCTAAATTGGAGCCTAAAAGTAAAGCTTGTGTCTTCATTGGTTATAGCCTCAATCATAAATGGTATATATGTCTTGACTTGCATACTAAGAAAGTCTACATTTCCAGACATGTCCAATTTGATGACTATACATTTCCATTCCATTCCAAAGTTCCAGATTTATCCTCTACTCAAAGTTCTCCATTATTATCTTCACATACTATTCCTACTACCCTTACTTTTCCTCAATTAACTATTTCTCACCCTACACCTCCACCTTCTCTTTCATCTCATTCTGCTATACCTTCACCTTTATCATCTCATTGTCCTTCACCTTCAATCCCAGATACCACTATCCTATATCATCTACTCAACCTATTATATCTCCAACCCCCATCTAATACTCATCCTATGCATACTAAATCCAAAGCAGGAATTTATAAACCTAAAGCCCTTCTTTCCACTAAACATCCTTTACCATCATATGTTTCCCCAAACTATTTACCTTCTACCTATCTTCAAGCTTCCAAATTACCACAATGGAGACAAGCTATGCAAGAAGAATTCAATGCACTTCTCCAAACTGGAGCTTGGAAATTGGTTCCTTTTAACCCATCTCAAAATGTTGTAGGCTGCAAATGGGTATTTCAGATATAAAAAAAAGGCTGATGGCTCTATAGATCGTTATAAAGCTGGGTTGATGGCCAAAGGGGTCTCACCAACAATAGGGTTTGGATTACACAGATACTTTCAGCCCAGTTGCAAAGCCTATTACCATTAGGCTTCTTTTGACCATGGCAGTTCAGTTTGATTGGTTTTTAAACCAACTTGATGTTAGTAATGCTTTTCTCCATGATAATCTTTTTTGAAGATGTATTCATGAAGCAGCCCTCTAGCTTTGAAGATCCAACTAAACCAACTCATGTGTGTCATTTACAAAAGTCTCTATTTGGGTTGAAACAAGCTCCAAGAGCTTGGTATGACAAACTGCATAGTGCTCTACATTCTATGGGTTTCATTAGTTCTATAAATGATCACTATCTGTTTATTAAAAAGGATCATACATTAGTGTTTGTATTAGTGTATGTTGATGACATATTAGTGACAGGGCCCTCTTCTCAAGCTTGTCAAGCTACCATTTCTCATCTCAGTTCCTTGTTTCCTATCAAGGATTTTGGCCCCTTGCACTACTTTCTTGGACTTAAGGTCAAGAGGTCTTCCAAATGGATTCTTCTATCTCAAACAAAGTACATACTCAATTTGCTGCAAAAAGCCAAAATGGATGATGCTAAGCCATCCGCCACACCTTTGAGCACCTTAAAATTGGATCACTCATCTCCATTACTCTCTTATCATACTGAGTATTTAGTTGGTGGTTTGCAATATTTGACTTGGACTAGGCTTGATCTTTCATTTGCAATAAACCTTGTGTGTCAATTTATACACAGTCCAAGACAATCACACCTCCAAGCAGTCAAAAGAATTCTGCGATATCTCAAAGGCTCTTGACTTAGGTTTTGGTTTCCTGAATGCCAAATCTCTCAGTATTCATGCTTATTCTGATGCTGACTGGGCATGGTGTTCTATTGATCGAAGAAGTACCAGTGGTTTATGTATATACTTGGGTAATTATCTCCTTAATTGGAGTGCTAAAAAGTACCCAATAATGGCTAGATCATTTACAGAAGCTGAGTACAGATCATTGGCAAATACAGCTGCAGAAATCACTTGGATTTGTAAGTTGTTATTTGATATTGGTTTGACTCTTCCAGCACCTCCACAACTATGATGTGATAACATCTCTACAATAGGATAACATAGTTAGCTCGTGAAAGTGTTGATGTTACTTAAGGGTACTTAGGTAACATAAGATAAACACAATGTGATGACAAAAAAATGCAGTTGGGGCACATGATGGCAACAAATGCAGTGGGGGCACGTGCCTCCACAGGTCCTTACATAGCTCACCCTTGATATTCTATGTACTGTGAAGGTTGGAGAAGTAATCTAGGCACATAATGTTACATAGTAAATTGTAGCAATTGTATATGAACTAAAAATTCATTATTATAGTAAATTGTAGCAATTGTATATGAATTAAAAATTCATTATTATTGGTTCTTCAACTCATCAAAACATGTAGATATAGTTATTTTCGTCAACTCTGTCAGAATTCTGTCAAAATAAGTTATGTTGGAAGGACTATTGCTACAATTGGGTTAAAGTTGAGGGATTATTGCTACAATTGAGTTAAAGTTGAGAGATTATTGCTTCAATTGGGTTAAAGTTTAGGGATCATTTCTCTAGTTGAATTACAGTTGAGGGACCATTGATATAATTTTTCTTATTTGACTTTTCCTCTTTGCCCCTTGATTTAGCCTGACATGAATGACACATGACTCATTTTGACGAAAGTTTTAATAGAGTTGGTGAAAAAAACCATAGTTGCATGTTTTGTTGAGTTGAAGGACCAATGGTAATGGATTTTTAGTTAAGAGACCATTGCTTCAATTGAGTTAAAGTTGAAGAACCATTGCTACAGTTACACTAATGTTGAATTCACAATAATTGGATATCAAACTTATTATACAACAGTTGAACTCAAAACCTTGTATTTGCAAGTGAGGAGACGGTGTTAGTGATTAAGGCTTGATAAGTTTAAGATTTTATTTTCTCTCGAAGTTTAGGAGTTCTTTCCGCTAAATTTCAAAACACAAGGATCAAAATGTTCAAATTTTATTAAGAGAAAAACTTAGATCAAACAAGAATGTTAAAATAATAGTATATCAAACAAATCATTGAACATCGCGTGAAATACTTATTTTATTGTATTGGCCCAAATTCCCGTCAAGGAACGGTGGACCAGCCCACCTTTTATAGGTGGTGTGGATGAAGCTCTATCTCTAGGCAATTTGCTCATTGTTCAAGGTATTAAACCTTTGATTTGGGACTTTTGCGCCATGATTTGGGGCCTTTCGCTCAAACTCTCCCATAATTTCAAATCAACCCTCCAACCACTTACATCCATCACTGACATCCCCTTCAGATTTGACGGATCTCATTTCAACACTAATTCGCTGCTTTATCCATGGTTCTCTTTGATTAAGGCAACTATATGTTGTCACCCTTACAAATGTCTGGGGTCTCCTTGACTTGGTGTTTCACCACCTGAATTTTTTCATTTTAGCTTGGATTTGAGCATTTAGATGCCAATTATGTGTTTGTTTTCAGTTAAGGACTGGAATTGTGACAATTGGAATGGACATTATTTATTTTGCTCTGCAGATATGGCTCATTTTCACTGGCGTTGAGACGA
Organism: Pyrus communis; assembly: GCF_963583255.1. Classification (NCBI taxonomy): domain Eukaryota; kingdom Viridiplantae; phylum Streptophyta; class Magnoliopsida; order Rosales; family Rosaceae; genus Pyrus; species Pyrus communis. The sequence goes on along the minus strand of NC_084806.1, from coordinate 7,501,010 downwards.
ATAAGCTTGAGTTTTGCTTTCTACATAGATTTTTTTTTTTTTTTGTTCGCTGGTTGTTGCCACCAATTATGCTGCCGAGGAGGCGGCATGTAAATTTTGATTTAGAATTTTTTGGTCTTTCTGTATGGTCACTTTTAGGTCTTTTTGTGTAGTCTTAACTCTTACGTTAAAACACATTCTAGTATAGATAAGAATCTTTACTCATACGTTGAATACATAAATAGAGTCTCATTTGTATATGTCCCATTTATAAAGCAGTTGTCATTTGCCCACCTTCGTCATCGGAGTCTCTATATTATGTTCTTTTCGACTTTGTCTTTAAAAATCCCAATGACCAAGAAAAAAAAATTTCAAGACGGTGCGAAAAAAAATTTACCAAAAAGAAATTTAACAATAATTAACATGCCAATGTAGATGACAGCGCAGCAAAAAGGTCGACGATAGCGATGTTATCACCAGTTTATTCGAATGGGCTCCATCTCTAAGATATTTTTTTTTCCCGGAGGCCTTTTAATAATGACAGAGCATGTCAGCAACCTCCCCATAGATAGTAAAAAAGATTTGCTATTACTCATACTCGTACGATCCACTTCCTATTTCCATCCATTTCCGTTTAAACAACAAATAAAATAGTAAAAAAAATATCGGCATCGCGATCCGAAGCCTAAATGGAAAAACAGACACTCCATTTAGTCATTTTTTGCTCTCATAATTCATTCTGCTCCCTGAATTTTGAGAAAATCTCTCTCAAAGTTTGAAACTCTGAATTTTTCTGCAAATTTTGGAGTCGTTTGATACTGGTAGGTGGGAAATTAGGGATATAGAAATGGTGAGCCCCAAATCTGGAGGTGTAGAAGGGGTGTCCTGCGATTTCTGCAGCGACCAGCCGGCGGTTCTCTACTGCCGGGCAGACTCCGCCAAGCTCTGCTTGTTCTGCGACCAACTCGTCCACTCCGCTAACTTGCTCTCCCGGAAGCACGAGCGCTCTCTGATCTGTGATAATTGCGCCTCGGAGGCCGTCTCAGTCCGCTGCTCCACCGACAACCTCGTTCTCTGCCAGGAGTGCGATTGGGACGCCCACGGTAGCTGCTCTGTCTCCGCGGCGCACGATCGCACCCCTCTCGAGGGATTCTCCGGCTGCCCCTCGGCACTCGAGCTCGCCTCTCTTTTGGGTCTGGATCTCCAGGACAAGACTCTGCCGGCTCGACCCGACCTGCAGTCCCAGAACTGGGATATGGGTTTGCCGTCCATGGATTCGTCTTGGAACGGGTTTGGACTGCAGGACTTGATGGTGCCCAATCGCAACCAGAACTGCGTCGTTTACCCGACTGGTGAAATGAAGAGACAGAATAGTGGGGGCATAGGCGGGAAACAAAAGCACGGGATACAGAAGCAGCTGCTGGAGTTGTTTAAGAGAGACTTGGATGGTGGAGGTGGAGGTGGCAGTGGAAGCGGTGGTGCTGAGAATTTGGTGCCAGGTACGCCAGCAAGGAATGGTTGGCAGGAGGAGAATGGGAGTGAGAATATGGAAGGGCATGCTTCAATTGATGTGAGGAATGAGAATGGAGGTGTTGACGGGGTTGTAGCTCCAGCTGCTGCTCCGCAGCCAGTGTTGCAGCAGCAAACACCCTTTACGACTCTGCTCATGATGCCGGAAGAGAACCGTGACGGTGACATGTTGTGGGATAGCAATCCCCATGGACACAACACTCAGGTATCATCCCGAATTTGCTTTTAGTTTGTTTGATGTCAATTGAACTTAATTCCTGAATTGAGCTTTAGTCAAAACACATTGATAACGAATCTACATAATTAATCGAGATTTCAATCTTACAAGACAATGGAAGCAAGGTTTAACCGAGATTTCACCTGTGCGTATTTAATCTGTGTTTGCGTTTCTCTTCTAGCTTATCGCGCTCCTTCCTTTTATATTGAACAACTCTCACTCTTACTAGTTCCACTATCTGTCTACACCTAACTCTAGAACTTCATATAGTGGAGTATGAGAGCAAAGAGCAAAGAAATTAGTTCCTTTCGTCGATGAGATTTCAGTTGTGAACTCGTTCCTCTTGTGGTTCCCAATTTGATTTTGTTTACTTCCTCTGCAAGTTATCTTTTGGCTTTGATAGGACTGAATTCTTTTCCAGTATTAAGGGTTTTATATGCTATAGTATCTTGTCTTTAATTGTGAAGGCTTTGCATAACTAATGGATTAGCATTAATAGTAAGTTCCCCATTACAATAAGATATGTGTGCGACTATGATAGTCACGCTAACTTGCTACTGGCTCGCAGATATGGGATTTTAATTTAGGACGGTTGAGGGATCATGAAGAGTCAGGTCCATTGGAAGTCACATATGGTTCAAACGATTCAGGATTTATGATCAAGAATTTTAGCGAACTTGTGAAAGAAACATCATTGACTGATACAAAAATGTTCAGAGATATGTACCAGGTGAACTGCCCTATTGGACATGAGGACATAAAATTCAATGTAAGTCCTTTCTGTATTCATTTGTTTGTTCACTGAGGCATTGTAAATACATCAATACCATACTGTCCTCATACGGAACCTTTTGTCATGTTCAAGTATTTCGTACTCCAATCAATCTCGACAGGTTTCTATATGTAGTGGTTGTTGTTGGAAAATGTTATGAAATCAATACACTCTAGAACCCCCTGTATGTGATTTAAACCTCACTTTTGTTTTAGAGATGTATAAGTTCCATATGTGGTAATCCCTCTTGCTTTTTATGCAATCTAACTAGAAATTCAAAATCTTTATGTAGCAAGTAATGAACCAATGTTCTATTACTGAATGGCACAAAATGGTCAATATTGTAAACAAAAGTCTTTATGAGTGTTAAACTTTGCAAGTTGTCTTTTGATGATTGGAACTCGCATATTTTAGACATTGATATTGAAGCATTTATGCGTAACTTCTTGTATGTAAACTTTGGTTCTTTAATTGTGAGGGCTGCAGTTGAATTTTGACGGCCATCATCAGGGTCCAGCAACATCCGCAAGCAGCAACGTCCCTATTGGACAGCCATCATCAGGGTCGGTATTTGGCGAAGACAAATGTTCTGGTTCCTCTACCGACATCAATTTTATGGAACAATCATTTGTTATGAAGGGTGACAGTCTGAGAACAGTAGGAACAAAGGCGGACATGGAGTTGCTTGCACAAAACAGAGGCAACGCCATGCTTCGTTACAAAGAGAAGAAGAAAACCCGAAGGTACATTTCCTTTTTATCTTCTTCTACTTAACCCTTCCCACCACTGTATAACAGGACTTGTGCCATTTTTGTGAACAGATATGAGAAGCACATAAGGTACGAGTCAAGGAAGGCAAGAGCTGATACTAGGAAGCGAGTCAAGGGTCGATTTGTGAAGGCTACTACCGAGGCTCCCGATGGTTAGATCCATGTCGACTTAGGCTTCTCCTAGCTCTTTGTTTGTAAATATTTGTTACTTTCGTCGCAAGGCAAATGTATAATTATGCACTCGTTAACTCCATGAGATCAAATACTATGTGTTTGTTCTGTCTATTTGGCTGCGACGTGTATGCCTGCATATAAACAGCTCCGCTGCTCTCCCAGAACAAAGACAATAGGTGAAAAAAATCAAAGCTATCCAATAAAACAGTACTTTCTACAAAATCAACACTTTGATTCTTGCCAAGGAATCGAAAGAGAAGACAACCCAAGTTGTCATTCTAAAGACAAAGAAACTTCCATTGAACTAGTAAACACCCTCGGAATTTTTACCATATCTTACACATTTTGGTCACAATTTTCTCTATTTTTTTTATTGGTTTACAGTTTATATCTACGGGGTGCCGGCTTCGACTCACAAGTCGAAAACTCACAATGTATTATTTCAGAATTATTTGATATTTCGTTTTCTAAGACTTAAATAAAACGGGGACCTGAGGTTGAGGTGTCCAAAACATATTGTGGGTCGCCAGTTGGGGAAGTTAAAAAACATGGCGACTGTGTTATGTAAAGGATATCATCACCTTGCAATCTTGTTTTATGTACGTCTGTAACGTCTCTCCTCGTTTTCTATGAAAATGAGCATTTTTCATCAATAATCGGCTGCTCTCTCTTTTTTTTTTTTTTTTTTTTTTTTTTTTTTGTGTTTGCTATATATGATTTGCAGTTACCACTAAATGAAAAAAAAAAAAAAAAAAAAAAAAAGAGAAAAGAATACAAAATGCATAAATAATATATCTATGCATTTTAGTTGCAGATTCTCTGATTCTTTTACTGGTTTATGGTCTTATACATCATTGTACATTAACTCATCAATAGGGATCTCGAGGTGATGGCAGTACCTCAAATTTATTATTCGATGCCAATTGAAAAAGTCGAAAGAAATAACGACATGTGATGTGCGATGTGTTCCCTAAACTTTTGAGAGATGACTGTGGACTTTTCCTCCCGTCAACCTTAATTCCTGATGCATTCCAGTGGTCGCCAATTTCATAATCCCAACAACACCGGTGTCCTTAAGGGATCCCCATCTATATATACTAAATTATCAATGTCAATGCTGGTTTATCTTACGTATGAAATCCCAGTTCCTCTATAAAAGGAACAATTCAAGCTCTACTTTGATTACCGCTTAGATTCTATCATTTTGTATAACTGATGTGTTTTCCAGGTTGGCTTGGTTTTCTACTTGCGGTTGCAGTAGCCATTGCATCAGTGGGTTGCAACTCGGAAGGTATGCTCTAATGTCTGGAAAATGAAGTTAGCCGACCCAAAAAATGTCCTCCAGGACTGGAATCCAACGTCGCCAAATCCATGCAGCTGGTACCGTGTTACAAGGGTGTAAGTGGTTTTATTGACATTGAACTCAACACCTTGCTATTGCTGCAAATTCCTTCCACTAATTAGCCTCCCTTGGAAGTTTTGGTAACAAGTAATCAAACAAATTACTACGTATCTTATTACTACGAAGTTATTTTTTATTGATCTTAGTTTAAATTCTATAGCTGAGTCAGTTTGATCTGCTCCTTACTCTTTTCTTCTTCTTTATTGGCATGTATTAATGGGACTACAATTACAAGAATAATACAATATCGTAAAGCTCGGAAATAAACGAAGATGGCGAGTTAGAATACCAACATGAAACTTGGGATTCCGAAAGCCCAATAAACTTAAGCCTATGTTATTTAGAAAGGTCTTATTGAACTAGGTTTGAGTTCAAATTAGTTTAGATCAGTCGTATTGGAAGAGGTTTGGATGTCCTAGTTTACATAGGATTAAAATTGAAATTGAATCCTAAATTACTCACTGATATTAAAACTAGGAGACAAATGTTGGTTTCCTACAAGGATTCTAATGGAAGAATCATAGGAATTGTTTGTCTATATAAAGGTGGCATTTATTTATTATCCCACTCATTCTTGGACTAAAACTTATTGTTAGTTGATTGAAAAACTGATAGAGGGGAGAACGTCAGCTTTGGAAGATCATGGTTTCATAGCTTCTTCATCGGCTTCTAGGTCAGATTTTTAATCCTATGTGTATCGTATGTGTAACCTTGATTATACATATCAGTAACTATATTGACAATAATATAATGGTCATTTTTCTGTTGCAGCTCCAAAATACATACATGTTTGACTATGTGAGTTTGAGTTGTAAATGCAGATCAATATAATTGTGATGGCTGGAACTGGTTGTGTTGTATAGTGTATTCTTAGTTTCTTTTATTATAAAAATAAAAAGAAAAGAAAATTCATTTTTCACTAAATGTGACATAAGATGTGAACTTGATGAATAATAAAAATCGACCTTAATCTGTTTTGCTTTGTTTTATTTTCGTTCTGAAATGTGAACTAAAGAGACCCCATAGACAACTAGCAAAGGTGACTTTGGATGATCAAGCAAGCATTATAATCTAAAGCAAATAAAGTACAAAACTACAAATCAAATTTTGAGTAGGGAAGGTCAAAAGCAGCGGGAAACTGTTTGCCTTTTTCATTAGCATGTCACTCAGTCAAATATGATGCATTATTCAAAACTATTATAAAGATACTTTTTGTTGTTCTTCTTCCTTCTTTTCAATTTAACTAATCAATTGTATCATGCATCATGATCATGACCCTCCACCTCAATCTCAAAAATCAAATCCCTACTGCCAAACGCGTATCTTTACTTCTAGGATGATCCTCTCCGGATCTTCTTTGTTAGGATATTTGAGGATCCTCCAATCACATACGTTCATCATACATCATACGGTTAGAAATTATTGTAAAGTTTTTTTATTTAAAATTGAATATAAACAATACCTAACAAACACTGACCACACGATATACGATGAACGAATATGATCGGAGGATCTGCGGGATGCTCGCAAAAAGAAATTGGCAAGGATCCTCTCTCTCTTTACTTTTGAATCGCGTTGATAAATTACAGACTTATTTGAATGACTACTACTATTTGAATCTTATTTGCTGCTGATGAAAATTTTAATATGTGAATTTCACATATATTAAATTTATTATTTGAATTATATTTATAAATGTGATTCGCAAGATCAGTAAAACCAAATCCTATCTTAATTCATGAGTCTCGCAAAATCACCGGGGACAATGGGGGGAAACTTTGTGACAATTCAAAACTCGTGAGGTAGTGATTATACACTCAATTGTCCATATATATAGAAAGCTTTTTCCGTTTGAAGAAGATTAAGTGGATGGCTTTTTTATAGTTTGTTACTTTGTTCCACCTTTCTCCAATTCTATGATGAAGTGAAAAAATAAAGTGGGGAAGATTTGCGATTTAAGTGCTTTTCGGTTGGTCAAGTCACTTCTTTTAAGGAGAAGGAAGTGACCATGCATGAATCATGTCTAATGTCTATTATACAAGAAGGTCTTTGCCTTGTCCCACTCTCACCCACCCATCTCTATATTACTCTATGTGCATGTAATGAATGGAACCCTACTAAACACACATGCACATGTTGTCGTGGATCAACCAAAAGAAAAGTCAGGGACTCATCATGAAGATAGAATAAGACCGAAAGTTATAATATTCTCCGAAGTATAGTATCCATTGGAATTTTAAGCTGTTGGTGTTTTCGATTATTGAATCTTTGCTATAAAAAAAATCAATGTTTATGAGAATTTTGATATGTACTATACTCCAAATCATACTAAAAAGTTCTAAGAAAAGACTTCTTAATTTAAACTAGAAGATGGACCCCTATTAATATTATCACACTAGCCATTACATTAAAAGACGAGTTTCACATGCATGCCTATAACAATCACCACACCTTTGTAATAATTCTTAGATGCAGAGTGGACCAGATACTCCATATATAATTACTTACTCCAAAACAAATGACTGCCGATTGTGTATTTGTGATCACATAAATGAACCGAAAACTTGGATTGTAAGTATATATGGGTTCTTTCTCTAACAGTGAATATTGGCTCAAAGCTCAATCATCAATATTGTCAATATTGTTAGAATAATTAGCAATTAGGGTTTCTCTACGGTCGACCTGTTGTATAACCATCGTTGCAATTAGGGTTTCTCATTTTTTTGGGGTCACCAATTAGGGTTTCTATAGGGTCTTCCGTCTATGCATATTTATGTGTTATGTCGACTTTTGCAAGATGTAGTATTTTCATATGTTGATGTCTTGCATGTGGCCGATCATATCAATGGTTAGGATATCGCTTTTAATAATAATAAAAAAAATTATACTGATATCTTGTCAACATGCATTATGCAGTATTCTCCTTTCATTTCAGTTAATAGAATATATAAGAATCACAATTTACAATCAGTTTTCTTTGTTTTTTGAAAGATAAAAAAACTTACACATAGAATACGTAGAGGATTCTATTTCCAAAATTATCAAAAAGTAACTTAAAAATTATTAATATGAGAAAAATTAGCAAATCAAATACAAGACTGACTATTGTTATGTGTCAAGAGCAAAAGAATCGGCGGTCATATTGGCTTCTCTAAATATGTGATTAATTGTGTAATGTGGAATTCGTTCCAATATATAAATGTCAAATATCCGTGATAATGAATGAAATCTGTCATAGTATGTATCTCTTTCTTGATTGCAATGAATCAAAATTTTGCAAATCAATTTTCATTGTACCTCTTTCTTTAAGTTGTTTACAGTCACATTATTCTTAACACCTTTTGCATACTTGAGAATCGAAACAGCTTCTTCTAAATTTGAAAATAAACCGAGGTCAAGAACTTTGCTTGGTGCAATTTGGTTGACTTTGGTAGTGCTAATGGAACTATGTTCCTTTAAAAGCAGGCCTCTCAATGCCGAATGTGGGTATAAAATATGTACTTATATTCATCCAAATCTGTACTATATATGCCTACTGTGTACAATAATAAATTAAGCATAGTCTCTGTATAGAGGTATTCCCGACCACCACAGATTTCCAAGTTGCATTATTCCCCAATGCTTATATGTATGCTCTTTATAATTGTCCCTATCTATGCTTTAACCTTGGGGAATAAAACAAAGACCAAAGCATCAGTTTCTAACAAGTCTCCTTCTGTTGCGGCATCAGTAATCTTACATGATATTGATACATCATCATCCTTCAATACTTACGCACTGCACCACTGTAAACATTTTTTTTAACTTTATGGGGACGTCCCTGCAGTTTTGTTGTGTGAGTCCGTCCCACAAGTGTTAAGTCTTGTGTTTGGTTCCGACAGAGGTTCAAAGATATGTCTGGATTCTCCCACCCATCTCTCTTTTCAAAGCTGCCATGCACGCAAACCTCTACCCTGTCCATTTTTATCGTCAGGTTTCACACATAAAAAAAAAAATAGAAAATTAAATTGAACACATTGGGAGGGAATGGTCCGAATGGAACAAAATCATTTCAGGACACTCCTTTTTTCTTATGCCACATTCGTTTTTTAGTGTTTTTTTATACTACTTTGGTTTATTCAATTCAAATGTTACAAATAAATAAAACATGTAGGAAAAATAGTTTGAAAAAATTAAATTAGATTTAACATACGTTTTTGGTTGTGCCACCACACTAAAGTCACCCATAAAATGAGGTACGTATCAAAACTCAGAATCCCTTACATCTGGATAAGTAGAACCCAAATTTTCTCTAAGTAACTATAAACAACTACCACTAGATCAATAGTCCCTTGTCATCTGTAGTATAAGCAATATTTTCAAAATTACATATATCACTTTTTTGTTCGAAGAAGCACTTGAATTAGAAAATTATGCGACTTACAACACGTGATTATAGAAAATTAGAAATTCGGGATCAATTTCGATTGCAAATTGTGGCAAATGGAATGAGACAAAAGGTTAGCTCCAAAACAAAACATAAAAGGAAAAATGAGATGGGCAGATTTGTCGTCTTGAGAAAAAGATAGGGGTATCTAATGAACAATACGAGCAAGAATATAAATACTAACCTTCATGCGAAGGTATTTTTTAAATCATTGTATGATATACGTGATTTGCACGTTTTAAATGTATTTATATACGTAAATTGATAAAAGGAAAGTCAAATATTTGAAGGAAATGAATAATTTTAGATCATGCTAAAAGAAACTCCTTATAAACCAATTAAAGCAGCTGAATCCACCTAATAAAATCGATCTCACTATTGAATTTATATTAAGAATAGGGAAAATAATATTTAATAAACAACTAATTGAATCACATTATTGCTAGCCTATGGTGAGGCTAAGTCCACCCCCTTCCCCTTACTGTAGATAATATCGTTTGTTTAAAAAAAAAATTCATTTGACAACTAATTTAATCACATTATTATTCGCGTGTGAAAGACCTTTATTATAACCGGCATTACACGCCTCTTAAGATATTTTGAAAGTGTTTAAAAATAGAGAAAATAATATTTAATAAACAACTGATTGAATCACATTATTATTAGTCTATTATGAGGTACTAATTATTTAAATAAAAAATTTTAAAAAAAAATGTACAAAAAAATTTATTTATTAAAAAAAATAGTGTTGAAATGATGAAAATACTCATGTCACATTTGATGCATTATTTTGGATTGCTTTTGAAGTTTTTTGTTTGAAGGGCATTTTTATCCAATTCTTTTAAATGAAGCTTGTAACACTAAAAAAACACTGTTTATTGAGCCATTGGCTTTATATATAAAGATATAGAATAAAAAAGAGAAAACCATACAAAGTCCCACGCTACTAAAGCTTTGGTAATTACTTTTCCTTGCACAAAGAAGAGATATTTTTCAATCTGACTCAAGCACGGTACTAAACACCATATGTTATTATATAATTAGAGGAATATTTGAATTTTTTTTCTTCAATTGTATAATGATCTGTGCCGGAACATGAAATGGTACACCATATATTATTATACAATTGAAAAAATAAATTTTTTAATCATTAATCTAATTATATATAATAACATATAGCATACCGTCGGTATTTAAGACACATGAAAAATCTCACCTTCTTAACGGAAACTTTCTCCTTTTTATGGGCTCTATAAATTCCCCCACCAAATTTTGATTCCTTGCTTTGTGCTTTGGAGGAAGAAGTAAAAACTCACTCTCCCATAAATCAGAAATCTCTCTGAATCTTTTTAGGTCCAGTAAGCTCAGCTTTTAAGTTTCAACCCCAACTCTCAAATAGTAAGCTTCTCTGTTGCAAATGGCGATCTGGGTTTTGCTGCTTCATCTTGTTGCTGCTGCCCTTGTTCTACTGTCACCCGCAACTGCAAACCTAGAAGGTAAACATGCAAAACAAGTTTAACTGTTTAAGTTTATTAGTTAATCACTTTCTTAAACACATGTTTTTAGACTATATATTCAGTATATATATTATGTTAACTCCAATTAATTAATGTGTTAAAACCCTTGTAATGTTTGTAATGGAATAATCAGGAGATGCCTTGTATGCTTTGAGACAAGCTGTGAAGGATCCGAACAGTGTTCTGCAGAGCTGGGATCCGACCTTGGTTGATCCCTGCACTTGGTTTCATGTCACCTGCGACGGCGACAATCGGGTTACTCGACTGTAATTCATCTACTCCCTTTCTTCTATTTTATTTTTTCCAATTTTTTGTAAAATTTGATTCAAGTTTTTCTTTATTTTTACTTTTTGGTAATTATAGTTTTGGCTTAGATATGTTGTGTACTTTTATCTGCTTGTTAGATTCTCTAAGGATTTCTACTTGTTTTACATTAATGAGCTAGGTTGTTGCTTTTTTCATCTTTTTATTATTTATTTATTTATTTAAATTTTTTTTTTTAAATTATGTTGGTTTGAACGCAAATTATCATGAACCTATTAAGCTTAATTTCTTGGTTATTTAATTTTTTTGCTTGGGTTGCAATTTTTGTTTGTATTTTAAACTTAATCATGTATTTCTATACAGATGAAGTAATTAGTGCTTAAAATAATGTGTTGCAGAGACCTTGGAAATGCAAACCTGTCGGGCAATCTTGTACCCGAGTTGGGGAGGCTCGAGCGCCTTCAGTACCTGTGAGTCTCGCAATTTTATTCGATACTCGTTATTAGCGTTCGAAAAAAAATCGCCATGCATTCTTCCAAGTGTCGATAGTAGCTCCCTTTCGTTTTTCTTACTTTTCTTGTTTCTTTGGAAGTGAGTCGGTCTGGACTCTGTAGTGTGGACCTGGTGAAGGTTTTATTGATTCATAAAAAAACTTCAATCGATATGAGGTGGAATTTAAGAGATCCTCTCCGGATCTATTCCACCAAGATCTTCGGATCAAGTGATTCAAATTTTTAAAATTTGATCAAACGATTAAAAGCAGAGACCATTTTAAAAGTTATAATAATTTTAACCGTTGGATCAAATTTTAAAGACTCGAATCACTTGATCTGGGACATTGGTGGAAGAGATCAGGAAATAATCTCTTTCCGAATAAATTATCAATGTCACCAACCCCACCAGCCAGACAGTCCATCACCGTCGGATTATGGACCATCATCATGCACCATTAATTTTGGAATTTAATGATATATTTCTAGATTTTCCTGTATTTTGTGATCAGCGAGAGCATTTAGTTTTAGTGACTGATAGGAAGTATTGGTTGGTGTGTGTCTGTTGTATGTATTATAGGGAATTGTACATGAACAACTTGATGGGATCTATACCAAAACAACTTGGAGGATTGAAGAGCCTTGTGAGCTTGGATCTCTACCACAATAACTTCTCTGGGTCCATCCCACCCTCCCTATCCAACCTCTCCAATCTTAAATTCTTGTAAGCAATAATTTATCTGAGACAATGCACTGGTCAGTCGTCCATGCGCAAGTGTTCATTTATGTTATTTCAGCCATTGATCAACGGCTGGAATCTACCCACTCGTACATGGACGACTTTCTATATCAAAAGATACCCTTTGCTTAGTGGCTCATGTAAGTAAGTTGCATGCAGGAGACTGAATGGTAACAGATTGGCTGGAAGCATACCTAGAGAGCTTACCAAACTTCAAAGCCTCAAGATACTGTGAGTCATTTCTCCATGCATTCCCCACATTAACCTTTCATTACTTTCCTTCGAGAGAGGATCCTGGCCGGATCCTCTTTGTGAGGATTTCGAAGATTCTCAAATCACATCTCTTCATCGCAAATCGTGCGGTCAAAAATTATTGTAAATTTTTTATTTAAAATTAAATAAAAACCGTACTTGACGAAAACTAACCGCACGATACACGATGAACGAATATGATTAGAGGATCTCCGGATCCTCACAAAGAGGATCCCCGGATCCTCACAAAGAGGGTCCCCGGATCCTCACAAAGAGGATCCGGCGAGGATCCTTTCTCCTTTCCTTCTCCTTCTAACCTCATTAGGGTTAACATTAAATTAAATGATTTGTGCAGTGATGTATCCAACAACGATTTGTGTGGTACTTTCCCAACCACAGGCTCCTTCTCCAATTTCTCTGAAGAAAGGTGACTAACACACAAACATAATTAATAACCTTTATTTTTCTTTGTTTGTTTGGACTTTGGAGGCTGGATTCTTAGTGGGTTTTGTGTCTTTACTGTTTGTTTGGGTGCAGTTTCAAGAATAACCCAAGATTGGAAGGGCCAGAACTAATGGGATTTGTGAGATATGATAGTACCAGAGGAAGCTGCAAATGATGTGTGCCGCCACCACTACTACTGCTACCCAAAAGGCAACAAAGGGTTGCCATTTAGCAATTGGGAATCTCCACTTGTATTTAGATAATCCGTTAATCTATGGGAAGGGTTTTTGTGTTTCACTAATCAATGTGATTACTACAACTTAATTACTACATCAAGAGAGTCTTCACACTAATTCAGCACAGAAATTCTCCATTTGAGCCTGGTTGCTTGTGGAAATGGTTCAATTTGAGCCTGGTTACTTCTGTCGATGGGTATCTTTTACCCGTCGAAAAATGAAAGTGTTAATCATGTTAGTCATGTCCGGAATTCTCACCCCTATTGTTAATCGTGTTAGTCTCGTCCGAAATTATCACCCCTATTTGTTGCCAAAATGCATGATCATTCTGAACCTACGATTATATAAAAGAATTCCCAATCTACGATTACATAAAAAAATGAGTAAACACTTGATTGCTGGGGATGAATTACAAAATTCCTCAGATATATTTACATCTGTGCAAATAGCTACTAAAACTGACAAATCAACAAATATCATCAATAAAGTTATATTTACATCCGTGCACCTCTAGATGTGGAAGAGAACGCAATCTTTTGAACCTCCCCACAACAGTTTGTTGCCTAGTTAGAAACAAATGTCGCCGCCGGTGAATTTAATCAGTCTCCGCCTGCATTCAACGAATATGTTTCGACTTAGAAACAAGTAATTCGGTGCCACAACAACAGTAATTGAAGAACAAGGTGCATGATAAATTGATAAATATTTAGTCCCAGAAGTTGCTTTTCAGTCATGAAGTGCATAATAGCGTTAGTCTAATAGAACACCACCTCAACGTTCATATTTGGCGGCATAAAAAAGAAAGGGTGTAAGAATGTTCAAATTACCTCTGAATTGAACAGCCCGCGTGACAATCTCAGAGCTGGGTGACAGTGGGTTAGCTGTGTTAGGTAAGGTTATTGGAGTCAAAGGAGGTGAATTGTCTGGCATTTCAGGAACGGGGGTAGGGGAAGCTTCCTGTGGTTCAGTTACATGGAACTCCCCTGCTGTATGATCCCTTGTAGGTATAGAGTAACTACGAGGAAGGAGCCGAGGAGGTTTTGGCAGAGGAGCTGCTTTTGGTGACACCACTGGTTTATTTGTTGTTGATTGCATTTGTCGTCTGGGCACCAAGGGAGCTGAATAACCAACTAAACCCACACGTCTTGAAGCCTTGGAGGCAACCGGTGGCCTAGGAAGCTCATGAAGTTCACTTATTTTAGGAGAGGACATAAAAGTAGGCGAAGTATTTGGAGACACTTTAGGTGAAGTTGACAGAGGTTGAGACCCTGGATTGGGCAAAATAGGTCCAGAAAACATTTGGTGCTGGAACGAGGGGGTAGGTTTGGAAGCCCATGGCTCACTTGTCAATGGACCTGAGAATGCTTGCCTTTTCATTTTTTTTAAGTCAGAAGCAACCAGTGGATCCTGCCCCGAAAACACAACCTGACCTGGGAGAGGAGGGGGTAATCGATAAGGTGCTATATTATTGTTGCTCTCTTTGAGTACCGACGGCACATTTATAAAATTGGTTCCAGCAACTTTCTTCTCTCCCGTCTTTTCATTCCCTGGTTTCAAGGGTGACGAATGCCACAAATTGTGTGTTCGCTCACTTAAAGTTGTCTGTACAGTGTGGGGCACTGGCATACCTGATCCAGTAGAAATTGGTTTCTTATCAATTGGTGTTGGTAGTACATATGAGTGGAACTTCTGTGAGAATGATGGCTGCCTGTGTCTCATTTTTTCAGCTCGATCTAAATTAGTTTCAGCAAAGAGCGGAGCTGATTGGCTGACTCCCCTACGCTTACATGAAAATGAATTCCTGCAGAGTCTGTCCTGGAAGTAGGCAAAACGATACAAGACATGTAAGCTACAACAAATTAGAAATGTGAAGCGTTTTCAAGATAAATAAATAAACAAAAAGTCATCCACATCGGAATTTAGCATAGTAAAAAGTTAAACAGTTTCTACAACTGCATAACAGAAGTTTGACTGTTGTGTATTTAGCATCTGATGGGCAGAGCTGAAAACATGCAAGAACCAAACCAGTCAACAACCGTAGGGGATTACAGTACAGCCTTAAGTTATATAACCAAGACACTGTTGATTAGATAAAAATACATGAACTTCTAAAACTCGTTATCCGCACAGAGATACCACTGCAGGAATTTACCTTCATGCAATCAATCAAAAGGATATGATAGATTAATTCCAATTATAGTCTTATTTTTTATGGGACCAACCCAATCCAACCATGCATTTTAAGTGCATTACAAAGTGCATGACACAAACCTGAAATATTTGCGAATAGATGAATTGATAACAGAGCAGATGTTTACCTTTAGAGCTTCTACATGTCCTACTTTGGGAAAGGTAATGTCCGCCTGATCCAACTGCATTACAGATACGTTTTATGTCAAAATAACATAATAATCATGACAAAATGTTTCAGCAACTTGAAAGTAAAACATGACAACAAGGTCACCACGTCCACAACAATAACTACCAAAGTGGTTCGGAATAAGATTTTTCTAGCTTACACCAATAGAAGCATTCGCCATGACAAAAGACCAAATAGAAAAATCAAACTCTGGTTATTCTTTATACTCTTTCCTTCAATATTCATCTGGTTAATACACCATTATTTGCACAACATATGTCCATGTCTTGCTTATGAGTTGTATGCATGTGCAGCTGGATTTACCAGCTCTATTTTTTATTCCATTTTAAATGCCTTTCAAGGGAACAAATGCAGTTTAGCATAAGTAAATTCCACTGGAGTAATACCTCCATTGAGTTTCTTGAAGTAGAAACATCTTGATCTTGGTCATGTTTTTCAAGGTCAAAGCTCAATTCTCCATCATCATTCACACCAAAGCTATCATTGTCATCACTCTCATCATCATCGTTGTCACCATCCCCTTCATCATCTAGCCCATGGAACTCGTAATCAATATGCTTCTTCTCAGTTACCAATTTCACATGTGGCTCTACTGACTCAACAGACCTAAGTGCTTTCTTGAAAAAGGACAACTGTTTCAAGAGGAAAACTAAAGGAGTAAGAGCACTTTAACTAAGATGAACAACAACAAAAATGGGAGGAAACAAAAAATAAAAACCTGAGCAGCATGATGGCGAGCTGCCTGCGTGAGAAGACTATGAGATTGTCCTTGCTTCAGAGATTTCAACCGGAAAACAAATAATGTTGCCTCCTCATCATATTCATCGCGAGCCAATTGTATTTGCTGCATAGAAAAGCTTTCTCCTTTCCCACCACCTCTTGACCTCCCTTTTTCTTTGTATCTCTTTATCATAAAATCATATACATCTCTGTAGATCATAAGCCATATGAGAACACATTCAACTAAAAACAGATTTGCAAATATTGTTTGGAATACCTTTTTTCATCACATTGTAGTTTCATCTCCTGCATCAACATCAAGGAACAAACATCATCTTAACATTATGTGAATAATATGTGCACCCAGAAGCAATAACCCGTGTAAAATTGTTAATTACATCATAGATTGGATACACTTGTACAGAATTTGTGCATAGAAATGCATATACAACACTTTGTATGAGCTTATTAAATGATTGAGCCCAAGAAAACACACCTCAACTGTTTGAAGTTCATTCAGAAGAGATTCTGATGGAACTGCAATTGTCTGGAATATATGAGAGCGCTGCAGTATGCACAACAATGAAAATTTTAGTAAAGCAAACTCAATGAAAGGTTTCTTAAATTTTTTTTTTTTTTTTTTATACATAAAACGACAAAGCCTCACATAGCTATCAACAAGTTTATGGAGTTCATATTGCAGTTTCCCTAGCTTCAGTAGAACTGAACCTGCAAGAGAATTGACAAGTAAAAATGGGTTTGTTACTTTTCCTCAAATTTGATAGACCAGACAAACATTATAGGTGACCAGGATGCCAGAGGGGAGAAACAAAGTCCAACGGTTTGCTTACTACTTGAAGATAACTCAGAAATATCCGCATAAGGAACTTTTGATCTTACCACTTTCTTCATCATCATTTAGTGCAGTTTTCTGAAGAAGACAAGAACCCATTTCTCGCAGCGACTCCGAAAACTCTATAAACAAATTGGAAATGTATAAGAATACTATTCATCAAATCAGCATTCTAATGATCAAATTTAGAAACCCAATTGGAGGAATGCAGAAACAATTATTATCAGCTAAAATTAATAAATGTTGTTTCATATAGAATACAGTTGATGTGAATTATAAAAGTGTACAAGTCATACAAATAAGTTAAGAAAAATGATAATTTTATACCAACAAAAAACAAACCAAAGAAAAAAACAGAAATGGAAATACCATAAGCGCTATTAGCTGTGGCGGCAGCTGCAGCAAGTAAGCTATCATAGCAGTCCCTCATATCGAACATATCCTGCAATCAAAAACCCAATTTTTAGATTAGGTCAATCCTCAGATCCACCACCAATTCTCAAACCTAACTAACCAACTCCGCCCTGCTTCCAAACCGTACAATTCCAAATTTGATGAAATTTGGGGGTTTACGCATCGAGCGTCGTAAAGTCGGAAGCTTTGGTTTTGGGTTGTCGTAAAATATCCGAGTAAGGAACGAGGAGGGGGACGGCAGCGTACCTTGGAAGCCTGGGCGAGCTCGTCCAAGTGCGGCAGCGGCCGGAGATCACTTCGGTCCTTGGCATCGTGCTTGTGAAGTGCGAAACCTCGCAGCTTTCTGAGAGAGGTTTTCATTTGCCCTTCCTCTTGAATTCACGGAATTGAAATTACCCCACAAGTCTTCCCAAAGCTCTGAGCTTTTCCTGCAAATGCGCGAATTCAATTCAACAGCCGATGGGAAGAAGAAGAAGAAGAAGGAGTTTAATACGAATGAAGGCTAAAATGTTAATCTGGCAAATTAATAGTAAATTGGGAAATGTTTATTAAGTGCTTTATTACATCATCATCACGATTGTAATTGGGTTATGATTAATTAATTAATGTGAAAATTAGAATAATTTGTTGGTCAATTAAGGAAATTAGGACCAACGGAAAGATGAAGAAGAAGAAGAGAAGTTGGTCTATTTCTCTTGGGGTGGCGATAAATTAACTGCTAATCCGAAAATTATGCGAGGTTGACCGGCTTTCCGTTGACTCGTCTTCTTCTACGGAAGAATAATTAAACTGGTACGAATCCTACCGAGTCAGTGCGTCAGCATTTGCGTTCGCTTTCGCTTTCGCTTTCTTCGTTGTTGCTTCTTCCTTTTTCGTTTGTTGCTTCTTCTTTTTTTCGTTGAAAGATGATTTGCACTTTTGGGACTACTATACCATTCTACGATCATCATCAAATACCTATATGTATTTCAATTGTCACGCCAACGTTCAATTATTAATGCATGATATTATACGAATTTAACTTATGAATTAGACTGGCCGTGAAACTGTCATTTAGTCTCAATTTATCTTTTCAAATTTTCGCTTTGTGTCATTTTATTTGTTATAACTATCATTTTTTAACTGACTTGGTCTTACTTCATCCCATTCCATTTAAGAAACCTCAAATTCAAGGGTGTTTTGGATATTTCACTTTTTACACACCTATTTACCTCTAACATGCCTACTAAAACAGTCTCAATTTCAATTTTGATAAGTCTAATTCAACCCATGAGTTTTGGGCTTTTTTTTTTGGATAAATTATTCAATTAATAGAAAAAATTTGGAAACAAAATCATTTTAAAACTATTAAGACATTTAAAATTATAGTGAAGAAAATAAATGATTACAGTGCTTTTAAGAAACACTAAAATGACAACCATTTAATCGAACATTGATATTGTTTTTTACTTGGGTGATTTTTTGCAAAGATGATTATTTAGGAAAGACTTAAAAATAAAAGGTTCATATCGTTGAAATTCAAGTGGACCCGACAAAGTCTCCATTTTTTAGAAAATAGGAATCACTCACCTCAAGCAACCTGGTCTAAGTAATAATATTATTATGTTATTAGTATTATAGTATAGTAGTATGAGATCTGATTTTCACATAACCAATTTAGCCCCAATTCCAACAAAATTAACTTTTAAATTTTATTTCACTTGATTGTAATTGATTCTTATTAATCCGCATAAACAAAATTAGGGACGAAGCAAAATAAGGTGTATAGCCCAAGGGTGTCCTAAAGTGGCGAAAATATTCAATCAACAATGTATAGCTCAAAATAAAACTATTCTTTATTTATGGTCATCATATTAAATGAATCAAATGAAAACAACAAACATATTAGAGTGTGTTGAATAGAAAAATGATGTATGTTTATCATTTTCTTAGCTAGTAGTATCTATCTCCATTTGTATGTGAGAAATTTCATATTTGACCCACATTGATGGCAAATTCGATAACTAATTATTAATACTGACCAATTATGTGACTTAAACTTAAAAGCATCAACCCATAACATAGATTATCGTTGTACTAAAAATATTATTATTTAATACATAATTACAAATGTTAGACGACATGGGCATAAAACCTTCTCGATTTGAAACCAAGGATAGATATATATATATATATATATATATATATATATATAGGGAGTTGCCAAGAAGAACATCAAATTTATTTGTACTATCTTTTGCGTGGAACACCTGTTGAGGGTAAAATTGCGTGCGCGTTTGAAAAAAATAGCGGCGTCAAAGGTGGTGAGGGTGAGCCCGTGAGCGAGTTGAGTACCAAAAGCCAAAGAGAAAGGAATCGGTGGTGGAATTTGGGAAATGCAAAGACCTTTTTTGGGTCAAATATATATGCGCGTTTCTTAAGGGGCAAGTCTCAAGTCTCTCTATCATCTCATCATTCCATGCATGCTTTTGACAACGTGCTGTGGTATTGTGGATGCCATGCACCTTCATATGAAACAACAAAATCAATCATTTTGTGTTTTGCTTTTGGTTATGTAGTGTCAGGGAGATAAATCACCCACATATAGCCAGTGGCGAATCCAAGATTTGAATATCAGGGACCTCAATGTTAAAGATCTCAGTTTTTTAAAAGAAACAGAGTGCAAAGTGCGTAAAAAAATTTTAGTTTATTCACTAAGACATTTCGTTGAACACTTGATGGGCTTGTTGCCATCAACCGAACTATTTTGCGCACATGTCAACAGATATCGACATATACCGAAGCAATTTGAGGAGTGTTATCGAGTGTTTTCGATGCAACCTGCCGAGTGATGTCGAGATATGTCTAAATGGTGAGCACAAAAAGAACCTATACCAAACATTAGAAGGGTTCTCGGAAGACCTTCACATATATATTTTCCGAATCCTGAGTGGTCATGTGACCACCTTTGTCCCATTGCACATCCCCCACTGCATATAAGTTCATAACTACATACATGCGAAAATCATAATTTTTTTCTTCATTTATAAATGGCAGGTCTCAAGTCCGACTATCATGAATAACAAGTTCTTATCTACTTTTAGTTACAGCTCAAATCCTCACATCGTTGTCATTCTATCAAAATTCACTAGTTGGTGTGTGCTTACTAGGCTACATCTCCCCTTCGACGAAAATCATCTACATACCACTATGATTGATCGTTTTCCACACTGTTTTGAATGTAATTCTGGGTCCAATTTACAAATTATCATCACACGCTTTATCGACAAACGATAACTACCCTTAACGAAATTCATTTGCTCGATGCAGTCTTGCAAATCAGCTGGAAATGATGCTATTAGGTTCAGAAAGTCATCGTCGAAAATTCACATTCGAATATATTTAATCACATTCGTATTAATTTAACGACGTATAAAAGAACAGTATTGGTATAAACAACGTATATAAGTAAATAAACATATATTATATGATAATATTTGATTAATAAAGAGTTGATTGGAACTTATTGCGGCATGTAACTATCATGTTACGTGCATGCAGGTTTATATATGTGGAGGAGGAGTTGGTCATCCAGCCAGTCCACCGCCGCCGCCGTCAGCTGTTCCACCATCCCAAGACCTCAAAAACATAGTTAGATTTTGGGAATACACGCGCTTTTTTGAGTCTCACACACATATAAGGTTAGGATTTGGAGACACACAGTTTGACACATGTTTTTTGTGGGGTTCATTTTGTTGTGTATTTCAACAATCTAAAGCATATATCTTTATATGTTACCTCAAAGAGTATGTCCAACAAAAATCAATCAATCTGAAGCCAAATATGATTGTTTGATTAAATTTAGTGTTTTTTTTTTTAGAACCATATTCGTTTATTTTCTTCACTACCAATGAATGTCTTAATGGTTTTGGATTTGTTTAATTTTTTTCAAGGATGATCTACGAATAATGTACTCAAATATAAACAGTTCAGATCGTTGAAATATATTACAAAATTAGTGTCAAAATGCCTGTTAAAAGCATTTCAATATATAAACTATAAATAGGAGTGGGTTACATCACCACCCTCTTTAATTAAACACATACATTTCTATTTAATTCAGTGGGATATTATTGTACTGTAATTTAATTTGGACCCACCACGGTACCAGTACCATACCACCCACCAATATCAACATATATAAATAAACAAATGAAATTGTTAGATCACAAATTGGAGAAATTTTTCCAAGTGACGGGAACACCATGACACGTGGTGTTCCCTCACACATTATGATTTAGTTTTTTATATTTATTGAAATATAAAATTGAAAAATATTCAAGATGTCAAATCCTAATGTGTGAGGGAACACCACGTGTCATGGTGTTCCCGTCACTTGTAAAAATTTCTCCACAAATTGGT
This sequence comes from Pyrus communis, assembly GCF_963583255.1. NCBI lineage: Eukaryota > Viridiplantae > Streptophyta > Magnoliopsida > Rosales > Rosaceae > Pyrus > Pyrus communis. Next base: position 7,479,029 of record NC_084806.1, on the reverse strand, counting down.
CAAATTATGAAACCGGTCTGACAATCAAATTCAGTACAAGCAAAAGGACAGTTACGTGATTTGCAACAATACCGACGTCTTTGTTTTCAAATGTGATTCGATGCATCATAAAAAGCTAAAATATTGGTGAGATGCGCGTCCTCAATTAAAAAAGGGGGAAAGGGGATGCCGTGCACATAATTGCTGCTACTTCTATAGCCATTGGCATCGTGTTTCTAAACATTTTTTATCTGCTCAACAAAAACAAAGAGAAGGCACAAAGCTTGGTGGGTAAAACTAAATCGTACTAACTGCACCATTAATTTCAAAATTCAAATATTTCCTTCTCCTTCCTAACATTTTATATTCACGATTCGTTTCGGTTCTAAAATCATAAACCTCTGCAGTGTACGTCGATCAGGCATAATTAACTGAAACACACCAACTGGGACAAAAGCCACTGGAAGGGAAACACTGAAGCAGCGGACATTGACGTTTGCCGGAACAAAATGGTGTGGTTCAGAAATTCAAGTACATGAAACCCAGAAAATGGCTTCCAAAACACAATCGGTTTAATGTGGATAGCCACGCATATAAACAAAACAGTCAAAAAAATATTCTCGCCCTTGTCAATGTTCACCCAAGTTATTTGACAAGCAGTTCTTCCCCGCACGGGATGCTCTTCTACTGGTTATTTGACAAGCAGTTCCTCCCCACAGAGGATGAGGCGAGAAATAATGTAGTCTCTAAACTTCCTGAAAGAAAGCATAAACAACAAAATCACACATAAGAAACTGGCATAAACTCAAAAAGCCAAAAAATTCTATGAATCCCAGCATAACCTAAAACTTAAGTGAAGAACGGCGGTAGACATGTAGCACCAAATGATTCTATGAACCATAAAATAACTTGTACCTAACCTCGATCTGGAGAAATTTCTGCATTGAAGCGGTAAAATTAAGCACTTGCAGCCAATGAGGAAGCTCTGTAGCATGCTCTCTTTGCTGCACGAACAATATCTTCAACCTGTAAAAACAGATAACCAAGAAGTAAGTGGCACAGCCTATAACCAAGTCAATGGGAAGAAACCAGCAACTGAATGACTGTTGCACCTACTGACCAACTACAACGCAGTACCCTATTTCATTGGAAAACTACATGAATACGCCATACACTTATAATGGATACAAACCATAACAATCTGAAAGGGAAACTAACCTGAGGAACAGCCAGTCGCTCCAAATTGGCTGCATAAGGCATGGGAACATCAGCCCCAGCAATTCTCTCAACCGGTGCATCAAGATAACCAAAGCTATCCTCAACAACAGATGCACTGTTAAGAAGTAAACAGTGTTAGCATACACGGTGTATAAAAATCGCTCAGCAGGGTAACATTTAATAGTAAATGGACGGACCAGATTTCAGCACCAACACCATGCTGAGGAAACCCTTCTTCAACTGTCACCAGTCTGTTGGTTTTCCTGACTGAATCATTGATAGTTTTCCTGTCAAGAGGACGAATTGACCGCAAATTTATGACCTACAATAACACAAATGGTCAACACCGTCTCTATTACTAAAGTACTATCAAAATTGTGCTGTTGCACAAATTTACCTCAGCACTGATTCCTTCCTTAGCGAGTATCTCAGCAGCCTGAATACCAAACAACAGAATTAATCCACTATTGTAAGGGAGGGATAGACACTCTGACCGAAATCCAATGACTATAAATAAGAATTTTGTAAAAGTGGCTAGAAACAACACACTTATAACATCCCTCTAAGGCCTTTTGTTTTTGGTCTGTAAAATAAAAGGAAAGTGGGGGATTACAGACGCTCCCCATTATTCATGAATTAATGGCCATTTTTTTAAAGAGATGAGAAATAGGCAGTCAAAAGACTAAGCAACGATGAACAAATCTAAGCAACAAACCCAGCAACTTGAACAACACAAAAACAAATATTTCAACAACCACAATTAACTCAAATAATCAAGTGACCCAGTACAACTGCGTATGGATAGAGTAGCTACAGCTTTGGTTAGGAAACAAGTATCATCTACAGAGGCCCAAGCCTAAGATCATTCAGCCAACTCTAAAGCTAAAGCCTTTTGGGTCAAGGTTGAAGGTGTGGGTAGTTGCTGAGAGTCAAAATCAAGGTTTATTAGTTTGGTCAAGTATTATCAAGTGTCTAGTTAATTGGGTCTTAGGAAAATGCAATGCCTTCAAAATTTTCTAGGAGTCTTCCTATTATTAGAGTCGTCTAGGATTTTGAATAGTCTTTTCATATTTCTAGAAGTTATTAAGTGTTATGATTGAAGCCTATAAATAAACCTATCTGCTGTAGCCTATAAATCAGTTCGGATTGAATGAAAATTTGAGTGTATCTTGGTACCTTGTCATCTCCTCTATCTTCTTCCAAATTCTTCTCCTCTTCCCTGTTTCTCTAAAGATTACAGCAACCCTAACCTGCTTTGTTCTCTAAATATCCTATTTCTTCAAATTTCTATCATTATCAGCCCACTATACGAAAACCCTGATCACCCACCCCTACTCTGTTCCCCATCACATATTCACAACAGCAGAAAGGTCTTTATTGTCAAAGCTACGTTCAATTTTCCAGGCAACTTCCATTTCAAATTTTCTGTCATTTTATCAAGTACCAATGAGCATGCATATGTCAATCCAGCTCTAACTTAATATCAAATTACGTCCTATTGCATACAACATCCTGGCAAAGAGGGAGTTATAGTAAACAAACCTGTAGAGAATAGCCAACCATTTTTGAGAAAGCTGTAATAGTGACATCCTTTCCTTCTCTCTCAATCTGCGTTTAATTATATAATAATGAGAAGGCAATCATCTATGGTAGAGAACATAAAAGGTTGGAAATCTGAGTGGAAGCAACAATCATTTTCTGATAGCATTCCATTAGCTGATAATCACCTTAGCTTTTCCAATTGGGAGGCAAAAACTCGAATCAAGAACTTCAGCTGAAATGGGAAATGACTCACCATATCTGAAACAGAAAATTGAATCAAGACCTTAACGTTTCACTTGATAACAAACACAAACATCACAATATCCTTGTGGTGGATTACTTACAATATCTCATTTTCAAGGAAAACAACAGGATCAGGGTCCCTGATGGCAGCTTTTAAGAGTCCACGAGCATCTTCAGACGAATAAGGAGTCAAAACTTTCAACCCAGGGCAGGTTGCATACCATGCTGCATAACACTAGACCGACAAGCACATCATAGAATTGTCAAAATTCATTCGCTATTCACTTAGAAATGAAGGCTAAATACGCTGTGGATATGGGTAAATGATAGATCAGTAACAAACAAAAGGTAACATATGAAAGATGGCAATGTAACAAAGTATTAAATAGACTCTAAAGAAAGGGCGTGAGGAACAATACTTGAGAATGCTGGGCACCAACACCAGCAGCAGCACCGTTTGGTCCTCTGAAAACAATGGGCACATTTATTTGGCCAGCAGACATATAATTTGATTTTGCAGCAGAATTGATGATGTGGTCAATTGCCTGCCATAAACACCAGAACAGAGTCCTTTTAAAGAAAAATAAATTCGACCAACTGGTCTAGACAGATGATAAGAATCTTCGGTTAGCATTTGGATGGAACTTTCAGAGAATCCCAAAGAATCTTCAGTGCCAAGACATCAAACACTGACTATAACATTAAAACTAGAGTATAAAAATTTTCCAAAGATTATAACCAAAAAAAATCTCAAACCTGCATTGAGAAGTTAAAGGTCATAAACTCTATAACAGGTCTCAAACCATAGTAAGCAGCACCAACTCCAATCCCTGTAAACCCAGCCTGCAAAAGGTAAAAAAAGAAATGAGATTAGCAACTACTATCAACTACTAACACTAACGTACACAAACGAACCAGCCCAACAAAGCCTCAAGGCCCTCAACCTTAGAAGCCACGTAGATAAAAGGGAAGAACATTCATGATTTTACTCAAGCACAGAAGTAATAAAAGAGAATTAGCACGGCACCATAAGTAATATGACTAACCTCGGTGATTGGGGTATCACGAACCCTGTCAGGGCCATACTTGTCCAGAAGTCCTTTGGTTATCTACATGCAATGGAGGACAAAAGGAAACTGTTAGACACATGTATGCTCACATGAGTTCTTATGAAGATAACACAACAAATAAATAAATGCATTTCTTCAGTAAACAATTCTAACCTTGTAAGCACCTTGATATTCCCCAACCTGCATAACAGAAAGAGCAACTATCAAGGTTATCAAAAATAAATTCTGTTGGTTTCTCAAATCACAAAAAATACAACCTAAACCTTAAACCCTATCCATCCATCCTCACCTCTTCACCCATCAAAAACACTTTTGGGTCCGCGGACATTTCCTCATCGAGCGCAGAGTTTAGAGCATCCCTCACTGTCATCTGTGTGCATAATTTTCATTTAAAAAAATATATTAAATGCCTACGAAAATATAAGCTTCTTTACAGCAACATATAATTAGGGAAAAAAATAGTGAAACTTGAAACTTTAGCATGATTGCAACAAACATGGGCAGAAAACCAATCCCCCAAAAACTGGGAGTTTAATAATACAGGTTTTTCTCAAGTATATGAACAATAAGAACAAGTGAAAATCAAGAACTAACATTACCTCTTTCGCCGAAGATGCGAAACCCCTCATTGCCGACGTGGCAGGGCAGATCCTCTGCCCCAAAATCTGAACCATCACGAAGATTAGGCAGTAAATCACATAATAATAAATTAAACAAGTGTTTTATATAATTAAAGTTCATAAATTGCAGAAGTACAGGGTGTACCATAGCTGACGGGCTTCCAGCTCCCACTTTTTGCCTTAAAATTCCCAACATCTTTGATTCTTTCACACAAAAGTACACTGAACGCCAAAAAAAAAAAAAATTCAGGAAAAAACAAGATTTAAGAACTGAACATTTCAGTGAAAGCATTGAGAGAGATGAGGAGGAATAACAAATGATTTACTGGAATTATGGAAATAAAAAATCAGATCAAAATTCGGACAGAAATAAATATTAGGGATTTGGGAGGAAGGCGAACCTGTTTGGCGGATTGGAGCGGGGATCGGATCGAAGTTGCGATGTGTAAAAAATGAGCGTTGAGGGAGCGCAGCAGCAGTCAAAACTCCCTTTCAATTGCTTAATAGTATTCAATATTTTCGACTTTTTATTTCACTGATTTTTGTTTTTTTTATTCGGAAATTCCGCCAAGTACTGCGGGTTTGGTAAAAAAAAAAAAATATTATGACAGGGCCAACCAGCCACAAATGAAAAAATTAAAAGAAAAATTAATAAAAAAAATTTGAAAACTTTGAGTTATAACGATAAGGATAAAATAAAAGATAAAGTGAATAGTACAGTTTGATTTTTTAGTTTAAAAATATAATTTTTCGTTAAAATGAACAGTATTGTGAACTTTTTGTTAAAACGTTTAAAATTAAATAACACAATTTATCTTGATTTTCCTTGCTGGCATCAAAATTAATTACAAGAGGTAAAGGCGTAATTGTGTAGGAATATAGAGTTATAAATGAACGACAATCTTGGTTGGCGGTTTGAAACCGGACACGTGGAGGCGCAAACAGCCGTGAAAAGCATAGGGAGTGTTTTCAAATTGATTGTTAATGTCAGCTAACAGTAGTACACATGCCAACAAGATCTTTTTCGGATTCTTTTGGTGAGAATTTTGAGAATTTGTGAATTTGTGTATATTTATCGTATATTATACAGTTATTTTTTATTAAATATTATTTATATTTAATTTTAAATTAAAATATTTAAAATATTTTTTAACTATACAATATAAGATAAAAAAACATAATTTATGAATTTCTAAGATTTCCATAAAAAGAATCTGACAAAGATTCGAATTCGTACACATGCATGTTGTACATCTGTACACATGCCGTGCAAGTGCACAATTCAAATTTCTCAAAAATTAATATAAATTGGTTGTTAAAATTGTCTCGAATTCGTACACATGCATGTTGTACATCTGTACACATGCCGTGCAAGTGCACAATTCAAAATTCTCAAAAATTAATATAAAATGGTTGTTAAAATTGTTGGTGACGCGATCTTGAAATAGGATTCTCTTTCTTTTTATTTCATTTCCTTTCTTCATATTTGAATGGTCATGATTAAGTTACGTCCATATCTTATATTAATTTTCTATAAAAAGAGAAAAACAAAATAGAGAATGTGAGAGGAGGGGATGGAAGAGAATGGAAAGATGAAGGGAGAGAATCCTAGTTCCACGACCTTTCAATTTTCGTTGCTAGTTCATATCTTTAGCCATTATTTTTAGAGTAAATTATAACAATTGTCCTTTAACTTTAATCAAATTGGAGTTATGGTCCCTCAACTAAAAATTCATTATCTTTGGTCCATCAACTCATCAAAATGTGTAGCTATGATCATTTTTATCAACTTGGTCGGAATTTTGTCAAAATAAGTTATGTTGGAATGACCATTGCTACAATTGGATCTCTCAACTCATCAAAACGTGTAGTTAAGACCTTTTCCTTCAACTTTGTTAGAATTTTGTTAAAATGAGTTATGTTGGAATGATCATTGCTACAGTTGGGTTAAAACTTGAGAGATCATTGCTACAATTGGGTTAAAGCTCGAGAGACCGTTGCTACAATTGGGTTAAAGCTTGAGAGACCGTTGCTCCAATTGGGTTAAAGTTAAGGGATCATTTCTCTAGTTAGATTAAAGTTGAGAGACCAATGGTAATGAATTTTTAGTTGAGGGACCACAGCTGCACGTTTTGATGAGTTGAGGGACTAATAGTAATGGATTTTTAGTCGAGAGATCATTGCTCCAATTGAGTTAAAGTTAAGGGATCATTACTACAATTTACTCTTATTTCTAAGTAACTATTTCGTCGGTAAAAGTTTATTTTATATAGAAGAAAAACTTAGAAGAGAAAGTTGGGCGATGGATAACTTGGATGGAAGGCTTTGCAAAATATATATATATATATATATATATATATATTCCGTGTTTTAATTTATTATAGTGTTCATAACTTTTATATTGATTATTTTTCTTTAGTTTTAGTGACAAGATTAATTTGGTATATTCATGCTCTTTTAATTAACAAAAACATTTTTGTTAAAAGGTAGTATAGATTAACAACTTCGGACACCTCTCTAATAGATTGGACGTCACTTGGGTAATGACACTGCGTGGACATCAATATCTTGTCGCTTGGTTGAGGGAAGGTAATGCATTTTATATGTGTGCATCATATCTCTTCTAGCAAGACGTATTTTGGGTATAAGACCGAAGACCAAAACTTTGTGAGCTTACCCCGGAGCTAAAAATATCTTGATGGAGAATGAGTTGTGACTCCTTAAATATATGAGACTTACTTGTATTAAATAGGTCATTAACAATACGATTAATAAACACAGTTCAAGTAGCAACGTTCAAATAAATATAATGTACATATTCATTTAGTTTGAATTTCTCCTTTTTCTTAACAAACGATATTATCTAAACTAAGTGGATGAGGTGGTTTTAGCTTCACAATGGGTTATCACTAATGTGTTCAAATTTGTCTTTGTCAATAATCGAGCATAAACATTTTACTTATAAGCGAAAAGGAATACAACTAGACTATAATGCTAACCATCTCCAACAATGACCTAAAACCTAAAATTTCCCCTTTTTCCCCCCCCCCCAAAATCTACTCCAACCCATGACCTAAAATTAACCTAAAACCTAAAACTCATTTGAGGGTCAAATACCAGCCCAGATTTAAGCCACAAACCAAAATGGCCCCCACCAACTGAGATTGAAAATGGGGCTGTGAAGCCCAGTTTCCACTTCCGGACGTGCGCACGCGCTGCACGCGCGATGACAATCTGCCAAACAACAACCCCACGTGGGGCTGTTCCCTCAGGTTTCAAAGGTAAAAGCAGCCTAACGGCTACTTTTTGTAATCCAATGGTGATGTTAAATGGGCTGTTGGTTAATCCAACGGTCCAGGTTCAAATTTTTTTTTTTTTTAGTTTTATATTTATGTATTTATTGAATTCAACGGCTTAGATCAAATATAATTAAATATAACGGTAAAAAAAAGATCTAACGGTCCAAATTTAAATCTAACGGCTAGAATAATTTTAAAAAATTATTTAACTTAAAATTCAACCAAAAACTCTACAAATACCTATGTATTTGTTCAAACATCCACACAAAACTCACTTTTCTCCTACAATTCTTCCAATTTTTCTTTATACCATTTATTCTCATTTCCAGAATTTTCAAGATGGCAAAAGAGCATGTTAGAGGTCGTAATTGGACCTTTGACGAAGATATTGCTTTATGTTTGGCATGGATTTCGATTAGCGAAGATGGTGCCGTCGGCACCAATCAAAATAGAAAGGTTTAATGGGGTAAAATCGTTGATAAGTTCCATGAAAACTCCAACGCCGGTCGAAGGGAAGTTGGTGGTGTTTATGATTGGTGGAAGATTATCAACAAAGCGTGCACTTTGTGGAAAGGAAGTTTGGAGAGAGCCATGGTTGACATGGCTAGTGGAAGGGGCGCCTCATAAATTGTGAGTTTATTTGTTGATATTTTATTTGTCATGCTCATAATAGTATTTTGCAACTAATTGTTTTTATATATTTGTTGCATAGGGTGACAAAGTAATGGCAATTTACAAGACAAGAACTACACCAAAAAATCAAGCTTTTAAGTTGCATCATGCTTGGAACATCCTCAAGGATTGTCCGAGGTGGGGAACCGATGCGAACCAACAATGTGGAAGATTATTTCATAATGAAGCCCCACCCCCAAATGATGTCAATGAAGGTGTGAATTTTGCCGACAATGAAGGTGTCGAACAAATAACCCCAACTTCTTCTTTTGCAAGGCCCCCGGGTAGAGATAAGCAAAAGGAAGCAAAGAGAAAAGGGAAGTCCCAAGATCCGACACGTGCACAATTTGCTAGCGAAATGACAATAATGAACGAAATCCAGTCCCGTCGGCAATAAGAATCGGCCCAAATGCTTTTGGCCATGAAGGAAGAAGGGGATAAGGAGCAAGAAAGGTACGAAACTAATTTGATAATGGAGGACCTCGACAAATACACTCCAAAGAGGAAGAGATACTTACGTGATAAGCAAAAGGAAATTTTACGAAGGAATGCCACAAGGAGTATATTTCAAGATGATGATTCATCTCAAGACTATCACCCAAGTCCATCACCAAGTCAAGATGGTGAATATCATTATTAAGTTTATGTAGTCTATGAGTTTTCGATTGTATTAAGTTTATGTAGTTTATTAATTGTTTTTTTTTTTAAGTTTATGTGGTTTATTAATTGTCTTTTTTATTTTTTAAATTTATGTGGTTTATTAAATGTCGTTGGTATTAAGTTTATGTGGTTTATCTTGATTTTCATGTATTGATTTAGTGATTTTTCAAAATTTATCGGAATTTAAATATTTTTAGGTTAAAATGTTCATAAAATTAATTTAGGATAGTCTACATAAATTTTTTTTTTTTAAAGTTAATTTTAAAAAAATAGCCTTAATTCATTATTTGATAATCTGGGGCTAAAATTTTAAGCCATAAGGGTTGGAGTAGAAAAGCTGTTTCTGGGCTAAAACCTAAATTTTCTGGGCTAAATATTTTTAGGTTTTAGGTCATCATTGGAGATGGTCTAAGTGACCTAAATTTCTACTCGAAGGAAATCTCTTGTTGGACGTACAATGTTGATTGAAAACTGTACACTGTTTCCTAAAAAAAGAACGGAACTTTAACGAAAAGCTTCCGGTACTGTTCACTTTAACGAAAAACCATATTTTTACACTAAAAAGTCAATTATGATACTATTCACTTTACCCTCTATTTTGTTCTTATCGTTAAAACTCAAAGTTTTCAAGCTCTTTTTATTAGTTTTACTAGCAGAGATTGTGTGTGAACAATTTCTCTTAATAAGTGCATATTTTTTCTTAATATTGCATAATTATTGTTTTGTCATAGAAAAATAGGTATATGATTGTTATTTTCTCACAAAATGAGGGTAAAATAGGAAAAATAGGGATATAAATGTCATTTTGTCAAACGGTACAAAATTAAAGCCTTTTCAACCGCCCACCTCCTCTCACTTTCTCCTCAAGCGCAACCATTTCAGTTCATTCAAACTATTCAAAAAACATCATGATTTCATTTACATATATGGAAAAATGATGGTGAGACAATTTCTCTTAATAAGTACGTATTTTTTATTTTATGTAAATATTTTGAAACAAAATTACTATTTTGTCATCCTTATGTAAATATTGTGTATCAAAAATGAGGGCAAAATAGAAAAAAAAAATAAAAAAGTTCAAAAGATACAAAATTACTATTTTACCCTCTGCATGTCAACATTCTGTATAAAAAATGAGAACAAAATAGGAAAAATGGATAAAAAGTTGACGATGCATCTTCTCTTAATAGAATAGAATAGAATAGATTAATATTTGCAATAATAGGGGCATGGGGTAGGCTGAGTTCTTCTGCTAAAGGAAAATGAAGCAAGGTCGGTAGGGACTGTAGGGTGGTGACAACGTGGATTCAACTACCAAGGGAAGCAACTGTTTTATTAATAATAATTGTAAATAAATAAGAAAAATTTAGCCAAACTGATCTATGGAGTTAGTATAATTTCTCATTTTAGTTGTTAAGATTTAAATTGATTGAAGTGGTCCCTAAATTTGTCAACCGTAAATCATTTTGGTCATTAAGTGAAAATCTCTGTTAAATAAGGACCAAAATGACAAAAATGTCCTCAAATTTTGTCAAACGATTTTGTTCTATTGTTTATTAAATTGAGAGTATTTTTGTCATTTAAGTCTTCATTAAATAATTTTTTTTTATGAAATAGCAAAAATGATTGATGATGATAACAAAAATGATTGATGATGAACAAACTTAGGAACCGCTTTTATTTCAAATTTCATAAACCAAAGTGATGAACTATGTCATTCTCAGATACCATTTTAGCGAAAATGTCAAAAAAAAAAGGAATCAAAGAGTTGTTTTGTGGCCATCCAAAGTGGAGCAAATATTTGTCTTCTAACCCTAACTTCACCTAACTGCGGTTTGTTTGGCTCTAAATAAACGATGGAACAGAAGTCCAAGTTTGACATATGAGGAAGGTATGTTGATAAAAATGTGGTCCCTTTAAAATTCACAGCCAATGGTATTTATATAACAATACTTGTTGGCTAGATGTATATGAGGCATGCTAGATCCTAGTAAAAAAAAATTTAAATGAAGACACATTTGGGTCTAAAAATTCTTCGCGTAAATTGGTCGACCTACACCGCAAGGACAAGAACTCTTGAAGATATGAATTCCAAACTCCGAATTTGGAAGAAAAATGTTTTTCATTTTGGTATATGAGACACACTAGATCCCAAGATTAAAACAAAACATAAATGAATTTAGGTTTGGGAAACCAACACAATATCTTTTTGCATCAATTGATCCCCGCCACAAGAATGGCTCTCAAAGGGCGAAGCCACACTATGGTTGGAGTCATTGTAGCCAACCCTTATAGGCATTCCTAGCTCCGCTGTTGATTGCGATTGCAAATATTTTACATGAGAGTTTCTTTGAGGAAGGGAAAATCACATATATACGGACTTATTTGATAAATATTTCATTTTTTGCTTTAATCTTATTATAATGATATGGAACAAAAGTATGTGATATAATTGGAAGAAGTTTGAAGGATATATGGTGGAAGAAATGTGAAATGAATGTTAATGGAATGACACACAAAATAAAATTAAAACCCGAAACTCTTTTAACTTTCAATTAATTGTTTTCATGTATTCTCCTTTATTTCTCCCTCATCACTCCCGCCATGCCCTTTAATTTCATCATTCTTTACTTAAAACTTCTGTCATTTATTTTCCGTCTATATGAAGCATCAAACAATAAAAAATAAATATATGTGAATAAAAACGAAATTTTTATCAACGGAATATTGAATTAAACTTAGAAAGCGTAATCTCCGTGGTTTCATATGTGCGATTGACGAGTAAAATCAAACTCAAGTCAGAGCCCATAACATTTATGAAATGAAGTCACAGGACCCAAGAGCCCAGCTGTTAACAATCTTCAAACAATTACTTATCTAGTAATTAGGGAAAACATTTCCATGCGACGGTTTGGCCGAGTGGTCTAAGGCGCCAGATTTAGGCTCTGGTCCGAAAGGGCGTGGGTTCAAATCCCACAGCCGTCAAAATGTTTTTTATTATTTTTTGTATAACCATAGACTTATGCTGATTCTAACTCACCACTCTATTTTTTATCACCATTTAAGCTAACCGCAAACAATCACTCTCAGCTAAAGAAAATACGGACATTTTAAGTTCAAATTACCTTTCAGTAAAAAATGACGCTCACAAACCTCGTTGCATTTAATTAAGAAAGAACAATTTGTAGTTAAACGATGCAAAACAAATTTCTTTCTTTATTTTTCTTTGACATGAACAAAGATTTTTCTAATTAAATGGGCTAATGTGATATTTTGTTGGTGATACTGTCATAACCGCTACATATCACATGAATCATAATTTCATATTTTTGGGGAAAAATAATTTTCGCACATCATTTTTGTTTTTTTTTTACTCTTATTTAATTCTAGCATTTTGATACAAGAAATAAGAAATAATCATAATATATAAATAAATATGATTGTGCAGAAAGAGAAAAGAGATGTATGTAAATCATATTTCTCAGTATTTGAAAAGATCAGAGCCCTAGTTGGGGTCCAACCTAAATGGGCCAGATTGAACTATATGGAGCCCAATATCCGAAAGAGTAAGTAAGCCCAAATATTGTTTCCAAAGTGTAATGGATCAACGAAAAACCCAACGAATGCAAGAGGAGATCCAAAACGGAGAGCAAAAAGCAGGGGAGGAGGGAGAGGGAGGAGAGAGAGATGGCGGGTGCGTTTTGGGGGACGCGAGTGCTGGAGATAGTGAAGAAGCACGACTCCGGCGGTCTTGTTTGGAAGAGAATAAAGCTGACCACCACCCGTAAAGCCAACGCCAAGAAGCGCCTCCTCCGCGTTTGGCAGGTTCTCTTCTCCTTTCTTACTGTTCCATATCATTGCTGATCTGTCAGCCTCTGATTAGGGTTTTAGGGTTTAGGGTTTTACTGAATACTTGAAATTTTGGAGCTATTAATTGCTTGAAATCGGATTATTTGATGTGAAAAGTTATGTGGCGTGTAAATAGTAGTGCATAAACCTCAGCATTTGGTGAAGGGCTGTTGATTTTAGACATGTGAAAACTGAGAAATTTCCAGTTGGGTTTTCTAAATCATTAGTTTCAACATAAAAATAAGCGGAAGTGATTGAGTTTGGCGACTTTGGTCTCGATAAATGACCATAGTATTGGATTCAATGGAGTAGTGGTATCCTTTCATATTATTCATGTAATCGTAATTTCTGGTAGATTAACCGGGTGTAATAGATGAAATTCCCTACGAAGGAAACTGTGTGATGTATATGCAAAAGCTTGTTTGTTCGTAGTCATTGAGCTTAAACATGATTATCATCTAATGTGATCCCGCTAATACCAGACTGATTGTTTTTCCTTGGAATTCTATTTTCTTCAATCATCTTTTGGATCCTAATTATCAGTCATTGATTCAGTCTAATTCCATTGTGGTGTTTTTGGAGGTACCGAGGATTTATGCTACATTAGTAAGACATGCGTTACAAAACATTATATGGAGGGATTTGAAATGACTAGATGCAGGATTTATTTATGATTACTTGAAAGGAGTCATTTGAAAGTTCTTTGTTTAGCGGCTTTGAAATGATCATGTAGTGCATTTCAAACCCTCTATTTAATAATTTGTTGTGCATTTCTTACTAACGTAGCTTAAATTCCATGGCACTTGGAAATTCCTCATCCAGACACACCATTGTAGTTTTTGCGGGTTATATAATATTTATTCAATGAAAAATGTCAAGTGCAGGTTTTGGCTGCCTGTGGAGTCTATTCTGTACTATACGGGTCTTTTCACCTCTTATAGAATCCTGCCCATTTCAATCATAGTCGGTCTAATCCATGTGCTTATGCCTTTACCATCTCCCTCTAGTATCTGCTTCTGTTTACAAGAACGTCAGGTTGTGGGTTGTTCCATGAAGAGCTACTTCGTATATATACATCTAGATGAAAGCACCGCTAGAATATTGATATTGCAATGTACTTATGGAGTGTGTCTGATACTTGTACACTCAAAATTCTGTGTTGGGATTAATGTTGTGTCACAAAATTGGGTGATCTTCTGTTAGACTAGACTGATATTGAACTTCTGGAAATGCCACTTTCCTTGCAGAATGAAGCTGTCCTGAGGGCATGTGCAGAAACACCTTCACAGTCATCGGGTGCTGCTACTGTTGGAGTGTCTGAGAAAAAAAACACAGGTAGCCAATAATGTGAGTAAGGAAGCTAGGCAAACCTGGATGCATTGGTTCAGGAATAGCAATGCTATAAATGTCAACTATTTGTTATAATCTTCGACTGAATGCTATCGTGAACTTCCATTTTGATCTTTCTATTTCTAGAGTTGAGTGTTTAAGTCCTGGACTGAAAACGATTGTGGTCTTGTATAACGTGGATAACTCCGATGATCAATAAGACTATTCTGTATTGCTTGCTGTCAATGTGTATCTCCAATATGAAGCTTATTGGTTTATGGTAGCTGTATTGCCCGGTAGGAATGTGTCTCTAAGCATGTCATTCAGTAGTCAATGCCAAAACTAAGCTGGCCGTAAACTGAGATTGGCTGTCGGATTTCAGGACATCTTAAGTTACTTTACTTTTAAAACTCATGAAATGACTATTCTTTATGGAGGAAATATCTCTAGGCCTACTGTAATGTTTACGTCCAAATTGTTTGAAGAATTAGGAATTTTATTGTCGAAAGGGATCGTTTAGTGAAATTGCATCAGCAAGTTATCATTGCTAATGAAAAGTCCGCCCTTGGTTTGTAGGGCTGATGGAATTAGGTTATCTTTTAGGGAGGGAATCTTTGCACTCCCAACCATAGGATAATACCGAGCTTTGTCATAGGATGTTGTGTGGTCCATGTTTTTGTGTATATAAGATAACTGATATACCTACTGATGAAATGTGGACACAAAAAAGGCCGAAAAACGGGTTGAAAAATCCTTCACGTTCCCAACCCCTTCTGTAGTATCTAGTACCGTTCAACATCGGAAAACTTAATTAAATTAGTTCATTTTTCGTTGTCTGCATATGTCGCTATCAACTCATAGAATTTGAAGAGAGATGCTTGAGGCCATTCATTGGTGATGAGTTTATGGTTTTTACACGCAACCATATATGATTCCATTACATGAGCTTAATGCTCCTCCATATGTGTGTTCAATATCATATGTGCGTCTTTGTCTTTTATTTATACAAGATTTCTGCAGCAGGGAAATCTAAAGATATTTGACAAGTTAGTGCATCTTTGGATGTTGAAATGTCTCACTTTCTGCTTGCCAAAAAGATGGAAAATTGATCATCTTTTAGTGCAGGGAAGAAAAGGTGAGAAACTAATTGGTCATCGGGGAGGTTGTTGCCGTCCCTTGTTTCCTGTCAAGGAGCTCATCACCTCTAAATCCTTTAATCTTTAGGAAAGAAATAATTTCCGCTCGTTCGGGTTTTTCTTCTGCACACTTATGTTTATTTTTGCTTTTAACGCAAGTGTGCAATGGAGGCATGTGGAGAAGTTACTTCTCCTGAAATAAGCTCAGAGATAAACTTCAGTAGGGTTGCTCTTTTAAGGTGGATTAGCACAGAGTTGATTGGGACAAAAAAAACCCAACCTTTTTTGAGACCCACTCGAGTTTTTTACCCTCTTGAGTAGGAGAGATTTTTTAATGGGTTAGAAACACAGCTTGGTACACCAAGTGTCATAATACTGATGATTGAATGCTTTAAAACAAAATTCTAACTACTTATCTTATGACAATGAATATGCCGATTCGTGTTTTTGACACACTAAAAAATTTCTTAGAGGAAACACAAATATCATCGACCCCCATTTAATTCAATTAGGCCACATAATTTACATCTTTGTGCAACAGTTGGTATTAGCTTTTAAAATCTGTTTGAGGGGTTAGCTGTGGCAAATAGCTGCCGTGTGGGGAGGTATTTCCTTCTGCCATAGGGAACCTACCCACCTACTGAATGCCTCATTTAAATATACCAACAAAAAAATTATCCAACCCTCCCTCTTGAGATTCTCAAACATTGGATTCCTTTTAGCTGTGCAGTTTTAGTTCCATCTCTACTTCCCTTTGTCACAATTTGGGTAGGGACATATTTGTCCTAGTCCTTTGCCTAATTGACAAACTGTCTCTGTAGTTTACTCCATCTTTCTTTTGAACCCTTTAATTTATTACACTTGTATAGTTTTGTTGCGGGTGAATTATCCTGTCGTTCGTTATAAAACGAGCATGAGCCTTACGCTTCCCGTCATCCTATTCATGTAAGTTAAATTGAGGTTTACAATAATTAAGATTCACTGTGCATAACCATCTTGCTCGTTTGGCATGGAGTTCTAGAGAGAACCTTCATTAGCAATGGGAGGTCCACCCTCATTAATTTTAATGTTGGAGATTATTATTTTGATTAGTGTTTGATTTGACCGTGCCATTAGAACTGGTTTAAAAATTGGAGATGTCTCTGTTGCATAGATCCTAAGCAACCCCTCTTAAAACTTAATTTTTTCAAAAAAAAAAAAAAGAGGAAATAATATATAAAAGTGGTTGGTTGTGGAACTGATCAACATACACAAATGGATAAAATACATTCCCTGTCTGCTTGGTAATGTTTTTGAAAATATCAGAATTGCCCTTCCTTTGAGAGATGATAGAGACCACAAACTACCCCCTCACCCCCTCAATTCCTATGCGTTTCGAGGGCAGAAAATCAACTTTCATGACACGACATACTGTCGTTGTATTACTTTGTATCAATAATATAAAATTATATAAAAAAATTTGCCAAAAAACGTATTATTCTAATGAAACAATATAAAAGAATCTCTTTTTAAAATGTATTATTGACATGAAACACTACTGTGATAAGTCCCCGTCATAGACGTCCTTATGCGACGGGGGCAAGTGTATTTCTTTATGTGATTGACCTAATCAGTTTGTAGCTGTAGTGTGTGGTCTACCACGACGGCCCGCCCACGTGATCGACAATTTGAGAACCCAAGTCAGCAATCCACAATCCAATCCAATCCTCTCTCTCTCCCCTCTCTCTCACATACACACAATTTTTTTTATTATTTAATTATTTTTTGTGTGATGAAAATGAAAAGAAATATATAGAAAAAGTGACGTGAAGAACTCCAAAAGGAAAATAGGTGATTCTAAACCAGTGTCAAAGAAACATTGGCCGGCACATATTTTTATTTATTTATTTTCCTAAAATATATTTAATTTTGTAGGTTCTTCCCCTCTGTTCATGGCACGGCAAATTGGCAAATTGGCAAATTGCCCTCTCAATTATGCATTAATCAGGGGAGAAATGATAACGGAGCTCCCTCAAAATTAGACTTTCCATAAATTCTTTATCATCTTATTTTTTTACTTAATATATTTTATAATATTAGTTAGAAAATTAATATTAAACTGTAAAACGACAAATAATTCTAAAAAAAATTCTACTTTTAAAAAAGTTTCCGTAATATTTATGGGGAGTGATAATCAAAGGTTTAATCATATTATTATGCCGTCCTTTGCCCACTTGATGTCCACTTGGCACTGGATGATGGGGTTGTGGCCCATCCTCCTCAAACCTATCCAACCTACGATATCATCATCATCCATGCCTCATGTTTGTATAGGACAACAACCAATCTTGTAGGTTTTGTTCCATCATTTTTTTACAATTTTTTTCTCTTGTTCTTAGAATTGATCATGTTTATAAATTTACCTTTCAACTTCAATGAAAGAAGCTAAATTCAATGAGTTAAAAGCTCGTTTTAGATCGCTCCTTGTATTTTCAAATAGAAAATTAGATGCGTAAGGGGTTTATACTTCTAGATGATTCCTAAATAAAGAATTTTGAATAACTTTGGTCAGATATTGTATTTACACTCCTTTTCTTTCTCTTAGGGCTAGTTTGGTATTTCTGTGTTTTAAAAAAAAAACTGCATATGTTGTGCTGTAAAAATAAGTAGCTGTAAAATAAAGTAGTTATATATTTGGTAAACATTTTATTGTAAAAGTGCTTTTAACAAAAAAAAAATGTTCAAGTGTTTGATAAACTTTATATAAAACTGTTGTGAGTATGTTAAATGACTAAAGGGTATAATTTTTTAAATGGGATTTCTAGGATTTGCCGTGTCCTCCCCCCCCCCCCCCCCCCCCAAACACATGTCCCCCTCAACTTTTCATCACCACCCCACCACCGCCTTTTCTTCCTCCATCCCAAGCAATTGCTAAACAAAAACCGAAAATGAATTGTGAAATTTATGGGATTTTGATGTGGGCAACCTCGTCTTTGAGGATCTATCTTCAAATCGAAAAACCCAGTTGCAGTCGGATCTTTGCCATCGAAACCCGGTCTCGACGATTTGCTAGAGAGCTACACGGCGATGATTCTGGGGTATTTGGAATCGCCGGGAAACCCAGTTCCTCCTCATCCGACTCCAATCTCCTGAGTCCCTTCACCTCTGCCTTATCCCTCACCTCATCTCTCTGATGTCCCATCTCATCCGCCGCCATAACTCCACCACCCTCATGATCAAGACGTCCCTCCCCTTCACCTCCCACAACTATGAGCCACTATCGCACACGCTTGAAACCACTTCCAAGGAGCTTATGACGTTCTTCCACGACATGGCATTGATGCGCCAGATGGAGATCGCGAGAAAGAGAAAGAAGTTATAATTGGGTTTAAGAAAGTTTCATTAAACTTTACTGTTCATCTACCTACTTTGAAAAAAAGGCTGGTTTTGAGAAGCAGCAAAATGCTGCTTCCATTTTTTTGCTTATTTTGGCTGAAACTTTGAAAAGAAGCACTTATTTTTACAATTACCAAACACATTTTACATCCCAACTTTTTTTCATATTTGTTTTTTTATAATTTCAGATGTGCCAAGCTGGTACTTAGTATAACATAACAGTATCAAAGAGTTTTGAAAGTGACATGACTCTTTCATGAAGATGTTGTAATTATTAGCTATAGTGGAAACTGTCAGGGTTAAGAAGTTACAACCTTTCAAATAGGAACTTGCTAATCTATGAGTATACCATGAAGTTATAAAAGTTGTACCTATAAACCAATCCCATAAAATGAAATAGGCACAAGAAAATAGTACGAGCCCAGACCAACCTACAAAAACGAAGTGGTCCCTCCGTAACCAATCATCCATAATATCAATCATTCATCTTTGGTAAATTTACTAGGAGCTATATAGTCATAATGATCCTCCTATTCAACTACTTCAACCATTTTCGAACACCTCACAACATTTTTCGAACATTCAAGGCTATACCCATGTATGAGGTATATTATAAAAAAATATTCAAGCACAAATTTCTTTTTTCAACAATTAAGACTATACGCTCCATCTGTTATGTTAGTTGATTCTTAGTATTGAAAATTGTATAAAAAAATAATGTCACAGATCTATTACCTAAATTTTTTATTTTTTACTTAAAAAACAAATTGATGAGAAATTACGATTATCCGCTACCTCAATTTGGTTATCATTACATATTATGAGGAGGGATTCTATGATGAGTTGTGTGTGTACTTTGTGTCCATGGCATCCATAATATTTTACTGATGATTTTTTTGGGCCAATAATATTTTCTGGTGATGGAATCAACTACGTCAGGCTCGTGGCTCTTGCATGCGCGACAGGTGTGCAAAACATGCAGTAAATATAATTTGTATTAAAGTAATAATTAGGAACTAATTAATGATAAAATTATCAAAAATTAATGCAAGTCAATGTTTTTTTTTTTTGGTAAATAAAATATATTGATGAGAAAAAAAAGAATGCAAGTAGCAAAGAGTAGCTGAAAAAACAAACACGCAACAAAAAGCTGCAGCTAAAAGAAAAATAGACAGCAAAGTTAACAACGCTGCATCAAAGCAGCAAAAAAACACTAACTATTCGAAGTTATATTCCATTCCCGTAAAGTAGAGTCATTAGCAGCGGAATGGGTGATTTTCAAAGAACTCAATCAAAGTCTAATGGTGGACTTAAGTGAGTTGAGAACCACCACAACGGATTGACATGAGTTCTTGAATCTACGGTTGTTCCGCTCCCTTCAAACATAATACATTGTAACAGCAAGACTTAACTTCAAAACTATCAAAGATAGAGATTTTCCCTTGCAACGGCTATTAGCCCACATGACAAAAAGAGGCCAAGGGAGCCTTAGCCAAGGGACACCGCACTTGAATAGCACCGAAGACCAAATACCATCGGTAAAAGGACACTCAAAGAAGAGGTGGCAATGGGACTTCGTAGCACTAGAGCAGAGTACACAAGTGACAAGAAGCAAAAGTTAAAATTCTATCCATGGTAGAAAGCTTGCATTTAATAGCCAACCAAAGAATGAAGCTCATCTTCGAAATATTTTGATTATACCAAACAAGCTTAGACCAACCAATTGTAGGCTTGGATTGCCGAAACGTATCCCAAGTAGAAGCAGCGAGTAGATGCTAGTGGGACTCAGGAGGATTCTGGAGATTCTTTAATCACATATATTCATGCTATATCGTACGGTCATAAATAATTGTAAATTTTTTTATTTAAAATTGAATATAAACGGTATCTGATAAAAATTAGTCGCATGATGTATGATGAACGAATGTAATTAAAGGATCTTCAAGATCTTTACAAAGAAAATCCGACGAGGATGCTTACTCTAGTGGGACAATCTTTCCCCTAATCTGGGCTAATTTGTTGTCTATCAGAGTTATAACTCTGTTTGGATTAAGAATAAGAGGTATCGTTTACGTAAACTAGCAGGAATAAATGCGCAAGAAATCATGTGCTTTTAAGAAATTTAAGGTGTCTGATTGATGGGACGGATCCGTTTTCAAAACTTGGGACCCTCTCCCAACTGGCCAAATCCCATTTTTCTTTTCAATTTGCAGTGCTGGTCCCTGCTAAGCAAACATTCCACTGTATTTTTAGTCGCTTCTCTACTTTCACCAACTGGTCTTTTAGATTCAAAATTTAGTTAGCCCTGTTTCCCTACATCACCAACCTGCATTCGTACGAGAAAAACTTTTGTAAGACTATCTGATTAGATTAGTGTTCATATTGAATGAAATTAGCGTAAAGTTTTGAAACCAAAATACAATAGGTCTTGTGTGTTTCGAGATATACCTTACAAATAAAGATAAATATTGGTAGGATTTGTCACCATGACAGCTCTCACCCTAGACGAGATTAGTGGAGCCGAGTGGAACCCTATAATGATCCCCGGTTGCTCTACATAAGTTCTTGCCCTATAAGACCCCTATTTTTTTGTAAGACACTAAAAATAGTACAAAATTGCAACAAATGTTTGTGGAAAAACTAGGTCAGAATGTCTGTTTCTTGGGAATAAGATTCCGGGGTTTAATCTTCCATGATGCAGATTGGAGTGCATATGAAGATTTGCGAGAGAGAGAGAGAGAGAGAGAGAGAGAGAGAGCCGGCTTGGAATTTGATTCTTGGAGATTTGATTTCGAACCATCTGAAAACAATGTTTCGGAATTGGGTTCCTTTTGAGTGTGAATTTGAACTTTCCACAAAGGGAGAAATGGAACCTCGTGCGAAGGTGACGATCTTTGCAGAGATAAAAATTATTCTAAATTCTTTTGCTCCTCCCCAAATCTAAAGACTCCCTTTAGAAAATTTCAGGTTACATTTTTTACACTTTCACTTTGCTTTTTACTCCTCTTTGGATCACTTTTCAACACTTATTCCTTGAAAATATCATATCTTTCTATAAATAAATTCTGCTGCGTGAAATGCAGAAGAGCATGTTCAGATTACAAGGATTTTTTTTCAATATCTGAAGAGTATCGCATACTACCGAGCATTATGGAATTTTTGGATTATATAATTACCCGAAATCGTTCCAACCACTCAAACAAATAGTGAGAATGGAGAATTGTTAATACGCGAGAGTGCCACTGTTAGTGCTGAAATCGGGTCCAAACAAATGGAAATAGAATGTAAATACATCAGATATTAGAAAACGTGGGATTTGATTACATAAATTATAAAAACCATCCATCACTCTCCAAATTACGGACTACAAGTTACTTGCCGATTTTCTTCCTAAACTTGGATTTTTCCCAGATGTTTATTCTGATAAAGCAACCAGAAGAGCCCAATTACTGGAACATAAACGAACTAATTTAAGCCGATTATAAATTAATTAATTTAAACTGCTACTGTTTTCTTCTAATGAAACCTAAACTATTGCAACTACTGCTTTCTTCGTGATCATTGTCTACTTGCTCACTAGAAACCACATCTGTGATTCCACTCGACCCTGAGGAGGAAGAACAAGGTGCAAGGCTCAAATTTGCCCTGTCTTTCGTCATGAAATCGTAGAAAACAGGCCTCGAGTTCTTTGGTTTTCGAACATCGCAGGAGGGCTGTTGAACTTGCTGCTCCTCATTTTTGCCTCCCCTTTTCTTCAAAAATATGCGGCAAAGAACCCAGTTGTCCATTGGCACCACAGGGCTCTGCAACAACAAAATAGTAAAATAAAAATGTGTTCTTTGTGGTTTGGAGAGCAGAATTGAAGAAATATCTCAAATGGGGTTCTTCAAAATTGGGAGTTTAAGTTGGGGACTCGAAGATAATCAGATACCGTTCTGGCTCCAATCATAAAACATGTGACCAAGGATGACTTTAAAGCCTCCGCTGGGATCTTATGACAAAATAAACTGCTAATCTCATTGAAATAACACTAAATAGAACAAGAAGCTCACTTGGGTTGCATTCTTTTCTGGTGGGGCAATGGAGGCCGGATTTTCGGGCAAAACAAGGCGGTATTCGTGCATAATCCAATCGGTCCTAGTGCCATGGGGAGGCTTTCCTCTATAAAAAACCAGAGTTTTCTTAATTCCCACGACTTGGCCGCCCCTGCAAGTCACAATCTGCTTGTCCAATCCGGTCGCCTTCCAGTAACCAGAGCCCGTCGCTCTGTTCGATCGGTTCCCATTGGGGTACTTGGCCTCCCTAGTGCTGAAGAAGTACCTCTCTTGCGCACAATCACCTAAACCAAAACAAAACAAACCGAGTCTTTCAATTCTCCATCTAATTTCTTTTTAGTAGCGATTTTTGAGCTCCATTTCAAGCTCTCTGCGCTCCAAACTGAATACTTGACGATTTCCGCACTCACAGAACGAGTGCAGAAGCCGAAAAATGGGAGATTCGATACCATTTCCGTCTAAAACACGATTTGGGTTTTGATTGGTAGGCATTTGGCATTGTAGTTTGGTCAAACCAAATCAAAATTAAAGAAAAAAAAAATCGCTTCAAACGGAAGAAGTGAATTGCACGGAAAAGTGAAAAACCAACCTGGCAAATCCCAAGGGTCGGCCTTACAGACATCAACCTCCGGGATGATGGAGGCAGGCAAGGGGCAGGAGTAAACCTTGCGCCGCAAGTACTGCAGAACAAGCTCCTCGTCCGTCGGGTGGAATCGAAAACCGGGAGGCAATCTCAGCACACCATTCTTCACAAAATTAATCCTCTCCATGTCCGAGAAAATCCCAATGAACTGAAAAAGCTAAAGCCTTTTAGTCCGAGAAAGTCCAATGAACTGAAAAGGCTAAAGCCTTTTAGTCCAATCCCAACTCAGAAATCTAATCCTGAGCAAACACAGTCATGACAGGGTCTTATAGTCCGTTGGAGGATTGGATAATATAAACAAACGAGGTGATTGGACAAGAACAAGAGGGAACAAGAACAAGAAGGAACGAAGAGTCCTAACGGAAATAAAAGTTTGGAGAGATTAATGGTGGTGAGTTTCAAGGTGAGAAAGTGTGGCTTCTTTTATAGTAATGGGTGTTAGAGACAATGCGAGGAGAGAGAGAGAGAGAGAAGAGGACGCCCATTTGGCGTAAACAAGACTCAATCTCCTTTTCCTTGGACACAATTTTAACAAAACGTCGAGGGCTCTGCGAAAAGGTGAAAGTTTTTGCCAACTAAACGAAACCCAAAATCCTTTGAGAGAGAGAGGAAGACTTTCTTCTTTTGGTGTTCGACCTTTGTGTGTGTGTGGAAATAACCGAAGCTGTTAAAGCCCTTTTGGGTTTCTTCCCTGCCTTCCAAATCTCAAATTTTGATAAGAGTATGGTTTTGTTTTATCGTTTACCTAAATTGCCATTTTAATCCTTACCCTTCATGTTGCAAACTTGTATATTTTTTTGACGGTGGGGAGGTGCATTTTGGTCATCTCACAAAACAATTATATTGTGTACGTTGATTGGCTTCTTAGTTGTAATAGGTTATTTTAATAACTTCTTAGAATCACCAAAAAAAACTGTTTTTGCATATATGTCAATTTTGTGATTGACATGCGAGTAATTTTATGAAGATGTCATTGTAATTTTACTCCAAAGCAATCACATATTACTACGTAAGAAATCTTACATACAAGCCAATGCCTGATCGGTTTGGGACACTGCAACATTAGCAACGCTATTTTAAGTAGGTTTCTTTTATAGAATTTAGGGAATAAGCAATGCATGGCTCCTTACTTGCAATGAGATGCAGGAAAGCTACTCTCTACTTCCTGACATTGCAACATCTACCCTACCGTTCAACAACAGATGGACGAGATATTTCACTCTCGGTTGTGATTACTTGATTAGGCTTTGTCTAGAAACAAGTAAACTCATTCTATGACTACCCGAAAATCATGTCTTAATTCATTTATTTCGCATGCCCGAAAGTTTAAATGAGGCTTAAAAGTAACATATATTATCTCCAAATCACCATCAGACATATATAAACGTAGAAGCGAGTCTTAGAAGTAGCATACCTTATCTCAAATCCACATTTTAACACAATTATTAAGTTAACTTATTAAACTCAGAAAAGGAAATGTTTATGGACACATATGCAAGTAGTTTTTCTTATATGCTATTGTAACAATAGCAGTATTTCAAACCAGTAACACATTGTCATATATAAAATTTGATATCAGTGCATTATTAATTTAGAATACTGCTAGAATAACACCGTCGTCGTAGGTAGATTTTTCCGTATAATTGAGAGAGGAAATGCTTGAAGGGTATTATGGTCTTTGTACCGAAGACTGATGAGCAAAGGCCAAGCACCAGTAAGAGTAGAAGGTATTGGAGGAGGATTCTCTCCCCTCCTAATATCTCTTCTATTTTCTTTCTTTTTATTTGAATGATTATGGTTTAGCCACGTCAATATTTTATATTAATTTTTTATAAAGACAATAAGATCAAAAATAATATATGAAATAAGAGGAGGAAAAGAGATAAGAATACAAGGGGAGAAAATCGTACTTCAAATTATTAGTTGCAGGCAGCAAAGGGTTGCGGCCTGGTAAGGATGAAGTCACGTTATGTCATGCTGACAGCCGTACTTGACCAAAAGCCTTAAAAGTCATTGGGTGAAATTACGGTTGTAGCCTCTGTCATCAACAAATAGTTATGGTGCCATTTGCCAGGTAAACAAAAGGTCGGACTACGGAATATTTATGTCTGCAGTTTTTTCTTCTTCTTCTTTTTGGAATATTAAAGAACCAACAAAAACAAAACTGCCTAAATTTGTTGAGAAATGAGAATATTAGGCTTTTATTTTTGTAGTTTTTTATTTTTATCTTTCATTCAAGAAAGTAAACCATTGACGACACCGACGGGAAAGACAAATGTTAATAAAAAGCTGATTATTGTATGTTTTTAGAGGCCGTACTTGATTCATCCGCCCCCTTAAATTTACAACTTAGAAAAAAAAAATTAACTATTTTGGACCCTTTTATCATGTCGCTACCAGCCAGATCAGATATGACCGGTTGAAGAAAGAAGAAATGGTCTATGAATGATTAAGCGAGACTTTGCCTTAGAGACTAATGAAATGCGACCTAGAAATTTTATTACACAAAAGTTATTTGAAGACCTCTTGCTTCTGCTTCCCTACTTACTTTTGCTATCACCTCCACAACTTTCAATCTACTTGCTTATATGGAGATCAATAATGGGCAGAAGGGCTTTATACAAGACCGCATAGCGGGAGAGAGGGAGCCTTTCTTACCTGCTTCTTAACAATTTTTTTCCGACGAGAAAACATTTGACTTCTTAACTTTTCGATATCTATGGTGTCGAAAACAAGAAAAATTTTACCAATTTCTTTTTTTAATCCTCATAAAATGGAATTATTTGAAGAACGTTCAGATATCCTTCTTATTTATCGGATGCTTCATAAGCTAAAAATATATGCTCGATCCGACGTGAGGGGGGCTCTTACCAAGTACACAAGGGGGAGTGAGAATAATAGGCTTTCATGTACTTATTTCTACGCAGTTTCGTTTTATTTACAATTTAATATTCTTTCTTAGTTGTGTCTTACACAATTAAAAATATCTTTTTATATCAAATTTAATATTATTAGTCCACTTATTCCTCTTCACTTGTAAAGAGGTTTTAGGTTTAATTCTCGCTACAGATGAATTTGAATCATATTATTGCTAACATATTGTGAGGATAAACTCACCCCCCTCCCCCCCCCCCCCAAGGTAGTGTAGATGTCACATCCCGGCCTGGGCCCCACCACATCCCGGGCTCGACTCAATCTCACGGTTTTGTTTCTGGGAACTCACAATCTCACGGTTTTGTTTCTGGGAACTCACACGAGGGGACTCACACGAGAACTTCCTAGTGGGTCACCCATCTTGGGACCCGAAGCCAATAAGCTCTCAAAAGACCTCGTGTTAGGTAGAGATGGGAAAATACATATAAGGCTTACAGGATCCACTCCCCTGGGGGATGTGGGATCTCACAATCCACCCCCTTAGGGGCCCGACATCCTCGTTTACACACATCCGGCCAGGGATTGGCTATGATACCAAATTGTCATATCTCGGCCCAGGCCCCTACCACATTCCCGGCTCGACTCCACTGTAGCACGATAATGTTCGCTTTGGGCCCCCACCACGCCCTCACGGTTTTGTTTATGGGAACTCACACGAGAACTTCCCAATAGGTCACCCGTCCTGGGATTGCTCTTGCGCGAACTCGCTTAACTTCGGAGTTCTTACGGAACCCGAAGCCAATGAGCTCCCAAAAGGCCTCGTGTTAGGTAGAGATGAGAATATACATATAAGACTTACATGATCCACTCTTCTGGACGATGTGGGATCTCACAGTAGATAATATTGTTTGTTAAAAAAAATATATATATATATATATATTATTAGCCATTTCAAATGTTTAGTATCATGGCAAAAAATAAAAGATAATTATATTAAATTTTTATCTTTTATACAACAATATAGCTTCACTAAATCGTCTGCGATTTGGGTTAAGCCAATGAAATATTCACAATAAATTGAATTAGAACTCGTTGTTCAATCGAATATAAAATTTCTAAATTATAAATAAAAAATTATCATTAAATTATAATATTAGGAAATTGTTATTGGCACTCCAAAAATCTCATTTTGCACTTTAAACTTTATATAATTAGAAAGAAAAAAACACTTGTGAATAGTGTAGAATGAAATTTATGGAGTACTAATAACAGTTTCCTAATATTAAATGATAGTAGTCTATTTATTTGAGGTTAGCCAAGTACTCCCGACTAGAAAGGTTAGCCAATGCTTCAATGAGTACTTAAAAGTTAGAAGTGTAACTCTTTTAACAATCTCTTTGGTTACGTAATAACCAAATACCGTTGATGTTATTCCATATAAAATCCATCATAAGATTTTGGCTTCATTTTTTTCTTTCAAGTTTCTATCAAAGATCTTATTAGGTTGTTTATAATTGTTAATTTTCATTAAGCATGGATCCAGTTATATCGAAACAATAACAACAAAGTCTTATCCTACTAAGCGAGTTGGCATTATGAATCCTAGAACGCCAGTGCGTCAGTTTTGCGCCAAATCTTCTGTTATCTTCAAGTACTTCATGTCTTCTTTAGAGTTTCTTATAAGTTTTCATGAGTCTTCCTCTATCATTTTTGCCTGTAACCTCTATCTCATAATCGTATTTTCTACCCAGAGCATCTTTAGGTATTCGACCACAAAATTTGGGATACTAACATCAAGGCTCATAATCTTATGACATCTTAACTTAAAATAGGTGGATTAAAAGAAAGTTGTAAGTATTTGGTTGGACAATTAAAATGAAGAATATAAGTATGGCATAATATCTTCAGCCACCTAAGTTACTTGCCAAAATAGATCAAACCATAAATAATTGAATTATAAAAAAATTATATATATTAAAAAAAAAAAAGAATCATATCATGCAAGGAATATTTGGCAGCAAATCAATTAATTTCCAAAATATTCATTTCTTTTTATTCCCCTTTACAAAATTTTAGTCAATATTAAATGGGGACCAATATTTGTTTTTTATGGGATTGTAGGCTGCACGCATAGGGATGCGTGTTAAGCTAATTTGAATATTTCATACAAATAAGAGGTGGTTTGACAGTACTTTTAAAATCTTGAAAGCATTTTTGAAATTAATTTTTGATAAATATACATGTAAATCTTGAAAAGGTACTAAAAATGATTTCTGCAAAAAATACATAACTATTACAATGCTTATTACAGATAACATTTCGAATGTTTTTGAAATCTAAAAATATTTTTTAAAAGCACTTTAACCATTTTAAAAACAATTCTAATAAAGTCTTATATCTGTACGTTTCATCTTTTTGTGATTAGGGAAAAAGGATAATTTTGGTTGAGTATGACAAGGGTGTTATAGTAATTATGATGATGTTATGGCTCGTGGTGGGGGGTGGGTGGGTGAGGGAATAAAGTTCAGGGACCTACTTGCCTCCAAGACGAAGGGCACCCACGTCGGATTTAGGGAAACTGACAAAAGTGCCACCTTCAAGCAATGCCCCATTTCAAGATTTCCTCAATCTTCTTGTCTCGCTATTTTCGATCAGTTGGAAATTTTAGGAGAAATCATCTAAACAATCTATTTTCTTGAAAAGACACTCCTCTCCTTCCACCCACAGATTCTAGTCCTATGGTTTTCTTTCTTCTTCTACTACAATAATAAACTTCTTTTGATATAAAACAAAAGAGCTAGATCCACTCACATTTTTTTTTTCACTCACCTTATTATCTTACTCACTACTAAAAATAAAAAACGAAAACATTATTTTCCCACTATTGTTGTTCCCAAAATGACCTTCACATTCCAGCACACGATCTGGTTCTGCCTCTCGTTGCCGTCTTCTATTTGCCCCCACTCTTTCAGTATTGCCTCTGCCTTTGCAAAACCTGGATTGAAGCACTCATGGGTCTCTCTATAGGACAGTTGCTTGCCTGTTTAAAGGGTTTTTTTTTTTTTTTTTTTTTCTTCTATATATATAGGACTGCGCTTAAGGGTGGGCAAGGTCTAGTTCGGCCTTGTTTCACCTTCAAATCAGAATCGGAAAATATTAACGGTTCGATTTGGTTCTGCTTAAATTTATTACTAAAATCATATGGTTCGGTTTATACCGGTTTACGGTTCTAACCAAAATTATAAATATATAATTTATATATTTGTTTTGAATCTTCTACTTTCAATTCCAAACACATATTTCAACCACAAATTCAAACAAATTTGAGTCCCACTACTAGATCTATAACATTTGTGACCGGAAGATAGAAAATTTACATATATATAAATCAAAAGATAAAAAGTCTCAGATCAAGACCAAAGTGTACATCCTAAAATGAAATTAAAGTGTACATAATGCATAAAGATAAATGAGGAAACGAAGAGAGGAGAGAGTGGGATGGAAATAAGAATGTGAACCCACGGCCATAGTTGAATGGATGAGGTGAGATAATTACCAAGGTTTTGGCTTTTGGGCTTGAGAAATTTTTATATAGATTTTTAGTTTGAGCATATAAAATAAGGGCTATAGAATTAGATTTTTTTTAAAAATTAATATAGACGGTCTGGTGCAGTTCTTATGGTTCTTGAGAATTAGAAGCCGAAACTGGAACTGTTTTAAACCGGTTTGGTTTGGTTCAGTTCGGTTCTGATCCAAGTTTAAACGGTTTTGGTCAACCTGGTTTCTTACGGTTTTTTTTTTCATCCGATTCTGTTCGATTTCACAGTTTCTCAGTTTTTAAATCAATATTGAAAATTATCACAATTCTCCGTAGCTTGCACTTTGGATTGCTTCTTTGTCTTTATATGGCATTTTGTTAAGGGGTGAACTTGTAAATACAATTTTGAATAAGAAGCCGGTGAGGACATAAGATACAGGGGTAAACATATCGACACTCTAAAACAAAAGTAAATCAGTATTTTGCACTTATTACAGTAAAATCTCGCTATAGTAATACTTCGTATAAGAATAAAACTACTCTCACCATGCAAATGTTCAAAATAATATCTAACTAGTCATTCAATTTGCCAAACAAGAGCATCATATTATTCTGTAGTAAACCGGATTCTTCAGGGGTAGTTTTGGAATTATAAAACTGGAGTGGGGATAACGTGGGCCGGTTTAGATAGTAGTTAACCGGAGCATCAAACATTGACAAATGAAAGAAAAGCCTGAGTCCGTAGGCGTAGGGAGAAGGGCAACCCTTTTATCACAAAAATTAAACAATTTTGTCGACCGAATTATAAAATAAAAAGCGAGCCTTTTGTAAAAAGAAAGTATTAAATAAAAAAGGGAATATCACAAGAAAATGAAAAAAAAAAAGTTCTTCTCAGCCAACCTGTAAAAATAAATTATAAAAAAAAATATGGAAGGAATAGTTGGAGCTGGATTTCGTAAGCCGAAATGCGGCTGTGATTTTTTATTTGTTATCTATTTTTTAAAATTATTAAATTAATTAATATTAGGTTTTGTTTTTGTGTAGAGTGAGGGTCAAAGGAGGTTGCGTGTGGGTGTCGAAGAGAGTTTTGATGAGAAAAAAAGAGAAACGTCAAAGGCTGCAATTATTGTTTTTTTTGAGTAAAATATGTTGTTCAGTGGAAAATGCCTTTCTCTGCTTCCTTCCTCCTTCTTCGACCCAATCATATTTTCCATTACTCTAATAATCTTTCAATTTAATTCTTTTTAATTTTTTAATTTGGGTCTTGGGGGTTGGCTACTTGGCTTGGTTTTTCTTCCTCTTTGCCTCACTCCTTTTACTTTTAATGGGAAATTTATCTTCTCGGGGTTGCCCCCCATTACAAGCATCCTAATGGCCAACATACACTACATATATGCACACCATGCCATGAATAATGAGTTAGGCATAAACCATCTTTTGAAATTTGAGTTGGAGAAGTCAATAAATAGGGTTACTTGGAAAGAAAAACAGCCCCTATGACATGTGAATTTAGAGAATGTTTGCACGATTTTATAGAGTATGGATCTCTCAAATCTAAATTCTCACATCTCTTTTGTTTTATAGAGAAGTCAACACAAGATCGTGACATCGTTTAATCGTGACAGTTCAAATAGGAGGGGACTAGAGGGAGGGGGCAGAGCCCTACTCTCGATTTTTTTGTCACATGATATTCATTATTCTAGGTTCACGTTATTATATATATAGACGGTAATGTTAAAATATGTTATAGACCAAGTTTAAGTACTAATGAATACATGCATGTTATAATATGAATGAATTGGTAAGAGTACTTATAGGACGGTGGCATTGACGGGTCTAATTGTACCCAAGGTACACGTTATAATATGGATGAATTGGTATGAATACCTATAGGAAGATGGCATTGGCTGATCTAATTTTACCCAAGGTGCACGTTATAATATGAATGAATTGGTATGGGTACTTATGGGACAATGCCATTGACTGGTCTAATTGGACCCAAGGTGATGCATGCCTCTTGTTCTAAAAAGAAGTGTTGCTAATGAAGTGTTTATCTTGGTAATAAACTAGTGGCAAAGTAGCTTTTTAAAGGCCTAATAGTATAATTAAAGAATAATTGACAATTAAACAGTACAAGCAACATATTATATTAGGGTTTAATTATTAGCTGGAAAGAGAGATCACCGCTCATCACCAAGTAGAAGTGCAGTTTGACGGGTAAGAAGAAAATAGTGCTCACTCCCCTTTTACGTCAATGATTTTAGTATTATTTGTGCTCTTCTTCTTCGCAGGGCATCATTTCCCATTTTCTAAGTGCGTCTCTTTACAACGACAGACTTAACTTTCATATTTGTCGCAAGTTTATAATATACATTTTAGGGTTTTGTGGAGTTCAATGAACTTGATAATTAACATATAGTTTTGTCCCAGAAGAAAATGGATGAGTGATGTCATATCATGCTATTTAAAATACTTCCAAACAATCGCTTGTAACATAGACAACTGACACACAAATATATTTTGTGTATATACTCTAGCACTGATTAATTAGTAATTTAATATGTATTAACCGTTTGTTAGGCTTGCTCCACATTAATTAGTTTTCATAATCTAAACCAACCATGGCTTTAGGCTTTTACTTAAAGATCATCTTTATAACATTTCATTGAAATGAGAACAAGTCTAGTTATCTACTTGTGACCTAATAAACAGAGGAACACAACACAGTGTTGTTTATAAACAATGGAACATTTACAATAATAATTAAAGAGCTAGACGATTTCGATTTGAATGAATTTTTACAAGAAAGATTTATGAATGAGTACCTAAAAAATAAACTATTCTAGTCATGAGTTTACTCTGTGAATCAAGTACAAATGATTAATTATCTTCGTGTCATATATTACTATATATAATTAAATGATTATTGCTTGAATACTCCTGTATATTTAGTAATTATAAATTACTCTATACGGCCCTGTTTCATATAAGGCTTCAATGTCAAAATGGTCCCTGTATTTTACTTTATTGGCCAATTTAGTCCATATGTTTTCAATTTGGTCAAATTGGTCCCTGTGTTTACATCCTTAGCCGATTCAAGACAATCCGTTAAAGGACCATTAAAATTGACATGTGCCAAACATGTGAGAGGACAAAAATGTAATTTCATGTACACTCACTAAATATATACGATGCCTACCTTTAAAAATTGTCGCTTCATTCAATTCACTTGAGTACTATGCGATTTAGGACATGTCAATTGTAACTGTCTTTTAACGGATTGTTATGAATTGGCTAACAAATGTAAACACAAAGACCAATTTGGCTAAATTGAATACACATAGACTAAATTGATCGATAGAGTAAAACTCATGGACCATTTTGACATTATACATTCATATAATATATACACCAAATATTGTAACCATGTTTGAGTGAAAATAATATAGGTGTGAATGTGATGCATCAACAAGTAAATAAAATATCCAATGGGAGTCGAATTTCTAGAACAAATTAAGGGTTAAGGGTTAAAATATTCAAAAGTTGCCATTGATTTCAAAGTTGACCAACCTATTGTTTATGTTGTTGACGTAGCTGCCTTCGAGTGGTCATTACGTGTTACACATGCACTGCGCATGCAGTGATCGACTGACCTCATTTTCTTCATTTTCCAGCTAAAATATATTTGTCAACCAACCGAAGCAAGCAATCGATCAGATTAATGTCTGCAAAGACACATATGTAAGCCTCAGGTTAATGGAAAAAAACACTGCCTGATCATAAAATTAATAGCTGTCTTTCTTCACTTACAGGCAAACACGACATAAGATCATTTTCAACCTTTAAGCTAAAATCTAAAATTTTTAGCCTAAAAAATTTAAGTTTTAGCTCTCCAACCCTTCTGATCTAAATTTTTTAGCCTGAAATTATTAAAGATTAAATTTAGGTTAATTTTTTCTTTTAAAGTAATTAAAAAAAAATTATGAACATCTTAACCTACAAATATTTAAATTTCGATAAATATTGAAAAATCACTAAATTTGGGTGAATTTTGAGATAAATATTTTTTTAAATTATTTTAACCGTTGAATTTAAATTTGGACCGTTAGATCTTTTTTTACCGTTAGATTTGATTATACTCGATCTTAGCCGTTGGATTCAATAAATCCTGGGAGACAGGCCTTGTGGGTAGGGTCCCGTTGGTGGTGCTCACACCATTTTTTGAGTTAAATCTTGGTGGGAATTTGGCTTTTAGCTTTTAGTCCAGACATTTAGCATGTGTTGGTTGGGTTTGGGGGGATGAATAAAACCTAAAAAATATCATTTAGCCCAGGATTAAGTTTTGGTCTAACCAACAACAGACATTCTTCGTATACAAGTAGTCGTCGAATTGATGTCTTGAACACATGAATATAGCTCAATAGGGTAAGCTCGAATCTAAGTTAGATTTTGCGTGTGATTAGAATTATCACACGCTTAAAAAAACAGAGGTTGAAGAATTTATTGTTCTCGAGGTTGAAATTTGACAATTAGAAGCCTTGTGCATGGATTTTCGAAGTAAAAGTTGTATTTTGCTTTGTTGGGCTGATTTTTTGCTAGCTTGTTAATTTACAAATGATTACGATACAATTATATAAACGTCGAACAAAGTTTATGAGGTGATGATGGTACAATGATGGTACTAATCCTATATAATGTTGTTGTCCTGACTTTTCTACTTTTTTTTTTTAATTTTAAATTCTTTAAATTTATTATTATTATTATTATTATTTTAATACTTATACGTATCAAACAACGTACACGAACCGTACTTTTCTTTCTTTGAATAAGTACTTTTCCTGAACTGCCAACTTTGGAATCAAATGCTTTGCAGTGCACGCTAGAGAGAAACTTCCTCTCCTCCTGAAAAGGCCCATCAAATGCTAACAAAAAGATGGGCGTCTTTGGGCGTGTCAACAAACTGGCCCACTTGATGATGTGTGTATCACCCTCATTGTAAAGAAAGATCTTTCAATGTATTCGAAACACAAGTAAGACATCATATGTAATTATACAATTGGAATGTCATTTGAATTTTTTTTTTCCACCAATTGTATACTAACGTGTGGCGTACCGCCTCATGTTCTGGGGGCACATAAATATCTCTCCATTGTAAAGTTGCGTCTTTTTTAGACCTCGTTCCAAGAAATTAAGAGGGTATTTGTATTCTTGTTTTAGAAGCAAAGTACTTGGTCACTTTTAACTTTGTTCCATTTTATAGGGGTTATAGGATATTTTTTTTAACCGTAGAGTACGATTATTTAGGGTCTAGACATACAAAATCAATACATTTGTTAACATATAATGATCTAGCTCACCTCAATTAACGAGGGTTGGTTTTGTGTGTGTAAGTGGAATTATTCATATATTGTAATATTTGAAAGAACAAGAGGCACTGAACCTAGAATCTACAACTTTTAATGTAGTATGAGAATTGTTATTAGAATCGAGTGCAAAAGAAGTGCCAAGAATATTTCCTTTAATATTTATTATAACGGAGGTTGAGAGGGGATACAAATAAAATTATTCAGATCAGCAGTTAAGTTTCTCAAGTAGTACTTATGTGTTACGCATGTTCAAAGAAAATTGTATGTCGATTGTAGCTTAGTTGATTAAGCTTGCACCTAAAGTCTCGATTTCAAAATTGGACTAGAGTTGGTAAAACTTGTGTCCAATTTAGCCCAACCCCGTCAAGTTAGACGTGCCCCTCAGATTTGCTAACAAGGCCTGGTATTTTTTTTCCTGCAGGCCTAATCTGCTTAATTATGTCGTTTGAGCACACAATATATTCCAAAATTCATTGTCGATTAAAATTTGAACTCCAAACTCATCTTCCATTTGGGAAACCATTTGGATACAACCAAAAAACAAAAACTAAGGTATGGTCAGTAAAATGTTGCTCTGTACACAATTTTTCATCTGGTTCTGGCCACGTTAATTGGCCCTCAACGTTGTATCTACTATGGCATAACCTTTCCTGCAAAAGTTCCAAGTCTGTCCTTCTGTGACATGAATTCGGGTTCAGTTCTAGTCGGAAACCGCCTCTGTGATCTCTCGGACAAGGTCAACAATCACTCCCTCAACCCCCATTAGAAGTTGCATGTATACAGCATCTGGCACATTGCTGCAAGTTCACAAAGGATATGATCATATCATTAGATGGATAAGTACTTCTGATCTGAAAAGTGCTTTTACCAAAGTGATGGCTTACTTTAATTGTCCATAGGTTATAATGCAAAGTTTGGCCTGTTTAATCTTAGTCACTGCCCCTGGATTTCTCATGATAGCTTTTACTTCTGATACAATTCCTTGCAAACCACCTCCCAAACACACCTTCATGGCCTCTTCCAGCGAATTCCTTCGAACATCCGTGTAAATTTCAGACCCTCCGTTAGTGAGGAAGTAAACCTGGATTGCATCCAATGCTGGTTCAGAAAAGTAGACCATTTTCAATACGCTTCAACATAAAGTTTAGAATGTGATCTTACAGGGTATGTGGTCTGCAATTTTCTCATCAGCAATGCAGCATCAGGCTGAAAGCTCGAAAACAGGATCGGTCTATCTTTCGCGTACTTAGTCACCACCTGTTTAAAGAAATCTTAGTACATATTATGTCCTATAGAACACGCTGAGCAATTAGGCATCCTTACCTGCAAAATTACTTGAAGAACATGTTCGAGTTTTTCTTCTTTGTAGACAATCTGATCATCGAACTTCAATTCAATGTTAAAACCCTTGGAATGCTCAACTTTCTCGAACACCTCTTGCAATGTGCATAGCGAGTCATCCTGTTCTACCTTCCAGTCAAAAATCCTCCCATCTTTTATTTTTCTGACCAAGGGCCTCCCCACCTGCATTTGAATGAATGAAAAAATAGACTTATTAACAGAACATCCACATACATTTTATCGATTTGGAATTGGAAAAAATAACCATTTGTGTTACCTTTCCGGCCTCTTTCTGGGGTCCGTAGGAGAGAAATTGTAGCAGAGTAATGTCTGTAACCCTTTCCTCCTTGAAAACACCCTGAAACAAAATTACATATAACATCAATAGTCAGCAGGAAAATAAAAATCAAGGAATTCAAGGGTCTGTTTGATAATAATTCCAAACTAACCTTGTCCTTGGCGCCAATAAAGTTGTCATGAAAAATGACCGGGTAGTCATCCTTGGTCACCTACAAAAATAGCTTTTGTTTACAATTTTCCCTAATTGTAAAACCAAGAAATTGAAACGAAAAGAAAGAAAAAAGAAGCAGAACAATTAGTACCCTCAAATCAAAGTCTGCTTCTCTTAACTAAGTTTGTGACTTTGATCAAATGTTTTTTTTTGGGTACCCAAAGAAGCACAAAGATGATGCTCACCTGAACGTCGAACTCGACGAAATCGATCGGGAACTGAGCGGCGGCATTGAAGGAGAGAATGGAGTTCTCTTTGATGGATTTGAGTTTTGCGTCAGAAGACTGCAACATGTTCATCCCGCTGCCTCTGTGTCCCATCACCACGAACTTTGGCCATTTGTATCCCCATTTCATTTCTTCACCCTCATCTTTCACACCTATTCACACAAAAAAAGTGGAAAAAAAAAAAAACCCCAATTCCAAAAATCAGATTCCTTTCTTTTTTGTTTCTTGAATTCCAAGTAATTAATTTGATGGCAAATGCCGTGACCTTGAGCCAACCACGGCGAATATACAGCCAATGCGGCAGTATTTTCTGTGACTTGATCGAGGTTTGGAACATTAGAGACATGAACGGCCTTCAGAGCCATTGATTTTTATCTTGCAAATTTGCAGACTTGCAAAAATGCAAGCTTTGGGAATTCAAGAGAAATGAGGACACTAAGAAAAATTGGCACTCGGTTTTGAAGAACACAGAAGCTTGGGACATGTTTGGACAGTTATAGCGGTATTTAAGAAGGTTCAAAATAGTGTGATTGAATCGCTAGAAACTAGAGATAGAATCGCTAGAAACTAGAGATAGAATCTTCCATTCCAAACATGCTAATTTTGTTTTGAGATATTTCATTATGTTCATTGAAAGAACGAGAAATTTGCGGGGGTTTCTAAATTATTTTTGTTCTAAAAGAATATGCTAGTTCATATCTTGTTTGTCAGGTCCGTTTTACGTGTTTATGAGATATCTTTATTTGTGAGGTCAATTTGAACTTTTCAAACAACAAATTAACTTAACTTCATTTAGTATTTTCTATTTGGGCCTAATTAGGAATTGCGCGTTTTTGCCCCAAGTCTACATTGGCCATGCATATCCAAAATATTGCCAAACTGGCAAATTTAATTAGCATTTATCTGCTGACGAGGCAATGCTGATCATATTCTTTGATCTTGTCTATGTTTAGGGTTCAAGGTTTGATTGTTCGTGAGTCGTGACTCGTCCAGATCTCAAGCAATGATCCTCTTTGTGGTTAAGTCGTACGTAAAATGTAAGAGACTTGTAGTTCTAAATATACATTAACACATGTTTCAACTCTTGGAATAAAACTCAAATTTTAAATTCTAAATTTATCCCAACTTGCTCCAACCTTTGGGACAAATATAAGTTTTAACCCAAAACTCATTTATGGGGCAAATTTAGCTTAGGATTCCTCCTGGGTTAGTGGGGCTGACCCACCATATATGTGTAATTTTTTCTTTTTATATTTATAAATTCATTGAATCCAACGGTTAGATCTAATATGATCAAAATTCAATAGTAAAAAAAAGATATATCGGTCAAAATTTGAATCCAATGGCTGAAGTGATTAAAAAAAAAAAAATCTTTTATGTTTCATATTCTTTCATAGTATTTCATAAGTTTCATGGTGTCGGCTAGTAATTTTTCAATATTTGTCGGAATCTATATATTTTTTGGTGAAAATTTTCATAAAATTAAATTAGGATAGTCTGCATAATTTTTTTTCTTTTAAAAAAGTTACTTTAAAAAAAATTAACCTAAACTCATTCTTTAATAATCTGGGACTAAAATTTTAATCCGTAAATATTGGAGCAGAAAAGCTGTTTATAGGTTAAAGCCTAAATTTTATGGGCTAAAAATTTTAAATTTTAACCCAAGAGTTAAAGATGGTCTAAGAATGTTTATTTATGCATTCAACGTATGTATTAAAATGCAAACAAAAATGAGTGAATAACCAAGGGCAAATTCAGTAAGGGACTGGTTGAATCTGGGAACCTTAAGGATGACTAAAAATGCCTTGGAAAGTTCTCTAGGACCCGAGCTATAATAGATACGTGACTCAATAGTGACCAACAAGTGTGCGATAAAATGCCTGCTTGGCAAACGTCGGTAGGGCTCGACGAATGTTGACAGACCTCGGCAACACTACTTGTCAAAAGTCGATAATCCAACAAGTGCTCGAAGAAGTGCCACGCTAAAGAAACTTGACACAAATCAACCGAACTCGTAAAAAATTTGTGCCCCATGCATGCTATTTCTGTCTTACAGATGTTTTGAACCCTTCCATTAAAACCCCTTGAGGTATAATTCATGAATCCGCCACTATAAAACTATAGGGTTTTTTTTTTTATTAACATCCCATATTTTGTTGACTACACCCCACATAATAATTAAATATTAAATTGCTCATAAAACGACTATTTAAACCATAAAATGTTCTAAAAATTAAAAAGAAGATTCTAAATACACCCCGAGTTCTTTCTTTGAGTCATGCCTAAAATTTACTTCTACGCTCTCACATAAGCAATATGA
Organism: Pyrus communis; assembly: GCF_963583255.1. NCBI lineage: Eukaryota > Viridiplantae > Streptophyta > Magnoliopsida > Rosales > Rosaceae > Pyrus > Pyrus communis. The sequence continues at coordinate 7,439,162 of NC_084806.1, read as the reverse complement.
CTATTTTTCCAGAAAAGAATGAACAGGTTTTCCGTAAAAGTTTGAAAAGTCAATGTGAAACTTCAATATATACACATACAACTGCAAGACTTAAACCCTTTTGCCCTCGAGTTAGTTTGGGTGATGCTTGTGTCATTTTGTCTTTGCTTTAATGAAAACCCATTTCGACTAAAAGAAGGATTGAAGAATTATATAGGTTACTAATATGAAAATTGAAAAGAAAATTGGAGGAAACAAGTTTGTGAAGACAAATCCGCGGGTTTGATGTGAAGAGTTTAGGGTGTGAGGGTAGCTTGGGAAAGAATGTGGGATGTATTAAAATATTTTTTTAATTTAAAAAGTAGATGTGAGGTGTTTTTAGTCTGTGGAGTGTAATTAACAAAATATGGGGTGCCAATAAAACAACCAAAACTATAAAGATTAATAACGTTTATCCATAGTGCATCAATTTGAATACTGATTTCCAATATAACAAAATAAGGACATACCGTTTATCCTTGATTCCCCAACAAATGTTTATCCTTGGAATATTGAAGTGTAATAGTGTTTGGATCCAAATTTACACCATCGGTCCGTGCAATCAAGGCCGTTGAGTGAGCATAACTCTCAATCGTCAGATGAAAAAAGGGAGAAATTTTTTTATCATTATTAAAGGATAATATTATGGTTTTTGTCATAATAATTATCTTTTAATATGAGTTATCCTAGCATCTTTTTCAACCAGATAAATAGGGTGGGAATTATATCTCGAAGCAAGTGGACTAGTCAGATTTAATTTGGATTTGTTAGCAGTGTACCATGTGGATTAGAGCAACTCGGCTTGGATTATGAACACGTAGCATAGCATGGGATTTGCAAGGCTTGGATAATGGTGAGATGAGAAACCTAGGTAGGCTAGGTTTTTAATGCATGGTGATGGTGATGTCAGATTGAGTACAAGGCCATAAGAATTGGTGATGGGATTAGGCCATATAGTCTGCATGCCGTGTGGATTGGGCTAATTATTAATATATATATATATATATATATATATATATTAATTGGTGGCTATTTATTTGTTCATCTTCAAAGCGTGCGGATTATTTGGAGTTTCGATGTGGTAAGTGATAAGACTAAAAACAAGGATCGAATTTGGTTGTATTTTTGGCTATGTTCAGAGTCTTGGGGGGAGTAAGGCTTATCCGAGACTCAAATCAGTGGAAGAGTTCTAATAACATGGTAGTGTTTACCAGCTTATCAATCAGCGCATACTCGTCCTTATAAATACAAGGCTACAAACAACGGAAAGAGGAGCTCCAATTCAACACACAATTGCCATGCGCAAAACCTTTCAAACATCTTGAGATTTTTTTTATTTTCTTTTTCCCGCCGAAACACCTTCAGTTTGGATAAACAGCACTGTGAAGGTAACCGGCGAACACCTTCAATTTGGATAAACAGCACTGTTGCCGTATAATCAGTCGACCGAGGAGCACCTTCAGTTTGGATAAACAGCACTGCGTCGAGGCCAACTGATTATCTATCCAAGTCTCGGTCGAGAAGGATTTTCGAATCCTTATTGGCAGAGGTCATCTCATTAGCCTTCTTGGCGAAGTGAGGTGTTACGCGTTACGACATTCGGCGCATTAAACGCCGAGTGGTTTTATGATTGGATACTTCCAAGTGAGTTTCAGAGTTCGACATTCTGAGGGCAGAACCACATTTACCATCAAGACATACATCACCTTTGAATACTTGTGTCCGTACAGTCTGGTGTTGATTCGACGTGCTTATACTCTCACGAATATAATCACTGTGACCGAATCTGGCACCGACAATTTGTGAACTTCGCAGAACTAGCAGCTTTGTCTTCAGGCTCGAGAATCCGAAGGTCGAGATTTGTTCCTTCCTCGGCCGCAGTCGCAAGATAAAGAAGTCAGCAACGCGCTCAACGTAACATCAACAAATTTTACTCCTCGGCCGAGCTCGGCCGATGAGTTGGCACGCCCCTCATTCAACTGAATGACGTAGTTAGCTTATTAGTTACTCGGCCTGGGTGCCACGTAGGCTTTGTAATTTTTAGGATCAACATTTTGGCACGCCCAGTGGGAGCCAATGCTAAAACTACAAAGTTCATATGAGCTCCTAGAGGAATTGAAAAAACACAATGAGGACCAAAAAAGATCTTTGGAAGTGGAAAAAATTCTTCGTGGCCATATAGAGATGCAAAAGTCATTCGCTTACATGTTGAGAATAAAAGCTCCTATTACCCTGCAAGAGCAATGGTTAAATGAAGACAGGGCTTGATTTAATACCTGGCTAGATGGAAAATATTTTCCTTACGTTTTCGACTACAAATCGATTCCATTTGAGGAATGGTTGGTTGAAAAGACCGAGGGGGGGCAATTTTCCGCTCTGGCCGTAATCAGACATCAGCCTAAGAAAATTGTTAATTTGGTCGAGGAACAAAGGCCACCTATTTTTTCGGTCGAGACTGAAAGTGTGGTAGGCCTAGAAGAAAATGTTCAAGTTTCTGAGCCAAAAATTGACTCAGAAAATGATTCGTCAGAGGAGTGTTCCAATGATGAACAAGACCGATACACGACTTCGGACCATAAAACCACATTAGTTGATATGGTAATTGGAGACATGGTTTTAGACACCGAAACTACGCCAATCGATATGATTATTGGTGATAAAGCCGATATGGAGAAATCCCGTTTGGCTAAGTTGTTCGAGTTGAAAGCCGAAATTGGCGAAATTATTATGCCTGGGGGCATAATAATTGTCCAACACATTCGGCGGCTGATGGTAAAAAATATTTCACCAAGTCAAAAATATTTGGAGAAAAGTCTTTTCTCGGCCTAGAGCGAAATCAATTTGAGAATTTTGATGTAAAAAGATCTCAGCTCGGAATAAAACATCATTGACCTCCTCCACTTTATGGTTCGGCCACTTTTATTTCCATTTGCTAAATTATTTTCTTAACCATTCGGCCTCTTGGCTGATACTTAAGAAAATTAGGGGGGGCGCAACGAGCATTGAGCCCTTGTACACCCAAAAAAAAAAAGTGGCCTTTCAGGCCAATGCACGAGAAAATAAGGGGGAAACATTGGCGATTTCCAAGATGGGGGGCTGAGACAAACATTATGGCCGAGGTCGAGAATAGGTCGAAAAAGAAGAAGAAAATAAGGGGCCAATGAGTATCTATCCGTTTTCTTTTGGCTGAATTATAAGTCTATCTGGTATAATCGGTGGCTGCTCGCTAAGAAAGATTATTCGCCACATGCTGCGTATAAGAAGATAAAGGCCGTGTCGTAATTTTTGGCACACCACATGATGCCAATTCTGCTTCATTTCCCCAGGTGGGACTTCATGAAGGCCTGCGCACTATATGGCGGGCAAATTGGAATCTCGGCCAAAAAAAAAGTAGCATGCAAAAAGGATACATCATGGCATGCAAAGGTTTTGTTAGCAATGGTCGAAGTCAGCGCATGTGAACTGAAGGACAAGCTCGGTGGAGGCCATTCAAATGCACAATATATATATGCCAACTGAATGCACAGCAGTGTCACATCAGGTATATATATATAGGCAGGTTGAGCTCAGGAACGATTTTTATTGACCTCGACTCCAATTACTCTCGGCCTCGGCCCTGCTTTACGACATTGGCAGAACAGAGGTGGCTTTAATGCCAAGGAACATAATTTGTTTCAGCAATACGACGAAATGTTGTTGGCAACGAACGGTTAATTTCCTTGGACATTCGGCTTACGAGCTGAAGTTCAAGGAAACTGGGGGGCAATATTTGGATCCAAATTTACACCATCGGCCCGTGCAATCAAGATCGTTGAGTGAGCATAGTTCTCAATCGTCAGATGGAAAAGTGGAGATAATTTTTTATCATTATTAAAGGATAATATTATGGTTTTTATCATAATAATTATCTTTTAATATGAATTATTCTAGCATCTTTTTCAACCAGATAAATAGGGTGCGAATTATATCCCGAAGCAAGTGGAATAGTCAGATTTAATTTGGATTTGTTAGTAGTGTATCGTGTGGATTAGAGCAACTCGGCTTGGATTATGAACATGTAGCATAGCATGGGATTTGCAAGGCTTGGATAATGGTGAGATGAGAAACCTAGGTAGGCTAGGTTTTTAATGCATGGTGATGGTGTTGTCAGATTGAGTACAAAGCCATAAGAATTGGTGATGGGATTAGGCCATATAGTTTGCATGCCGTGTGGACTGGGCTAATTATTAATATATATATATATATATATATATATTAATTGGTGGCTATTAATTTGTTCATCTTTAAAGCGTGCGGATTATTTGGAGATTCGATGTGGTAACTGATAAGACTAAACACAAGGATCAGATTTGGTTGTATTTTTGGCTAAGTTCAGAGTCTTGGGGGGAGTAAGGCTTATCCGAGGCTCAAATCAGTGGAAGAGTTCTATTAACATGGTAGTTTTTACCAGCTTATCAATCAGCGCATACTCGTCCCAATAAATATAAGGCTACAAATAATGGAAAGAGGAGCTCCAATTCAACACACAATTGCCCTTCGCAAAACCTCTCAAACATCTTGAGATTTTTTTATTTTCTTTTTCCCGCCGACACACCTTCAGTTTGGATAAACAACACTGTGAAGGCAACCGGCGAACACCTTCAGTTTGGATAAACAACACTGTTGCCGTAGAATCAGCCGACCGAGGAGCACCTTCAATTTGGATAAACAGCACTGCGTCGAGGCCGACTGGTTATCTATCCAAGTCTCGGTCGAGAAAGATTTTCGAATCCTTATTGGCAGAGGTCATCTCATTAGCCTTCTTGGCGAAGTGAGGTATTACGCGTTACGACATTCGGTGCATTAAATGCCGAATGGTTTTATGATTGGATACTCCTACGTGAGTTTCAGAATTCGGCATTCTGAGGGCAGAACCACATTTACCATCAAGACATATATCACCTTTGAATACTTGTGTCCGTACAGTCTGGTGTCGATTCGACGTGCTTATACTCTCACAAATATAATCATTGTGACTGAATCCGGCGCCGACGATTTGTGAACTTCGCAGAACTAGCAGCCTTGTCTTCAGGCTCGAGAATTCGAAGGCCGAGATTTGTTCCTCCCTCGGCCGCAGTCGCAAGATAAAGAAGTCAGCAACGCGCTCAACGCAACATCAACAAATTTTACTCCTCGGCCAAGCTCAGCCGATGAGTTGGCACGCCCCGCATTCAACTGAATGACGTAGTTAAGCTTATTAGTTACTCGGCCTGCACGCCACGTAGGCTTTGTTTTTAGGACCAACAAGTAGTCATACATACTATACCCAAACATTTTCCATGTTTCTATATTTTATATTTTTGGAAGATGTATATATGATTTTCACTTCAATAGAACATATGTAAATTTTGAATTTCATTTATTTTTCTCTTTTTAAATAGTGGAGCTCACCTATTACAGATGTAAAAAAATTATGTATATTTAAGTATTTGCATTTTCATACAAAAAAAAAAAATTCATTTCAAAACATTTGCATCATCATAACTAAAATTAATTGATACGCTAAATGAAAGCTAGCCTATTTCGATCTCCTTCACACTAAGGGTGTCTGGACGTCTTTTAACAACAAAGTAAAAGGAGGGGTAGATCCTTCTTCCTTTTTTTTTTTTTTTTTTTTTTTTTTGGGAACAAAGGATAGTATCTATAATAAAGGGAGGGGATGGGCTTAGCCTCACAATGAGTTAGCAATAATGTGGTTTAAATTCGTCTTTTATGAAAATCAAATCTAAGACCTCTCACTTATAAGTGAAGAGAAATATCACTAGACTGTAGTACTAAGTAGCATAACTTTCTTTTTTCTTTTTTAAATTGCGGAAAAAGTGGGAGTAGTGCGTTCTACAGGTACTTTCTCTCTTCATACCTTCTAACACCTCAAGTTGAGAATTCTTGTCATGCTTTTTCATTCACGATTTTATGTCTGTCCGTTCCATCCCAGTAGCTAGTTTTGAGTTCCCTTTCCCTACTTTTTGGTTAGACCTTTGGCTGGATCGAATCCCCCACCCCCTAAAGTGGTAAAGAAGGGCTTAATTTTAATTTTTTCCCTATCTAACAGGACAAACTCTAGTGGCAATGTCATATCTCTATCTCAAGAAAATGATTTCTTTTAGTAGGGTCGAGGGGGTTTCACAACCCTCGAAAAAGGGACTCTTATTAGTGTGGAAATCAAAATAAATCCAATGCAATTATGGCTTTCAAGCTTGGGGTGGTAACGGCACGAGAAGTTAACAACGATCGAACGTACCGCAACCTAGATGGGTTGTCGGCAAGCGTGACAAAGCCTTTGTGAAATGGACACAACCCGCTCGAAGAGGGCCAAAACAATCTCAAATAAGTTTAACAAACATGTGGAAAACTGGTTGGTACAACCAAGAAAGATGGTACGGAAGCCTTTGGGCATCTCACTGTAATGCAATCATCAAATCTTAGTAAGATGTTGACCTCTTTATTTCTCTTTTGCTGATTCCCTGAAATTTCTGAATCTTACATTTAGTGGTCACAATTAAAAGTAAGACGTCACCGCTAGCCGCGCATCATCAAGCAACCAAGTTTTCGGGTGAGTGGAGCACTAATACTGAGAGACCACGATGCTTCATCCAACTTTTTTCAACATGATCTGTCTGTTTCCTTTTTCGTTCGCCAATTATTTTCGAAATCATTACTTGCACCAATTTCATGTAAAACATTTTGGACCAAAATAATGTTAGAGAGACCATACAAATCAAATGATGTGATCGTAGATAGTTGAATTATTAATTAATTATCAATTAACGTGTATATTTTTTATTGGTGATATATTATTTGTTTACAAATTTGATTTAAATTTTTTATCTCCGTAACATTATCATTTGAAAAATCAATACGTCTATTGAGGGCTCACCAAGAATTTACAACCCGAAATCAATACCAAAAATATGAAAGCATTTTAATGAATCAAAATTTTCATAAAATGATTAAAAAAAAAACTCACTTTTTTCATTTCTAGATATGGGTGAACAAAATATGGAGGCGTACGGTCATGATATGGTCTTTGACCCAATTAATGTGTTGGAAGTTAGAATATAAAACTCCATTTTAATTCTTAAAAAATGAGTTTTAGACTATACTTTTATATAAAATTAAAATCTAATTTTAGTCTCTGATAAATTTAATAATAGGAGTTTTAACGAAAAGTTCACAGTACTGTTCACTTTAACGAAAAATCACATTTTTACACTAAAAAGTCAATCATGGTACTGTTCACTTTACCCTTTATTTTGTCCTTATCATTAAAACTCAAAGTTTTCAAACCCTTTTCATTTGTTTTCCTTTTAATTATTTCATTTATTAATTATATTTTGATGTTTTATTTCTTTTTTTTTTCCTATTTTAATGTAGTTATTACATTTAATTTTCATTTCATTCAACATAATATATCTTGATGTCTACATTTAGGTAAACTAATTTTTTTTATATAACATATTCCGATACAATTTGTATAATCTTTCAGTTTGGTACAATAAATTTAATATATTTCGGTATATCCATCGATACAAATATATAAGTGCATTAATTCAAATATAATACATTTCGGTAGGTAAATTTCGGTACATTAATTCAGTTTGATACATTTCGGTATTGACATTTAGGTCCATTAATTCGATATAATACATTTCGGTAAATACATTTAGGTTCATTATGATATATGTTGGTATAAACATTTTGGTACAGTCAATTATGTACACTTATGCATTGGAATCGGGATCGTCGCCAGATTCTCTTTGTGAAGATCCCGGAGATCCGTCAATCTTGTCTGTTCATCGTACATCGTGCGGTCAGAAATTATTTTAAAATATTTTTATTTAAAATTAAACACAAACAGTACTTGACAAAAAATGACCGCACAATGTACGATGAACATACACGATTCACAGATCCCCAAAATCCTCGCTAAAAGGATCCGGAGAGGATCTTGTTGGGTATTTACATATTTGTGTGTCACTAATTTCTTTTAGTATTTTCTCATTTATGTTCATTTATAATTGAAAGAACTAATATGTGCATATTAACAAAATTAAAAATTTAATGTGAACCAAAGAGAATATACTCAAAAAAAAAAAAAAATAATAACCAAAGAGAATATAAATTTTAATAAAAGTACACTTTAAGAGATTAAATTGAATATATAATCTAGCAATAGGTTATTTTTTTTAAATTCTAATCTTTTACAAAGGTTAATGTTCAAAAACCCTTTAGAACTGCTAACACACAAACAACCATACAGCAAACAAATGGGGACTTTTTACGATGGAAGTTATCCTGATTTGGTGTATCATTATTTTCAAAATTAAACTCTAAGAGCATGTTCAACGAAATTGTCAAATTACTTTAACCACCACGATGTGGCCCATTGGTTGATGATGAATTTTAGGCCCGTATTTCACATGGTACGTTCAGGGTTTGATTCCTGACGCTAGTGAACCGCATGATGGTGGCTAAGGGAAGGCTGAAATGTCAATGTGAGTCTTCCCGGCCTTTGGAAAGGTGAATTGTCGTGACGAAGCCATCAACTAGTCCGTTTTTTTAAAGAAAAGAAATGTCAAATTACTTTTGAAAGCTGACGTGGCAGTTTGATATTTTTTTCTTCACAAAAGCGATAGATAATTTTATTGATTAGAACAAACATATAGAACCAACCTTACATCGAGGTACCAGATGGGTATAATAATCCAATGACCAAATATTCTGATATGGAGATAAATCCGCATAAATTAGCAAATAAAGAAAGCCCCTACCCAGCTACCACAACACAACAAGAATCATAAGCTATTGGTGTAGATCCGCCATAAAGACGGTAGACGTAACAAACCTAGTAGGCACTAGTGTAGATCTGCTACAAAGATGACAGACGTAACAGACCTAACACTAGAGCCACAAAAGCAATTGTAAGAACGAGGTCACAAACAACTCACTGAAGCGATACAACGCGGTCTGCTAAGCATAACAAAACAACACAAAATGAAAAACTACCTAATCCAAGAATAGAACCATCAACCAGCAAGTCTTCATAGTGAGGACAAAACCGCTTCTAGAGAGATTTATAGCATCTATATGAGGAAGAATCGCTATAGATCAGACCAGGTAAGGCGGCTTAGTCATAGTCGAGAGAGTAGCGCACATCTACCGTGGAAAATGAGCCTAGGAGATGGATCTGACTATCACAACCGTAAATCCTAGCACTTATCACAAATAATGCCCAAAATCAAAGGGCATATCTTAGGAAGAAACTCCAACAAAAGTTGGAGGGTTGTTAGCAAAAACGGTGGGAAAAATGAAGGGTGTTGAGCATCCTAAGGACCAGTGAAAAAGAAGTTGTGAAAGGGGTCGTTAGTCAAGGGAAGAGAAGGAAAGACACAAGAACAGTATGGGAGCGGGGTGAAATTGGAGGAGAGGGGGGAATGATGAGGAGACAAGACAAAGAGTAGAGAAGGCTGCCGAATTAAGGAGTCGCGCCGCCAAATCTAAGGTTAGAGTGGGTAGGTGAGAGGATTAGAGTAAGAGTGGTGGCAGTTTGACATTAGGTATGACTCTTCTCCAACCAATAGGTCGAAAATTATATTGTTTCATTATGTAAAACTAAAAGAGTAATAACAATCATAATGATACTACATAGTTTAAAGTAGGCCATGCATATTAACTATCATATAAGAATTTGTTTAGAAATTGATAATTCACTCAATTAAGTTTTTTTTTCTTCTTTCCCTCTAGGTAAAAAGTATGGAAGATGAGTTAGTTCTGGTCGTAAAAGAAAACCCCATCCCTCGTAGTCTTACTATTTTTGTGAAGATAAGACTACTTTTTCTAGAGATTAAAAGAGACGATTCACTACTGAATCATCTTCCGCTGTAACTAATGTATCTTCTACCTACTATTTTTGAATGATAACTTATGGATATCTGTAATTTTCAAAGTGAGGGCATAATATTTAAGAAAAATAAATAATGTGGACCAAGAGAATGAAGCTTTGGTGGTATGAATGAATTTAATTCTTGATGGTTGTGTAACAACGTGGCGTGTACTCAGTTCCTTCTGATAGGAGCCCAAATAATTGTTTACCTAATCAGTGCAGTCCAGTGATTGATCATGGAGACACTTCGAGAATTCAATTACAGGAAAATCTCTCCTCTATCAACTGTTAACGTCGAGTGCAATCATAAGTGCAATCATAAGCGCAATCATAATCGAGTGCAACAATATGGTACAGGGGGACAAAATTTTGTAACAGTGCTTTTATTACAAGTGCTTTTCACTGCGAGAGTACATAACAACAAACACAGAGTAGATGGAAGATGCAATTGCAAAAACAGGCTTTCTTTTCTGGGCGAATGCCGTGACAGCCTCAGTTAAATCATCAGATAACAGCATTGCCGAATTCCATGTTGCAACATAATCCAATCCTTGCTCCACATTCAGCTCCCTACACATTTGCAATACCGCTTTCGTCCCCGTCACTGCCAGTGGAGATTTCAACCCGATTCCTGAATGTCATTTCCCAAAAATTAATAAATTAGCATCCTCTAAACGAACTGTTACTACTACGGGTGTTTGATTACATCTAAAAAAGTTAAAAGCGTTTTCCGCCATCTAAAAGCGCTTCTAGCTCCAAATGTCCACACCCTTGTGAGTATACGTGTAAGAACAATCCCAAGTTACCTGATTGATCACAAATGATTTATTTTTTGAAATGACTAAATTACCCTCCGCGATTAGGAGTGCACCATTGTCCAACTCTTCCTTGGAGTCGAATACTCTAGAAACCAGGCCCAGCTGCTTAGCCTCCGTACCCGAAAAGCTCCGACCCGTAAGCGCCAATTCAATCGCGTTACCGTATCCGACAATTCCCGGCAGCCTCTGAAGCGTCCCGAGGTCCGCCGTGATCGCCAGGTCGACCTCTTTGCTGCAATACCTTATGTCGCAGGCGGTCACGATATCGATACCACCGCCGATACACACCCCGTGGATGGACGCAATCACCGGCTTCCGGCGCCGCTCGATCGCCGTGATCGCGTCCTGCAACCATTTGATCTCCCGACGGAGATGCTCTCCAACTCGGCCTCGGTCTCCGGAGGCGAACTTGTCGGAGATCGATGTGAGGGTTTTTAGGTCGATTCAGAAGTGGTCGCCGGCGCCGGTGAGGACGATGACGTTTACGTTAGGGTCTTGGTCGAGGGAAGAGAGGGCTTCGGGGAAGGTGAAGAAGTCGCGCGAGAGAGCGTTGCGGTGGCTCGGGCGGTTGAGCTGGAGGTAGAAGACGGAAGATTTAGGGTTTTTCTGATCGATTTTCACACGGATTTGTAGGTCGCCAGTTTTGTCTGTCACTGGCTGAAGATTGCGAGAAAAGAAGGGAAATGAAAGCAAGGGAAGGATGTGAACAGATTTACCAAATCACTCCAACCTCAGAACGACAACGTATTAAGATAAAAAAAAAAAACCAAAAAACAAAAAATGTAACAAATAAAAAGAGGTCCTACCGGGAGTCGAACCCAGGTCGCTGGATTCAAAGTCCAGAGTGCTAACCACTACACCATAGAACCTTCTTGTTAATGATTTGTCTTTTTATTTTATTTAACCATATAATTCCATAGAAGAGTTGTTCGAATATTGTAGTATTAATTATTGAGAGAAAATTGTAGAAATAGTCCATCAACTTTAACACAGTTAGAGCAATGATTCCTCAACTAAAAATTCATGATCATTGGTCCTTTAACTCATCAAAACGTGCAGCCTTTTCGTCAACTCAGTCAAAATTCCGTCAAAATGAGTCATGTTGGAATGAGCACTGCTACAATTGAGTTAAAGTTGAGGGATCATTGCTCCAATTGGGTTAAAGTTGAGGGACCATTGCTACAATTTTTTTCATTTCATTTTTCATATTTGCCCCTTGATTCAGTCTTAAGTGTGTGGCACGTGACTCATTTTGACGAAAGTTCTAACGGAGTTGACCAAAAGGATCATAATTGCTTGTTTTAAAGAGGTAAGGGACCAATGGACATAGAACAAGTGCTTCATGTTAATGGTTTCCTTCCCAGTTTAGCTTTGTGTATCGTATTATATAATATAATATATATTAATGTTGCTACTTTTCCAGCTAGGATGAAATTTCCAAAGAGAGTAATATGTTCTCATCCACGTAATGCCCTGGATTAAGGAATCATAATTTAACATGAATTAGGGCACAACTAACAAGCTCCTGCCTGCACTGCACGTAATCAAATGATTTGTTGAATTAAGTCTTTTCGTATTAGATGATGACGATGCAAGACAAAATTTTGTGATTTGATTCCAATTTTGTTATTGCGTTGAATTTGACCCCAACATGATCAAAAGATGAAGCTGCAAATCCGAGAGCTTCCTGTTGCTGAAGATAGTGTTGTTCGTCATCCTGTACCTTTTGCCTTATCTCTTGGCTTTGTTAATTGACATGGTGATCTGACTCCCACCAATACTAGAAAGCAAAGTAGCCCAACGCCAAAGCCATCACCAATAATCTTGAGATATCTCTCACTGAGCATCAGAAATGAAATGTCGTAAATATCCATGATGATAGTGCATTATCATCACCATATTAACTAGTAATCGTGACCATATAATCAATGATTTATTCGCTCATTAAATGAAACTAATCAACCCAAATGTGCTTTCCTTGTGTAGAATATAAGGGTATCCAACTATATATCGATTAGGGCTCTACTATCCACACCCCCTCTCAATTATCAGCCCTCGGATCAAATGAATTCAAGAAGATCATAGACAAAAATTTACAAGTGATGTGTAGGAAGTAAAAATAGGTGTGTCAATAGCATCACCCTTATCGCTTATAGGAGGTATCTAGCTTTCTTTTATGCAGTATTACATCTGTAATGATGCTTTGTACCAGAATAACCTCCACGTAGTCATAAAAAATTTCGGTCTAAACTTATGTCACATTTTAAGAGATTTGCCTCCACATATAGTTGTCAGGAAGTCCAAATATATGCAATATTGTAACAAATAATAAAAATCTAAGATGAAATATAGCATTTAAGAGATAATAGATATCTTTCATTTTCTAATGTTGAAAATTGGCATGCTCCACTAGTAATATAGTTTCTTGTACTCATTGAAGATAGCTAAGTCAAAAAAAAAAAATTTCAACTGCACCTCTATTATAGTTATAAAATTAATTTGGTCCCAGTATTATGCTTGCATAGAGGTTATACTGTATAGTATGTAATATGTTTCGTCTAAAATGGATGTCGATCCGTGTCACCTTTAATTAGCACATTTAGTTTGTTGTTTTAAAATTGGCATCATCAATTTGTTTATTTTTTTTTAAGAAATTCAGCATTGGCATATGAATTTTGCATTTGCATCATCGGTGGAAGTTTGTGTTGAAAATGGCATCGGTAATTAGCATTAGTTTTCTGCTTGGCATTGGCAATTAGGTTTAGTTTTCTTTTTGGTAAGCTCATGGTTTTTGCCATCATGGGTGATTTTTTTAGACAATAGTAAATTTAGCAATTTGGTTCAATTTTATATTAAGATACTTTTGAGTATTTAGGATTTTTGGAGAGCAGTTCCCCTTTTCTTTTTTTTTTTATAAAAAAAGTATAATTAAAGGTTAAAGTCACCCTCACTAAAGAAACTTTTTAACTCCGTCCACGTACATATCAAGCTCTCTTATTCCAATTCCAATCATTTAAGGGCATACGTACGTACCTAAGCTAGCCACCTTAATTTCAACAAAAGTCAAATCCTTGTTTAAGCATAGATTTTTAGCTAGGGTTTGGGGGGTGGTAAGTAATCATATTTTTAGTTCTACATTAATTCTTGTACCAAGCTAAAACTCTCTTTAACTTTTTACTGTCATTCTAAATTGGTATGAACATTTTTAAACATTCCAAACAACTGAACAAGTATCCAACCTATTGAAAATGTCATATCCATTAAGGCTCAGTTAATTTTTTCCGTTGGATGTACGTGTGACAACAATAGGTTCCACTTTTTAGCTTACGTGGACACTAAAATAATAAAAAAGACATGGAGATATAAAAATAAGTAACAAATTCACAAATAAAATGAAAAACTAAAATGAAAATGGGGAAATATCAAGTCCCAGCCACTTCCAATCTCAACCTATGACCATCGAAACCCCATCCCAACCTTTATATTCAAAACCCACCAACTAGGTATCATGGTCAACATTAATTAGTTGCCTCAAAATCAAAATTTAAAACATAGATTATATAATATGAGACCCCATGATCAAACGAGTATTGAATTGAATCGAATCGAAAATGGACCCAAATTGAAATTACAACAGGAGGGTAATCTTCTAACAAAGAAGAGGGTTAAGAATTCCGATACGATTTCACTCATTTGTCAATCATTGGCTCGTAAAGCTTCCAGTTCTTTTTTATGGGCCGCATCATGGCAGTTCATACCATTTCAGCAACCCTCATGACCTTCTTGTCGATGTTGGCAGCTTGAGTTGTAGGGTGGAGTTGGTGGCTGTGCGTTGCGTTTGGACTGATGGTCTGATGGGGGTGGTGGTGACCGTTAGTTGGTGGAGGTCATGTTTCCATGACCGTCTATTGATTTTAGAGACAAAGTAAGCTTTAGTTAATCTAATAAAAAAATTAATTGAGGCTTAATGTATGTTACATTTTCCATAAATTGGCTACTTTTTTAAAATATTTAAAAAGGTTAAGACCAATTTAAAATGACATTAAAAAATTAAAGATTTTAGTTACTTAAACATTTTTAATTTTTTGTCGATAGACCGTAGTGTGTGACTTCATTCCAAGCACAGTACATGAGGATGAAAATCATGGCAATATTCATGTTTGTCAATATACGTATGTAAGCCTACTCCTGTTGATAACAATGGCAGTTTTAGTTTCGATGACGTCGACAACAAATAGCAATCATAAATGAAAGATGAATCATTGATATAGTGTGTGGTATTCCTCAATATTTTCTTCGTTTTCTTCTTTTTGTGTGTGGTTCTTTTGGAGATACATGAATGACAGGGCAACTTCAGGGTTAGGTGTTCGCTTAGCTGGCCGCCGGACATGAGATAAATGCCAATTATGTTTATGCGAATTCAAGATTAAATTGACATCCCTTTTTTTATATATATATATATATCCTATAAGGAGTGAGAGGTAGCTAGCTAGTAGATATCACTGCATTATTGGTCTCTCAATGGGACTAGGATTCTCTCTCCTCTTGTTTTCATTCCTTCTTTCATATTCTTTTATTTTTTTTTTCTCTTATTATAAAAAATTAATATAAAATATTGACGTGACTTAACCGTCACCGTTCAAATAGGAGGGAAGGAAACAAAAGGAAACAAAAGATAGGAGAGAATCCTACTTTCCTTTCAATGATCATGAAATAAAAAGCCCAAATCATTTCAGGAGGGCAAAGGACTATTACGTCATAAAGTCAACACACTCCCCTATATACGTGGCTTTTGGGTGATAAAAAGAAGAGAATTTAACGAAAATTTTCTGATACTATTTATTTTAACGAAAAATCATATTTTTATATTAAAAAGTCAATCTTGATACTATTCATTTTTTATTTTATTTTGTCTTTATCGTTAAAACTCAAAGTTTTTAAGTCATTTTCATTAGTTTTTCTTAAAAAGAAAGGGGTGTGTCATCCACACACCCCTTCATATACACCCTTTTAATTTGCGACCGTTGAATCAACTGAATTAAAGAAAATCAAAATAAAAAAATTAACAAAATATGTGTGAGAAGTAAAAAATGATGTGTGGATAACACACTCCAAAAGAAACTTTTCTTTCTCGAATTTGGCAAAATATCAATATCTAGCTAGATTACTAATCAAACACAATTTTGTTTGAATATACGGCTCAAATTAAAAGTTTGAAAACTTAACGCACATACTAACTAGCTTTTAGTTTAGTTGTATTTTTCTTTCTAAAATTAGAAATTGTCTCAAGGTGGCATTTCTTTTTATTTTCTCATTCATCAATGACGAGTTGCAATTATAAAACTTGTTCCAATTTTATTGCACGTACAACGCGTTTTCACTGATGATTGACTAATATTTTTAAAATAACATAGCTTATAAAGGATGTGAACTCCAAAAAAGAAAAGATGGCAATCAAATCACATATAATGAACGTCGTTGGAACTAAGAAATGGCCATGTACATGGCAATCTGTCCAAAGGCTCCCATTGTATCCACCTAGCATTCTTGAATCCCAACCAATAATAGAGACAAGAACAAGCAACAACATCATGATTGTCTTGTGGCTCATATTTAATTAAATTCTTTTGTCCGAACTTAATAGCTCCCTCCCTCTTCCCATCTCATAACCGCAAAAATATGAAAAAAAGCTGGCCAGCCTGCTTGGATTGTGGAATTTGATTACTTGAAGAAGAAAAAAGTCAGTGAGATGATCCCCCGATGCACACGAGAGCCTGTAAATATTGCATGAACAGTTAAGCACTACCAAACAAATATTCAACGGCATGGAACATAAGCTTTGTGAATGTGAATACTTGTGTGTTAGGCTTGAAAATTTTATTCGTTGTACGTATAATACCGCATGTCATATTATTATTCTATTAAAATTGTAACATGTGTATTTATTTTTTTAGATTTAATCATATCAATATTGTCATATACTCTTATGTAACACGTCAAATGTTACACTTTGTGGCAAGTGTTCAGCGTACATATGCAAATTAATTTCTGATCTGTGTGACTTGTGATAATTTACAAGTTACAACTAGGGCTGACGCGGCAAGGCGTGTTTCATTTAGGGCTTTTGAAGATGGAGAGAAACGGCTCGAAGCGCCAATGGCCATAAAGCATGCACTAGTGCTTGGAATTAGAGATAGAGAAATCACGTGAATCGGGCTCTACTATCATCAGGACGGCTTTGCGTTGCGAGAAAGAGTAACGTAAAAAATCATACTCATATTTTAGTAGGAAGAAGCCACTAGTTTTTTTAAGGAGCGTGGAATCCATGTTTTATTAGAAAAACTCCTAAAACATTTAGTAAATTACTGCCGATTAACCATAACTAAGCTATAACTCTTTCTAATTCATTTTATGGTGAGATTAATTATTTGATTAATTATGGTGATGATTTGGATCCTAATTCTTATCCAAAGTAGTGTCAAGAAGTATGGTGAATGCTCTAGCTTTTTTTTTTATTGCCGTTGGACGGAGGTAACGGGCACGCGATGGTGGGGCACGTGGGACTTAAAATTTGTGGTTCAGTGAATGAGTTTATGGTACACCACCTACTAATCCTCCATCTGTCATGCAACATGAATGAGTTCAATACGCACACCCTAATTCTTTTTCTCACACTTTGTGTATATAAATTAACACGCTGCGTAAACCCATCGACCATCCTCGGCTAGTAGTCCTTTAATTTTCTCTGCATGATAAGTTGAGAGGAAGAGATAGAGAGAGCTCTAGGGTTTCTCATCACCAACTGAGTCCTCCTCCTTAGCTTCTTCTATATAAATATCACCGTCTTAATTTCCGTTGAGAGAGAGAGAGAGAGAGAGAGAGATTATCAGTTTGAGTTTTCTTAGTTAGGGTTTACAGATCTAGAGAGATTATGGCTACAGTAGCAGACAGTCACCATCCTTTGGCATTTACATTTGGAATTCTAGGTAAACAAAAGATGCATAAGTAGGTGTACATTACTCATTGAATTTTTTTTTTTTTTTTTTTTAATGTTTGTTACATTAGAGAGTTTCGAACTCTGTACTTAACATACATCTACCGATCACCTTATTCATCCTTACCACTAAATTAACTGCGAGTGGCTTGTTAAATACTAGTTGTTTCCATGAAATTTTTTATTTGAAGCAGGTGAGTTATTGTGATGGGAACTAGCTAGCTGGGTGTACCAAATGAAAGAGTAGAACAAACACGATATAGTGCCACATACGTGTAGTGTCATTTTTGGTGTTCGATCATATGTATTTGTTTGAGTGCCACATACGTGATCTTGTTTGTTATTGTCATATTCTTCTCTCAGTTATGACACCTTTGAAACCTAGTTGGCCCGCATTTGTTACCTAATCTTGGTCATCATCTTGGCCATATTCTTTTTCGGATCCGTTTGTGAATTGTCTGAAATGACCACTTTTTCTTTACAGAAAAGCCTAGCTAAATACATATATTTACAAACCATGCGACAATAAATTTTCTTTGTATGTACACTATTCAAAGATTAGTTGTCCAATTTTTACTTGTTAATTTGTAGGTAAGTTTTTATGTTAAGTAACATTGTAAATCAGTGTGATCTTTGATGATCAACCTTCCTCACCACTATATATTATGTTACCCACTAATAAATATATAGAGAATGAAAGTGTTATTTATTTTAATTAAAAGTTTTTGATAGTTAAGAAAATTCCATCTGAATGACCACTACTAATATTATTTCTTTTGATGATGCCAGGAAATCTAATATCAGCCATGGTTTACTTATCCTCAGTGTAAGTGATACATATATTTATTTTTTATTTTTTATAAAAGGAATATATATGTTGTGTGTGTGTATAGAGAGACATATAACCAACTTGTTAATTATTAAATGCAGGCCGACATTTTATCGAATTTACAGGAAAAAATCAACGGAAGGATTCCACTCGGTGCCATATCTGGTAGCATTGTTCAGTTCCATGCTTTGGTTCTACTATGCGTTGGTAAAAACGAATGCTATGATGCTCATCACCATTAACTCATTCGGAAGTTTTGTAGAGATCATCTACATCGTCATGTTCGTTGTTTATGCACCAAAGGAAGCTAGGGTTCGTATATTTCATGTTTAATATTTATTTTTCTCTCTCTCTATATACATATATATATATATATATTTATGTTCTAATTCCATAAACTTACTGAGTGCAGAAGTTGACAGTGAAACTATTTGGTATTATGAACGTGGGACTTTTCACCATGATCCTTGTCGTTTCTCACTTTCTAGTGGGGAGTGCATACCGGATCCCAATTCTTGGATGGATTAATGTTGCCATTTCTACCAGTGTTTTTGTTGCGCCCTTAAGCATTGTGGTAAGTGAATCAATCATACACATGACCCTATTATTTGTTAGTGTTATTTTTCTTCACATTCTCAGTTTTTCATTTTTTATTATTTTTTAAGTGTATTAAGATAATAAAATACTAAATTTAGGTGCAATATGAACCGTAACAGTTTTTAATTAATTTTACTTGCATCCCTAGCGCATATCTATAACTACATATTCATTCAATTTATTATTTGTATTGCAGGCACAGGTTATCCGAACAAGAAGTGTGGAATTTATGCCATTTGGCTTGTCATTTTTCCTCACATTGAGTGCCGTTATGTGGTTTGCATATGGATTGCTCCTCAAGGACATATGCGTTGTAGTAAGTATACTTACACTAAATTAAATCCTTTTTCAAATCAATCATCCCTATATAATAACAGTATTAACCACAATTAATTTGTCACATGTAGATTCCAAACGTTCTGGGTTTTGTGTTGGGACTGCTTCAGATTCTGCTGTATGGGATATACCGAAACCGAGAACAGGTGATAATAGACGATCATGAGAAAAAGCTACCGGCTGCTACACATGAGAACGTGAAAAACATTGTGATCATAGCCACATTAGCAACTTCCGAGGTTCATCCGGTGGATGATCAACCGAACAATCGCAACAATGACACCGACGTTCATAATAACGCCGCCATTAGAGACGCAAAGGAGCATGAACAAACGGATGATCATCGTCATGTGGAAAATGCTTCCGTCGAGCTTCAACCTAATGAAACCTCATCTGCAGTGTGATGCTGGCAAAGTCGTATGTCGTACTTCTCGGAAAGAAAAAAACTACGATCAATCGAGCGCCGTTTGATGTGTAGTAGCAGCAGCAGACGCTTTATCACGCCAAGATGTGATCTGATCTTGTTATATTATGTTTTTTGGTTAATTGTCTCTTAATTAATTATTAAATGGCAGTTCCATGCGTGGGGACTCTGGTGGTTCTCAGCGATGTAAAGTAATTGTGGGCTGGAAAGCTACATCTATCTGCGCTTGGCTTTGAATAATACTCATTATTAATATCAAGTGACGTATGCTTAATTTATGTCCTTTATTTCCCTCGTAATATTTGGGTTTATTTGAAACACTGTTTCACACAAATTATTACAGGTATATTTATTTATATTAGTAATCTTAAAAGTGAAACATATATCAAGTCCACTCATATTATAATACTTGAAATAGTCAAGTATTAAGAATATACAGAGTCTCACATATCAAAATTCACAAAACAAATTACAACTTAATTGAATGATTCAACTTCTAATTGCACAAAGATATTTTGTGAAAAAAAATCCAACAAGATGATTAGTAGTTGGTCACTAGGTCGAATATGAAATCCTGACTTAGACGATAGGCGAGTGTTGGAGAATAGATTTCCACATTGAAAACTTCATAGAATATATTACAAATTATATCGAATGATTCCACTTTTAATTGTACCCATGCCTTTATGATAAAACCTAATATTGTTAGATATATAACTCTTTAAAATATAAGTGTTTAGGTTGAGATAATATCAGTGTAATTAAGAATGATCATAAACCGATTCTAAAATCTTGACATGACAATGTTCCCAATACACATAAAAGGTTTCTCATATTTCTTATATATTAATTTCATATTTTCCTAATTAATTGATTGCCGCAATCGATCGAAATAATTGGGCTCAAAGTTGAGATATGAGCGCCAGATTGCAGTAGGAGAAGCCAATGGTGGAGTTTGCGTGAAGGTCTTTGACACAATTATCTCACGGTTTGTGAGGGTGCATATATATTTCCGAATATCCTGCGGATTGGCACGAAACTTTGTTGCTTACGCGTTAAGATTGATATTAAGTTTGAAATTTAGTGCATAGATCGGTAAAGTGAGGATGTCAAACATCATAGGACAACAGAAACCATGCTCTACGGTTCACATTTTTAGAACATTATTATCAAATTATGCAATAGATAGATGTATCAATTTCCAGCTTGTCACACAATAATTGATATGTAATAAGCAAGTAGGCTACTTCTATGTACGATATTGGTTACTGTTCGGGCAAAGATTTCTTCGGAGAGGGCTCATCGGCTCTCAGCACAGCTTCCCAAGGGATTGGCACTTTGGATGTGTAGTCGGGCTCTTGCCTGCTGATGTGCTGCAAGAAGAGGACAAAGCTAGTTTTGAAAGGTGTCTTTGTGGGGCCTTAGGTGTAGGCCTTGAGGCTCGCAATCAAAATTAACTAAGTGATAGGCGTGCCACTGCTATCTCAGTATAGCAGATGTAGAACACGATTGTGTTTAGTCGATTACTTGTGTCTCAAGTTACCCAGACTTCTTGTTATCAAAGGATTGTCATGGATGGGTTAAATCCACATTAAGTTCTTTTTCTTGCCTTGTGACCAAGGACTTTCAATTCATAGTCTTGTATATTCGAATGAGGGGAGTCCAGATCCCTTAAGTCATTTGTTTGGTTCTTGATTGGTTTTAAATGAAAGCATGCCCGTTAAGCTGACCAGATCCAGATACAAATAAGACATTTAAAGTAGGAAAACATGCGGAAATGACTTGAATACATGCTGGAGAATACATTAAGCAGTAGATCTATTATCTTAGAAAACACACAAAGAACTTTAAGCAAGATTTCACCTTGTCGGGCAAGGTTGAACTTCTTGCAATCAAATCTATTTGAGTTTACAGAGGTTTCTATGCTAAAAAGGGATGGATGGTAAACTAGTTTAATCGAGGGAATCGATACTATGCCACTAGGGGTGATAGCAGAGCTTCTAAACAAGACAAAAGATAGCTTTTGTAAGGGAGATACCTGAAAATAACTGAGATTTGGGCTGATTACAGCTTTTAGATGCAAATTTGGCTTGAGAGCAGAGTTTGTATGTTTGTTCGATTCGTTGAGTGTCCTTGTCTCTGGGGCCTCTTCCTCCTTTTATAGGCAGATTAGCCCAACTGTAGTAATTTTGCTCTTACCCGAAAACGCTTAGAGGGTAGTGAGTCATTAGGTTTTTACTTGTATTGCCACTGAAAAATATTTTTTGGCTGATTGTGAGTTAGTCCCCATCACTTGACATTTAAATCATAGGCACATGACCTATGCATTAATGGGAAGGTGCCAATTTGTTTCTGGGCTTGATGCTGGACTTCGGGCAAGTCTTCTCTTAATTGGCACCTCTAGGCTTTCACACACTTGCAGCCCAATGTTCAAATATTAACCCAAACAGTTACGGTACGATTTACTATACCAAAATCATGCTTTAATAAGCAGACTACAATTGTGTTGATCAATATGAGAGAGATGTGAACATGATTGTCTTATAACTATGGAGAAATTTAAATAAGGAGTTAGAAAATATATTTTACTTCAATATGAGTTATATTAAATCGATGTAAACCTTATAATGTAATAGGGTAATTATAAATTTGCCTTATTAACTTTTTACCGCACAGAATTTTTATTAAGAGCTTGTTATCATAGACTATGATGACAATGCACCAAAACCAACCGTAAAGAAGATAAATCAACACACAAGCAAAAATAACAATCATAAGAACTCAAGTGATAAGATTTTTACCACTGGCATAATTAGGTTAAAATAACATAGAAATATTTAGAAGAGAACAAGGCAATTATAGTATAAACGACTCAAGTAAGGTCGTTCTCCTCAATGACTGATATGAAAAATAATAAGTGCAAATAAGTAAAAGTATTGATACCAACAATAATGAAAATAAGAAAACAAATTTATAACAATCAATTTTAGAGAATTAAGACTAAGAAGCACTAAGGTTTTACCGTCACCATTAACAATTATATATGGTTATTTGAGTTAACACATACGAGCTTTGAAGGTTAGATTTTCCTAGTGCATACTGGTAGAAAAATCTAGAATTTTGACACAATCATCTTGAAAGACACACGAACATTCTCCAATTGGAATTACTCTAAAATTCGTCTATTTGAATACTTTTTACTCAAGAGGATGTCGAGTGTCCTACATTGAAAATACACTTCAAAGTATCAAAATTCTACCAAAATAACCAATAAATTATAACTAAGAATAGGGTAATATATATATATATATATATATATATATATATATATATATATAGCATAACATCAACTCATCACATATTCTACTTTTGATATTCAAGCTAGAATGTATATCTAACAAGCAATCTGTCTGTGATATTCATATCAAATATAAACATGCAAGAATAATTAAGTTTTGTGAAAACCCTTTGAAAAATAATGTAACCCTTAAGAGCTTGATATTCGCCTTAAGTGACTTACAATTCCCAACGACAAGAAGCTTTAAACAATTTCAGGGTGATATTTCAACAAAAATTACATACAACTACTTGTCTAAACATCTTAATGGTAGCTAAGCATTAAGACATAGATAATTTAAAATCAGTGATTGACAATTTAAAGCAAGTATGCATAACATCATAAGCAAATTGACAAAAAAACTACATATCCATTTTAAGGCTTGCGGCCTCACCGTGGTAAATGAAAATTATTTATGCCTAGTCATAATTGAATATCAAAATATTATTAAGATGAAGAGTTAAGGAAAAACACCCTTGCAAAGCTGTTCCTGAGAAACGCTAAGGCTAAAATCGGTGCAGTGTCTTTCTCTCTTGTATATCCCTGCACTGCTCGGTTTTATGTGACTTGCTTGTTGTTTGCCTCGATGTAGGCTTTCAGTGTTTTATTGGCATCTTTGCCGGGTAATGAATTCCCAGTTTCTAAAAAAAAAAAAAAAATTCGTCTATAAATAGTAGATCAATTCAAATTCTATCTAAAATAGGTCTCTCAACAAATTTGAAAAACCAAATAAAACAATAAAATAAAGATTTCTAATCGAACGGGGATTTGGACTGCTTAAAAAATTAACCTTTTGACCGACCAAATCGTATGAATTCGGTCCAGAGATATCAATGGAAAGCTTGAAACGTCATTTTCAACTTCGTTGAAGGAACTTTTCTCCAAACATAATCTTTACTGATCTAATGTCCAAACACTCTCAAAACATCAATCTACCAACTGCACAATATGCCTTCATTTAATTGCCACGATTGAACGGCTAAGAATTAAAGGTGGAGAATTTGATACAACCAACTTGAATGACTTACGAATCTACACCAATTTTTAACACTTCAAAATTCCATCATTTCATCACTTTTCAAGCAAAGTAAATTTCGCATGTCTTAAATCGAAACGTAAAAGAAATATCAAAATTCTCCCAAAATCAACAAGTATATATAGTGATCCAGCTAATTGTGCTTGCATCCAATTCGGTGATCTTCTTTGAAAATTTTCACTAGAAAATAGTAAGAATAACTATGGGTACAACAATAACCCCCTAACCCCTTCAAACCATAGGTCTTAAATCTCTATCACATCCTTTGGCTCAAAACACTTTGATGCCCCTTCTCTGTTCGTTCCAATTTTATAGGACGTCCCGAAGTGACCACTTTGATCTTGAAGGGGATCTTGATGCCCCTTCAACTTAATCAAGAGAAATAATTTAATGAGTGGACGAGAAAGACACCCCATTTTGCAGCAGGACAAAAGGGCAAACCGCAAGTTGATCCCGTTTCCTTGATAACGAAAGAGAAAGTACTCGAACATGTATGAACACGTTACCAAGGAAACGTGTGAAAACACTCGATAATAATAAGGTTGAATAAGACAGGAGCAGGGACAACAGATTTTTTTGTTTTGTTCCAAATATGCTAAAGTACAGCAGGCAGAAGAATCGTATAGCATTTAACCAGACGTTTTTACTCTCAAAAATTTTCAATACATCCACTTTCTTCTGTTCTCCTTCAATCTTCTAGAAGATAATGTACAATTTCCATTTATGGATTCTTCTTCTTCAGTGTTCGGAGAAGAGGAAAGGAAAAAAGGTTAAATCAGGACACATGTTCGTCTGCACCAACTCTCCGTTACATTGGACACCCCAAACAAACCAGTCTGCGAAAAAACGAGGGTAGGAGCTGAGGTTGAAGAAGACCGTGCATTGTACACTACAGCACTAGTTGGTGCCATCAAAACTGCCTTGTGCACTCTGTCGTCTTTTCTCTCGCCAATTCTCTCCCCACATCTTGGCCTCAGCAACCGCTCGTTCCCTATCCAACATCCTTGCAGTTTCCTTTGGGGAATCGTCCTTCTCGGAACCATCTAACCCCCAGCTCCGTCCGGATCCTCCACCTTCCTCATTCTTCAATATCCTTCCACCATCCCTGTGCCTTTTCTCATTTTTTTCTCCCGAACCTCTGTGGCCATTACCTGAAGCTGAGTTAGGGTCATAAGAGTGGTTGGCTAGGTACGACAGAGCAGTAACCACATCCCCAATGAGAGGTCGTGTGGCAGCCTGTTCGTGGATGCACATGGATGCCACGGCTACAGCTTGGTAGAGACCCCGCATTGGATACCGACCCTGCAGTCTTGGGTCTGCCAATTTCGAGAACTTCCTTCGATCATTGAACAATGGACGTGCCTGCATAGAAATAAAACCACTGCCATTTAATTATTGCACAAACATAGAACCCATGCTTGCGAGACCCACAAGGCCTGCACAACAAGAAGATAAGTTTCTTTGAGCATTTCTACTACAAGAAACAAAGTGAAAATTACCCAAGTTATAAGGTTCTGTTCTCCATGGGGCCGGTCGCTATCTATGGCCTTACGTCCAGTAATCAGCTCCAGAAACACTACCCCAAAACTGTATACGTCTGACTTTACCGTCAATTGACCAGTCATTGCATATTCAGGAGCACAATAACCGTAAGTGCCCATAACTCTTGTGGACACATGGGACTTGTCTCCGGTGGGACCAAGCTTTGCAAGCCCAAAATCTGAAAGCTTAGGGTGAAATTCTTCTTCCAGCAATATGTTGGATGATTTGAAGTCCCTGTAAATAACCGGAGGGTTTGCCTTGTCGTGCAGGTATTCCAATCCTTTGGCTGCACCGGAAGCTATTTTCATTCGTGTGTTCCAATCCAATGGTTCCTTATCAGGTGGAAGATCTGCAGAGGGATCAACAAACCATTATAGGTGATTCATTAACGATCACTTGGATTAACTGTTAGGGAAACTAATGGTCCAATAACACAAGAAAAACAGAAGTTGCGTGCACTGTGTTTATAATTTATTAAGTCATCAAATTTTATTTGGAGACAATGCCCCCGAAAGGAAATGTTTCTTTTTCCTTTTCTCCATTTTACCATGGGTTTTTTTGATATAAGAAAATACTTCTATTACAGTATGCAAAACATCAAAATTCATCATTCATTCCAATTCTGTAAATATATCCCTTCAAGGTTGAAAAATCACTTCAGCATAGCATGCATCAAATGTATTTGTCATATTTGCAGAACAGGAAGTGTTCATATATAACATAACTGAAAACTACAACGTGGTTTTCCATGATCACTATCCACTAGCTGACATTAATGGAAGAAATTATAAAGTAAAAAGTTCCTAATTAGAGAAACAGACAATAAGACAAGAGAAGAAGGGGAAACGAAGAGGAAAAGTTACCGTGAAGGTGATCTTCCAATGATCCTAAGGGCATAAATTCATAAACAAGAAGCCGCTGGTCTCCATCAGCACAGTACCCAATAAGATTCACTAGATTAGGGTGATGCAGAAGACTGAGCATGAGAACCTCAACAAGAAATTCTCTGTTGCCCTGAAGTCCATTCCTATCCAATTGTTTAACAGCAACCACCTGTGAATGGCGATACAAAGTCAAGAATTCAAAATCGCCTCAACCATGCCTGAAGTTAATTCTGCGAAATCGTTCTGCAGAGCAATGACCTTTTCGAAATGTAATAATTAACAATGGATATCATAAACATCCTATAACCTTATAACCTTGATGTCTTACATGGAGAGATGGACTGGAAAGTACGATACAGAATCAAGAATTATTACACTCTAAATACTGTATGGAATTTAACAACCATCATTATGAGTAATGATGTTGATATGTAAGTCTACAATTCTCGCTCATGATATAGCAGTGCCGTTATTTAGTTCTCATTATTGTTGAAATCACAAAACAAAATATAGCATTCTTGATAGCTATACAGTTACAGCATCTAATATGCTAATATTCGTTTCAATTCAAATACTCATCCTGTAATTCCTGTTCTCTGTATAAATAATAGATCGTGCAACAGCAAAAGAACTACCTGACCAGTGCTTTCGAGTCGCCCCTTGTATACACGCCCAAATCCCCCTTCCCCTATAAAAGACTCTGGCCTGAAGTTCTTTGTTGCAGTCGCGAGTTCACGGAAAGTGAAAGTTTGAGCAGCAATTTGCCCCCCCGGTACAACATCTTTGGACTCAGGCAATTTGGGCAGCTCCCCCCTGGACCCTCCATTGCTTCTTGATCTCAGTCTGTCTACTCCTGCATATACGACCATATCAAATTACTACAGATCACCAAGTATCAATGATCGTCAACCATCTCCGCCTCAACTCCAAATCCTTATTCAAATAGGACCTTGAGTTAAGCTAAACACCGGAAACCGAAAATCAATTGGATTTGCAAAAAAACTCAATAAACCATAACCCCAATACGAAAAAACCTATTACGCATATTCGAAATTGACATCTTCTAAACTATAGAAAGCACAACTGTACTAAATTCAGTTATACTGTAATCAGTTGGATCAAATTATGTATATATATCTTAGTTCTTCAATTAATTATGAAACAATCCACAGCTTTGGACACCATTGATTATCAATCAGATTGATCTTGAGAAATCAAAGTTATCATGAGATCCAATTTTTACAAAAGAAAGGCGCATTCTTTTATGTCAATGAATTGTGGGGTCTACCTAAAACCTCTCAAATTTAGAGCTCACAAACTCAATGAAGTAATCAATCATGTAGTAACACACACACCCAAATGACTAAAACAAACAATTAAGTTTAAATCAGGAGGAAAAAAAAACAGATCAGATCGAGCAATAACACATTTAAATTACCAAACAATAAGGATTGATAAACAAAAGCAATCAAGAACTCACCAGAAGGCAATCTTGAAATGTTATTAGAGACCGTTGGTTGAACCTGCTTTCTGTCATCAATTTCTGCCGCTGGATTGTTCAGCTTCTCCTCCTCCTTCGAATCGAAACAAGGAAAACAACCCATTTCCCCAAATCCAATTAAAACCTTATTTTAATTGTTTCCCAATACAAAAGATTGGAACTTTATTAAAATCCCAGATGAACCCAAAGCTCAATCAGAGGAGAGGAGGCTGCTCTTCCAATCTTCCAATCCCAGTTTTTACAACAACCTCATCATCTGAGGGCCATCCAAACGGCAACTCTCTCGCCTCCCTCTCTCTCTTGGCGTTTGTTGAAGCGATCAGGGCAAGTAGATGCAGACGATATAACTAAAGGGGACAAAAGCAAACGAATCCAAGTCCACAAACACCATAAACGATAACACAGAGGAAGCAAAAAGAAATATCCTTTTGGGTGCCAAAAAAGAATCTGTGATTAAATGGGGCAGTGAAACGGAGCAGCTCAAACAAAAGAGAGCCGGCTTTGTCTTCCTCTCTCCCCTCTTCTCTCTCTAACTTTGGAAAGACTTTGACCAAAAATTTAAATGGCAACTCTGTATTACTCTCTAGATTTTGGCAAAAAGTCTGATTTTTAACTGAGTGAGGTAAATCCTACGTTTCTGTACCTTTTTAACTTCTCACACTCGGATGTTAAGTTTTATTCGTTAAATTTATTCAATTCTTTTAATCTGATGTCAAAAAACAAAAAAATATAAGAAATGTAAAAATAAACGAGTAGCACCATCCAAGTTGAAAAATGTGATTGGACAAATGGTGTGGGATGAAAAGAGATATTTTCCAGATCTCTTCCATCAAAACCACCGGCTCAAATGATTCAGGCTTTTAAAATTTTATCCAACTGTCCACTTGTTTTGATCCCTTGAAAGGTGTAAAAAATTTTTATCGTTGAATGAAATTTCAAATACCCGAATCACTTGATTCGATAACCTTTAATGGAAGAGATCCGGAGAGTATCTTGGGATAATGGGATTGAACCGGTAAGAACAAAAACGTGTCAAACGGCGGGATTGGCGGACCATACGAAGGAGAAGGGAGGGAGGCAGGGAGGACTGGAGGGAGGCCCTGTGCACCAAATGGGTCCGGTCGTGGATTGGCCCACCCTACGTGGCACTATGCTTGTCCTCCGTGGATATATATAATGCTACGCACCAAAGTACCAACTTGAGGTTTTCACCCAATGCCATTTAAGCAATTAAAACATGTTGAACTCTATTCAAATTTTGTAACAACTTTTTACTTTTGGGAATGTGTTGTTTAAACGATCAACTTGAAGTTTTTAATTTTGTTCTAAGTTTTTGGTGTTTGTTTTAAGTTTTAATTTTAAGTAAGCATACTGGATTTGTAGTGACATAAATGATATTTTGTGTCTAATAAACAGAGAAAGACATTGTATTTCGTAAGCTATTGATTTAACCTCTTATACATTTTTAATGAGTATTCAATTCGTGCTGATGGTGAATCAAATTGGACAAGAATGGGTTCGTATACTATATGGCTTTAACAAATTATTGCATGAGTTGTTAGAAGTTCTTAGCATCTCGAGATTTAGTGACGTGACAATTCATGATATTTACTAGTTGGCCAAGTTGGAATTTTATGTTTTCTTGAAGTCTCTTTGGATTTAGGACTTCTTGGATTTTATTCAAAATATCTTTGTCAAAGTTTGTGTAAGTTTTTATTATTATAATAAAACCGCTATCTTTTCGTTAAAAAAAAAAAAAGAATCTAGGGCAGATCGATTATTTGATGGTTCATGGTTGTAGTTGCGATTACATATGGAAAATACTAAAGTGTGTGGAGAGTAATTTTTCTTCAATCTTTCATATACGAGAGCTTGAATTATTGGAAATAGCTAGCGTTAGCACCGACAATATTCCAAAGCCATGCATTGCAGACCCGAAAATGGGGGTGGAGATCAGAGATTGGAGGCAGGCAGCCTTTAACTAGATTCTAAAACTTTGATATTCCAATTTTTGCCGTGCTTGTCAGACTCTACAGTGGAGATTCCTTTGCGACGTTGAGACCAATACATTGGTACGGAGTTTTACTTTTCGGTTCGGTTTATAGACAAAAGCATTTTTCTTTCGGGACTAACGTTAGGACAAAAACTTTAGTATGCTCAGATATATAGCATGTATCGAAGTAGTTAAATGTCAAGTAAATGACTCAACGGTTTCAACGTTTGAGGATTTTAACGTACAATATACACTAGTGCATACTTAAACATTCTTCAATAAGATACTTTCACCAATAAGTCAAACATGTTACTTATTTTTCGGTTAAATGCATCACTGGATTGCGACGCGTATCATTGGCAGCCCTAGGATTATTGCAGATGCAGATTTGACAATACAATGTTATTTCGGGAACCCAGTGTGGCTGAGAACTCCAAACACAGACCCAAATTGCAGTTTCAGATATTAGCCCAGGCCCTCAGGCCTTCAATTTGTGCATTGGGCCTATGCTTCATAACTGAACCAATATGTAAATAGTATGGTTTGGTTGGAGTTTGCTTGGCA
The DNA here is from genome assembly GCF_963583255.1 of Pyrus communis. NCBI lineage: Eukaryota > Viridiplantae > Streptophyta > Magnoliopsida > Rosales > Rosaceae > Pyrus > Pyrus communis. Next base: position 7,408,367 of record NC_084806.1, on the reverse strand, counting down.
GGAAATCATTTACATAATTTCTTTTTTTTTTCTTTCAACAAAGAAAAACAAAAATTCATCAGTTTTTGGCACTTTGATATTTTCTTATTGGTAATCACTAGGATAATAATTGTACTGGAGAACTTACTTATCCCCTTACTTATGATTAACATATTTTCACTATACAAACTTCATGGATGGGCTGAGTGCACCTGCCCGGCGACCCCAGTCCTGTTTTCTTATCAAGTCACTTGCCACTTCTCTCGCGTGTAATTCACACACCGGGCAAAAAAAATATAAAAAGGTGGCAGACGCTAGGCTGACGATAGATCCACTCAGTATGTGGATTAGGCAATTTTAGCCCGTGTGTGGAGTCGAGCTTTCCTAGAGCCCAATTAATTGGGTAAGGCTAGAGTGGTTTTCAAGAGGTTGGGGGATTGAATTGCCTAATAGCCGAAGCTATTTTCTTGGGGTGGAATTGCTCTAAACAAAATGAGATAATGACATTCATAATGATGGAAGAAGTTAAGGTGGCAAAGCTTAAAATTAGTGGTGGGCACGGACTGGGCCGAGCTCAAAATTAGAGGCAGTTTAATATTGGTGCCCATCGGTGGTCGATAATGCATTAGCATTACTATTGCTCATAGGATAAGTCACATAGTTGTAAGACTTCTTCATAAAACATGAAAGAAGCTTTTTTCACATCAGTCATATTTGCAAACTACCCATTACTTGTTCCCAGTGGCGAAGCCACATGAGGGCGAGGAGTGGCAGCCACCACTCCCTTCGCTGAAAAAATACGCCTAGAGGGTTGGTTCAACCCCTTCCCTTGACGGAAACTCAACTAGTTTTCACCCTCTCCCTGTTCCAGTGGTCTGGTTCTGCTCTGCGTGCAGCAGAGCTGGATCCTTTTTTTTTTTTTTTTTAACATCTAGGCCAAAACGACGTCGTTTTAGACCTAGTTAAAAAAAAAAAAACAAAACCAAAACGACGCTATTTTGATAAGTTTGAAAGAAGAAAAAAAATATACAGGGGGGACTGCGTGTCCCCCTTCTCTCCTCAAATCTGTGCCTGTCCGTCTTTTCTTTTTCAACTTTACCTTTGCCAATTAGAGAGCAAAGCTTGCCGCCGCCGCCACACCTCCCCCCCCCCAAAAAAAATTCCCAACAGTTGCGCAACAACTTGGCAGCCAGCGAACAGAAAACCAGCCACTTTCCAAGCTCCAGCCGCCGCCAGCCACTCTCCAGAGACGTCTTGCAGCCTTCAAAGCCATTGTTTAGTAAATTTTTTAATTCCTAAATTTATAATCCTTAACCCTAATTAATTATTTAATACGAATGAGTTTTAATTGGTATAGAGTCATATGGTAATGCACTAATATGGTTATTGGTTATTGATTAGTGATATGATTCTATGATTATTTATATTAAATTATGAAATTAGTTTTTAGGGTGAAAATTAAAATTTGAATTCTTGATTCTTGATTAATTAATTGAATTATTCCATAATGTATACAATTATTCTTATTCACATGCTTAGTTGAATTGAATTTTTATTTATTGAATAATTTGTATGCTTATTGAGTTATTGGTATTGATTAATTGAATTGTTGGTTGGATTAGTTATTATGCATATTAGGGGTAATTATTTGGAGCTTATGCAATTGGTTGGATTGGTTGAATTGTTGGTTGGATTAGTTATTATGCATATTAGGGGTAATTATTTGGAGCTTATGCAATTGGTTGGATTGGTTGAATTGTTGGTTGGATTAGTTATTATGCATATTAGTATAGTGTACTCTAGGATTAAGAGTTTAAGATTTATTTTTTCTTTCCATTTTATAGTTACGTAATGGAAGAAACGATACTATAAGAGGCTAATCTTCCTACAGACCCTGGACATAGACGTCGAATGCTTGATTATCCACCTAATAATAGTAAAGCAATTCGTAGACACTATCTCCAAAATGATCCTTGTCAACCTAGAGACCACATCATGGAAGACATTACTATATAAAAAAATTTAGTCGTTGCCATTTTTCTTTAATCTTGCATGCTTTTAAGTTCGCCCCTGCCCCCAAAAAATTCTGGCTTCGCCACTGCTTGTTCCATAATTAGTTTAAATCGAACCAAACTGCATCGCTTAATGGTTAATTAACTTAATCAAGATTTGAGAGCTGAATCAAACTAAACCAAACTTATGCTTGGAATTCAAAGGCTACTATGTGACAAACATTTTTTTAACCTTTGTGTTGGAAACATGTGACAAACATTGAAAATTAGAAAACAACACAACGTGACCACTCCTCTCCAATTAAACAATCAGATTTAGCGCCAAATTAAACATGAGGATGCACGATTGGATTGCTCTCATGATCTTCATATACAAAGCCTCAATTATTTAGTTGTGTTGCAGAAAGAGTGGAATAGTCGTGGGAAGCACAAATGACAGGTCAACGGTGAACAAGCCACCTTCCACCTCCCCAAAGAAGATAAACGTCCCAAACAACAAAACTAGGGTGCAGGTTGACTGATGTTTCCAATTTAGATGGTAAAACTTTCGAATCCGACCAAAAACTTCCGAATTTGAATATTTTTCGAAATTAGGAATGGAAATTAGAAGGTGTTTTGAGATTTCGAAAATTAGGAATTTTCAATTGAGGATTATTTTTTCGAAGTGGTCTGAACTTATTCCAATAAAAAACTTTCAAAATATTCTCATCTTTATAGTTGTTTACTCAAACTATATAATTTGTGGTGAACTTTTGTATTTTTATTGTTAGTTTTTGATGTATTTTGTGCATATTTTTCGATGTCCACTTATATAATAAAAGTATAAACATAACAAAATTAATTAAATTTATACATAAGCATATATCAAATATTAAGAAAAAATAATAATTTCATATGTGAAAAAGTTAGAAGAATATTAGAAAACTTATAAAATACATGCTTTCGAATTATGTTTACGAGATTCGAAATTTTCAAGATTTACCTGATTTCAAGACTTTTGAATATGTGAAAACATGTTTTTTTTTTTTTTTTTTTTGGTCAAATGATAGATTTTATTAGATTAGTTGTTAGATTAGTCACCGACGCAGTTTGAACCCACGCTGTCATGCAAGGGCTCAATACTTTTCCAACACTGTGGTAAATGCCACTTGCGAATATGTGAAAACTTTCAAATTAAAAATTTGTGATCAAAACTTTCTCCCAAAAAAGAAAAAAGTGATCAAATTTGATTGCAAATTTAAAACAAAATTAGAAACGTTGTTTCCGATCCTGTTCTTCCAAAAACACCCTGACACAAAACAAATCAAAATTAGCTCAAAACAAAAATACTGAAAAACAAAATCAAAATCCGTTCCTATCCGTACGTCCCCTTTCCTTTTCCCATCTCCCTCGGAAAAATTCTCCTTCACTCGTTTCCCTTCCCTGCCGTTGTGGATCCCCTCATTCTTCCACTTCCTCCCATTTCCCGAAATTCCCCATTTTCTTGTCCGGAAAAATTAATTAACTTTTTCTTTTTGCTTGAAATTTGATTAGAGGTTAACTAAATTGATTAAGGGCTAAGCGAAAGTGAGTACTGGGAGGAACGGAACGGACTTGATGGAGAAAAACGCGGCAGCGCCTGAAAAGTCCGTCAGTTTTCAAAGACGTTCCAGCAACAAGAATCTCTTCTCGAGTCCCGCCACCCCAAGGCAGCGATACGAGACCATCGATGAGGATGCCCCACCAGAATCCGGCGCCCAGGATCGTCCCGATGGCCCCAACAATTCCTCCAGTCCTGCGGCAGAGTTGAGCTTTCAGGAAATTCTGGACGACGTCGATCGCTTCCTAGAAACCTTTTCCGAATCTAAAGAAAAATGGACTCCGCCGGAGGTGGTCCCCGCATCGGTGGAGTCGCTATCCAAAGCCGTCGACTCCATGACAACAAAATACGGCAGGGGCCTGGCCCGGTTCGGCGAGAACGAGGAAGACGACGCGCCGTTCGTCGAATCCGTGACGAGCATTTCCAAAATTGCCACGGTGTTGGAGGAATTCCCGTCCAATTCCACGACCACCACAGGGTTCAATCGCACCAGCACCGTCCTGCAACGTGCCATGGCCTTGTTGGACGAGGAGTTCCGCAACCTTCTCAGCCTCGATCAACAGGATCCGAGCACTGCCAAGCCGGATAATAACCCGGACCAGAGCTTTTCGAGTCGGATCACCTCCAAGCTCTCCTCCTTCAACAGCAACAGCAGCTCCGCTCACGATTCGTGTCTGTTCATACAAACACAGCCACCCGAATCCGAACCCGATAAATTAGACAAGTTTCCTTCGTTTTCGGATGAAAGCATCACCATTATGAACAAAATCGCCTCCACGATGATCGCCGCCGGCTACGAGAACGAGTGCTGCATGGTCTACAGCATTTCTCGGCGGAACGCGTTCAAATTGGCGCTCAACAATCTCGGATACGAGAACATTTCCATCGACGAGGTCCAGAGAATGCAGTGGGAGTCTCTGGAAGGGGAGATCGCCACGTGGATCAGCGTCGTCAAGCTATGCTCCTCCGTCCACTTCTCCGGCGAGCGGAAGCTCTGCGACGCCGTGTTCGCCGGCCACAGGTCGTTGTCCGAGTCCCTGTTCTGCAACCTCGCCCGCGCCGTCGCGATCCAGCTCTTCAACTTCGCCGACGCCGTCGTCTTGACGAAGCGGTCGCCGGAGAAGCTGTTCAAGATGCTCGACATGTACGAGACGCTTCGGGATCTGGTCCCGGCAATCCGCGACTCGTACCCAGAGGAGATCGGAAAAGAGCTAGTGATGGAAGCCGAGGCAGCACGGAACCGCATCGGCCAGACCGCAGTCAGCATCTTCTGCGATCTCGAAAACTCGATCAAAAGCGACAATGGAAAAACCCCGGTCCCGAGTGGCGCGGTGCACCCGTTGACGCGCTATGTCATGAATTATCTAAAATACGCCTGCGAGTACAAGGACTCGTTGGAGCAAGTGTTCCTGGAGTACGAAAAAACGAACGGCATGCCCGGAACGATGTCGTCGCCGTTCCAAATTCAGTTACTAACCGTTATGGACATGTTGGATGCCAACCTGGACATGAGGTCCAAGCTGTACAGGGACCCGGCGTTGCGGTTTATCTTCTTGATGAACAACGGGCGGTACATCATGCAGAAAGTGAAGGGGTCCACAGAGATTCACCAACTGATGGGCGACACGTGGTGCAGGAAGCGGTCGACGGACTTGAGGGGGTACCATAAGAACTACCAGCGGGAGACGTGGGGTAGGATTTTGCATTGCCTGAACCACGAGGGTTTGCAGGTGAACGGGAAGGTCTCGAAGACGGTGATCAAGGAGCGGTTTAAGTGCTTCAACACGTTGTTCGACGAGATACACAAGACGCAGAGCACGTGGGTGGTGAGCGACGAGCAACTTCAGTCGGAGCTTAGGGTTTCCTTGTCGGCGGTGATGATTCCGGCGTACCGGTCGTTCTGGGGGAGGTTCAAGCAGTACTTGGAGGGAGGGAAGCAGGCCGAGAAGTATATAAAGTACCAACCGGAAGACATTGAGAATTTGATCGATGATTTGTTTGATGGGAACTCTACTTCTATGTCAAAGAGGAAGACATGACGAATAATATGTATTTTGATCGAGCTACGTGATCATTCATGCATGCATGGTGGGAAATATTTCAATCGCTCGATTCTGATGACAAAGATTTTTCTGTTGTTTTCCTTCCTTTTTTTTTTTTTTCTTTTTTTCTTTTTTCGGTTCAGTTTTGCAGATGAATAATATGTTTTGTAAACTATATTTTGGATTTATTTTGATTTTGATCATAGAAAATCTTATAACATAACGTTAATCTGTTTGTATATGTGTGTGCGCGCGCGCGTTTTGTATCAGTTCATGAGAATTACCCTGTGATCATTTAAGTGTTTTTTGGTCAAAATGATCATTAAGATTTGTATAACTCATCACTTTAATCACTAACAATGAAAATCCATAGAAATGGTTCATGATTTGTTCACCGTAAATTATTTTGGTCATTTTAGAAGGAAAAAATCTATCAATAGCCTCATTAACTAGAGTTGTTTGTTTGACAAAAATACCCTTAAAAAGGTTGTCATGTGGACCTGTGCGTTCACGCAATAATTTAACAAGGATATTGACAGATTTTCACGGAACGACCAAATGATATTTGGTGAACAAACTCAGGATCACTTCTATCAACCTTCATTGTTAGAGACCAAATTGAAGAGTTATGCCAACCTCAGTTCCATTTGGGCTAGAAAAGAGCATTTTATATGTGAGTAATGCTAGACCAACTTTTTAGACCAAATTTGCAAACCATGTAATGTGTCACCTATAGCAATAGCCAATAGGTAATAAGTAAGTTAATCAACACTTAAGTAATAATTTAATCATCAACAACCACATCATCATATATGGTTTATAAAATTTAGTCTAAATAGTTAGTCTCACTAACATTACTCTTTATATGTATTCTAGATTTCTGTATTTGCAAAATATCATAAAGATAAGTGGGCTCAAATATATGGAAGAAATTTTATGTTATTGAGAAGTTAATTGTAAGGAAAAAAAATTTGTGTGGGGTTTTACTTGTCATTGTACCTTACTGAATGACACTATAATTCAATCAAAACTCGTTACATGGCAAGTCTTAAATATTATTTTTTTATATTTAAAACTCTCACAGCTATTTTTCCTACTAATTAATCTAATGGTTCATTTTTTTCCTCTCTTTCTCTCTCTCTCATCTGTTTTTCTTCCCAAATTTTCTCCATCGTCTTCAACTATCATGGACATCATAAAAGAATGGTTAATGACAACAGACAAATATAAAAGATCTGTTTTTCCAGTTTTAGAATTAGATCTGTGATGCTTTTGTTTTGGGAATTATTATTCAAAAGATTTTGCAGATGCGAGGTTTGTGATGTTTTTTTTTTTTTTCTTTTTCTGTTTGGGCCTTTGGACATCATATTTTGCAAATTTCTTTTGTATTATCTACATCACGTATGACAAAATATAAAAAGCTCCACAATGTTGTATGGTTTATTATTGGATCTAATTTTTTATTTGTGAAACTAATGAGTATTAAGTAATTTATAGCTACATTCATCATTTTTTTAATGTGAAATTAGAATTAGTCCTTAAACTTTTATCATAGTGTGTATATATTTCTTCTTTGAACACAAATATCAGTTAAATTTGGTCTTTGAACATCATTTCAAGAAGGATATCAAACATGCTTTCAGTTATTTACCAAATGCATGCATGATGATCATATTTATAAGAGACTCTATACCTAACTAAACCGACTTGGTGGTGTCACTAGCTGAATTTAGCTAAGTGGAGAGAAAATTTGAATTGAATATCTAAACATATAAAAAATATTAAAACTCTCGTTGTTGGTGAACTCTCTCCTAGTTTCTTACTCATGTTCTGAGTTTGGAGTTGGCTCCTCGACTTGTCTCGAGTGTTGATCCTGCTCTTTCTGTGGTTACTCTAACTACGGCTCAACGGCTGTACTGCACAAACCAGATTCTGTTCTTAAAACCGGTCCAGTTTCAACATCTGAGAGAAGAGAGAATCCCATAGATAGTACGTAGCTACAGTACTATTTGTGCTGAAAAAGCCAAAAACAAAAGTCTCTGGTCGGACCTATACACCCAAACCGTCAACTAAATTAAACCCAGATTTGTATAGATGGAGTAAAGATTCCTCACATCCTGCCGCTGCATGCAACTGTGCCCGCCGCCCGATTTCTTCTGTATTATATTGCACGCCACGCCTTCCCTTTTCTTCTTTCTCTGTAATCGATCCAACATCCAAGTCAACTGTTTGCTTTGTTATTGCTTTTGCTGCTACACGTTACTAGATTCCACTTTTTTTTGTTTGTTTGTTGTTATTTCCTATTGTTTTTATACATACATACATATATATATATATATATTTTTTTTTTATTTTATGAATCCCTAATCGACCTTAATCTAGTTTTTACATGTACATATAATAAACCAAATTGAAGCTTAAAAAAAGGGGCATTTTGGTCTGGATACTTTGGTTTGAATTTCTTAGGCTAAACATCTAGAGCTAATTGGGGTTGTGGTGCTTCTAAAAAAAAGTAGCTTATTAAAAAAATCTGGAACATCGAATGTGTTTGATAAAACAATAATTTTTTTTTGAAACACTGTGCTAATGACAATAGAAAAGCATTGCTTCCAAGAAAAGTGCCTTTTTTTTTTTCAAATGAAGTGAACAGTGCCCATTTAATGAAATTTTCAAATGGTAAATACATCCTCACATATTTTACAAAATTACAATCTTTACCTCTGCATTATTCTCTTCGCCAATTATTAACATTCATACTATATTCTTTTAAGTCATTTAACATATTTACAACAGTTTTATATAAAAGTTTACCAAATACTCATACATTTTTATTTTATTTTTTGTTAAAAGCACTTTTACAAAAAAAAAAAAAAAAAAAAAAGTTTACCAAACACTCAATAACTTTATTTTACAGTTATTTATTCTCATAGCGTAGTAGAAACAATTTTTATATAAAGCACGACAATACCAAACTAGTCCTAAGTCTTTTACAGATTTTGATCAAACTACTTTCTACAATTTTAATTAATTTACTAATTAATTTCAAATTACACAAATTGTTATTATAATTAATTTACTAATTAAACCCTATATATAACAAGTTTCTAAAATCTTGCAAAAGAAGATATTGTTAATTAATTTATATCCATTAATTCAATATACTTCAAATAAATAAAATAAAATAAAATATTTATAATAACAAAAAACTTTTGAATTGTGGGTGTAAAAAAGACGATGATTTTTTAACCAAAAAAAAAAAGTGTTATTTTAAACGTACTAATTTACTCCCAATGATAGTACATACATTATATATATGCATGCCCGTATATATTAAAAAAGAGCGTACCAATAATTTGGTGCATAATTGGTACATTATTGGTACGTTATGTAATCCAAACTTATATATCAATTAGTATTTGATATGTTATTTATTTTTTGTTTAGATACATACCTAGGTATTGATACATTTATATTATCATAATTTTGGTATGTAAAATATAAGATCCCACATCGCACAGGGGTGAGGATCATGTAAGCCTTATATGTATATTTCCATCTCTACCTAGCACAAGGCCTTTTGGGAGCTCACTGGCTTCGGGTTCCATCGGAACTTCAAAATTAAGCGAGTTCGGGCGAGAGCATTCCCAGGATGGGTGACCCACAGGGAAGTTCTTGTGTGAGTTCCCAGAAACAAAATCGTGAGGGCATGAGCGGGACCCAAAGCGGACAATATCGTCCTACGGTGGAGTCGAACCCGGGATGTGACAATTTGGTATCAGAGCCAATCCCTGGTCAGAAGTATGCCGACGAGGACGTCAGGCCCTTAAGGGGGTGGATTGTAAGATCCCACATCACTTAGGGGTGAGGATCCTGTAAGCCTTATATGTATATTTCCATATCTACTTAGCATGAGGCCTTTTGGGAGCTCACTGGCTTCGAGTTCCATCGGAACTTCGAAATTAAGCGAGTTCAGGCGAGAGCATTCCCTGAATGGGTGACCCACTGGGAAGTTCTCGTGTGAGTTCCTAGAAATAAAACCGTGAGGGCATGGTCGGGACCCAAAGCGGACAATATCTACGGTGGAGTCGAGCCCGGGATGTGGTGGGGGCCAGGGGCCGGGTTATGACATAAAAGCTAACATCAAGTTATGTGTAGCCGTAAAACTTGTCGGTACGCTTCAAGCTAATATGGGTAAATTTCAATTTAGTAAGCATACATTTTTATTCGGTATGAATACATTTTAATTTAGTATAGGTACGTTTCAATGTGAGAATAAATTGTCTTGGTACATGTCAATGTTTATTTTTAAAGAACGATGGTACATTTCAGTTCAATTATACTTGAATTTCTAAAAATGAAAATAAAGAATGAAAAATAACCATCAACAACAATAATTACAGTAATAAAGAAAAAAGTTACAAACACTTTTTGTATAAAGCAAGGTTACAAGTGATGTATAGCTTGTTTGGATATGCTTTCAAAATGACTGAAAGCGTTTTTAGTGAAGGTATTTTTAGAAACAATTCTTAGTAAAAATGCTAGTTAATCTTGAAAAAAGTACTTAAAGTGCTTCTTGGAAGAAGTATATCCAAAAGAGCTCTTGGATATCTTGAAATTTCTTAAATAATTTAGACATCCATTGATTATTAAATTAATCTCAACCCTCACTAAATGTAATTGAATCCTTAAATTGAGGAAGGGATGAGATTCCATAAAGATAACAATAAATTAATTAGTATTATTGAGTAGATTTTTGACATAGTAATGAATTTAAAATGAATTTGAAAAACATTTAAATTAAGAATATACCTCAAATATATAGTTTAATCAAAGAACACTACTTAACCTCAATACAAATGGACACGTGTCCAATCTGGGTTTCCAATTTCAATATTTGGACACGTGTCCATTAGTGATTGGGTTTTAGCAGTAGCTGGTGCTATTCTTTCAGAAACAAAGTAGTGTTCTTAATCAAAAGTGAAAACACTTTAATCTAAAGTTGGAAAGTAACAAATATTTGATCTAGAAAAGTATAAAATGAGGCATCTCATTCTAATTTTTTTCTTAAAAAATAGATATATAAGACAGTCGTCAATTACATACACTACTAATTTAGAAAACTAACATGAATATATAGGACGTCCAAGCCATACTTCGGAGAAAATCTAATTTGTCATGTGCGATATATATGTCTATTCATATATACCACATGATAAGAGATGTAGATATTAAGAGATATACTTCAATTGTTGGAGAAAATCTGCTTATCACCAATTATATTTAATTAAGTGTCTTTCTCACTCATTAAGTTCTCTCATCGATCTCACAATATCAATAATATGACGAGAGAAATAGACATATAATTGCACCTACAATTGGTACGACATGATAAGAGCTATAGAAATTAACTAAGAGATATAACTCCGTTGTAAGAGAAAATTTGCCCCTTTACAGACTATATACACTCATGTTACTTTTTCTAATCATGTTACTAGTCATGTGATTGAATTAGAGAAACAGGCGCACACTTGTACACGTTCAGTAGAGGTTAAAGAATTTGTCTAATTGTAGGACAACTTCTCAACGTACATATTAGTGGAAGAAATTAATAGTGAAGTGCAATATATACACTACTCTAAAAAACTAACGCACGAGGGTTTTAGTGTATGGAGTTCCATGCGTTAATTAGTGGGAAAATTTTTTAATGTGATCGGTATACGGTATGGTACATTACGTGTCACTATACAAATGGTAGGATATGTGTTAAAAATTTAATAATTTAAAAAATAAAATTTCGTACCACTTATATAAAAACACGTAATGTATCTTCCGCAATTCGGTCACAATAAAAAATCTCTTAATTAGTAAAACCTTGTGAACAGTGAACACTAAAGTAAACTAACTATATGGAGCTTATTTACTATGGTCAATTAGCTTAGAAAAAGTAAAAAGTAGTTAATTTAGCAGGAAGACGCGACTCCACAGACAACAAAAACATGAAAATAATTCAAACACCAGCATGCATGGATGGCAATGTGGCATGCTGCTAGATGTCGCAGTTCTACTTTTCCATGGGATGGGAGTTGTGTGGGGGTCAAATTGCAAAAGTCAAGAAAGAAAAACCGTTGATCATCACGATCATGTTCTTTGTTCCTAGAAATTTTTAATTATGACGAGAATACATATGATATATCACGTATTTTTATATAAGTGGTAGAAAATTTTAATTTTTAAGTTATTAACCTTTTAACACACATAATCAATATTTTTTATAAAAACACGTGATGTACCACTTTATGTGACGGTTTACATTAAAAAATCTCTCCTTTGTTCCCATCAATCTCTGGCCAATGGCCAATGGCCATTCCAATACTGTATCTGCTGATGGAACCAAAATCCAAAACCCCAAAAAACCAAAAAAGAAGAAAAAGATTAGAGACATGCGCGTAAGGGTCACGTCAGAATTTGCAAACAGAAGTTTTTGGTCGTACATAACAACGCTCTCGACAACTAGGACCAGCGCAGCCGTCTAATCCCTCCCTCTGCCTCCTTTGCCCCCCTTTTATTAAAGCCTGCTTCAATTCCAACATAATCTGAATAAAGCACTAAATTTCAGCTTAAAATTGAGCTGACACAGTACCCCTCCCTAACTTCCGTAGACAAAAATACCCCATTCGCCGCCTTCCACCTCCTGACACCGCCGCATCCGCCAGTGACCACCAGAGAATACGAGTATGTATTTTGTCCACGTGTACGCTCCTCTCCCCTCCTTGTACATTGTAGTACAGACAACAATCCTTTTAAAGCAAAAAACCACGACATCCTCTTCGCACGCCCTGCGACAACACACGGGCAACCCCCTTGACCCCTCCCAACCCTTCATTATTACCAATTTACCCCTCACATACATCCCTATAAAATCCGCACCTCACTCTCACTTTTTCCAATTTCAATTTTCAAACCATAAACAACTTCTCTTCTCTTCTCTCCTCTCAGTTGCAATCTACGATTTTACTTAGTGGAGTTTTTTGTTCGTTTTTGGGTCCAATTAATTAATAATTAAGAGGAGAGATTAGGATTGTATTAGTGCATTGTTAATCATGATGCATTACCAGGCAGCTGCTGAGTCATGGGGGTACTACGTGCCGGTGAGGATGAGCATGGGGGATCCACTGGAGCGGGTGGCAAGGCTGGCCTCGAAGAGCGCGGTGGTGATATTCAGCGTGAGCAGCTGCTGCATGTGCCATGCCGTCAAGAGGCTCTTCTGCGGGATGGGGGTGAACACAACGGTGTACGAGCTGGACCAGGACCCCAGAGGGAAGGAGATCGAGAGGGCACTCATGAGGTTGCTCGGCAACTCGTCGGCGGTTCCGGTGGTGTTCATTGGTGGCAAGCTTGTCGGCGCCATGGATAGAGTCATGGCGTCCCATATCAATGGGTCCCTGGTCCCACTTCTTAAGGAGGCTGGGGCCCTCTGGCTCTGATCGTCATCGTCGAATTACATGCATGTCAGGGAAAAAAAAGGAAAAGAAAAGAGTGAGAGTGTTCATGATGATGTTCAGTTTTAACTACATTGGAATATATTTATGTTAATTTCACTTTCATTTTCTTGCTCTGCTCTTCATGTTATTCACCTCTAGCCATGTTGCACGGATACGAATACGGATACAAGTTAGGTATCTGGTATGATAATGTATGTCGATACAAAAATTTCTAAAAAATAAGCATACAATAGTAAAAATATGGAAATTAAAATAATACATCTTTTCTAAAATATATTCCATATGTTCATAATTCATTATATAAGTTAAATCACTATCCAGTGAATGAAACATTCATTTTATCTTATAACATTAACAAAATAGAACACTGCTTAGTGTTTAATTCTTTGTTGAGAATATCGTGTTTAAGAATGGGAAAAAAAATAACAAACTCCGGAAATTGAAAACAAATAACCATGATAAATAACACCAAGAATTTACGTGGTTCGGCAATATGTGTCTACGTTCACGGGATAGCAACAACAATCTTTCACTATATCAATAATGAGTACAACTAATAATCTTGTCAAATCTGTAGAATAAGAAATAATCTATCTATTTTCTTTCCTCTCGCACACACTTTACAATTTTCTCTCACTCTAATCCCTTGAGTGGTATACAATTTATTGTTTTGCTTCCTCCTAATTCAAAACTAGTACAATAGCCCCTTTATATAAACATAATAAAGGTCTTCTTTAATAACGATTATTAATCCTAATTGGAATATAGTTATAAATCATACTCCAATTGAGAAACTAACCCCAATTGGGAAAACAATTTAATCCTCTAAGACTATAAATCCTTATAGACTTATGACAACTTATCATAGGCTGGAAAAACCTAACATTCTTGAGATTGATCCTTGCCTCTCCCAGGACCAAAATGATTATCCTTTCCTGATGGGGCTACATCCATCTCTAAATGTTCTGGTGAGTCTCCCAAATCCACAACGGAATTTAAAAACTACAACAACCCAAATTCCTAACTTAATTCAAGACCAATGTTTTAGGAGTATCTTGACCATATTCTAGAGTATTTCGATGGTATCCTCAGAGTATTTGAGAAGTATCTGATAGTCAACTACACAAAAAGTCAACGATACTTCTAATGAAGTATCCGATATGTATCGAAAGGTATCGTGGGATGTAGGTATCCGATACTCACCCTTGTCCAAATTTGAAGTACTGGTGCACCATAGCCTCCAGTTAATTAACTAGTTAATATATATATATATATATATATATTTTTTTTTTTTTAACAAACAATAGCGTTGGGGACCGATTAAATGATTAATTGTTAGGAGGAGGATGATTAGTAGGAAGTCGAACCCTCACCAGAACGGATAGGCATAATTTATTTCCCGCACTGCGTTGAAGCGTCATTTACAATTACCTAGTTAATAATACTCAGGCATAATTACCAAGATTTATCTGGCGTTTTGAAGTGTAACAGTAAGAAGCTGTATAAAACTGATTACAGCATAAACAATGACAAGTTGGCAACACTGTTTTTTAATTATCTCAATTGTTTACTGAAAGTTCATCGAGTTGAAATACAACGGTGGACAGAAAAACAAATCTTCAGCTCTCTCTCTCTCTCTCTCTCTCTCTCTCTCTCTCATGCCATCCCCACCATTCCCTTCTCTCCGTCTCTCCCCTTTCACGAGACACCCCAAATGAGACAAGCAGAGCAAAAGGCATAAGGTGTTGGACTATAAGTATTTGATTTTTGAAAGATTTTGATGGTTGGGATCCGATTCATGCTACTAATAATAGCTCGAAACAAATATGATCGAGCAATTTCCAGAATTGCAGCAGCAGCGGTAGCTCATTTTCGATTTCAGTTTCAGATATCCTTAGCTTCTTTGGGGTTTCCGTAGAAGAAGGGGAGAGAGAGAGTTTTTCTGACGGGGAAGTTGGAGAGAGAGAATGGTGAGACCGGAGGAAGATAGAGGGTGAGAGAGAATTAAAAAACAAGATTCTTTTTTCTGTCCACCGTTGGATTAAAGCGACGGAGCAGATTGTTTTTGTCACAAAAAATTTTCTTGCCAGCGTCTGGCAAAATATTAGTAGATGGTACAAGGGGTTAAGGAATTTAATTGTAGTGGTGATTTCTAAACTTTAGATTTAGGTTAATTGGTTTGAATTCTCATTTTAGTTTTTTAGACCTCAAATTTAATAATGTGTTACACCACTAGTCCTTTTTACTAACGTCTTCTTTTCTTTCATTAAATCTAAGATTGCATTAGAAACTTCAACTTAAAACTTCAATAACAATAGAAGCTAAAAAGCAAATAAAAATTTATAAATTAATATCTGAAAATTAAAAAAAATGAACTTTGAAATATAAAAATACAAAATGAAAATGGTTGGACTTTAGCAACTCGTAAATATTAATGCGATTTCAAAATTGATAGGAGATCGAATGGTAGCTAAACTTAAACAACTAACAAATTACATATTGAGCTATGAAAAAAAATTCCTATGTATTTTTCTTACACAAAGAAATCTAATTATTTAAAGAGTTTTTCGTCTTCTCATTTATCATTTTTATATTCAATTTTAGTGATGTGGGATGAAGTTCCTAATATACCCTTAAGTTTACCGGAAAAATAGACGGCGTTACTGAAAATGACCAATAGTACAAGACATTGTTACGGTCGATGACTAAAGAAATTAATATGAAGGTTCAGAGATTAAAATAATACTAGGGGTAAAGTATAGACACCATAATAATCCAACAGGATCCTGTCCTAATCCTTTTGGTGAGGATCATGGGGATCTGTAAATCGTGTCTGTTCATCGTATATCGTGCAGTCAATTTTTGTTAGGTACTGTTTGTATTTAATTTTAAATAAAAATATTTAAAATGATTTATGACCGTACGATATACAATGAACCAAGGGTGGATCCATATAGGGACTTGGGAGGTCCTAGGACTCGTCGGCGATCCTAAATCACTGCTATAAATTTTCCGAGGACCCCTCGTACTCGAGCATGAGGTTTGTGCAGGTTGTAGGTTGCATGTTGCAGTGGCTGTCTTCTTCTCGGAGAAGATGACCACGCACGGAGAAGAAAGAAAATAGGGACCCTTCCTGCCTCTCTCCTCCTTGCTTCTGCCATGGTCTCATCCGTCGGTGCCACCCACTTCTCCTCCAATCTTTCTCTGTCGTCTGGCGGGGGCAGTACATGAGCCCAAATTTCCCCAAATTATTTCAACCATCTTAGTAATTTTTCTTATGGGTGAAATTTCCTTCATAAGGTTAGTAAGATGGATATGATTTATCATGGGTTGGTGAAATTTAGGGGTGGAGCTGCCATGGCTTCGGGAGAATGGGGAGGGAGGCGATTGGTGGATGTATGACAGCTTTGTTCTTAGTAAGAGAGAATGTGGATGTTTGGTAACTGGTAAAATAGAAAAATGGTGTGTTTGGTTAGAAAGATAGTGGGAGTTTGGGGAGTTTTATTTGACCGGTGTTTTAAATTTAGTGGTTCATATTAGATAATCAATAACTTAGGTACTCCATAGTAACTTATGAAACCTCGTAATGCCTGAATTATGATTTTATAATTTGTACTATTGTTTTGCATATGATTTTTGAATGAAATGTATTATATGTAAATTTTCAATGTTATTTTTGTCTATAAATTTTTTGACCTTTATAATTGGGACCCTCCGAGTGTAAAATCCTGGATCCGCCACTGCAATGAATTGATATAATTCACAGATTCTCAGAATCCTCACAAAGAGGATCTGGTGAGAATCCAGATTCCATTGTAATAATTAAGCCTAATATTATTTATTAATAAAATTCTCTTTTTCAATTAAAAATTTAAGGAAATATTATTATATTTTTTTCATGCATAATTAAGAAAAACATTTTTAAAATTAGGGTATTGAAGTAATTTTGCACAAATTTTTTTTTTTTTTCTCACCCACACGTCATCAAAACAACCAAAACACAAAAAATATGTTTCAAATAGATAAAGATAACTTCCCTCTCCCGTTCTTTACTTTTTTAACTTCTCACTCTGTAAATTTCTCACACGGACATAGTGTAAGGACCAGTGCTAGCAAATATATGGAGAGTTGTGCATGACAAAGAAATTTCCTTCAAATTGAATCATCTAGTGGTCTTCAAACAATGTGGGGGAGGAGTCCCAGAGAAAATGATCCCCAAGCCCCAAATGTAACTAGATATGGGACTTTTTGCATCTCTTGCCATCCTCCCTCCTGCTCTGGCTGCTCGATCCACACCACCAACAGCTCGGATCACTGTTGTGGGAGCTGTTTACTGTGATACCTGTTTAAGCAACTGTTTCTCTAGGAGCAGCTACTTTCTCCCAGGTATATAATCTCCGAAATACAGCATAGTTTGATTTAGAATCTATAAATACGTGCTTCTGCTTGTAAGCACTTTTGTTAAAAGCACAGCAAATGTTTATAATGGTATGTTTAGGAGTGCACTGCAAAAATATATTGGAGAGATTTCAAATGATACATTTCAAGGTGTGATTTGAACTTAAAAGTAGTGCATTTTGTAGTGAATTAGCAGTAGATTTGTAGTGTTTGAGTAATTCATTGATTGTATTTATCGCATTTTTAATAATTTAGTCTAAAGCTCATTGATACTTTAAAATCGCATGTCTAAATATAACACAAAAGTTCAAGTATTTTCTGAAAATACACAGTGAAAATACTTTCTAACTTCTAAGGTTTTTTGTCAAACATTGTAGAATGCGCACTTTCTAGACTTTTTAGGTTTTGAAAGTTTTGTCATTCTAAAACACTTTAGAAATTCTTTTTTTTTTTTTTTTTTTTTTTTAAATGATGAATGTTGCTAATTTACTTAGTACTTATTAGTTTCAAAACAAAATTTGAATCTAAGACCCTTAATTTTTTGACTGATCAGGTGCGGATGTCCTCATAAAATGCAAATTCGGAGCAAAATCCCTCAAGTCAGCATCACTGATGAACTTCCAGGTCAACAAAACCACAGACAAGTACGGAGTCTATAAACTTGAAATCCCCTCTGTCGATGGAGTCAATTGCATCAGTGGCTTTGCCCTGAAGTCAATGTGCCAGGCAACCTTAATAGGCAGCTCCTCCTCCTCCTGCAATGTCCCCTCCTTAAGAACCACCGCAGACGAAATCTCAGTCAAATCGAAACAAGACAACCTCTGCATCTACAACATGAACGCCTTGAGTTTCCGACCACCTAAGAAAAATCTCACATTGTGTGGAAACAGGAAGGTGGAGGGTGAACTGGTAACTTCGTTCAATTCCTCCAAATTCTTCCTCCCTTACTTCCCACCGTATGGGTTCTTCCCTTGGCCTCAGCTGCCGCCATTTTCTTCCCTGCCCTTTCCTCCTCTGCCTCCTTTGCCATTTTTGCCCCCATTCCCATTCCGGGGCTCACCGTCTTTGCCTTTCCGATTCCCACAATTCCCTCCGGCACCGAACCCTTCTGCCCCAAATGCTCCGCCAGCGTTTAACTTGGGGGATCCCAGGACTTGGATTCCTTATATCCCCTCAGTTTATCCTCCTCCTCCTCCGCTGCCTGCGTTCAGCCTTGGAGACCCCAGAACTTGGATACCATATGTTCCTCCTCCGTCCCCTCATAGGACCCAACAAAACCAGAATCCTTAGTTTTCAGACATCTAAATAATTATGATCCATATATATGATTGTTTATCATGGTCAAAAAAGCTTATTTGCCATGGTAGCAAAAAGAGATTCTGTTCATGTATGAGATGAAAAACATTTGGATATAACAATTAAGACATATTTCACATCAATCCTCGGTCCACGAATATTTCTGTGCTTTGTTAGCTTGTGACTTGTAATTGTTTAGGGTTTAAGACAACTTTGAACTGGTCCTAAAGTGGCTAAGGGTTTTTATCAGAAGTGGTCCATCAATATTTTCCCACACAAAAGTCCTCCCCATTGCGTTAACATTTAGCTACATGTTAAAACAAGCCCGGACGCTCGTGGATGTGCCTCATTCACACGCAACTTTAGGGTTTAGTAGCTTCTTTCTGTTGTGATTGGCTCATATTATGAGTTGGCAACAATTTCATCTCAACCATGTGGAGTGCTAACTACTTTCGGCTAAAGAAAGGGACAAAGAAAAAGGGGGACATCATTATGATGTCTAGCCCTTGATTTGTGGCTTTTACAAAGGCAAAGAATTGGCCTTGTGTGATGAGCCGAAAGAGAGAAGAGGAGAGAGAGAAGGCGGGGCCTTTTGTTTATATTAAGGCATTTGGTTATGCCTTTGTGAAGTCTGAAAGAGAGCATCCAAGGGGGAGAGCATTCGGCTCTCCCATGGAAAAGGTTGAACATGGGTTGAGAGAAAATCAAGAGAGCTAGAATGAAAAGTATTTTAGTGAAAGAACTCTTGGGGTAGAGTGAGGCTCTTGGGAAAATTCTGTGAGTGGGTGTACAAGGGATATGGGATTGGGTTATGTCGATTTAACTCATGTATACTTGTACTGTTATTCTCATAGTGAAGAGCAATATCTCTCCGGGGACGTAGGCAGTTTTTTGCCGAACCTAGCAAATTTCTTTGTGTCTTTATTTCTTGTATTTTATTTTGTTCAACTGTGTGTGATTTTGGTGAGGTTGTAATCTGAACCTCGGTTCCGCACTAACGAACAGGCCAAGGCACAACACTTTCCTTCTAGCTCTTTCCAGTTTCACCTTCTCAAGCAACTTACCGACGGTGTTAGAAACCCCCTGCAGCCAGAGAAACAAAAAAATCTTAAACAATGGACACGTGAAGATGCTAAGAGAGGTTGGTGGTAAATCCTCACCTATAGGTTTTTCCTTCGTCTTTCCCCCTCTTGTTCCCTCTCAGCCTTTTCTTGCACTATTATTTCAAGGAAAGTCGATTGCTTTTTCTCCAACTCTTTTATTTTTTGTTTTTCCCAGCTCAAGCTGATTTAAACGAAGAGTGAAAAACATGAGTATTGAAATTTAATGTTGTAATATAACGTACAAATTCAAGATTGATATTAAAATCAAGCACGCTGACTTCATTTCCAAGAGATTTACACCTTTCACAAATTGCGCTCGTTTAGCAATTTAGCCATTGTTGGATTGACAATCTCCTTCAAACTGCAAAAAGAAGAAGACAACAGTGAAATGGTAAGTTTTGGATAAAGGGACGATTCCCACAATCAAAGAAGGTAAAGAGCTTAATTTCACAGAACCTTTCTGTCGCTTCATGATAATCCTCCTGCGATTTGGTTGAACACTCAACATTGCAATCTGTAGAAACTTGCCCCACTCCATTTGTAGCGGATGTCTGCTAGTGGGAGCAAATATAAGCAGTGAGAAAACTTGTGGTGGTGGTTAGCAAAATTTTAGTGAACACAACTTTCTATTAACCGTCCAATTCTCGATGGTTAACCATAAGGTCCACAAGAATCTTTTAACTCTTTTGCGTTTGCTATAAGCATAAGTGGGAAGTAAAGGTAAAATAAAATGCCTTTGACTGAACGCGTAAGCATTTGAGGGACTCTTTCATCTGAAGCAGGATCGTGCTGGGTTTCAATAGAAGAGTGTAATTCCTCATAACAGATCCCATCTTCACTTGAAGCATTTACGGGTGACGATCCCTTTTCAAGTTTGTTGCTGAACTTAGAACCATGGCAATTCTGATTTACGAGACAGGATTTGCCTCTACCAGACACTAAAGGTTCTCTTTCTGGAAAATCAGTAGTACGTCTTCTTGGAGCATAACCAACAGTCTGGCAATTTTTGCACCTAGAAAAAAATGGCTCACAGTAAGTTAGATACATGTAACCTCAAGTACTTAAGCGGTATTTAGGAAAAGAACAAACCAGTAATCCTTTTGAATTTTAACCAATTTGATCTCTGGTCTTGAAAGCACAGTTGTCTGCTCAAATCCCTGTTTGTCGTGAGCTGGTTCAACAAAATTAGCTTCCAAAACACCTGTCAAGGAGAAAGATGACAAGAGTGGGTAACAGAACTAATCCACATTACAATTAGTCTCTGCAACACCGAGAGAAACACAAGAACTAATCTGCCTGAGAAGTATTACAAAATACGTATAACGCCACGACCATCACTGCCAGCAGGATTCCATAGCCTCCAAAACGGCTGCTAAGGAAGTTTTTTTCAGGCAAAATAAGAGAAGAAAACAGAATATACTGTACAAGAATGCAAGTTATTATGTCCCTTATTCTAGCAAAGTACCACCAACAATTTAAATGAGACATTCTAAGACAAAAAACTCTGACAACTAACCTTAATCAGTCGATTTTTATGATATATGCTGAACCCTTGGACATCAATATGATATTTACAAAACCAAGCGTCACATTTAAACGGTCATCTGTAAAATGCTATTTCAAGATTTAGTCTCGAAGGTATTACATTTTCATCTTTGACGACATTCCTTCTGGAAGTTGCAAGGTCTGTACGTTACCTCCTTAGTTAACATCATGTCATTCACTATATTATGATGTTCAACATCTTTTCCATGAGGAATAATTCTAAAGTTCTATCTGATGTAAGATCATATGTGAAACTGTCTTCTTCGAAAATTACAGTTTCTGTCACAGTGAATGTTGACATTCATTGAAGTGAGTGAGTTCTTCAAACATACCCTAAACAAATGCCGACAGTTAAGTAGTGTCTAAAGCTGGGATAGCGTTTTGCCATCTGAATGTTCTTCTCATCCCCATTGACTCCTCTAATTAATTTGAATATCCTGTCATTTCATCCACGAAAGATAAGAACTCAAATCTGAAAGTGCAGTGCAGGTACCCAATAATTACAAGACTTCGGATAAAAAACAACGATCGAATGAAAAAGAGTCAAAAGGATCAGTGTCCAAATCGAGTTCCAGTTTTCCTTCATCATCCTCCCAAAAGTTGTAAATTATTATACGCGCACCATGCTCTTTAAGGAATTACCTGCTGAAGAAGATCCTCTCCGCTTAAATAAGCATGGCTAAATAAGAAGGATCTTCTTCCTGAGAAATGCCATGTTCTCCAGAGTTACGGTACAAAATTATAAACCCAAAAGAATATGAATCAGGGACGGCTAAAATGTAGTTGTCATTATTTACCACCATAAAAGAAAAAGAAATTTTGGGGGAACCACAAAGTCTTCCTTTCCAGTACCCCTCAAAAAGGTGTAGGATAGCAATCCAATGGTCTGCGTCGGCCTAAGAGAGAACAATATGAGTCGGTTGCTTTTCAATTTGACAAAAAGATGTGACAAAAAGTTTGCGCCGTTTCTGCAGGTCCTTGTACTACAATCATGTAAACTACAGCTTCTAAGACCAAGAGAATCAAGTTTCCAAGCTACGGTTTAACAGAGAGAGAGAGACAAACCTTCTCCCATCCTTCCCAACACAACGAGAAAACACTATTATGTCTGCTCCAAGCCTCATAGTACTCAGTCTTAAAGCCTTTGCCATCTAAGAAAGAAATTTCATTCATTTTGACGTCAAATCTTGGTACGATTTTACTCTCAAAAGGAAATTATGTGTTAGGCACGAATTTAACAGCAAAGTGGATGAACTTTCATCGAATTTGACGGTGAGAGATTAATTGACTAATTTCAAATAGTTCAAGGGGTTATTTACCAAAAAATAATTAAGAGGTCAATTTCAACTGAAATAATAGTTCATAAGGTCAAACAACAGTTTAGTCTACTATTATTTTTCTTTTTTTGAACAAACAATATTCTCTACACTGAGACTATATCTAACCCATGGGATAAAACTTTAAATATAAACTTTAAACCAACCCCCACCCCACCCGCCCCCCCCCCCCCCCCCCAAAAAAAAAAAAACCATCTCCAACCATCTATGGGAAGAAACTATATATCTGGGCTAGATTTCCCCCGAATTTAAGTCTGGCTTAAATTATTTTGAACCCACCAAACTATCATATTTCAAACCTTTTTTCACTTATAATCTAACGACTATGATCAAACGAGATCAAATGTAATGGTAAAAAAAAAAAAAAAAAAAAAAATCACGCCCCAAAATTAAATGTAACGTCTAAAATAATTTAAATCAAATTTAACTTAAACTTTATAAATACTTATACATTTGTATGATTTTTAATTACTAATCGGAATTTAAAAATTTTTAGACTATAATGTTCATAAAAATAAATTAGGATAATCTACATAAATTTTATTTTCAAAAATGTTATCATAAAGTTTGGCTAAAATCATTGTTTTATAATCTCGGGCTAAAATTTTAAGCCTTATGTTGGAGGAGAAAAACAGTTTCTGGGATATGACTTATTAAAATTTTCTGGCTTAAATTTTTAAGCATTATCCCCAAGGGTTGGAGATAGTATAAGGGTTGAGGAGTGAGCTAAGCCTCACAATGAGCTTGCAATAATGTGGTTTAAATTCGCTTTTGGCGAGAATCAAACCTAAGACCTCTTACTTACACGTCAAAAGAAATACCACTATACCATAGTACTAAATGGCACTATTAAAATTGTTATTCTATATCTACTTAACAAGCATGATTGCAACGCATGATCTATATCTGTCCCTCAGATTATTTGTCTACTTAATGAGAAATCATTTTGAATATGTTTTACGTAGCTAAATTTGAAGATATAATATATTATAAGATGCGGCAAGTATTTAATCATCTAACTCGACAAGTGGCACTTTATCGTAATTTATAAACGTGATAATGTTTGATGCATTAGTCATCGTGATCTCTTCAGTAATCGTAATTAGTCTGTTACTTAGGTTAGTCGCATCATTTTTATAGACAATAATTTGGCTTTTCAGTTTTCAGACCGACGAATAAATTTTATAAACAATCAATTAAGCTCTTGGTGATGTCACATGCTAGAAGGGTTTTCGACTTATTTTGGTCGCTCGTGGAGATTTCCAGCAGCTTCACTTATTGTTGTGTTGGAATTAAAAACCTCTAAGCTGATTGGGAGATGTTTGGAACATATATATTGGTTGTTACCTTTCTAATTGTAATACATGTGACTGGCCTTTATTAAAGAGTAAATAGCGTAAAATAATCAGTAAATGTGATACAAATATAAAACTATTTAGAATAATTTAACAAGTTAAAGTGATGACATGAAACTTTCATGAATAATCTCTACCATGAGGAATAAACTAAGAACATTGTCATCACTAGTAAAAACACCATATATTTAGCCAATGACACGAGTCAGTAATAAGATAAAACATGTACTCTTATCAAGGGTGAGAGGTTTGGGTGAAGCCTACAAAATAGGCACCCCTAGTATATATAAGTCAAGTATCGAATTTAAGATCTCTCACAATTATAAATGGAGTCTATAAAAAAGGATTTGTATTAGAGATTGTAAAAACAAAATTGATATTCTTACCACAGTTTACATACCACATTTGTACCACTTCTCTAATAGAGATGAAACCCATGTGTGTTGGCGGACTCAACCTCTATTAGAGGTGTGGTACAAATAAAGTATGAAAAATATGATAAGTGTAAGATTACTCTGTTAAAAAGCCTAAATTATTGCTCGCCTCTTTTGGTTAACCAATTAGAAGGCATTGCATAAATATGTATATTAATCAAAGCCAAGGTATACACTTTATTGGCCACTTGACAATATATAGTTGGCTAAGCCTGGTTCATCGAACATATAAGGTGAGCCTAAGTTTGTATACTTACTGATTTATTCACGTGATACATAGAATGGATTAGGGTTTATCGAAGGGAGGTATATATATTTTCTGCTTGGAGATTTCTTCTGAGCCGTCATCATAAATAGATTTACTAACTCAAATGCTAGCTTTCTTAACTGTCAACAAATGAATAATGAATACGCGTACTTAATATTGAGAACCTTTGCTTTTACATACCACTACCAGCAAATGATCATCTGCCATATATGAACACTGAATAGGTAGTCAATCCGAATTGAGATTTCGTCTCAAATTTAGTGTAAATATATTATTGTATTAAAAAAAATTTGTTACCACCGTCAGTAATGGTGTAGACTCTAACTAGCTCGCACCCACATAATTTCAAGTGTATTTTGACGTAGCCCACCATTAATTTTTTTTGTCCTTGAAACCTTAAATTCAAACTATCACATAGATATAATATTTGTAATCAGTTCTAGAATTAAAAATTAGAATACCAAGAAATGAACGAATTTCAAAAACTAAAGTATATTACTCAAAATGAAAGAAAACACTACAAATTTGACAAGAGGACATGATTCTTAAGATTACATTGTGACTAACTTATAAACTATATTTGTAGAGGCTTAAACTTAAGAAACCTAATACGAAAAATACCAAATTTATCCGAACAATACAATTCATGATTGTAGTTAGAGATCATGTGGCAAATTATTTGTACAGGTAGTAATAATAATATGAGTAAATTCGTACGTATTCCTATATCTATATATTTGGGAGGACTCACTTACATTTTCAATACGTCATTAAGATATCTTAAACTAACAATATTAAACACATAATATTACGCTATTGGCTGAAGATATAACTTGATGTATTCACATATAGAAAAATAGGCATGCCTGCCGTTGACAAGTGATTACATTTATGAATAAACAATGATGCATGTGGGCTTTATATACTACCCTCTCCATGCCAAGATTGCCCCATCAAAGACGCAAATTGTAGCTAGATAGCTTATCTTTCTGCTTCCTCTCCCCTTTGTATCCTCCCTCGCCCTTCCTGGCATTCCTGAAAACCAAGCACAACCACCAGTACTTGAATCCTTGTGATTCTTTTCCGATCGCTTCATTCATATTTTGCATGATCCTTCACTTGTTTATTCATTGAAAAAGTATGAGTAACACAGTGATTCCGAGAGTGAAAGTCATGGTTTATTTGGTCTACGACAGGGGTTGATTCCACACATATCCGATCCTGTAATTTCACAATTTTTTCGTGCCCTTTGTTTATGTTGTTCATATTACAAAGTTCTCGTTTCTCCTTCAAACTAAATTGATGGAGGGTGGTGTTGTGTGTTGTTTTTGAAACCCAACATCAGCATATAAATCTTTTTCTATCCGTTGTTCAGTTTCAGTAATTCTTGTTCACGAAAAGGTAAGATGGGCTTGATAACCGAAACCTGGAAGCGATGCAAATCAATAGGCCGGGGTCGTCCTACTAATATTCATGGAATGGTGCCTGCTCTGACCACCAAGAGCAAGTCATGCCCGAACATCAACCTCGGGATACCCGAGGAAAAGCGTGCGAGCAAGCGCCAAGTGGCTCCTGAAGGCTGCTTTACAGTCTATGTCGGTTCCCAAAAGCAAAGGTTTGTAGTCAAAACGGAACACGCAAACCATCCTCTCTTCAAGATGCTACTCGAAGAAGCCGAGTCTGAATTTGGGTATGACAGTCGAGGTCCTCTTGTGCTTCCTTGTAATGTTGAGATATTCTACAAGGTTTTGATGGAAATGGACGATTGTGGTGACCAAAAGGTTCCTCAAGGGTGTGGCTTGGCTAAGCGTTATGGCTCTTACCATCATCTTACCCCGTCTAGGATGGTTGCCATCAACCAGTTCTAGTTATAATGCATATTTAGCACTTTACAAAACTGATAGCTTGCTTGGTTGATGATAAAATATATGGGTTTGATGTATAATTTGTGGGATTTTAGATTTCTTGAGTCTTGCAATATGTCAATAACTTTAATTGTTAAATATTAGGATCGGAGAGAATAAGGAGATGAAAGAAATTCAAGCTATCTTTGTAATCTATAAATCTTTTGTTATGTTTTGCATTTTGAATATCTATTAATTAAATCTCTTCTCAGTCACCTGCTTAATTAGTTGCTCTTAGCTTTTAATCAGCAAGTACTCTATTTGGCAGGCTAAAATCTACAAACAACTAAGCTTACAAATTGTTATTTGCAATGATCACTAGAAGTACAAACCATGCATCATGTTCATGGGCACGTAATATATCTTGTAAAATAAGGTTGGAATTTATATTTTAGTAAGAATACGATATAAATTTCAATATTTCTTGATAAGGTTGGTAGCAACTTGCAAACAAATTAAGGGGCGAAAATTGACCCCAAAAAGAATAATTCAAGGGGCGAATATGCATAAGAATTTACAGTCCAAATGATTAATTAATTTCAACTATGTAATCCGAAAACAAAAGGCTGTTTTTAAATTTGATTAGCCACCTAAGTAGACCATTAAGCATAGCGGTTTAAGGTCGGTAGATATATGGGTGGCCTGGCTGATAGTAACATTTCATTATCTTCTTTGGCTGATAGCCATGAGACTATACCTAAACACATTTGATCACGTAATTTAGTAACAAAACAGCATATCTAATGTAATTAATACTAAACCGTTGTTTTTTTGTCTTCATCGAAATACTATTTGTATGGTCGAAATATTAAACCATGTTTATTAGTTTGTGAAGCAGCAGTCGGGAATGTACGAGAAAGGAAGTAGTTGCCGTTTTTTTTTTTACTGCACACTATCTTTGTTAGTTTTTTGTAGTTTGTTTTGGATTGGTGAAATGAATGATGAATGCACGAGAGGATTCAAATGAAGTATACATTTCATTGTAGACTTACACTTTGACACAAGTCGGCTAAAGTAGTGTCTCTTCTCTTCGGTATTTGAGTTCAAATCTCCCTTTGTTGTGTCTTTTATTTATTTATTTTTATAGAACTCCTCGCTAAATGAATGCTACAAATGTTTAATTTGAAGTTTTTCTTATAAATTAACAAGCGTTAAGTCCTTGTTTAATATGAATTATACGCTTGATTTTAATTTAGTTGGATAAGAGCTTGTCTTATGAATTCTTAATCAGCAATAGTAGTTGGTAAGTTAATTTAGCAATATATGGACCTTTCACAGTTGACATTAGCCATTAGGCCACTACCACCACGCATGCCATTTTCATCAAAGTTGACATTGGAGTTTTTAATTTCGTCCTCATTTTGTTAATTTGGTTTTCATATAATATTTATTTGGAGTTCGTCAGTCGTTGGAATTGTTATAAACTCGGTTTTTTAATACAACTAGACTTCAATCATGCTTTTGTTTTTTAGTCAAAATTCATATAACAGATACATTTTAATTAATTTACTAATTTTTCAGACCAGAAAAATAGACAACTAGCTTTTTTTTTTTTTTTTTTTTAAATATATTCCTTTGCTTGCAGAGCATTGACATTTTGAATTTTTAATGCCCTACGGGAAAGGGAGTGTTACATCCGTCAACTAAATTGATATCGATGTGTTTGGATGTTTCACCATCACCTTAAACTTGTATGTGCAATGCATCCAAGGCTTTATTTTTTTTATTTTTTTTTTTTATTTTTTTTATTTTTCAGAGCTATTGGAGTCGAAAGATATGAGAAATTGACTACTTCCATGCAAAGTTTGAATGTTCGTTATTGACTGCATTCGAGGCCAAGGCCGGAGTGGAATTCTTTTCAAGCTTCTCTCATATTTTACGGAAAGCAGATTTTGCTGTGAACCCACCTCTATTGGTCATCTAAAGACTGTTTATTATTACCTTGTATGGGCCTCTTAGGATTAGGTCCTTCATCCCACTACACTAACCCAAACAACATTGACTTGTGATGGGATGGGTTGTACGGGGGTGGTGGCGAGGAACGAGGAGGGTCGTTTCCTGGCGGCTTGTAGGTACCGTATAAAGGCTAATGGTGTTGCAATGGCGGAGGCTTCGGCTATTTTGCATGGGTGCAGGCTGGGGGCTAGTAGAGGATGGAACTCGATAATTGTGGAGTCGGACTCACTCGAATCAATTTCCTGCCTTAGAGATTTGGCAAGGAACGGTAGTTGGGATGCTTTTCCCATTCTTAGGAAGTGTTCTAGATTGGGATCGGTTTTCCAAGTTTGCCGCTAGTCTTGGATCCCAAGACTGGCTAACCCGGCTGCGGATTTCTTGGCATCGAGGCACTGTAGGGAAGCATGTGACTTAATATGGGTTGATAGGCCCCCATCTTTCCTGGTTCATGTTTTGTGTAATGATAGGTTTCTTTGCCCCCCTTGATTGTATTTGGTAGTGTGAGTAGGGACACTTTAGCATTAGATGCGGTGTCATGATTCTTGCTACCTTCTTGCACTATTGTTTCTGTAGCTGGTGTTTTTGTTTGTTTGCCTTGTTGTAGGCCTTCTTGTAATCTTTTGGCATCTTTGCCTGGTTATTGCATTTCCAGTTTACCAAAAAAAAAAAAAAAAAAAAAAGAATAATATTGACTTAGGATAAGGTACTTTAGTCTTTTTAGCGCTATCTATATTTATTTGGGGTGTCATTTTGCTCACACATTATTTCTCTCTTTACACATATTTGATTACCTTTTGTTTTTAGATTGAATATATAAAAAGTTTAATGTAAGGGAAGAAAAAAAAGGTGTTTGAAAACCATTTCTCATTTATTTTCGCTTGTAAATTGTAAACGGTTTAGATGGTAACTTTGGAGTTTTCTAATATATCTTTTTGAAGTGATTCTCTCTACATTGTTTCTGCTTTGTATAGTTCGGCCCGTTTTTGTCCTTCTACGAACATATTATTGAGGACGGGAATGTAGTGTTACTTTAAATCATCGGAGATAGGCTTTACATGCATGCATCAACACATCAACAATGTTTCACATCGCCTTGCTCGATTTGTACTTCACATAAGATTATAAAAGACGATTTGAAGAGCCTCTTGCTTTTATTTCTGATATAATTCGAAGATTGTAATTTGTGGTTTGACGAGGAGGTGGTGAGGCTAGTAGTTTCTAATTGCACTGAACTACGTTTGATGTAACAAAATAGTATCACTTTGAGTTAAAAAAAGAAGAAGGAAGAAGATAGGATCATTATCAAGGGGAAAAATGATAAAACGTCATTAACCAAAAATAAAATGTGAGGGAGACCACACTTTTGAACTATATTGGTGTACAATAGGTGATGTGGTAAGTTTTAACACTAACCACTTTTAGGCCCAAAGATAAGTACCAGATTGGGAAAAAGCCCTAAAAAGAAACCCAAAGGATTATAAGCTCAAGGGCTAGGAAACTTGTAAAAGGGCATGTTTGCGCACGATGAACATTGACCGATTGGGCTGAACGTTGAGTGGCCGCCAACTTGAGCACGTGGGTAGACTGACATCTTTACGATACGGATTTCAAGAGAAATGTCCACTAAGATGACATTCAAGCCACATGGCGACTTGTAAACAACAATGAAGACCCAAGATGGGACATGAAGTGGGTCGAAGCGACATTCGGGGATATTGGGTTAAGTAACCAAGGCCGATCAGGGGAAATAGGCTACTTTATTTTGGGCCGACATGCATTCAACTGGACACCAGTCACTTCATCACTGAATGTCGGGTTGACAGGTAAAAAGGTGTCAACCAGCTAGTCTATGTGGAGTGGCACATAAATGCTCACTGGGAAGGACCCAATAAATGGGGTTTACTGGAGGCCTATATAAAGGAGTAAGAACCCCCAATGTCGGGGTTGGACAATTTGAGAGAGTGAAATTGATGTATTAGCTTACTGCTATTTTTAGTCTTCTAATCAACAAAATTCAAGCAACACAGTGAACGTAACACAAGTTTTGTGAAGTGAACCACTTATATTTTTGTTCATTTTAATCCAGTACATATCCAAAAGCCCATCAAGGGTTATATTTTTTCGATTGTTGGGTTTAAAGTTTGTTAGTGTCCACATGGATTCATTTGGGTTTGACATGCAAATTTTGCGCATTAATAGTAAGTGATGTGTACATATCACGCTAATAATGAATTTCTCTTATTAAATGTTGGTATAAATCACTTGCAACATGAGATTGTATACTATATGTTAATTATGTGGTCTCCCTAGTTTATTGGAAAAAAAAATGATGATTTTGTTTTAAATAATGACATATGAAGAGTTGAGGTATGTTATCAACTTATCTATATAAATAAAGGAAGCACTCTAAATGGTGAGACATTCAAAATACCATATATTATCCTTTGAAAATAAAAATAAAAATTACAATTGAACCAAAAAGAAATAAAGTAATTCACCACATTTTAATTTTAAAACTTTATGAAAAAATTAAAAACTCTCACAGGGGAGACTTTATGTTTTTGCTTCATTTCATTTCATTTTTTTTAATAAAAATATAAATTAGTAATTTAAATAAAAAAATTTAAAAGACATACTCTAATATAGAAAGACGGATTGCCACACACGTATACGTGTAGTAAAAGGCTAGTACAATTTATTTTTTTTTGGCACCACGACAGATTACCTTTTTGAGCGCCCAACCTCCCATTGACCACTATCATGTGATTCACCAGCAGTTGAAATCAAACCCAAAACATGACGGTAGAATATGGACCTAAAATTTACACCAACCACTAACCACCCCGTGATGGTTAAGCTAGTATAATAATTAAACAACATTGAAACTTTATTATAAAAAATCAAACCCAATAGCATGCACTTACAAATAAAATATCACTAATGGTAGTGCATGAAGGTCGGTGGTAGCCCATTTTCTAATGCTTTTCCTGGTTTTCCCCTCTGTTTCCCAGCCCTTGTTCTTCCATTTTAACCCTTCCTTGCTCTGATCAGAAAATTTCTTTTTCCGATCTCCCTTATCTTCTTCCCCCCACTGCTTTTCCCCCTCCATGTGTTCACTATTTTCTTCTTCTTTCTCTCCCACTGGGGTTCGGCCTCTCTCGATTTCACTTTTGAACCGATCTGCTTCCACCTTGTTCCGCCGTTTTCAACGACTTTATCGGAAGGTGCGAAGATCTTCTGCTCGGGTGTTCGCACCACCACCTTCCACCCGTGTGTCAGTCTCGGCATTGCTGTCAGTGGATCCACTGACTTCCTCCCAGGTTTTCTACCATTGATGCCAGCAGATTGATCCTTTGTGGAGCTTGATTAAGGACGGCGTGTTCTCTTTTTGTTGGGGCTTGGCTGGGTTTCACCTCCGGTGTTGGTTGGGAAGCTAGCTTGTGGTCACCAAGGAGTACTTTGGTGGCCTCGACGAGGGTACCAAGAGGCTAGGGTTTAGTTTGTATAGTTTATGTGCTTTTCCTTTTCAGGCTCAACCCTCGGGTTGGGTTGTTTGGTTGTTGTTTTGGAGGCCCATATTTTGTTTGTTTTTGTTGTGTTTATGGGCTTTTGTTTATATTTGTAAGTGTTGGTAATAAATTTTACGTTCCAAAAAAAAAAAAAAAAAATAAATAAATAAATAAACAATCTTACAGTACATGTGACAGCATCCAACTGAAAACCCCGCCAGCCAGCAACAAGCTAGCGGCTGACACCCAATTCATTAATAAATAAATCGATTCAAGAACGTGTTTATTGAGGAATAAAAAAATTTATCTTTATCCAATTCCTTTCCGAAGTTGCAGACTTTCAGATTACTGATCAGATTCAACGAATTCAAAAGCGACGGAAGATTGAGAAAACGATGGCGTCTCCGACCAACTCCGCCTCAGCAGTGACTATACTTCACAACGCTACCATCGTCACCATGGATTCCGACAGCCACGTCTTCCGCAACGGCGGGATCGTCATCGAGCGAGACGCGATCAGAGCCGTCGGTCAGTCTTCCGATACACTCCGCCAGTTCTCCGCTCTCGCCCACCGGGTTGTCGATCTCAACGGCCAAATCGTCCTTCCTGGTCAGCTGCTCCACTCTCCGATCCCCAATTTCTCTGCTTATTTATTTACTTCCAAGTTTTGAAAAGCAATATTAGACGGGAATAATTGGAAATGTTAAAAATAATAGGACTGATCAATACGCACGTGCACACGTCGCAGCAACTGGGAAGAGGGATCGCAGATGATGTGGATTTGATGACGTGGCTGCACGATCGGATTTGGCCCTACGAGTCCAACATGAGCGAGGAAGATTCATACATTTCCACCTTGCTTTGTGGCATAGAGCTCATTCACTCTGGTGTACGTTTTTTCTTTCTAACAAGGCGATATTCTAAATTATTTTAATTTATGAGCGAGGAGGATTTGAACTCGGGCGAGCAACTGGCCTAATCCACGTATGCGGAATTGGTTTTTTGTTTGTACAGGTAACTTGCTTTGCTGAAGCAGGAGGGCAACATGTGTCGGGAATGGCGAGGGCGGTGGAGTTGCTGGGGTTAAGGGCGTGTTTGGCTGAGTCCACCATGGACTCAGGTGACGGCCTGCCCAAGTCTTGGGCAGGCCGGAGCGCCGGTGATTGCATCCAGGTAACTTGAGTTCTAAGCTGTTTCATACTCTTTTGTTGGTGTTGTTAAGTTAATGTCCTCACTCACTCACTGCTCGCACGCATTTAAGGACAGTCTCAGAAAGAGCTTTACAAGAAGCACCATAACACCGGAGACGGGCGCATCAGAGTGTGGCTAGGAATTAGGCAGATTATGAATGCAACTGATGATATGCTGCTTGCAACAAGAGACACTGCCAAGGAACTGAAAACTGGAATCCACATGGTATAATACTCAACTAACTCTACCTGCATTTTGGACTTGTTCAAAGATATTTTGAAGTTTAACATAGACTTAGCTCAAGTTTTCAATTGTTTAGCATGTTGCAGAGATAGCATACGAGAATCAATTTGTGACAGAGACGCGAAAAGTTGACCATGGAACGGTAACACACTTGGAGAATATACAGTTTCTCCAGAACAATTTGCTAGCTGCCCACACAGTTTGGGTTAATCCTTCTCAGGTGAGTTGCGGTTTTTCTTGCTCGTGCTATTTTATATACAGAATAGGAGTAGATGCAGCTGTGTGTGTTTAATAATAAGATATCATGAGTTTTTTAGCCTCTGGAGTGTTATGTATGTTATTGTATTACTTGTTCATCAATAACTTTGGTGGTTTAAAACTTGTTAGTTGGTATGGAGCTGTTATTCTGTATTTTCAGATTGATTGTCTTTCAAGGGGCGGGGTCAAAGTTTCTCATTGCCCTGCTGCTGCGATGCGAATGCTTGGATTTGCACCTATTAGAGAGATGCTGGATGCTGGCATCTGTGTCTCTTTGGGAACAGATGGGGCACCCTCGAATAATAGAATGAGCATAGGTGGAAATTCTGATCGCCCACTCTTGCATTTTTTCCTTATTTGGGGGTTTGCACATTGAAAAATTGATGGTTGGACCTCGAAATTTATGGATAGTTTACTTCCTTGCAGTTGATGAGATGTACCTGGCTTCTCTGATTAACAAAGGACGGGAAGTTCATACAAATGGAACTACTGATCCTACTGCTCTTCCTGCTGAAACAGTTCTTGAGTTGGCGACCATAAATGGTGCAAAATCAGTACTTTGGGATAATGAAATAGGATCCCTTGAGGTCGGGAAAAAGGTTGGACTTTTGGCTCCAATTAGTTTCTCTTGTCAATCTGCTTCATCTCTTATACAGCGTTCTCTTTAAGTAAAGGCATACCATACACATTTGTGCATATCTCAACGAATTTTAAACACGAGGCTTATTAGCTTCCTTCTTCCATGATTTGGCAGGCTGACTTGGTTGTTATCAATCCTTCCTCTTGGACCATGGTTCCTCTCCATGACAGGTAAGAACCATCCCCGAAGGGATCATATGCAGTAATTTTATTTCAATCAAACACCCTTAAACTTTAAATATGAAGAAGGATCAACTACATCTGTATCCATGCCACATTTTGTTATGAAAAGGCATGCTGATCTTCTTTTTCGACAGTTTCCATGAGCAGTGGCATAGATATTGATTTGTAAATGTATGGCAATTTGTTGGAACCATGATTATCTAAGGCAGTTTTTGGCTTTTCAGCGGATCTGGTTCCAATCTAATCTGTATTAAAAAAAAAAAAAAAAACAAAATTCGTTTTGTTTGTCTGCAACGTAGCCATTTATTCAGGTAGATTAATCTTTCCTTTTGCTACATATGCAGCATTTCCAGCCTTGTGTACAGTATGCGAACCGAAAATGTAGTCTCTGTAATGTGCAATGGTCTGTGGATTATGAAGGATAAGAAGATTTTGAACGTGGATGAGGTATTCTGTCATACTTTTCGCTTGTTAAACATACAAACGAAGACTAATGGCGGATAGCCAGGCCGTAAAATTTCATTGTTTACTGACGGGTGCCAATTATAACTGGATAGGAAGAAGTTCTTGCAAAGGCAAAGCAAGCTTCCGCAGAAATTCTGAAGCGGGCAGGGATCAAAATACCAAGTAGAATGAATTTTCTTTAGGCTCAACGCTCAAGATACGCCACACGCGAGGCAATGGATAAAGGGGTCACTTCACGACAGTATGCTGCTATGCTAGAAGTAGGAGATGTCGGTTTATTGAACATAGGAGGGAAGAGAAACGAGAGACACGAATGTCATAAACGAAATCAGTTTGTCCATCAGGGAAATAAGTTTGAAACTTTGAAGTGTTGTAAGTGCCCGTTGATTGAATAAAATTGGCATTTGAAAAGAGAAACACGGGTTTGTAACACGAGAACTGATTTATGCACATTTTTTTAGGCCTAATTGGATAAATGGTCCTCATGGTGATAGGATATTCAGAAGATAACCTGTGGTAGTTCGTTAGGAATTAAACCCAAAATCAAAATTTTCGTTTAGTTTTTCCGTTAAGGTTTTTTTTTTTTTTTTTTTAAAGGGGTTAGGATCCTGAATCTCTTCATTTGGGCTTCATGCATTTTCCTGCATTTCGCTATATTTAAGTCATTATGTGCCGTTAGGTTTTGTTCCCCTTCATCAGTTGTTACTTTCATGCATCTTCATCGTGTTCCTCCTTCGCTGGTGTTCCTTCTCCTGTTTGTGGCTCACTGGAAATTCACTCACGGTTGAAAGAATCTTCAAATTCAATCAAGTAATCATTGCGCCTATTTTTCCGAGGAGGAGGGCCTTACAAACTGATGCAGAGCCTCCTTCCTCTCCAAAACATACACGAAATCAATTTAGGAATAAAGAAAACACAAGGGATCAATATAGAATTACATTTTTACTTGATTGGATTAATCGTTGAAGCATTTATATTGAGCCACAATCAAGGGAGTGCATAAATTCACAGCATTATGAAGTTTTGATTTTGGGGTTAACACAAAGATAACGGAAATTTGTTTTTTAGGTTTACATCCTAACAAGGGTTTAAATCCGATTATTTTATTTTATTTTTACCACTGGAGCTATTTTCCAAATGTCCTATCACCAAGAGAACTATTTATCCAATTAGACATTTTTTTATGTTCCGTATGGTCCTTTTAATTTTGACCGTTGATTCTTTTTTGATTTGTCAGTTCAATAGGTAATAAAAATAAATAAAAACAAGGGTAGGCAAGAGGCCAAACAAAGTGTGCAGAATGGTTACTAACTCACCATTCCACTCTAGATTTAGCTCTTTTATTTGCAAATTCCTTTGTTTGCTCTAAAAATACACATTTTTATTTTCTTGGATTTACCACTCTTGTTTTTTTTAATTATATTCAATGTGTCGGGCACGTACACTAGATATCACAGTACAACTAATTAATTTTTTTTTATTTTCAAATACGATAGTTGGTGCACCGAAATGTGTTAGCTTATTTAAAAAAAAGAGCGTTTCCCACACTTTCTACAATTATACGTCAGCATGCCAAGTTTATTACTTGAAACTTCTGGAACTTTCGCGCCCTTCCTCGATCAAATTTGCCCTTTTCTATATAAGTATCCCAAACCCTTATTTTCTCAATCATCAAATTAGAAAAGCTTCCCGATAAAATTTTGTTCGTCAAAGCTGTCAAATCGTCGTCGTTTTCATTCAAGGTTTCGAGATTCTCGTCACCCATGGATCCATTCTTAAGAAGGCATTGGCACAATTTCGCCTCACAACATCAGTACCCGCAGACCAATTTCGCGCCACAACATCAGAACGCGAGGCAAGTCCCGGTCCAGCGCCGAGCGGACCCGTCGCCGAAGGTGGTCTCAATCCCGGTCCACTACGTCGGGTCGGAGCGCAGCCGGTCGGATTCCGCGCTGAAAATCCAGAAGGCGTTCAGAGGATTTATGGTGAGGAAAAGCGTGAGGAAGATCGCCGCCATCAGAGTCGAGGTCGGTGAGATCGAGAAGCGGATTTCGAAGCGAGAGGCGGTGGAATTGATAAAGAGGGACGCCAAGGAGCGGCTGAGGGTGAACGAGACGCTGATGAACTTGCTGTTGAAGTTGGATTCGGCGAAGGGCGTCGATTCTGGAGTTAGGGATCTCAGGAGGGCCGTGATAAAAAAGGCGATTGCTTTGCAGGAGAGAGTGGACAGCGCTGTTGCTGAAAGTCCCCAAATCGACCAAAACCTAGAATTGCAATCCGAATCCCCTGTAAATTCGGATGAGACTCCGAATTTGCAGTCTTCAGAATTGGAATCGGCAGCCGAAGCCCACATCGAAACTGTTCCACACGGAAATGCGAGGGTGTGCAGAGAGGAAGAAGGCGCTGTGAGGAAGAAGGCATGCTGCTGCGACTACAGATGTCGTGTCCAAGTACCAAGTTAATAATGCAAGGAGACAATGACATTTGCTTGTCTTCCTATTTACATTTTGGCTTTTGTTGTAAAGCATTCGGAAACTGAATTATTTGATTGATGAAATTTGATGCTTTTGGTGTTTTAGCGACATTGATTTTGTAAGTTGGTTGGGCTTCCGTTCTCAACGCTCTCATATATTCTGATGTGTTTTTATCATTTGATTCGTCTATTTGATCAAAAATTAAAAAAAGTTGGTTTATTTTCCACCTAAAAAACATATATCTACTTTGTCTATAATATCGTTTACTTAAAAATTAAAAAAATCGTTTGTATAAATAAAAATAAAAACAAAATTATAAC
The DNA here is from genome assembly GCF_963583255.1 of Pyrus communis. NCBI lineage: Eukaryota > Viridiplantae > Streptophyta > Magnoliopsida > Rosales > Rosaceae > Pyrus > Pyrus communis. Next base: position 7,370,375 of record NC_084806.1, on the reverse strand, counting down.
TCATGGGCCGTGTTGTGGTTAGTTTTGGGATGGATAGAATGCAAGACTCGAACCAAGCCCAACGTATTCACTTTGCGACGACACTGCGTTTCAGTCCATTTCGCAGTTGACTTGACGGCCATTAAACGCAAAAGCAAAAAATAAATAAAAAATAAAAAATTCGTTGGCTTTTTGGCAGTTTAGTCATGGAACCTTTCTTTTGCGCCTTTTCCCCAGAAGCTGAAAATCCAAAAGTAGAAATATTTAATATTATATTTAAGAAAAACTAATAGTACTAGAATTGATATTTTAGCGTAATAATATGATTGTTCGTTTAAGTAAACAATTCCGGAAGTTTTTCGTTAAATTTTTTTATTATGTAATTCAAGACATTGTTTAATTTTAAATAAACTATTATTTATTCTACTAAACAAGCAACCTGAAATCGTTTACTTGATTAGTTGATTTGGCTGTTCTGACTACCACCCAAAACACTCACCCTTTTCTTCTCTCACCTCTCTCTCTCTCTCCTCTCTCTCTCTCTCCGCTCTCAGTGTCATTGTACAAAACTCTTCTGCGAAACCCTAGATTCTCCGAATTTCAAAAATTCAATCCTGAACTCACAATCTCCCTCTCTCTCTATTGGAGCTCCAATCCACTGCGCGCTTCTTCTCCTTCTCTCGATCTCCTCTCCCCCTCCCTCCAACTTCCTCACTTTTCGATGGCGGAGGGCAAGCTCGATCTGCCCGACGATCTCCTCTCCTCCAAACCCTCCGATCAGTCCTGGACCTCCAAAGGTACTTCCGCGGTTTCAGTTTTCTTCTGCAATTTTATTTCTTTAGCAATTCAAATTTTTTTCGATTTGGGTATTCATTGGATTTGATCGATGTGAAGCTAATGTGAGGTGAGTGGTTACTGATCTGGAGCGTTTAAGTATATATTGGACCAGTTCATTTTCGATTTCTTTCGGCATCAGCTTCCTTAATTTCGGCTTCCTGCATCTTGAGCTATTCGAATTTTTACGTTTTAGTTGAATCTTTCGTGTATTGGATTTTGTTCAAATCAGTTTTTCTTCTCTCATTTTTTTGTTGTAATTTTAGCATTCGAACTCGTTCAACACTAATGTATTGTAATCCTTCGTGTTTTTACTATCGCCGTATTGAATTATCCTATTGATTCTGTGTTCTTTATTTCATTGATCTTTATGTTTTAAGATCAAGTAAAGAAATTTGCACGTGCTACAGTCCTTAGATTAGGCTCCAATTTGTTTTTAAATTTATTTATCAAGTATTCAATAGTTGATTGTTATCGCCTCTTTCGATGACAAAGTTGGTTTACGCTTAAATTTTTTCGTTGAATCAATGAAAGATAGAACTTATATTTTTCTGATCGACTGTAGTGCAATCATGGATGTCAAGAATTCTTGAGATTTATTCTGGTGTGCAATGAAAAAGCAAATCTAGGGAGTTAGTATTCGTAGTAGTTCAAGTGGTTACTATTATTAAGCTCTCACAGTTTTTATTTTTTTTTGTTGGAGTTCACTAATGGCTGCTATAGTTCTCTCCTCGGCAGAAACACTATTTGAATTGCAGTTCCACTATTATATCTTTATTTGCAGTTAACAAAAATGTACAGTTCCCTTATGGTTCATCTAGTGTTACGGGGTCAGCGACTTTATTACTGGATTAGTGTGGAACATTGAGTGGCTTTGTAATGAGAGCATAAACGTAGATTTGTGTGTTAATATGTGTTCGTGTTTTGGCAGTTGAAGCCTCTGGAGGAAATGATGAAGAAAAGGTGCTTATTGGGTCATCTGATGACTCGAAAGGTGAGCTTTGTTCAAGTTTTTAGCATTAATTTCATGAGCTGTAGAGTCGATTAAGTAATATATTTTGCTTCCCCCTATTTGTTGTTTGTTTCGTCTTACTTTCATCTGATTTTGTATTGCTAATTTATAAATTTTGCAGATCCAGCTGCCTCAGAGAGCATACCTTTGTCCCCCCAGTGGCTTTATGCCAAACCCAGTGAGTCTAAGTTGGTATGTGTTCTAGAGATTGAATTTCTTTTAGTGTTAATTGACTTTTTTTTGGGTATATGTTCTTCTGTTATCTCCCTGAATCAGGATTAGTTGTAGTTAATTCAATCCTCTAGACGTATTGAAAGGCTTTGTACTTGTTACCGAAAAAAAAAGACTTTGTACTTGGAATTGTGCAGCTGCTTTCTTCATACTCTGATTTTATCTGCATATAGTGGAAACTCAACATATAATCAATCTACTGCCATTTAAACCTGGATTACTTGGAAATTCACAACTTAGCTGACTAGTCATTAAATTTGCTGTATATTACAGGAAATGCGCGGCCCAAGTTCCCTTGGAAACTCTACTGATAGCAACCAGAAGGAAGGTTGGCGTTTGGAAGGATCTGATGACAAAAAAGATTGGAGGCGGCCTGCCACTGAAAGTGAAAGTAGCCGTCGCTGGCGTGAAGAGGAAAGAGAAACTAGCTTGCTTGGTGGCAGAAGAGACCGAAGGAAACCAGAACGCCGTGTCGACAGTGTTCCAGTGAGAGACACAACTGACAATAGGGCACTGCCTGCATCTGAAAGGTGGAATGATGGCCGTACTTCTGCACATGAAGCACGGCGTGATAGCAAATGGTCATCAAGGTGGGGTCCTGAAGACAAAGAAAAGGAGACTCGAACTGAAAAGAAAACAGATATGGAGAAGGAATATGCTCACAGTAACAGTGACAATCAATCCCTTGGAGGTAACAACCGTTCAGCTTCTGAGCGCGAGTCAGATTCTCGGGATAAATGGAGGCCACGCCATAGGGATCTTCACTCTGGTGGGTCAAATGCTTACCGTGCTGCACCAGGATTTGGACTTGAAAAAGGACGGGTGGAGGGTTCAAATTTGGGATTTACCCTTGGAAGAGGGAGGGCATCTGGTGTCGGGAGATCATCTGCAGGTGTTATTGGCTCTGCTCCTTCTGGAAAAAGTGAAAGTGTTCCTGGGAAACCTAGGCACTCAGCTGATAGTTTTTGCTACCCAAGGGGAAAGCTTCTTGACATTTATCGCCAGCGAAAGCTTGATCTATCTTTTGCTACCATGCCAGATGAGATGGAAGAATCGCCTCCTACAACTCAAGTGGGCTTTGTGGAGCCATTAGCTTTTCTTGCCCCCGATGGTGAAGAGGAGGTAAGAGATAGGATTGGGCATCTTGTGAATGTGGATTATTTTTCTTTAATGTACTGATTCTTTTATGGTTTTTAATTGGTTCGTGTATTGCTAATAGGCCATCCTCAGTGATATATGGAAGGGAAAGATTACAAGTAGCGGGATAGTATACAATTCATTTAGAAAGGGAAGATCAACTGAAAACAATACAGGTATTTTCAGCTCAATAGTTCCCAATTTGCGTCCATTTTTGGAACTGGGATGTCTAATTTGTAAAACACTCAATTCTCTAGGTGGCGGAGAATTGGAAGCTGTTGATGGAGTTCTGGGTATTTTGCCCTCGAGCATCACCGAAGAGACGAACAATATCTTGCAGGATTCTGCAAATGCTGATGATTATGGGACTTCATGGAATTCTGGTGCACAAAGGAATGTGGTAGATGGTGAGTTGCATTTCATTTCTGATTTGGCATGTTGTCTGTTGTATTGAACTATATGCAGGTATTGTTGACTGGAACATCTGAACAGTACTTATTTTATTGCAGAAAAAGATGTCAATCATAAAGAATGGGAAACCAAATCTAGCGCAGAAAAGGACCTTGATGGATTTTCTCAAACATTTCGGAAAAGTAATGGTATCTGCAGTGACGTTGAGACTGATGGTGGCAGTAGGAAAAATGAAGATTCTTTTTTATACGGCCATTCTTTGTCGAATGACATTGAGTTTGCAACTTCTGACTTAAGATCAAAACTTCACGATGGTTCAAATACTCTCTACGCTTTTGGCTTGTCTGAGCAGAATCTGAATAATAATACTCGGGTGAAAGAGTTAGAAAGGGATGTCCCTCCTGAGGATTTATGTTTGTATTACCTTGATCCTCAAGGGGCGGTTCAGGGACCATATTTGGGGGTAGACATTATTTCATGGTTTGAACAAGGGTTTTTTGGGACAGACTTGCCTGTTCGATTGGCGGATACTCCCGAAGGAACACCTTTCATGGAATTGGGGGAGGTCATGCCGCATCTGAAAGTTTGGGATGCGCAAGGGAATATTGTAAATCCAACTTCTCATATAGAAGAATCAAGTGGCTCCTTAGGGAATATAGAGTCTAGCTTACCTTCTTCCGCTCCAGTTTCAGAAATGACTACATTAGTGGTGAATGACTTATGGCGGCCATTGACTGATCTAAATAGCCTTTCAACTCTGCATATTCAACCTAGAAATTCTGATCCTGAAGCTCCACTACAACTGCCACATTCAACGGCTCAAAGCTTTAATGATTTTTGTGCAGAAGATGAAGGTTTGTCTGTAATAATAAATTCTTTTTGGTCTGTTTATTGTGCTGACAGATGGTATTTCGCTTATCTCATCCTATTTCATCTTTAATTTTCCAGATATTGTGTTTCCAGGAATACCTGGAACCACCGGCTATTCTACTGCAAGATCTTCTGGAACCATTCATGATTCTATTGAAAATTCTATTGGCCACCTTCCTTCTCCAACTGAGCTGACAGAATCTGGTGTGCCTATTCAGAATGATGACAAGTTGCACCCCTTTGGCTTGCTTTGGTCTGAGTTAGAAGGCGGTCAAACAAAACAAGTCAAGCCAGCCAATAGGCCTTCGAACATGGGGAGGGCTGTTCCATTTAGTGGAATTTCTGATACAGCGATTCTTGCTGAGACATGGTCTGATGTTCATAGAAAAAATGCAGTCTCTGATTCAAACCTGTATCAAGACATGGTAGCCCCTCGTCAATTGGCACACATGGAACAGGAACCCAGTCATTATGATTTAGCGGAGCAGCTTATGTCACAGCAAATTCGACAGCAGCAGCTCCAACAGCGGAATATGTTGTCTAGCTTTGGACACTTGAATGATGCAGCATTAGAGCATTTGCCAAGTCAGAATCTTATCCACCAACAGTTAGCCAACCATTCTTCAGCAGATCTGGATCATCTTGTGGCACTTAAGATGCAACAGCACCGGGAGGCTCAGCTCCAGCAACATCAGCAACTGCAACAGCAGCAGTTTCATCAACAGCAGAAGCTTTTACAGGAGCAACAGCAGTCCCAAGTGCAACGGGTGCTTCTTGAACAACTACTGCGTGGTCAAATGCATGATCCTGCGCTTAGGCAGCCACACGTTGATCCTGTCAGAGCAAACAACGTTCTTGAACAGGTTCTATTAGAGCAGCGCCTTATGCATGAACTCCAACAAAGGTCTCACCATTTTCCGAGGCATGTTGATCCATCTTTGGAGCAGCTTGTCCAAGCGAAGTTTGGTCAGTCACCACCGCAAGCAGATTTTCTTGATCTACTGTCTCGTGCGCAGCATGAACAAATTCAATCACTGGAACATCAGATGCAAGCTAGGCAGTTACCAACAGGGATGAGACAGAGGACGGAAGACGACAGACATGGTGGTTCTGTCTGGCCAGCCGATGAATCAAATCAGTTTTTGAGGACCCATGCTGGTGCTCAGCGAGCTCACTCTTCCGGATTTAGTCCTTTAGATTTTTATCAGAGGCAACAGAGGCCATCCCATGAGGAGCAGCTTAGCCAACTCGACCGTAATCTTTCATTGCAGGATCGACTTCAGCAAGGGTTTTATGAGCCTGGCTCTCATCCGTTTGAGCGGTCTATGTCACTGCCTGGGGCACAAGGGATGAACTTGGATGCTATAAATGCCATGGCTCGTGCTCAGGGCTTGGATATGCAGGATTCCCTTGGACGGATGCCATCGGGTGGTCAATTGGGAACATTTTCATCTGGCATCCATTCTCATAATCCTCATCACCCTCTTCCTAACCAATTTCATGCTTCACATTTGGATGCAATTGAGGGTCACTGGCCCGAGAAGAATGAACAGCTAGAAAATGATTGGATGGACTCTCGGTTTCAGCAGTTGCATATTAATGCTGAGCGGCAGAAAAGGGAGTCAGAGATCAATATTCCTTCTCAGGATCGAGGTTTATGGATGTCAGATGGATTGAATGAAGAGCATTCAAAGAGACTATTGATGGAGTTACTCCATAAAAAATCAGCCCATCAACCTGCTGAGTCATTGAATGTCAACAATGGTTTGTTCTCTGATAAAAGGCCTTCATCTGGCATGTACTCTGGTTCAAGCTCTTCAAGTCACCCATTCAGTCTTCATTCAGACCAAGAAGCAGGTCTAAATAATTCATTTCAAGTAGGATCGTACGGTTCAAATCATATGGAGCTCCCACTGGAAGAGCGGGCCAGCAGCATGGAAAGCAATGAAAAGTTGGTGTATAGATCTGATTCTGGAGCATTGGTTGAGAGAGAGTCATTCTTGGCTGGCATCAATGCTACGAGTCAGCCGATTTACACAAATTCTAACATGATCAGTAAGTCTTCTATCAGTAAAGAGGTTTTGGAGTTGGAGGGAAGGAAGCGTGGGATGAAGAATGAGGGGATCATTAGGGGACAAGGGTTTGACACTCAAGAACGAATGGTTGAACAAGCAGGGTTGGCTGCTCCAGATTATGAGGAGAGGTCAGCAAATTCCCTTAACATGCGTTCGTCATCTGGTGTTTCAGGTATTTCTTGTTGCTTCTTTTTAATATTGACGCAGTGCATAATGCTCAAAATTGTTCATGTAAGAGTTTTGGTTTTCTAAATTTTGCTTGTTCCCATGGGGGAATGTAGGCTTTCATAGCGACAAGATTGGCCGAAGTAATTCATTTGCGGAAGAAACAACCAGGGATCGGTACATAAATGACCTTGCTCTTATTGGTCCCTTGTCTTGATCATCCAAATTCTTATGTAAATTCTTCAGAGCATGTATAGAAGTAATTCCTTTTCTTTTTCCGGTACAATGCCACAGGGTTCCAGCCCCATCCAAAACTCAAGATAATATTCTGCTGAGACGACCTCCTGTCTCAAGTGCTTCAGCATCCCACGAAGGATTGTCAGAACTGATCTCTAATCCAGTCTTCCGAGGAAAAAGTGCAAGTGCCACTCCAGATGGTATGTACATCTAGCTCTCTAGTTATTTCTTATCTTAGCATGACCGGTTTGAGGTCTGTCTAGTTGCTTATATCAAAGGTTAACAACTTTATAGCTCCACCTACGTTGTTCTAACACTTTGTGGCAATGTGGGAAGATTCTCAATTACAATCAGATTGACAAATACTGTTTTTCTGAAATCTACAGGGGGGAGGCAAGACCCCGTTGTTGGTCATCCAGTTAACCAAGGTCCTGATGCCTTGCCGTCATCTTCAAAGAAAGAAATGCAATTTCGCCGTACTTCATCCGCCAGCGATGCTGATGTGTCAGAGGCTTCATTTATGGATATGCTTAAGAGTAATACCAAGAAGCTGGCTCCGACGGATGCCCATGCGACGGCGGGAGAAGATGCAATGCAAGGGAACCGGAGTGGCAAAAAGAAGGGAAAGAAAGGGAGGCAAATCGATCCTGCCCTCCTTGGTTTTAAAGTTACCAGCAACCGGATAATGATGGGCGAAATCCATCGCATAGATGAGTAGGCCCGTTTATTGTGTAATTTATGTGTAAATCTCCGTTTCATCATAGTCTCGTATAGGTTTAGAACACTCGATGTAAAGCATCTCCGGGTGAAAATTCTTTTATTTTTTCTCCCCGTCCATAAAGATCGATTGATCAGCGATCTGGATTTCAAGGATGGTGATCCAATGATACATCTGTATAAATGGAAATTAAAACGTAGTCGAAGTTGGGATAATATCAGTATGATTATCGTCACACTCATCGGCCTGTCACACTTATCGGCCTGTCACGGCCACATATTTGCTTACATTTTGAACTTAGGAAAGCCATTGATTTCGGAAGAGTTGCAACGCCGTTCTTCCCATGATCCACTCCAACTCCGAAGATGATAGCGGCACTCGATTGACAATGAGAGAAACGGCTTCTTTGGCCCTTTTATAGCCACACTCGGGAACAACAAATGGAAAATCACTGCAATGAAGACTATTAGTGTTAGAATCTGCTTCCTGCCCGATCAAGAAGGAAGCAATTTGTTTCAAATTTCAACCCAAAGAAACAAGTGAAACACGGCTACCTGCCCCACATGACGCGGTTAGCACCAAAGCTCGACACGACTTGGGACAGCGAGTGAGATAAATCCTCGTATGGAAATGGCATTCTCGACACCCGGAACAGCGCGCTGAATTTTACATAGACCTGGCCACGAAATATCACGTTATGCTTAAGAATCAGACTATCAATGTAGGTGAACTATAAGTTGGGGAACAAAGAGAAGTGAACAGGCATTGGACAGAGATGCCAAAGTGGTTGCAAGGATTCGTGACTCTGTTTTATACCCGATCTGATAATCTAGTCGTTTTCACTCTCCTCAGTAAGCAGATATGTAACTACGAGAAGGTATTCTGGAGCCTTTTTACCTGTGGGAATCTGGATAGCTGTAAAAGTGCAGAGAAAGCAAGCTTTTCCTCATCGTTTCTGCAAGAAAAGAACTTTAAAGTAAGAAGAGTTGCAAATGGTCTGCAGAAACATTCATTCTTTATAGCAAAGTAAATTATGGGAAAACTCACACTGGTGGTTTGCAGAAAGCCAAATGATCAAGCAATACAGCTGTTGATGGAAACTCCGTGCACAGCTCCTCAATTTCTGATATATGCAAACCGAGGCCCTGAAGTACCCTTTTTTTTTTAGTAAATAAACACGTCTGAAACTCCAATAGCATCCAACTCTTCCCTGCCCTCTCCCACAGACGCGCGCACACAGAGAGTAATAGAACAAAAAGTTGCAAACCAATTTTCCAAAGATAATAAGAAAGGATAAGGAATACCTTCATACACATGAAACCAACTGGTACTCCAAGTTCTCCTGCCTTAGAGAACATTGCCCTTCCTACTTCATTGGTCATCTGCAGAAACCCTCAAATGTTATCACTTTAGGAGGAACTTACTCCATATTTTGTGGCATTTCACCGGGATATGTACATCTTAAAACATGTAAAGAAGTCCAAAAATAATTAAATTACCTGTTGACCAGAAGGCCACAAATATGGATTGAAGCGAACAGCACGATAGTTATCCTAGCATAAGAGAAAATTTTGTCAAGGTAATTCCTTGAAGACATTAGAGAAAAACCCAATTAACATTAAAATTATAGGAAATTATCCAAATACCTTCAAAATGAGATTTTCAAGCTGCTTAATCCCACTTCCATCTTCAGCTGGATTTGCTAGACAACAACCGACAAATTTAGAAGGGTACTTCTTCAACACACTGTCCCAAGATAAAAGCAATAAGGTTTAGGCTATAACCTTAAATGATATGTTGTAAAGAACTATAAATGTGGAAGATACAACTTAGATGGAGCATGACTAAGAAGTGTCGGACATGGCGTGACGAACTTCTGACCATTAGCCTTAGTTGATTAGTTGTGAAATTCAAGTCTACAGGGAACGCAAAGTTCACTAGGTGGGAATTGGGATACAAACTTTGATTCTGTGAGACATGACAGTAATAATGTTGATGCTGCGATTTGGCAGTTGAGCCGTCTAGCTATTACAGTCGAAACATAAGATCGAGTACCATACAGATATTTTTCACATGTCAACTAAAGCTTCATGATTTTGTTGTAAACGTGACTGACATTATTTCAAGTAATCTATCTTACTATAGTAGGAGAAATCGGAGAAGAATAACTTCGACATCGGTATGAAGAAAGATCAAACGGAAACAGACCTTGTCACCAAAGAATGATCAAATTTGTGATTAATGGGCTGCACAATCAGTGCACCGTCAACACCTGCTTCTTCCATACACTGGAATGGAAAAAAAAAAAATCAATCATCTAATTTCAGCTAAAATATCATTAGATCAAACAAGAAATACACACAAAAGATACAGCTTGATGAAAGTCATATGATCACACCTGAAGCAAGAAATCGACATCTCCAGGCAAAGTGGGTTCTTGGCCAGGAAAGTAAGGGTATTTATCCGCAGCCTACAAAACCCGAAATTCCAAATACCATATTAACTTGAGAAAAATCAACAAAAAATTAGTAGAGACTTGCAAAGCAGTTAAAAACTTTGGTGGGTTTTACTTTTACCTCTTGAGGGGATGCCCACACATGCAGATGTGAATCTATGATTTTGGGTTTACTGGCAGTGGAAGCCATTGAAGCAGCAGCAGAAGCAGAGGCAATGAGCCGGGTCTTTGTTGAAATGTGGGCAAATGGTCGCGTACGTTTAGGTCGAACCAAAGGGAGTGCAGCTGGAGGTGAAAGCAGAAGAGATGTGACCCTCGCTGCCGTTGCCATTGGATTATGGCTATAAACTGTTTCACTACTCCAGTATCGCATATATGATACGCACCCGGCCCAATCTGGGCCCAATTATCAGCAATCCACAAAATATATTTAAACTTTTTTTTTTTTTTTTTTTTTTTTCAGTTTAATGCAACAACAATTAAAAAAAAAAATTTGTTGCAATTAATCACCTAAAGCTTCAAATTCTGTTACAGTTTACTATATATTTCCATTTCTGTCTACTTTCCGTCAAAAAGTGACACGGGACAAGAATATACACACGGTTTTCGATGTCAGTTTCATCATTCACTCTAAAAAATACAAATTTAACGAGTATTAGAGGAAAAATGTTAAAGTTTTTTATAAAGAAAAAGAGCCTATATAATAAATCTTTCGCTGCAATAAAATGTACGTTGGATAACAGGTTTCAGGTACCCAGTAACATGCAAAAATGCCCTTGAAAAAGAGTGGTAATGGAGAGTATGGAGGCCAATTTGTGCAACACAACTTAAGCTTGAGTGAAAATTGTAAAACAATATAGTTGTCTAGTAAATTAGTAATTGCACAAAATTGAAAATTTCAAAATATCAAGAGGATCCAATTGGCATTTTTGGAAAGTTGAGCATTACATTTGTAATTTTGGAGCCATTGCATTGGTGTTGGTGGTGAGTCGGTGGCCTTCTGGCTTCACTCTCGAATTCATCGCTTCTTTGCAACAAAGAAGGAATATACCATCCATAAAATTACAACAGCCGCATTGAGCCTTATCACCACACTGCACAGAAAAGCTTCAGCAGCAGCAGCAAGGTAGCTTCAATGGCGGCTCCGTTGACCACCCTGGTAACAACCCATTTTCTCTCTTCCCCTGTTTGATTACCGAGAAAGCCCAAATGGAAAATTAAGTAAAAAGTTTTACTCTTTTGTGCTTTTTCTTTCGCAGTCAAATGTTGGTTCGCTTCCGGCTTCTCGCAGCGTGTCTCAGATCAGAGTTTTGACCCCTACCTGTTCTTCGGTCACAATCCCATCGTCGCCTAACAAAACGGCGTCGTTGTCCTCCAGCTTATTCTCCAGGTCGTCGCGCTTGTCCTCTCTGACATTCTCTTCGAACCCTAGTTTCCGGAAAAGGACCAGTCTTGCTGGCTCAGTCCGCGCCAGTGCTGAGGTTAACATCGAAAGCTCCGATTTTTTTTTATTTATTTTAGATTTTGTAAAAATTCCAAGTTACTGCTTTCAGTAAGCTTAGAACGTAATTTGAGTTTCTTTTTGGTAATTGTAGGAAGCAACTTTGCAATCAAAAGTGACCCATAAGGTGTATTTTGATATTAGCATTGGGAACCCAGTTGGGAAGCTTGCTGGAAGGATTGTGATTGGATTGTATGGCGATGATGTGCCTCAAACCGTGGAGAATTTCCGTGCGCTTTGCACAGGTTTTACGATTTTCCTGGGTTTTGTATATGGCTTTATGTAGTGTCATTAATATAAGTGACATATTGATTGAATGTGTTTGGATTTCATATGAATTGTGTGTCTTTATTAGGTGATAAAGGCTTCGGGTTCAAGGGGTCCGCGTTCCATCGTGTGATCAAGGATTTCATGATTCAAGGAGGGGACTTCGATAAAGGCAATGTGAGCGCTCTTCCCGGTCTTGTAAACTCGTAGTTTCTGGTTTATTTTTATGGATTGCCACATTGGTTGACTATGCATTTAACAGTGATATATGCTATAGGTTTTTTAGTTCGATATTGACTTGATATAAGGTTTCGATATTACTTGGAAAACCAGTCTATCAATAATAAGGAAATGATAATGGCTCACTTTAAGCCAAACAACGTTTGCAAGGTTAAGTTAAAATATATTAAAACAGAGAAACAATTTGGGATTTGCTAGAACTGTTTTGAACTTTTGATAGTTTGAATAGGTCTCTTTTCTAATTCAGGATTTGCTTTGCATATAAATGGCTGGTTGACCATTTTGGTTATCCAGTATTAGTATTAGCTACTTCTTCCCATATGTATTGACTCATGTTCTCAAAGGTACGTAGGTTAGATAAATGCTCGTAAGCAAAGTTACTTTCTCCCTGCTAGTAAAAAAGGAGCTTGAATTACTGAGAATTGGAAGCAGTTGACTAAACTAGGGAAGTAGCTAGACCGGGGTTGTTTGAAGTACCCATTTGGCCTTTCAATCGTATCTAACAGCCTCATATGCATTTCCAAAGACTAGCCTTGCATCTTTGTTGGCTATTTCATATTCTTATTAACTGCTTACTTGTAACATTTGCTCATGCTTCTTTTTTCAATTATTTGGAAGGTTTTCATTTTTTTTTTTTCTTTGAGGTTATCATTTTTTGGTTGGACGTGACAGTGAAATTACAATTCTGGAAACATATTTCAGGGCACTGGAGGTAAAAGCATTTACGGACGTACTTTCAAGGATGAGAACTTCAAGCGTAAGTTGATCTCTACTTCTCATGCCTCATAGTAGTTTATCAATAATCATTCTTGTGTTTCTGGATTTTTACGTCAAGGAAAACTCCCGTAATCTATGAACTGCCTTTTATTGGCAAGAGATTTTGTCTCTGATGTAATATGAGATTGAATATGGGCGCGATCACTTTTGACATTATAAATTATAGATTTTTAAATGTCATTGCAGTCATAATTCTTGAATGCATGATTTTGCAGTATCTCATACTGGACCAGGAGTTGTTAGCATGGCCAATGCAGGGCCCAATACCAATGGGAGCCAGTTCTTCATATGCACGGTCAAGGTAAGAGTCATTCATTCTCTATATCGTACTCGTAGAATCAATTTGGCTAAGAATGCTATGGCATGAAAGTTTAAAGCCTCATCTGATCGTGGTTCAACGCAATTCCCTAGCCTGGAAAATTAAGTAGATTTATTAGTTTATTCTCAGAAGGTGGTAGTGTGGTTGTAGGCTTAGAGAAGAGGTGGCATTTTGTAACTTGATATATGCTTATATGTAATTATCTGTTCCAGACACCGTGGCTAGACAACAGGCATGTCGTTTTTGGGCAAGTGGTGGAAGGCCTGGACGTTGTTAAACTAATCGAGTCTCAAGAGACAGACAGAGGTGATCGTCCTACAAAGAAGGTGGTGATTGCCGACTGCGGAGAGCTGCCGGTGGCCTGATTCGGATTTCTCTGAGTTTTAGTTATTCGCGTTTTCCCTCGAATCATTTCTCCTTTTTGGAAATGTGGGCTTTTGTAAGAGGATTCAGTTTGTTTGGTGGATTAGTCCTGCAGGCTGCAGCACCAAATGTCGCCTTTTTTTCCATGAATCTCTATTAATATTAGAGCCATAATATTTTGTTGATGAATGCTAAAGGATTGATCTTCTCTTTACTCTAATAATGTTTGGTTGGGCCTTGATGTGGGTTCGGGTACATATGGGTAGGTGTAGCTGTGTGGGAATTAAACGGGCCTTGAAATTGTTGGGCTGAGGATGGGCTTGGGCCTGGCTTTATCGGCCCTAAACATAAATTGGTAGTCGTATCTACGCTTTGGGAAGTCTAAAGTGACCATTGTAATCAAGTATAGGGCATGGTTGAGAAGTACACGTACAAATATGCAATAAGTTGTGGCATACCTACGGTTGGGTTCGTAAACGACTAGGCCACCTCCGTTTTAGCAAAAAAATAAATTGGTTTGAATTGTTTTTTGGTGAAAATCGAACCTAAGACCTTTGACTTACAAGTGAACAAAAAAAATAGTATTAACCGTTGTACTAAACGGTTCAATTGCTGATTTGTATATAGAAACTGGATGTATCTGCTAATGACTTTGGAAAAACAATATAGGACATGACCTCGGATGCAGCCTGCAGAGATAAATTTTAATTACGTGAACCACACATCTCTTACCACCATAAGAAATCATGCGATGCTTCCTATTTTCATCCCAACGTTCCATACATAATTCGAGTTTAGTTTTGTGTATGTAGACATAAGTTGCATTACTCATGGACTAGTTTATTTCAGACGATACTTTGAGTGATTTTTTGTTGATAATTTGGAGGGAAAGCATCCCGACGAAAAAGCGAGTTACTATCATTCAAGATTTCATAGATATTAATGAGTCCAAGGTAACTAAAAATTGGATCTATTTCAAAAGTTAAAAGTTACTAAAAATTAGATCTATTTCAAAAGATAGCCTATAAAATTGGACCTATTTCAAATTTTTCTCATGTTTAAAACGTGGCTAAATGCAGGCATTTGCTTCTAATTTGAAGGACAAAACACGTGGAAGGCCAGAGCAAAGGTGGCCCTCTTCTTTAAAGCAAACATTCCCATTGCAACGAGGATTGATGTGTGATTATTTATTTATTTATTTATTTTTTTTTGAACAAGGAATTCACATTCCCTGCTAAAAATCTAAACAAGGACACGAAAGCCTACCAAGAGGCAAACACCAAGACCAAGGCAGTGAGCAGGGATACAAGCAACAGACACTTCAACCAAGTAAAAATGTCACCCCAAACATCACCACAGCTAAGCTAATGAGGATACAGAAGACTATCATTACACAAGACATGAACTAACGAAGATGTATGAATTATGATACTACTCAAATTAGTGGTGAGTGCAGTTAAAATCTTCGCCCCCGAAATGGACTTAAACAAATATGTCCTCTAACGAAATTCAGCAAAAGGAAAAGGAAAAACTCAAATTAATAATATAACCATTTGTATAATGGTAGGTGGAAAAAAAAGCGTTGTCATTTTTTTTACCTTTTTATAATGTGTAAGAACATAATATAGGTGGCGAGATTAGACAATGAAATGCGTCTAGCAGCACTATATGAATAAAGAAAAGGGATCATCTTCGGATCATTTCTACCAAATCTTCTAAATCAATTAATCCGAATTCTTAAAATTTGATCTAACGGCTACAAATAGAAGCCCCTTTAAAAATTATAATGATTTTAATCGTTAAATCAAATTTTAAAAATCTAGATTAATTGATTGAGAGAATTTGATAGAAGGGATCCGAGATCATTTTTCTTGAATGGTCTCTCTGCCCATACTATTCACAAATTGAGGCGGATTCGATACGATCCCGATCACGTGACTCCGTTTCAATTTAAATTTTTTTTCTTGGAGGGCCCATTCCCTGCGTGCATGGCCCCTCGCCAGTGGTCCACGGCAACAAAATACAGCAACGGGGTCCCACATGTACCGGCGGCCCTCTGCCCTGCCACGACCGCGCCACGTCGCAGGAAGAGTCCGAAACCATCACCAGCATAAACAGCTATAAAAAAAGATGCTAAAAAACGACAGTAAAATTGGAAAGCGACGGATCATACGGGCGTGGAGATTCGGGACGCGCCCCCGTTGAGATTCTGTCGGTGTTGGACTTTTCATTCATTCAATTAAGCTCATGTCGTTTTAATTCCCACGACAGAATAATTATGCTCATCACAATCATCATCCACCCAATCAATCGGTCTTGATTGCGTCTTAATTACTTCATCATGACGTTTGATGTCCCTTATCGTTTGCCTCCCCTCCTTCCATAAATATTCACAATTTCCTTTTCAATGGGTTTATTCCAACCCTTTATTTTTTATTTTATTTTATTTTTTTTTTGGTCATTCTCATTTTTCTTCTTCAATGTTCTTATGAAGCATATTATAATTGGAGAATGGTATAACAAGAAGCAAGCAGGATCACACTGCATCAACGGTCCGAATATGACCGCTCATTCATGTACAATTTTGGATATTTAACAAAGTACAAACAAGAGAAACTTCAATTAGATTGTTTGAATAGAATAATTTTCACAACTAATAGCTGCACATGGTCGAGTGAGACCATAATACCAGAAATCTTACGCTTTATGAAAGATACCTTACAGATAACTTATCAGAAATTCTAGCTCCAAAAGAATTTCACGTGACAGTAATTATTAAATAGTGATTGATGTTTATTCACACATTATTGTAGCCGTTGAGGCCAGATATTGGTTGATTCTTGAAAGGGAAAATGTTCCCACAGTGACTTTACAGTCCTACTCAAAGCACTATGTGGCCCACCCACAAAATGCCCTGAGTGAAAACAACTTTCGGAGGCACACCTGCCACTGCAGCAATTAACTAAAAGCCCCTGTTCCTGTTGCTGTTCGTTCAAGGTGAATTACCAACCATGCCCAAATGCGCAGTGTCACAAAAGCACTTATTTAATCAAAATAACAACAACCGGTGAATCTTGTCGGCTCACAAAAGCACTTATTC
This sequence comes from Pyrus communis, assembly GCF_963583255.1. Lineage (NCBI taxonomy): Eukaryota > Viridiplantae > Streptophyta > Magnoliopsida > Rosales > Rosaceae > Pyrus > Pyrus communis. Next base: position 7,353,684 of record NC_084806.1, on the reverse strand, counting down.
AGTTATAGAGCCAATAAAACATACCAGGTTTGAGATTCTTCTGTAGCAGAATAGGTCATATATGTGTTTACCATACCTTTAGGCTTTAGAGAGCAAAGGATTAAGAGCAGGGGAAATGTATGTACACGAAACTGTACAAGTCGGAATTCTGATTTACAAGCTCCAGGGCGGACTTTATGTCAACGAATGGATTGACCTGAAGCTTTGCATTGCACTTTCGGACAGCACGACTTACAACTAACCGAAAAGCATCCTAATATACACAGACAGACGACAGGACCTAAGTTTACCTAATGAGACACTCAAGAACACGACTTTATCAAACCCAGGTTGTAAAGGAACTTCTCCGACCTAATGCGAAGGAGATTACCCAAAGAGAATCTCCCACTCTCCTGTGGTGGAGATTTTGAAAAGAAGTCGTCTTGCACATGCAGGAATGTCAAGCCAATCTCTTGCCGAACTGCTTCTATTGTCTCGCTCTTGACTTGATTTCCAGATGCATCAGTCACGTAGAACACATTCACGGCTTGGGAGCCCCTGGTTGCAACCTCAGCTCGGGTGACTGAAAGACCATTTTCTCTAAATATGCGAGTCACATCAGAAAGAAGGCCGGCTCTGTCATCACCACAAAGCTCTAGTCTTATACCCTGCATTAGAAATGTTGCATTAACTTCAAATTACCATGTGAAATTAGGAAGAGTATATTCAAATTAAAATTCCAGCGTGCTCGTACCTCAGAAGTCCGTCTTCGAATAGCAGCTTCCAAACAATGAATAACCCTCTGCCTTTCTCCTTCAGAACTAATAGGGCAGCCGTCGGTATGCCTTATATAATATTCCTATCACACAAATTTACAATGTAGAACAAATTATATATTTGCATTGATTGCAATACGCCTTTTTTTTTCTAAGATTTAAATAACATAACTAATCCAACCAGGAAAACAAATAACACAACTTGAGGGAAATAAGGAAAACCTGATAAGCCTCTGGTCCTTCAGCAATCACAGTTGCATGATATACCACATACTCCATATCTGTTAAGGTGCACACCGTGTCAAAGAGCAACTTAGGACGGTCCGGACACCTCAAGTTCACAACAGTATATCCTTTATCGACACAATTTTCAACAGTGACAAGTGGTTTGCTTCGATCACTGGCTGATCCACAATCAGCATCATCCATGTCGTAATCACGATCAGCATACATCATCTGGTGAAGCCGCCTCTCCTTATGTGTGGAACCAACAGAAACCGCGGTGTTGGCACTGCGCTTATCTCTGTTCCCCTTAAGCACATAAAGGAGAAGCTGTTTGATCTTGGCAAGATGTTCGGGATCATCAATGGGTCTCCCAGTTGCCTCGTCAGTGATGTACACAACTGATGCCATTCTTGAATTGTGAGTCCAGACTTCTCCGGCAACCACGTTGCATTTAAGGTCCGAAAGAACAGCAAAAACTTCAGAAAGCAAGCCTGGCCTGTCCCTTCCAGTCAATTCAATAGTAGTGTGTTCTGTGGCAGCTTGGACACCCACAGACCTTCTCAAAGAAGGGAAGCTTCGTCCTCCTGGTCCCAGTGACTGCAAAATTTGAATTCGATAATCCAAATGACTTAGAACTACATGGTTCCACTCCACAGATAATTTTGCTAACTATTTCGAGTGCAAACCCAAAAAAAAAAAGCACCATTTCTTCTTTGTCATCCGCCAACAATGTGAACCATGCTTTAAAATGCAAATATTTGCAAATCGATACTAGTACTTAAACCTAGTTGATACATGAGCAGATCAAGAGGCACATAAAACCATACAAAAGCTGAAAAAAGCAAGCTTCCTAAATCCAGCAAGACTCGGGCAAATACCACCACAATACAGCTTGAAGACACATCGATTAATCAAGTTTACTTTTAAGTTCCACCTATTAAATGTCAGTCTAAACTCCATTCTCAATTTTGCCATTACACCGGAACCCTCAGCGAAATGTCTCTTTTGTGTAATTAAATTCCATATCTGGTAAACTAGAAGAAAAGAGCAATTAATTTCTGGGATCTACCTGTTGAATGCATTCAGCGATTCCGTCGTCAGAAAGCTTATTCCCCTGTTGATCAGTGACATGAAAAACTGCAAAAATTCCATCAAAAATGAGAAATTCACTCACAAATAATAAAAATTTGAGATAACACAGCACGTGAAAATAAAAAATTAAAAAGAGAAGCTCACCATCCATGAACCATTCCCCATCAGAAGAAATATAAGCTCTTCTTATAATGAGGTTCAAATCATTCAGAACCTGAACCAATTCCAGCAAACTCCCACGCTTATTTGCACTGTCCACCTACAAATTTCTCAAATGAAACAAAAAGACAAAAACAATTGTTCAAAATTATATGAATTTTTTTTTAAAAAATTGACCCTTTTGGATTCCTTGCAGAATACAATTCAAGAAATTCAGCCAGATACCTTAATCAGAGTGGCTTTCCTGCTTGATGCATTATCAACTGTAACCCTACAAATCCCATATCAACATGAAAACATATCAGAGAAACAGTAAAAAATGGAGAATTTCAGCTCAAGAAACATTGATATTCAGGAAAACAAGGGAAACCCAATTTTTTTATATCAAAAACCAACAACAATTCGACCCCGGAAAATCCCAGAAACGAAAGGGAGAGCGAATTCACCTCGGGGGGTTAATTCTCATGGCGAGCTTCTCGAACTCGTCGTCGACGGCGAGAGAAGGGGACCAACAATCCATTGGGGAGAAGAAAATGAGAGACGTAACTCAGTGATTGGGTTTCCAGAGCGGTAAAAAACTGATGAGAAAAGGTTGGAGCTTTTCGTGCTTTCTTCTCTCAGCTCGCAGTCTCGCAGTCTCTGGGGGTTTCTGGGTAGCTTCGTGGGATGTGTGCGGCTCTGTGTTAAGAGTTAGTTGCGTTACAATATTTAAATATGATTAACTAAACAAGCATGCAAACAAAATAAATTAATAAAATAAAAAATTAGAGGCGCACGCGAGTATTAAGTCACTGCCAAGTGGGGCCCATCTCACCCTCTTAAAACTTGGTCTGCCCTCTTTTGTGTGATTTTCTCTCTCGTTCAAGAAAACAAGGCGGCTAATTTTTCTCTCTTCCTCGTATTTTTATCTTTTACTATTTCTTGACATGACTGTATTCTATGACTCTCTACTACATGGAAAGAGATGTTCGAATTCGAATTGTCAAGGGAAAGAAGATTGAAATTCGAAATCGAGTGTAAAGTGACGAGAATGTTGGTCCAATATTGACATGTCAAAATTCATCTAGTTGATCTTTTTAGCCAGAGAATAAACATTTATATTTTGATATCATACTTGTCGTACAAATAAAACCGTAGCTACTTATTTTAAATTGATTAGGGTTAGGCTCTTTTGGTTTTAATGTATGGATGATTATTGATTAATGTAGTACCTTATCCTTAGTTTTGTCTATGCAAGTTGGTGCTGCAATCTTTCTTATATAACAAATGCCGGATTTAATGGCACGCATGGCTTTTTTGTTCTCTCTCTCTCTCTCTCTCTCTGATAATATGGAAATCTAGTAGGATTACGCTGTGCTTTACGCAACTTTAAGGGATCCCTCCGAGTTGGGGAAGCTTCTCATCAATCATAATTATTCGAAATCTTGGAGGATTTTGTTGGGCTTTTTGGCCACCCTATTTGGATTTTTCATTTTTTATTTTTCATTTTTCCAATCTAGAAGGATTTCGTTGGGCTTTATTGGTTTAATAAATCTCACTTACAAAAATAAAGAGAAATATCATTAAACCGTATTACTGAATGACTGAAAAAAAAAAAAAAAAAAAAAAGAATTAAATGAAGAGCTTTCTATTTATAGTAGGGCTGTCCTAAGCTGGAGGGATCCCCTTTTGTTCCTCTATTTGGCCACTAAGCATCTGCCCTTTTCGGATTTGATTTGATTGCCTACTTTCGAACCCGATCTCACTACCCAATTTGACATTTAGTATGAGAAGGAACATTGGTTCAAAGCATTTCTCACGTGTTAAGTAAGAGATTTTAGGTTTGAATATTGTGAATGACGAGTTTGATACAAATTTATTCCTCCCTCACATCTTATCATTGTATTTAAAAAATATTTGTCGGTAGGTTCAGTGACATGTACAAGTACTATAAAGTTAAAATGTCTCGTATGTTAAACACTTCCTGATATAAATAAAAACTATAGCGCATGATGACTTCTTAATTTCCTGTATGTTGTAAATTTTGAGAGTATTAAATCTTTCTCGAAGTACCTTTATGAATTTCAAAAATATCCTAAAATGCTTTTGTAATTTATTTTCCTTCTTAATTCTGTAATGGACAAATCACCGCTAATGTTGACACTGAATGACGTCAACATCGGTGCAGGAGTCAAGTCGGCGAGCACCTAGGTGTGAACAAATGTGCAAACGACAGTCAAGGTGGCATGAAAATCAACGTCAGCTGTAGATATCGAAAATTATTATTTAGTCATTAGTTTTTTGTGCTTAAAGTGATAAATAGGCGAGTTATGCAGTATCTTTTTCGTGTAATGGAGGTCGAAGCTTAAGAAAGAGAATAGTAAACCAAAGTAGCATGCTTCTACCCCCATTCTACTTTTGTTTGACACCATAGTATCTTTTTCGTGTAATGGCAAATTATAATAGCTTCTTTTTTCGTGTAATGGTGAGTTATAATGGCTTTCCTTTGACATTACTTCTGAAATGACCGACAACGCTTGCTTCTAACTTATAGGCATCTTCCCCCCACCCCCACAACATTGGCATAAGAAATATACCAACAGTGGGATGGAAATAATTGCCAAACTTGTTCATATTCCGTGCAGTATACACCGTTGGATCAGATTCTATCTGGAGACCTTGACGGCTAGGAACTTCAGCTGCCTAGGAGGACCCCATCCTTAATTTAATGGTGGCGATTAAAAATGGATAATCTGAACCAACCCACCATATCTATTATCTATGATTATATATATTTGCAGTGCAAGTGCAAGATATTATTTGTGTAACTAAAGACTGTAAAGTCAAACAAATGAGAATCACAGGGACACACTGAAACATGCCGCTTTTCATAACTACTGTTCTGCAGGATCTGCACATGATACACACATGGAACAAGCACAACATGAGGAAAACAAACACTTAAATCAACCAAGTGGGCCTAAACTCTCATTACTTGTGCAATTTTCAAGCCCTACTTGTGACATTTCATGTCGTTCTCAATCATTATCGTTTTCATTGATATGTTTTTGTTTGGGTGCATTGGCTTTGTTTTTCTGCTTGTATTTCTTCATTCTTCTTTTTTACTATACATTCTAGGTGGAGAAGGTCGGTCAAGAGTATTCAATTGACGAGAATAATAGTTATCTTTCTTACAATACAGATAAATACCTCGCACACGAATACATAGTGATTGTCGAAGAGCTTCTCTCACTTAGTCTTCTTAACTTATAAAAACAAAAAAATAGAGCTTGAAATCTCTAGCAATATGAGGTTACATATATATATATATATATATTCCTTATGTATTAATTTGTTGGTTAGCACTATTAGTTGAAAAGAAAATCATAGGGGGGACAGCATGTCCATACCAGGATGTTGTGAAAGGGTTAAAAGAGAGCCACCTGTCGTGCCAGTATCGGCATGTGTTTGGTCCATTTTTACAACACAATAGAGAGCAAGCTAGACTCAAAGAAGCATGGGATGTGATGGGATGTCCCATGCCAAATGAAAATACACAAATGGATTAGCTTAGCTAGGAATCTTATCATGGTACACGTTGCACTCATCAACAGTAACAATGCATTAGATAATAGATAATGCTGTTCACACATTTATTTTTACTTCTGACATACTTTTCTCAATTTTCGGTCATCAAACTAAATGAATTCAAAACGATCGGTGACAAAAAATTAATAAGAGTGTGTGAGAGATAAAAATCAGTATGTCGATAACATTTCTTAGATAGTTACCCCCAATACAACAATCACACAGACTTTTTTTTTTTTTTTTTTTTTAATAAATAATATTATCTACATGACGTAATTAATGACACTTAATAAGGAAATCATCATCTCATGAATTGAGTGCAACTTTCTTTCTTATGTTTTAAGAGTTTACAGCATAAAGTGACGATTGGTTTTGCAATTAGGTTTTCTTGGAGTAAAATTCTTATGTCTATTTACACATGTTTACTTACTTGACCTAATAGAATTCATGATTGATACGTGATTGTTCGTGTATGAGATAAGCAACTTTCTTGGTGATTCCATATTTGGTTGTTTTGATAACTTGCCTAATTTTAACACGAGACCCAACGACTTTTCATTTATTATGTGTTAGTAAACTTACGATGTATAAAAAATATTGAGAATGATACTCGTAATTTATATATTCTATTCATGGCAACAAACGTGTCCGAAGATGGAAATCAAAGATTTTAATTATGTGTTTGGAAACGTTAGGAAATGAGTAATAAGATATTTTCAAGTGGATTTTGCGAAAGGGTGATGATATTATTCAAGTGAAGTTAAACATGCATCACCACTCACCAGAGCTCATCCAATTCCATTGCCCCAGGGTTGTGCAAATCCACTCAGCACAGTGAAACTCTAATTCCTTTCGGCCTCTATCATATCTCAGTGGTCCACTTGCATCGCATGCATCTTCATAAGTCCGAGACTCCGGAAGGGTGCTTAGCAGCGACAAAACAAATTAGCATATAAGCAAATTATGCCATTGGCTGATTAGCCAACTTATGCTTAATTAAATAATATACTCACATACTTTTTCTTTAGTATAATACATAAAATTACGGTTGTTATTATAATACTTCGTGACTTTAAATATACTCGAATAACAATGGGGTGGATAAAGGTGACTAAGCATATTATCTGTTTTTTTAAAACACTACACGAATTGAGTATAACGAAATTTGTAAATTTTTCCAAATTTATGATTTGATCATGTAAACTTTTTTAGCCAAAGAAAACTTAGAAATGGGTGAATGTGGGCGGATCTACGTTGAGACCAAAATGGTCTCAGGACCACCAGAGTCCGAAAAATATACATGTGAAGGTCTACTGAGGACTCTCCGAATGTTTGGTATGGTCCTTTTTTGTGCCCACCAAGTGTATGATGTAATGCTTGGTAGGTGTATCTTAACAGGTTGTGTCGACAACCCTCGACAAATTCTCTCGATACCCTTCATCAGATTGCTTCGCATATGTCAATATCTGTTGAAATGTGTGCAACATGGTTTGGTTGACGACATCAAGCTCATCAAGTGTTCGACGAAATGTCTCAGTGAATAAACTTTTTTTTTTTTTGTTGCGCTTTTCGAGCTCTGTTTTCATCTAAAAAACTTGAATCTTTACCACCAGAACCCTAGGGTTCGAATCTTGAATCCGCCTCTGTATGTAATTATGATGACTGATAAGCAGATATTGATTTCCGGTTATCAACTGAATGGTATTATGTTTACAGTCCATACAGTTTTACAAGGACACTCTATTTGGTTAGTGTCTTTTTTTAGAGCACTGGATGCAGCTGGAACCGATCCAGTATTTGATTTCGATGTTGGGGTGGTCCTAGAAGTCACTTGGAGAGGACCACCTATCATTTGTCTATGGTTCCTAATCAATTAAGCTTACTGGCACTATTGCAACGTATTGTCAGTATTTGTGAAGCTTTTACACGTCAATATGTTCTGTAAAACTTTAGTAGAAGTGTCCGACTACGTTGTCCGTTAAATACTATTTCACAATATCGTAAAACTCTGTATTTTAGTTTTATTCGTCATTACTTGGTGGGAAAACTGCCATAACTAAGCAACTCTACTATTGTGAACAAAAAAAAAAATTAGCAACTCTGCTAAAATATCTCCATGTGAGCATGAGAAACAACGTTATATTATGCTGTCAGGGAGTTTCTTTGTTGTTGCTGCAACGTCATGCTCAATGTTTGAAATGGGTTTGTGTTGGGCTGAAAGGAGAAAACGGGACACTAACTTGGGTTGATGGCCTGCTACTGCCTGCTTCTTTTTTAAGACAACGGGCCATTTGCTTTAATTTTAAACTAGGCTTCTCTTCTCTATTGCACATGCCGAAATGCACATGTTATTTACACACTTTTTTCTTGGCCGCTATCAATATCAAAGGTGTTATAAATAGGTAAAAGTGAAGGAGAGAGAACTTTTTCTAAAGATCGAAATAGAACCGGTGTGATATACCATACTGTTTATTTTATTAACTGTATCACACAAAAAATGCAGGTAAAGAGAGGAAAGGAAGATTTGTATTCACTTTCTGCCTTTTTGATCCGACAACACCTTACATGCATGAAGAAAAATTTTCACCTCCTTAATAAATTTTTTCACCTAAAACTTTTAATTATTGACATCAAAGTCTATTTTAGTTTGCTTAATCATATATTCATATGCGTGACATTCACACTATATTTCACAACAAACGGTTGTTTCAAGTTTCTCCTCTCTCCCTGTCGCTTGGCGTCACCTCTCTCTCTCTCTCTCTCTCTCTCTCTCTCTCTCTCTCTCTCTCTCTCTCCCCAACGGATGCAATGGCCACCGGCATCCCCTGTATAGTTTCTCCCTCTATTCACATTTTATTATCCTTTTATCTATGCCACCGGACTAATGGTGATCGGTGGCTCCTCCCACCTCCATGTCGGCGGAATCGCAGATGGCGATTTTTCAGTGTGGAGAAACTTTTGAGTGTGACAATTACATTATTATATCACATGTTACAATATGAGCATATATAGTTCATATTTCATAGACCTAATTCATAGCGTGCAGGTTTTCGTGATTTTTTACAAATTAATTGGGTTTGTGAATTTTGACATATTTATCGATAGATCAATTTTGTTCTTGATGAGTTGGCTAACTTTATTTTATTGGAAAATCTTGATCCTCCTAGCTTCATGATGTATTATCACGTATTATAACATAAATAAATTAATAAAAACACGTAGCAGCAATTTGGAACAAGAGAGAGGGAGTCTGGAACGTCCTGTCCATGCCCACTGCACCACCAACAAAGAACTGGACTGGTTGTATGAGCTGGGAGGATTCATTTGGCTATCCTACATGCCGCGAGGGTGGTTTGAACCGGAATCCGATCAGTCGTTGAACGGGTGTAGCGTTCTGGAGGCTGCAATTGGAAGTGATCTCTTTGTTGGTGTCCCGACAACGTTTGCAGTTGCAAAGATTTCAAAAGATTTCCTTCGTTTTACAATGTCTGTATTTTATCACTTGTCTGTTAACTTCGTTACGGTTTGTAAACAGTGGTCTGTTGTCGATCGATAAATTTGGATTCGAGTTTTCGCTTCGGACATTCCGTTTGAGTGGTGCAATAATTAAATGAATATCTAAACTTTGTGTCACGATTCTATGCGACTAGACTGGAGTTAAAAAGGAGTGAGCAAAATGGGAGTGAAATTGCTTCGATGTTTCTTTACGTTGACAGAGAAGAATTAGCAAAATCTCGAAGGATAATTCAATCCTAGTTCTAAGTTCTTGTTAATTGGAAACAACACACCCCTAATCTACGATGAACAAATTACAAAGCAAAAATTTCGATAAGTTTACCATGTTTGACTGTGATAGCAATGGCAATGAGGTCAGCCTTCTCAAATTCACGGCTCCAAGCCAACATCACCCCACCGGACTTTGTATCTTGCTGCAAGATAGTGTGCCCCGACAGGACCTCTGCTTCCGTAAGGATAGTATTCGGGAATAACCTTCTTCTCTTCGATCTCCTTCAACAAGGGTGTGAAGAGTGCCCAAGCTGCATCAAGTTCATCACTCCGGATAAACAGCCTCCTTTCCCCTTCAATAGCATCCAGCAGAAGCCTCTCATAAGCATCCGGAATCTCCTTTGAATATCTACAAATAACATAACAAACAAATTTGGTTAAGTTTTTCATGATTTGTTTGAAGGGAAAAAGAATACAATACATTTCGGTACGTGTAATATTACAATTACGATTATTTATTGCAAACACAGGATCATATTCCTTCGTCCTATTAATAAATAAACTTCCACATGTTAAACCTTACCTGGCTGCGTAGTGAAGATTTAGATTGCTCCTGTCCAACCTCATTCCCAAACCAGGGACTTTGTTATTGATCCTCAGGACAATAGCTTCATCAGGCTGTACTCGGATAACAAGCTCATTTGTTGCATGATCAAGCTCCGTTCCAATATCTCGATACAAATTTCCAGGCACGTGCCGAAACTGTACCCTTATCTCAGCCCTGGACGAAGAATTTAAGAAGCAAATATGAATTAGTATTATCCGAAACCATGACTGGTGAACGAGAATGAGGATCTTGTCTCTAATTGAACAAACCTCTTATTATGTAATGCTTTCCCAGCCTTCATTAAGAAAGGCACCCCATCCCATCTTGCGTTGTCTATAAAGAGAGCAGCTGCGGCAAACGTTGGAGTCAAGCTGTCTTTGGGTACCGTCTTGTCATCAGTGTATGCTGGGTAAGTAATACCACCTCTAACATGACTCTTGTATTGCCCTGTGACCACATTTTCAAGTTGTAGTGGCCTCATAGAACGTAAAACTTTAACCTGGCACCAAGCAAGCAAAATAAATACTGCAATAAAGTGGAAAGCAATACAAAGTACTAAAAGCAGCTTCAGTTCATGTATTCGTGAAACCTTCTCGTTTCTGATATCTTCTGCATCCAAACTGACAGGGGTTTCCATTGCAAAGAGTGCCAGTATCTGAAGCAAGTGATTCTGCATTATATCTCTTATAATCCCATAGTTGTCAAAATACCCTCCACGTCCTTCAGTGCCAAAATCTTCAGAGAATATTAACTGTACATTTCTTATATACTGCCTTGACCACAAGGGCTCAAAAATAAGGTTGGAGAAGCGGAGAACTGATAGGTTTTCCACAAGCTCCTTGCCCAGATAGTGGTCTATCCTGAAAATTTGGTCCTCTTCTAGGTACTGCTTGAGGGCCTTGGTCAAAGCAGCAGATGACTCTGAATCTCGGCCAAAGGGTTTCTCAACAATAACCCTAGTCCAGCCATTACCAGATGAGGCAGATGAGCTAGCACAGCGAACAGCGTCAATGAATATGTTTGGAGGGACAGAAAGATAGAACAGGCGATTAGGAACTCTTCCCACCTACACATGCAGTTGCTTGTCAATCTAAATGGAAATAGAATCAAGATGCAGAAAAAGCTACATGATCGTCATTCAAACGGGCAATAACAAGACATACATAGAGAAAGCTGAAAGTTTGCCCAAACAACAGCACCACGACAACTTGAACAGAATGCACGGTATAAAGTTGTATTCAACACTCTATCTCTCACTAAGCTCAGAATACACTCAAATTATTACCTCATGTTCCTTTAGCTTCTTGTCCAGCTCTGCGAAATGATCTTGTGAATCATACTGACCAGAATGATAGAAACATCTTTGAAGAAATTGGTCCATTTTTTCCCCACAATTCTCCCTGAAGTTCCAACAAAACAATTCGTCACACATCAATCAACTTCACCCCTTCCATATCCAGCAAGAAAAAACCAGTGAAATAACATTTCCATCTTCTCAAGCAACACATTATAAGCAAAAGCAACCACATTTCACAAAAAAGGCCAAGGCTTTTGACTCACCTCTTGTCAATTCGGCAAGTAAGCGTCTTGCTAACCATGTCCCTGAGCTCGGCATCGGTCATCTTACTCCGAGCATAACCGTAAATAGTGAAGTGCTGCAACAAAACATTTACATAACTCATGTATCACCGATCATTCAAAGTCTAAGAAATAATGTAATCAAACGAAAGAAAAATAACAAAAATTGCAAACCTTCGGGAGGAAATCCTCGTAAAAAAGTGCGAAAAGTGCAGGGAATATCTTCTTCTTGGCAAGGTCCCCGGAGGCTCCAACCACTGTGATACTGACAGTAGATTCACTTTCATTGACATTAAAGACGGTCGTGTCTTTAGATTCCTTCGAAGACGGAGCTGAAAACAACCCATCTTTCAGTTTCTTGAAATGAGCTTCGTTCTCAATCGGGTTCGCCGCCGGCGCCGCCGGGCCTGCATTAATGGGAAGAAAAAGAAAAAAAAACCAAAATTAAAACGACTGCAATTTTCCTTAAAAAAAACGACTGTAATTTAAAACCAAAATAAAAACAAATATTCTGACTTCGGATGACATTTAAACCAGTGAAATTAAGATTAGAAGACTGAAGGAGCTAACCATCTTGCATGCCGAGAGCATTCTGCTGAGAAACCTTAGCTGAAACAAAACGCTTGGGAATCGAGGAAATTGAAACGCGTTGCAGGCGTCCGTGTACAGATGAATAAACACGTAAATACGAAACTGACGACGACGACGACGGCGGCAGCGGCGAGTAGGTGTGGCAGCAATGGGTGGAAGGAAGAGTCGCCATCTCTCTCTCTCTCTCTCTCTCTCTCTCTCTCTCTCTCTGTGTTTCGTTTGTCGGTTTTCGGAACTCAGAGGAGAAATGGGGTGTGGGGTTTTGGGGTGAGGAGGTTGGAGAAGGAAGAGGAGGAGTTAACAAGGAAGATACATGGGAAGCATCTAAGGAGTCGGAGCAAAGAGGACCCTTGAGATCTCCGAAAGGCTGTTTTGTCTCTTGGGTCGGAGCAAAGAGGACCCTTGATGTGAAACACCAGAAAACCGTACAGCTTTACCAAGACAAGTTTTGCTTGCCCCTTGATTCCATCTCTAATTAGGTTTTAACTTCGTGATTAAATAATAATAATTACAGTTTAGCAATGAAAGTGCTAAATACAAAGTTGATGACAAAAACGACGTTGGCCCGAGTCTTAAATGGCCCAACTCTTTTGTCGGCCCGTAAATAGTAGTGGACCCAACTTTAGTTTACCTAATGGACTCAATTCCTTTTCAAGAAAAAATTTCATCCAGAGGGACATGAAGCAAAGAACCGGGGAAATATATCATGTTTGAAACTTTTTTATAAACGAAATATTTAAACTAAGGGTAGAGGATAAATTAATATCGAACTCAACATTCACGAGATTTAAACTTAAAATATCTCAATTATAATTGCAAATTTCATCATTTTAACTCAAGAAAACATATGTTTGGCCCTTTAATTACTAAACTGAGGGCGTTGGAGTTTTTAAAATCACACATATCCCTGAGGAAGAGGGATTTTAATTGTGTAATTGCTCATATAAGATTACGGACATTTTTTTAGGCCTCACTTTGTATTTTTTTTCAATGATCCGAATTATTTAGTTTTTAGGTCTCAAAGATCACTGTTACAGAACTTTACTCAAATCTAAAATCATTTAACACTCAATCTCAAGTTAAACATCTTGGTCATTTTAAATTTGTCAAATTTTCAAACAAGAGCATTGTTCTAAAAATCCCTGCCTAGGCGCTAGGCAGTTGGTCACGTCCCGATTAATGTCTAGGCGTTTGAAAATTAAGAAATGATGACCTGCTAAGGCACCCACCTTGACCGCTTAGGCACCAGCCTAGGTTGAATCTCACTTAGACATAAAATATATAATTAACTTTCATTTTGCATTTTTTTTTAATAACTTATAAGAGACTTGTTCAATACCTAAATGAATACATATTATTTGCATGTTCCCCATGTTTTCATTATGTTCCAATACTTTGTAATATATATATATATATATATATATCATTATATTTTGTAGTTTATAATATGAAATTATATATATTTTACGTTTAAAAAGATACTTAGTTACACGAAATATAATAGATTTACTTAAATCCGTCTAATCCGTCTAATCCGCCTAGCGCTAGGCCCCAACTCGTTGCCCGACTAGCGCCTATTATCTTGTAGAACTTTGAACAAGAGTAATCATTTACAAAAGATTATAAAATAGACAATTCAAGTCACTAACATAAAATGTGTGACCAAAGGTATCTCTCAAATATCAGCAAAAGAAAATCTGCTTACGAGTGATGCTTTCATTTCTAACTTTAGTTTCTTTTAATTTTCTTGCTAAAGTTTCTTTGTTTGAGTGGTGGATTCTACTTCCCACTTTCTCCCTCTTCCGCTTTGGAACATATATAGTTATTAAATTTTGATGCCTTTTGCCTAAATAAAAGTGTTAGTCATTTCAGTCAATTTTAAAACATACATGTCCAGTAAGTGCTCTTTGATTGTAAATATATATTACTGTTATTCAGTCGGGCTTGGCAATTACAACTTTAAAGTTTAGATGCATTATTTATCCACGAGCACATGATGCTTAATCATATGTTGATTAGGTATTTGACTATGTCAAATAAGTAAAGGGATTATATATTAAGAAAGAGGGTAGGCAACTTTCAGCTGTTCACAATTTGGTTTTGGTATATTCATCTTTTTCCTCTCTTCGGAGCTAAGGAAGGAATTTCAGCCCTTGACATGGGCGTCAAAATCAAACCCATGCATATATATTGGTGCTGAGTGCCGACTGGTGTGGACTGGTGTGGTAGGGTATATTGCTACTTTCTACTTGCTACCCTCAAACCTGCAAAGTTCCCGAATCTAATACAATATTATTCCCTCCAAATTAGAATGAGCGCACACAGGAAGTATGACTTGTCTGAGTGTTTTCTCCTCCTTTTTTAGGGTTAGGGCAATGTGAAAAGTTTTTAGATATTTAATGTCAAGAAATTTGAGAATCTCAACTACAAAATTATTAATAAACATGTCGGTATTGTGGGGAAAAAATTGCAACAAACAATTATAATTCAGATAAAACGCACAACAAAGATATATCATCAACTTGGTGTTTATTTAGTCTCAAGAAAGCATTTAGTTATCAAATAACTAATAGGAAAAGTAATTTTGTTTATGAGAACATTATGTGTTAATTCATAGGTTAGGTCTACGCCTTTTTTTAATACATTCGATATTATCTACCCTAAGGGGTGGATGAATAAGCTAAAGAAGGGCTAGCCATAATAATTTGATTTGAATTTGTTTTTGACAAAAATCGAATTTGAGACCTCTCACTTACAATTAGCTAAGCATTTAAAAAAAAAATGATTTGGAGTGGAATAGATCACACCAAATCACCTTTAGATCGATACATGTAATTGATCTCTATCAAAAAAATATACATAGAAAATAATTGAACAAAACATAAATTCTTTTTAAATTAATAAGCATTCATCAGTATAATAATAAACTCTCTCAGACAATAATTTTTCTTAGTCCATAGTATTTAATTATAGAAGTTTTACTACATATATCTTTAGTTGTTAGTTTTTAATTTTTCAGCTATAAATGAAGAAAAATGAATGACAAAATGAAGAAATCATGGCATAAGAAACGTGAAAAGAATGTGTATGGAATGACACAAAGTAAAAACTACAAAAAAAATATAAAATGGAACAGATAGTTTCAAGTTTTTGATTTCATATAATCTTCATTTATTTATCTCCCCCTCCCCCGACGCCACATCCCTTCATTCTTCTTTCATCTCCACTACAATAAGTAAAAAACTAAAAATAACTAGTTATTTTTGTCACTGACAAAAATACTTGGAGTAAAACGGGCAAAAATGTCAGAGAAAATAGTTGAACCGTACTTTTTTCTTTATAATGCATTTCCCCATTTCATTTTCTTTGGTTTCTCCAATAACTAAATATACATGACAGCAAATGGCATTATATATGGCAATTACCATTAGAAAATTGTTATTGTAAATTGGTAATCCGTAACTAATATCACAAATTAAGTACCAAAAAGAAAGGAATAAAAAAAAACCCCTCTTTTCAAGAATCATGCTTCAAGCTACAAATGCCATAGAATAACTACACCAACTGTTGGAGCAATATTAGAAAATATGATAATTCCAATGATAATAATCATAAAGAAATTCACAACATCAATTATATATGAGATTAATATAAACAACTAGAGAGAAAGTTAGAATAATTGACA
The DNA here is from genome assembly GCF_963583255.1 of Pyrus communis. NCBI lineage: Eukaryota > Viridiplantae > Streptophyta > Magnoliopsida > Rosales > Rosaceae > Pyrus > Pyrus communis. Next base: position 7,337,699 of record NC_084806.1, on the reverse strand, counting down.
AACTTGGAGATTGAGGCTTGCATAAATGCAATGTCCTAAAGAAATAATTTCGCCCCTACTCTTGTGCTTGTAGTTCGGTAGGCGTCCATGTTCCAGGATTCAACAATCTATAATCTGAAGTCAAAGCACTTCAATCTTCGGACTCTGCCGAACTTTATATATGCCGTACTCTCAAGACACGACTCGGAATTTGACTTACAAAGCATGAGAGAAACAAAGTGGGAAAACCCTATTTCTCAAGAGGAAAAATTAACTCTAATTTTCTATATATAATACCAATGGTTTCATGGGTTTATATAAAATCCAATTTCTGCTTATTAAAGATATGTAACTTTTCATCTATAAGTATACATCACTTATCAAGGGAATACACCTAAATAACATAACCTTTCTAAGAAATTGGTTAACAATATTTTTCATTCAATTATTAAAATTATATATTACAATATTTCATATTATAATATATAATTTCCAACAATCCCTCACATGAATGAAAAATTTGGAAGAATTTGAGAGTACAGGCGAACAAGAGATGCATCGGGAGATGTGTCTTTTAGACTTGAACCTACCCTAGTGAATACTTATCGGATTTACTTGGTGACGCAATGAATATAGAATCTTGAACTGTTCACCGCAGTAGTAAACCGAGACAATAAGCAACACACATCACTAATCCTAATATATTTTGGTTCATAAGGTTGTGTTCATTTTGGTCCTAAACAAATCCCAGATTCATGAGAGCTTTGGAGAATTTAGCCATCTCATACTCATAGAAGCGACCCACTTCTACTCTCACATAGGTGACCACTGATTAAGAATAGTCTGCTCTATTCCTCTTATTTATAAGATATCACTGTCATTAAGTATAAATATACATCCTAAAACTTCTGCAGACAACACACTTCTTCCACCGTAGGAATGAGGTATATAGTGTGTTAACTTCTTTGAATCATGCCCAACCAGTTTGCCTATTGAACTTAGACCATGGGATCTCCAATCAACTAAGTTAGGTTTCCGCTTGGTTGATTCATTAGTTATGTTGGCTTTAGCCTTATTCCCCTCGATGGTCAACTTACTCTCTAGTCTAAGCTTTAATGATTGGATCCACCACTAGGTTGACTATTTTAATGGTGTGCACAATCCATCTGATGAAATTATATTTCATATGATAGTAGTTGTTTCTCAATTTCAAGTCCTCAAAAGTGTGTGTGTGTATATATATATATATGTTGGGACTTTTGTAAGTAATTTGCTAACACTAGGAAGTAGACTTCCCCCACATTTAAGGTATTTGCTAGAAGATCTCCAACCTTTCAATACCTTAAAACCTCAATTATAAGCGTAATCGTTATCTCTTTCTAGAAGCAAATTACTTTTAAATTCTTTTTAAGTACATTCCATTTCTCAAAATAGCTAAGCCACACGCACAATTCCGTTACATTGTGGTTGCTTTTCAATTGCTATCAATTACTCCTTCATCATACTTAAGAAGAAGGAACCAGTGAAGATATTTTCTCTTTATCTATTCTTCCCTATCTAGGCTTTCAAGCCTCTCAAGTCCTTTCTATGAGAAGCACTTATTTCACATTCAACTAGGTATTTAGACCTTTTGTTTCTTGAACTTAAACAAGAACTATAGTCAGAAATTTATCACAACGTGATACCCGGTTTGGATACTTCATTTCTTAAAATGAGAACCAAACTTGCAATTTCCAAAAGATACCAGCCACTCTTTTGGTAAAGAACCAAAAGTCACTGAATCAACCGTATATATTAATTACAAAACCTGGCCGGAGTGCTTTCTTTTGGAAGAGACAGTCTTACTCAAACAGATACAACCCTATATATATAATACACGTCTGTTCAAACTCATGTGTCTATTAGGGTTACTTACAACGGGAAAATGGAACCCATATATATAATACGTCTGTTCAAATCCGCAGACCTTTCTCTTCACACCAAATGCCCCTTTAGTTAGAGAAGCTACTACAATTGAAATAATCATTTCAACAAAACACATATGCAACACAATTTCAAAGAAATAAGCATCAGATCAAAATAGGTCAACGTAATCAAAAGCCATTCTCATGCATGCAACCCTACCAAGAAGCATTAAGCTTCATTTGCACAAGAAAAACCACATATAAATTGATATATAGATGTTAGAAAACCATGTTCAGTTAGATAAACTCATAGCAACGTGAGACAACATACATGCATACAATAAGCAAAACTCATAAAACCAAATATACACAAATGAAACTTATTAGAATCCAAACTGCCACTCAAAATCCCAAACGGCACCATCACAGTGATGGAATGGTTACCCTTTGGAAAAGGGCCAAATGATCCATATGAAGTGATCATGTCTTTTCGTCATAGTCTATGCATCTGCACGTGCACTTTGGAAGATACATGATTGTTCTGGACAAACTAAATCCAAAATTTATTATGCATCTGCTTGAAATCTCACTGGGGTCAATGATCCGTTTCCTTATAGTTTGGAAGGTTCATGTTTGTCAGTGGAGGCTCTCCAGAGAACCCTTTCATGAAGTTAGATATAGTGAATTTCTTTTCTAGACAAAAAATCAACCCATCAATTATAAGGATTCATTCCAACACATTCTTATCTAATTCACAATATAAAAAGTAAATGTATGTAATCGTTTCCCAATTGGCATGTCAACTACTTGGAAATTTGTCAATTGATTTGTCAAACGCTCGATCGACAATCATTTGAAGCCCTCACATATATGCAGTATACAACCACAAGTTTTGTGCCATATGTATAATACCACAACATCATCCAACCCAATCATCAAGACTAAATCAGAGATTAAAGTCTTAATTGCATCAATTCTAGGCTTCACATCAAATACAACACCATATGTTGTCCAAGACTTTTAAAGCCACATATTTAAACTCTCAATATGAGAATCAAGAACATTCATATTTCCGATTGTTCCATAGAAATAAAAAAATTCTATCTTTAGATTGTTGGAGCAATATTAGAAAATATGAAAAATAACAATATAATTCCAATGATAATAATCATAGAGAAATTCACAACATCAATTATATATGAGATTAATATAAACAACTAGAGAGAAAGTTAGAATAATTGACAAACTTGGAGATTGAGCCTTGCATAAATGCAATGTCCTAAAGATAAAATTTCGTCCCTACTCTTGTGCTTGTAGTTCGGTAGGCGTTCATCTTCCAGGATTCAACAATCTATAATCTGAAGTCAAAGCACTTCAATCTTCGGACTCTGCCGAACTTTATATATGCCGTACTCTCAAGACACAACTCGGAATTCGACTCACAAAGCATGAGAGAAACAAAGTGAGAAAACCTTATTTCTCAAGAGGAAAAATTAACTCTAATTTTCTATATATAATACCAATGGTTTCATGGGTTTATATAGAATTCAATTTCTGCTTATTAAAGAGATGTAACTTTTCATCTGTAAGTATACATCACTTATCAAGGGAATATACCTAAACAACGTAACCTTTCTAAGAAATTGGTTAACAATATTTTTCATTCAATTATTAAAATTATATATTACAATATTTCATATTATAATATATAATTTCCAACGCCAACTAATTTATTAAATCTGTTTTCAATGATCGGGTACCCAACATATATTAATCATGCTTTACAACAAACCAAATTTCTAGCTTCAAGCCACCTTTGCTTATTAACCCTTGCAATGAAGTCTTCAACTCTTTTGTTTAGTTCCTCAGCAGGCATTAAAGCCTCATCTTCTTCTCGTTCTTCCTTTTTCTCCTTTTTTCCTTCCATTTTTTCTTCTTCTTTTTCTTCTTCATCGTTTTCCCCACATTCTTTAAAGTCTTCCTCGTCATGATCATGATCATGCTTGTCATCTTGTTCACCTTCATCAACTTCTTTATCTTCAATACTCTCCGCATTGCCCTCGTTTATCGGATTCAACATTTCCGGCAAGGTCGTCTCCTCTTTCTTCTCTTGAAACGTGGAGAGTGGTCTCCTGAGATTCCGACTTCTCTCAACATACTCGTTGTACATCTCAGTGACTGGAGACGATTGCTTGCTGCTGCTGAGCCTTGATTCTCCAATAAGGAATAAGACTATAAAATTCACCACAATGAAGAGGCACTTGGGGTTGTTAAACCCCGACCAAGAATTTGGAAGGGAAATAAATAACAAATGTTTGATAGTGTAGAGAGAAGGAAACGAATAAGAGTATGAACAAAGCAAACTGCATGTCACTGCAATAAGAGCATGAACAATAAGACTGTAAAGAAATTGATTACTCTTGTTGTAGTTCTGCTTCTTCTTGTAGCATTTCATGGCTCGAAGCTTTTCAGCCTTGATTTGATCCATTAATTCCTCAAATGGAAGTATGAGGAATTTAGAGGGATAAGTTGTATATATTCTGATATATACCGTGAGGAATTGTATTCACATCTGACTGAACGTATATAAGGTAAAACGAGGAGTTATATATAGTGAAGTGGGGGTGGGGGGTTGGGTGGGGGGTGGGGGAGGTGTTATTTTGGTTAATTTGTGGAATTCAAGGCATGCATGCAACTTTATAAAATTATTGTTAATGTTTCTTATTAGTTTTGAGTGTGGGGGTATGTATTACTTTATGAAAAGCCATGGCAGATTTTGAGAATGTCTTGAAAAATGCTAAAGAAATTCTCTAAAAATAAGAATCTTTTTGGATTTTCTGTCACCTCATATTTTTACATAATATTTGTAATGTTGGCACATAAATTAAAGTTAATTTGTAAGGTGACACATAATTCATTAAAAGTTCTACTTTCAAAGAGTCTTATTAGTATTTCTCGTGTGTTGATTTGGGTGCTCTTGTTTTCCAGCCTCCGAATAGCCTTTCAAAATTCCTTTTCTGGAGTGGTGTGGTGTTTGATGGTTTTCAACTTTTCTCTTCTGAGGTAAGAAACGTACATTTGCATCAGCAACGATTTATAAAAGTTAGCTACTGGTTTTGCAATTCGATGGGTGGTTTTGTCGCACTCGTACGTCCATGTTACATCAGCCTTATTTTATTCTTTATAATTAGGGTTTATAGAAATTAGAGAAAAACAATATAGCTTCCTTCCTGAGCATTAACCATTTTCTTAATCTATGCTGCAAAATAAATGTAACTAAATACACTGTATACACACACACACACACACACTATGCGTATGCATGTACGCAAGCATGTCATGACTCGAGGTGGCTTTTCTCTTTATACATTAGCCCATCCTTGATCTTTTTATAAAGTACAACGGAGGACCTCAAAAACAAAACGAAGCATAAATTTAATAAATCAAAACATGGCTTTTTCTCTTTAAATATGCTCATCGATTTTTGTATAACATTTACAAAAAAAATTAATGCGTTATTTTTCTGTATTGCTTAGTATCGTACAGTGATTTAAAAGGTAGTAAGCACTTGGAGTACTTAGACTTCTGCCATAAAAAAAGAGCTTGCCATTCCCTAATTAATTATATAGGGTAGGCGCTGGGCACTGAGGAGAGATCAATATATACGACATTAATATACCCTAGTATATGCCCCAAATGCCTTTTTTTGTTGCTTTTTTGCCCTCAAAAGTTGATATGCCAACGGCACATGTGTTGAATGAAGAGAAAAAGCACTTTGTAAAGGAGCTCGGGGACGACGTCGTAGTCAATAACTCAAAACAAAGGAGTTCAAAGATTGACAAAATGGAACTGGAACGTATAGTTTAGTCATGACATTAACAAGAATTAGCATGATCAATTAGCTTAGTTTGATCAAATTGTTCTCTGTATGGTTCCAGATATATGGAGCCCTGTAGAAAATTAATTATGAATATTCTTGAAGCGGCTAGTGCTCTAAAAAAAATAAGGGTAAAAGGAAATCACCAAAGTCCAAACCTACCTTCCACAAAGAGGGTAGGAGAGAGTTATTGAGGTGAAACGCTTTATAGTGATTAGAAGGAAGTCGACATTCATTTTGAAACTAATTGATAAACATGCATACATGTCTCTTAATTTTTCGATATGAGACAATACTATTTTAAATTTTACACGATCATCACATACGATCAACGTTTGAAATATCCTGGATATGCTCGATATTTCCACGAAAATATCTAAAAATTCAGGGAACGATATGGAAAGAGGGGGTGAAGACTTTACACTATACATCCACGATATTTCCGGAAATCAGTCAATTTCCTAGATATTTTCGATATTTACAGAAAATATCTAGTGTTTGAAGACAATTTGCAAAAAGTTTGTAGGAAATATCCATGAGCCTATCCATTCTTTATTTATTTTTTTATAGAAAACTTCATTTTAATCCTTAAAAAAGATGAGTTTTAGACTATAACCTTGTGCAAGATTAAAATCCAATTTTAGTCCCTAGTACATTTAATCATATCATTTATTAGTTATATTTTGATGTTTTATTTATCTTTTTTATTTTTATTTTAATGTATTAATTACATTTAAATTTAATTTTTATTTCATTCATCATAATATATTTTAATGTCTACATTTAGGGAACTAAATTTTTTATAATATATATTCCAATAACAATTTTTTATGTTCTTCATTTAGGTACATTAATACATTTGAATATTTTGGTATATCCATCGGTACAAACATATAAATACATTGATTCAATATAATGCATTTCGTTACGTACATTTTGATACACACATTTGAGTATTGACTTTTAGGTACACTAATTCAATGTATTATATTTCGGTACATACATTTAGGTATGTACATTTTGGTACATACATTTAGGTACGTACATTTTGGTATTGACATTTAGGTACATACATTTCGGTATTGACATTTAGGTACACTTATGTATTTATATATTTTTGTATCACAAATTTCTTTTGATATTTTCTCATTTACATTCATTCATAATTAAAAAAAAAAAACTAAATATGTGCATATTAATAAAATTAAAATTTAATGTGGAGAGATTAAATAAAAATACACATTAAATAACAAAAATTGAATGTAAATTTTGATAAAAGTACACTTCAAGGGATTAAATTGAATATGTAATCTAGCACTAGGTTTTTTTTTTTTTTTTAATCTCTTACAAGGACTAATGTTCAAAAACCCTTTTTTTTTAATTTCTTTCTTTATGGTATTAGTTTACTTCAATAAAACTTGTACTACGTCATGACAAAAATTTCAATTAAGTTATGTATAATTTATTCTTTCTAGTGAAATGCTTTATTTTATTACTTGTCATTATAAGGAAGTTTTTCTTCTCACATATCGCATACTTATTGTTTACACAATATCTAATCATTAATTCTTAATTCGTAGGTGTGTTGTGGTTTCATATGACATTCCCTAAAAAATAACTTTAAATTTTCATGTTTTTGAGCAAATTTCCATCATTTCCATCGAAGGCAATCAATATCGATATAGATATACGATATATCCATCAATATTTCCACAAATTTGCCTACTGATATTTCTATTGATACTGATATTTTAAATACTGCATACGACAACACTCAAGTCAAATATATGATCAATACATATTGGATGATGTGAAGTATGTGTGCTGGCTAGTCGTCGAACTTTCACAAGTGGATCGATCGATCAACTTGTTCTTATACCACAAAGGGCTAGTTTGGTATTGTTGTACTTAAAAAAAACAAAAACAAAAAAAAAAACAAAAAACAGTTTTTGTTGTGCTGTAATAATTAACAGCTATAAAATAATGTTACTGAGTGTTTGGTAAACACCTTTTTGTAAAAGTGCTTTTAACAAAAAAAAAAAAAAAGTGTATAAGTGTTTGGTAAATTTTTATATAAATTGCTTTGAGTATGTTAAATGACTAAAAATGATATGGCCATTAATGTGATATAATAATTATCAAAAAAAATAATGTGAGGGGCAATGATTGTAATTTTGTAAAATATGTGGGGGTATACTTAATATTTGAAAATTTCATTAAATGGGTAAAAATATTTTTTTAGAATCATGGTAAACCCTGCTTCTGTTTTTTTATACTTTTCTACTGTCATTGACCACAATTTATAATATAAAAAAAAAACACTTTCTTTGTTTTATCAAATATATTTGATGTTTTAAATTTTTTCATAAGTTGTTTTTTTTTTTAAGTTCCAAATCAGCCCAGAATTTGAGATTTCAACCCAAAATTAATTGAAAAAGGAAATTTACTTTTCTACATAGAATAGCACCCTACTGACTCACACGGCATGGAGAGTGGCGGGTTTGTAAAGCAAGGCCATATAGGTAACTTGCGTTTGAATCTAATTAAGTACGCTTTCTAATATTTTATTTCAACATTATTCAGTAGCACCCTTCCCTTCTCCAAATTTTGAATTCTCCATGTACCATATTTGATTGTTGACCCATATATCTGGCAATGCATATTCATATAGAGCAAGTATACGCTTGTTGCTCCTTTTTTATCGTCTTTTGGAACCCAAATGTTCAATGCATAGGCATCTGCTTTTTACAAAATGGACGGCTTAGAGATTCTCCTAGACTCCTACAAAATAACTTCCACTTCTTACCAGAGAGAGAGAGAGACACACACACACACACAAAGTGGAGTCCATATGTATTTGGACGTGAATGAAGCTTCACAGAAGGACTCAAAAGCATTGCTTTTGTCTCCACAACTAGAACCATGCATAGTATTTTGCAGCAAACCAAACAGGGGTGTTAAAATTACTTTCTTCTATCAACGTGGAACATATAATTGTAACATGTGATCGAATAATGAGCTAGCTAGATATCTTTTCCATTTTATATTGTGGCAGATATTTATAGACCGACTTTAATAGTATAAGAAAATATACTGATGCTGTTGTATCCTTGATATTTATTACTAGATGTGAAACAACTTTTGTAACCCGAATTCTTGACTAAGAAATATTCAGTCCTTGAAAAAAAAAATAATTGGTAACAACGAAACAAATTTGCCTTAAGGATTAAGAAGTCTCCAAACGTGGGTTTATTTGGCACCCTCAAAGCTCGAGCAATCAAGCAAAGCAGTTCCGGCACCGATGATTTAATTTGAAAGATTAATTTGAAGAGTTAAAAGATAAACACACTGTATAGAATTGAAAACAAGGTAGGTTTTGAGAATGTATTCATTTGGGTGCTTTTGTTTTAGGGTTTAGGGTTTCAATTTTCCTCTTCTGAAATAAGAAACTTATATTTGCATCACCAAACGACTTTATGAAGGCAAGCTGCTGGTTTCTGCAATAGCATAGGTGGTATGATCGTACATGTACAGTGTACTCCGTGTGACATCAGCACTTTTAATTTATTTTTTAATTATTAGGGTTATTGAATCAAAGAAGAACAACGTAGCTTCCTTCCCTATGCTGAAATCATTTTCTTCCCAGTTCCCACCCAGATCCACCATGCTTAGCTCCAGATTGTTATATTTCTGAATAACTTGGTGCCAGAAATATGGAGTCCTGCAGGAATATAATTTGAAATTCTTCAAAGAGTGTGAAGAAGCTAACTAGTAAGGTGAATGCTTTTGCATGTGGAATATTAATTAGTGGTGGTGTCTGTAAAAGCAAGGCTACTCAGGCAAAACCCAACATTGATTGTTGACCCATATATCTGTCATGCATATTGATGTACATATCCAAATTAATAAGCTAACTGTTGTAAAATTGATGGTGTATGCAGTGGAATAAATAAATAAGACACAAAATTTACGAGGTTCCTCTACAGTCAGGATGACTGGAGTACGTCCTCTAGGCAGTAGTGGTGCTTTCATTATAATCTGAAATAATAAGATTACAAATATAACTCTCTCTCTATTATCTCCTCTCTTTTCCTCTCTCTACCATGAGCCTTCTGGCTTCTCTCTTCCGTTTTTTTTTCTTCTATCTTTTTTATTCTCTTCGTATCTCCTTTTATTTATAGGCAAAGCAGGAGCACCAAAAGCAAGCAGTGGCAGCTTCTAGTGGAAGGACATGTAGAGTGGGATGAGTGGGATGTAATGGGTTGGCCATCCACACATTGAATGGCTCATAATATTATAACACTTCCCCTTGGATGGCCATAAGTCTTCGATTGACTCGTTAAAACCTTGATCTGTTTTTGGATGCTCCCCTTGATGAGTAGTAACACATCTGTTGTACTTGTTGACTTTCCACGGGCTTGTTCTTGAAATGGGCTAGAGGGCCTTCTAGTTTCCTCCAAAGGTCTGAATTTACTTTATTTATCTAGAGCTAAATTTGATTCAAGGGTGGTGGACATTTGATCTTGAATTGGACTTGTGATTTCTTCAAGATCCTTGGGACTTGTCTTTGAATGAAATGGAACCACGAGCAGCTCCACTTAACAAGTGATCTTTGGCTCCGTCGGGGATGAATCGGTTCGTGTTTTGTTGTGCTTGTCTCCAGATGCTTCAATGTATCATTTTCACTTGTCTTATATGTTCCCCTTGCAGAAGTGGTATTTTCCTATGTAGGTTTGGCATCTTCTCTTGCAGTATTTGTCCTCTGATGCAGGAGTAGAATGCAAACCTTGCATTTGAAAGGTCTTTCAGAACATCACTTCTCAGCGACTCATTATGCTTGGCAGGTTCAGTGTAAATAGCCAACATCATATCAATAGTTGAAGATGAGTACTCGAAAGCAATGCAAGGTAAGCAACTAGGCAAATGTTTCGGGCAATCAGTTCCAGATCGAGAGCTTGATTCCATGTGGCGACTGATTGCTCACTTTCTCGTTGTCCTGCAGGTGAGAACAATGATAAAGGAAAGGACATGGAGATTGCATGATATAAGATACTCTTACTCTCGTCCCTGATGATATGAAATACTCTTGCTGTGGTGTGACTTGTGTGAAGAGGTATCATCGGAGAGGAAGAAAACTGAGTATTTCAAGATGCTTTGTTGAAGATGCATTCTCGGAGAGGAAGAAGAGTTAGATATTTTTGTAGGTCTACTTTTTTATGGAAGATAAAGGTCGACATATATAGGGATTTTCCAATAACAGGTAGTGGTGATGTGCCTTTACTCTTATCAGCAACTGTGGTGTAATTAGAACAGTAAGATTCACGCGTTTTCAATTTTACCAAAGATCTTTGACAAAGTTGCACGTGATATCCAAAAGCTGAGATTGCGTCTAAGAAATGTTGACAAACTTTTATCTTGAAAATTTGGCTTTTGAAATTCGGAGAGCGGTGTCTCTTCGATTTTTGAACAAGTGACCCTATTACCTTTTTTTTTTATAGATATATCAATTTTGTTCATTTACACTTAGAAAATTGTTACCAGCAGGAATTTCCTCTTCTTGCACTTCTGAGATTTTATCTGATCTCCTTTTTCCTTCATCATTTCTAAAAAATGGTTTGCCCATCTAACATTTGTTTAGATTGAGTCTTAGGAATGATACAGACGAGCCGCGTCAAGATAATATATGGCGCCCATCTTTCTTATCTTCTAATGGTCCTCTTACGGTTAGGGACTCTGTGATGAAGAATGACCTAACCGCTACAGTGGTAGCTAGAAATCTTCTCACTCCCAAGGATAACAGAATCCTTTCAAACTAGTCTGATGAGTTGGCCGTTCAAGACTTCTTGTCTTTCAGTATTCAGTATGCGGGCTCTGTTTCTAATATGGGCCAACGCCTACTTGCTCAAACTCACCAAGTTGAATCATTGATGGTTGAGGTGGCAAGTCTTAAACAAGAGATTAGAGGGCTCAAGCATAAGAATAGAGTGTTACACATGCTTGCAAATAATTACTCGACGAGCATGAAAAGAAAGCTCGACCAGCTATTGGAATCCAAAGGTCAGACTCAAAAGGACAATCAGAGGTTCGAGTCTTTATTCCAAAGATACACATTGTCTCAGCCGTCTGGAGTTTCACCAAGTACTGAATCTCTAAATAATCAACCTTTGGTGCCTTCCCCTTTTGGGGTATTTTCGAGTACCGAGGATTCACATGAGCAACCTTTGTGAAGGTTTCCTCCTGTTTGCTTGTTTTAACTCATGTGTATGTAACTTCTCGGAGATATTAATAGATAAGCTTTATTTCATTCAATGTATTATGCCAAATACAATAAAGCATATACTTCACCAAGATGTGATACTTCTGGACCAAATATAAATTTATCTTCACCTTCACGAAGATAAATGATCATTCTTAGTGTCTAAATAATTTGAGTATTTAACTCATAATCTTCAATCCATATGATTCTTTATAAACACCATGGATAAGATTCGTGTTGGCATATTGTTAGATTCTGCAGTTCGAAACAATATCTCTCTCAACACTTTATAAACTTTCTAGACTCTTCAGGAGTCTAAATCTAATATTATCGAATCTTGTAAGAGATTTTAGTATGTTACAACAATATCGTAATGATAGTACTCACTAAGGCAATTTATACCATCCATTGGTATTTAAGTACATATTTTATGCTTTACCCTTCCAGGGTTTTCTTCAAGCAATCTGAATCCTTCAATGATTTTCTACACTTCATGACACATTTTCCTTTGGAATTTATACAGAGCAACTTGCTTCCATGTATATTTAAGGGATTTACTTATGGAGATATGTGGTGGGCGACTCATAACCCTTCGTATATAATTCTCCGTTCATATGAATTTGTTTATAAGAGCATAATTTCAGGTTTCAATTAGTAACCTTGTGTCATATTATGTGAGTGTAATTCACTGTATTACAAATGCCCATATGTAACCTCATTTGGTTCAACATCTTTTGGCTATTTGTATTATATACATATATATATATATATATGTCCATTTTTCCATGTTCTTATAAGATTGTAATGGAATTGCCTTTCTCCATTTTTGGCAAATAATGTTTCCTTTCTTCGACGAACAAAAGAACATGACTCAATATCAATACAGCTCATTGATGAATTTAGTAGTTACTTGTAAAAACCAAAATTACCATTAGTTGTCATCAATCATTGATCCCATATTCTCATGTGCATGCACATGCATAAAAGCTTTTAATTTCTTTGGATATCCATTGCCTCTTCAAGGCAATACACTATTTCTTCCAAGATAGTCATAATTTAAAGAATGCGGATCATAACCTCCTCTTGAGCGTTATAGAGCTGAGATTTTAATCTCCACTTTTGGGAGTTAAGTCATTGGAACCTATATGTCTCTCATGCTTCATGCATGAGACATCAACATTCTCATGTCCGCGGATTGTCCTTTTTTGGGACATGTATCCATACGGCGATTGTCATGCTTCCGGCATGCAACAGTTATGCTTTGGGAATGCAATAGTTCAGTAATGTCATATTCTTCTTCTTTCGAAGTACTGAACCTTTTGAATCTAAGGGTCTGCCATGCCTCAGGCGTGTAACAGATTTGCTACCATATTATTTTGTCCAACAGGAACATCAATTCATGTAGGCACATTTGCTGCAAGTATATGTGATTTTATTACTTTCGTTGCATCATTAAATGCATCTAGCATTTGATTTGCATATCATTGCATCATTCAATTATTCGCACTTTGTTTTTATATTGATTGTTTCATGAATCAAAATAAGACAAATTCTCATCGTTCTTCTGAAACGGTCTTTTTCATCATTCTTCTGGAATGATATTTTCTCATCATTCTTCTGGAATGATGTTATTTTCTTCCCCTAACGGCAGGAAAACTGTCTTATCAAAATCATAGTCTACAAGTCGTGCGGTAAACATATCCCCAGTTAAGGGTTCCAAATGTTGAATGATAGATGGTGAATCAAATTCAACATAAATTTCTAGTTTGCTTCAGGCCTCATTTTTAGTACATTGTGGCAGTGCAATAGGTACTTAGATAACATAATAAAAAACTCATACATGTGTAATGTTTGGCTGGTGCCCAAACACGAGTTGTACTGAGAAATATTGATGGTTGGTAACTGGTCTCAACCAAACTTAATAGTGAATTATGTATAATGATATGTTCACATGTAGAAAACTTGCAATCTTGTTTTCATGAGCAGAGTGCAGGTAATCAATTTCATCTGCTTAATAAATGCCTCTACTAAATCATTTTGAGTATGAACATGAGGAACATGGTGTTCAACATCAATGTCCGATGACATGCAATAATCATCAAAACTTCGAGATGTAAACTCTCCAGCAAAATGTATCATACATCAAGGAACTTCTTGTCTTTATTTAATAGCCTATGAATTGGGACTCTCATGGCCTTACAATTAAGTTGTGGCACTTCGGCTCTTCAAACTTAAGGTATTTATCAAAAAACTTCATGTCCGATCTTGAGGATCTAGGGACTTCATTCCTGATCTTTTTGCATGATGGAACTTCGGGTCTAATCATTTTATGTGATGAGGATCAAGAAACTTCAGGTTCTTATCTGATCAATGAACTTCGGGTCCAGTATGTACTCATCGTAACAAAAAGAAATACAATAAATAAATTAAAACAATATGCGGTAATTCCAACCATGGTGAATAAATTGTTTTTAAGTAAATAAGGCTTGTGACAAAGGCTTTGATTCAGCATCATTCATATAAATATCAAAGCTTTAAAGCAAAAAGTAATAATTCTACCCACTGTAAATAATCTGCTTTAAATAAATAAAACCTGTGATAAGGCTTTAAACCAACACCATGTACATAAATATGCCAAAACAGAAAATGCAATGATTAAGTCATTATCTTTTGTTTTTTTTTTTCTTTTTCTTGGTCTGCCATTTTCTTTTATTTCATCCCTTTTACTTTTATTATTATTTCACAGTTCGAAGTCATTTTAGTTATCCAGGAAATAATAGTAAAACTAAGTTCCAATTGGTGTTCCTCCTTTGGTGAGTTTCGAAAAAATTGAAACGGTTCCCATAAATTTTGGAGCTAAGAGTGTCTGTAACTCAGTAGTACAAAGATTTTATGATGAAATGAAAAGATTTTCTTATCTGTGAGATTCCAGGCAACATAGGTGAACAAGATTTGTGGCGTTGTGCTTTCCATTGACACGAGAACTTCTCGTGATGATAACGTGTTGTAAAATTGACGGTGTGTGCAATGAAATAAATAAACAAGACACAAAATTTACGAGGTTC
This sequence comes from Pyrus communis, assembly GCF_963583255.1. Lineage (NCBI taxonomy): Eukaryota > Viridiplantae > Streptophyta > Magnoliopsida > Rosales > Rosaceae > Pyrus > Pyrus communis. The sequence goes on along the minus strand of NC_084806.1, from coordinate 7,322,618 downwards.
CTCTACAGTCAGTATGACTGGAGTACGTCCTCGGGGCAGTAGTGGTGCTTTCATTATAATCTGAAATATAAGATTACAAATATAACTCTCTCTATTCTCTCCTCTATTTTTCCTCTCTCTGCCATGAGCCTTCTGGCTTCTCTCTTCCATTTTTTTTTCTTCTATCTCTTTTATTCTCTTCGTATCTCCTTTGATTTATAGGCAAAGTAGGAGCACCAAAAGCAAGCAGTGGCAGCTCCTAGTGGAAGGACATGTTGAGTGGGATGAGTGGGATGTAGTGGGTTGGCCTTCCACACATTGAATGGCTCATAATATTATAACACTAACTGATTTCCTTACACCTTTTTTATCTGTATATGCACACTATTTATTTATAATCTTTTGAATTGAATAAAACTTTTACTTGAAAGTGAGATATTTTTTAGTATACTCCAAAATATTTAACCGTTAAATGTTTGATCAATGATACAATAAATAAGATTTAATTGCGAAACATATAGAATACTTCATAACACCAAAAAATATTCCAAGAAAGCAAATGCAATAAAGGCAGTTGTTTTTTTACCAAATGGACTATCTAACAGATTTCCCTATAAAAGAAGGACAATGTTATTCACATACTTATTTTTAGTTCTCTCACACACCTTCTCAATTTCCGGCCATCGATTTAGATGAATTGAAAAAGATCAATGACAAAAAATTTACAAGAATGTACGAGAGGTAAAAATAAGTGTGTAACCATCAATATCCTAAAAGAACTTCCACTTGTTACCTCTCAAACACGGAGAGTGAGAAGGAGAGAGTGGAGATTATGCAGCATGCAGCAAACTTAACAAGGGTCTTAATTGTTTTCTTCTATCAACTTGGAATATAATGACATGTATTTGATCAAACTTAAGCTGTTTTCCATCATCTTTTCATATGTAGTTTGTACCGACTTACGTTTTGTTGCAAATGCATCCGACACAGAGATTGATAAAAACTTTAATAACTCTAATTCTTCACCAACCATGTCCTTAGTTTAATAATCACTTAAATGAAAAAGGGGTACCATATTACTTTTTTACTTCAATAAATCTAAGAAACTACTCACTATAAAAGAAAATCTTCATAGCAATGAGCTTGTAGCTCAACTAGTTAAGAGCATTCTATTTTAAGCAAGAGGCACTGAAGTCTTGAGTTTAGGGGGCTTGAGGTCCTAAGATTTCGAGTTTGAATCTCCTTGCCCCAAAAATATCTCCATAATATTGAACAAAACAAACTAAAATTTGAGATGTAAAAGAAAATTGAAATGAGTGACAAGTCGAACATTGGAAAATTTCATACTTCCTCACATTTTTTTTATTAAAACCTCTTGTTATCTTATTCCTAACTGCATTTTGGAAATCGTTATCTTTAATTCACTTAAACCTATGTGTGACAAATGAACAAAAAAGAAAATCAAGTTCAAAGACGAAAATCATTTCACTAGAGATAGATCTGATTAAAATCCCTAACCTTTTACACTAAACAAGTAAACTACTTTCACCTCAGAATTAATATAAAATACTCACATTATTTTCGTGTTGCACTACATCACCATCACTGAAAAAAGCCATGGGAACTGAGAACTCTTTTCTTTTGTCATTCTTTGGTCACAAGAATCACGTTAAACAAATTTGCGTAAAAAGGTTGAGAATTCTTTAAACGCGTGCTTAATGGCACAAAAGGCTCCTCAAAGCAGAGTTGCATAGAGAACTACATTTTCTCATAATTTTTGAAGCATTAAAGTAAACCCAGAAAGAAGAGAGAACAAATGGGAGTCAATTCTTTCATTCAAATGATAAAAGCCAGCTTAAGATACAACAGAAAGGGACTACTGCTTCAGCTTGGACGAAATAGCGTCGAGCTAAATATCCACCCGAAAGGAAATGAAAACACTCAACTACGACAACAACAAAAGCCGGTAAAACCATTGCGAATACTAGTAGAGGGTGGCTCAAATGCAGGAACAAAGCCTGCAACTTGCAGTCGAAGATAACCGATTGATTCTAGCTAACAAAAAATTGAATGCTAAGCAATCAAATTCTCCTTGTGACGATTCAGAGAAGAATCGGGAGAGTTAGATTGCATGCCAAACACTAAGGGAACGAATAAATAGAACAACTACTTCTAGCCAATCTCTCTAAAGCCACAAAACTGCAGGACGGCCCTGGCCCTCATCAGAGTACCACCGCGACCTTCTCCTGGGAAATTAATGACAAAGGATGGGCAATGAGGGGTTCGTAGTGATCAGCTCCGGCGCCACACCAACCTGTACAATAAATGTTCAGAATTATAGGTAGGCTGAGAGTGGTAATGAACAAAATTAATCAACTGCCTAGAAATGTATTTTCAGCCAAAGATCTTTCTTTTCTTTACCTGTTCCTTTCATGAAAAGAAAGAAGGGAAGTTCACAAATTTGACTCCTTGGTCGGTGGGGAAGGAAGAAAACGCAATTCTCTTCATCAACCATCGCATCCGAACCATGTGCTTGAACCTGCAAGAAGATGAGTTTCAGACAAGAATGCTTCATAAGACGATGAATAATCTGGTTCATGCTCAAAAACTTCACCAATCTATACTTGCCAGTATCCCGATGTTGACATAAAATGGAAAAATTATCAAAGGCATAAAAAACAGGTTTAGCCAGTGTACTAATACTAGAACCGAGAATAACTATCTTTTTCCGCCTACAGCAGCATATAGAACACCAACAAGGCGGGCGGTAGCTTTTGGACTCAAAACAGAAACAAGTGTTGATGATTCCACGCTAAAATCTTAAAAATTACGATGTAGGAAAATGCAGAGTCTTCAAATATCAACTCAGCTTTCCCAGGAATTGGTGCAATAAATCTTAATACAGTTGTACTTTTGAAATAATCATTTACTCAATGATTTTAGAGTGAGACTATTTTAGACACTCATGATTTCGAACTCAGCATTTACTCAATATTACGTTTAGAAACTAAGAGTAACTCCCACTACTTCGAAAAATTCAACAAAATTAACATCATAAGAGAAGAGGTGATATACAAACACGTATAAAATTATACCGATAGTGATGTGAAATTGCACTCATACACATTGCAAAAACTTCACCATTGCAAAAGAAAAAAAATGAAGAGCAACAATCAAAATCATTCCTTGTCCTTACCACATAAATCTCTCGCTTAAACTCTGTGGCAAGACACTCAATTGCAATGTCATCTCCGAAAGCTGCAGCATGACCTTCTCTGTTTTCGTCGATGGTTAATAAACCTTCCTCTGTGTATTGCAATGTGATGATGTCGTATTCATCATCCGGTGAACCAGAGATCGACATGTATTTGGCCCAACTTTGTCCATCAATCACTGGGATACATCTCTCCTTGTAAATGGACTCTGCTGCCAGCTCCCTACATTCAACAAAAACGAGAACAAAACACAAGAAATAATAAGACAATCGAACCCGACAACATAAATCTTTCCAAGAACTGAAATTTAACAAGAGCATACCAATGTCTGTTAATCAACCTTAATATACAGTCATGTGTTCATTATTTTCGCACAAAAAATCAAACTTTCAGACAAGAAATCAAATTTTCAGATCTAAACGTAGGGAAATCAAACTCTTGTATTTAATCTGAATAAAATGTATTAAATTTTAAGAATAAAATCAAATTTTTGTTCTTACGCCTCCAAAGAAATGAATTTTTATTTTATTTTATTAAATTTCTAGATTAAAAATTTAGATTTCAAGGTAATGAAAAAGAACAGATCTGCGGAAATGTTACCTCTGCATGCCGAGCTGAAGAAGCTCGTCAACGGCGGAGTCGAGACTCACGCGCTCGTCTTTCTTGGCCAGCAACTTGACCTCCTGAATCACATGTATCCCCCACCCGGCCTTCAGATCAGGCGCGTACATATGTCCAATGGCGTCGTCTATCACCCGCTTCTCCTCCGAGGCCGCAGATCCATAGTCCTCCGTGAACCTCCGCACCGTCAACCTCCTCAGCTCCCGCGCGTCCAGCTCACGCGCCATCCTCATCGCCTTCTGCGACGCCGTGAACAGGCAATTTCCGTCGGACGACACCTCGCCGCCGTGCGAGAGTCTGAAGACCATCGACTTCTGAGGCATTATAGAGTCGTGATCCTCCGGGAGCTTCCAGAGCACCCCCTTCGTATGCAGCCTCTGGAGGTGCCGTCTCTGCTGCTCCTCCAGGCCCACCACGCTGTCCCATGCGGCGTCGTCGGTCGACTGCTCAACCAGATCTACAGCCGAGATTGTGTCCTCGTCAAGCGGCGACGCCTTGGGTGGGTCCCTCCACGGCACCGTCGGCGAAGGGCTTTGAAATGTCTCCGCAACGGCGGTCGAATCGCACAATAGTTTCCCCATTTCCTAACTTCTCCCTTTTCTTTTTGAAAAAAATTTCAATCTTTTTTCTTTATTTTTATTTATTTATTTTTCGCGATCCTCTTTCTCTTCCTCTCCAACGGAAGTTGCAGACGAAAGAGAGAGAGAGAGAGAGAGAGAGAGAGACAGGAGGGTTAACGGATAGATTTATGAAGCGCGGGACAATTCCAACACGTGGAAAAATCTGACGCGTTCAAGGGATATGCTGACCGAGGGTGAGGTACTAACGTGAGCCGGTGCGTGAACGTGCGCCAAGCCCAAGCATGATCCAGATTTAATTTTATTTCTTTCTTCTTTTTTTTCCCAAAAATACAAATTATAATTTATATGGAAATATTCGCCCACTACACGTTGGTGTTAGGTGGCATATGCTGCTCCGAAATTCCAATGTTTATTGGGGTTGGTGTAATCGTGTGGATGATCAATGAGGTCCCCGTCATTGTGGTCCAACCACTAATATTTCGCCAACTCAGCTTACAGTTTAGTGGGACCCAGTAGACTTGTTCATCTTGTTAGTAACGGTCCATTAACCACGTGGCATAGCTCTGTTCGTATTTTTACAACGGTTATTATGTCGGAGTACAAATCCTCTCCAAATCTGAAAAAAGGGAGTTTAAAGATCAAATGATCTGAATCGTTAAAATTTGATCAAATGGGTTATAAATATAAGGTTTATTTAAAAATTATAATAATGATAACTGTTGGATCAAATTTAAACGGTTCAGATTATTTAATCCTTAAGTTTCACCTTTTTAGATGTGAAAAGGATCTGTACTCATTATTTCGTCCATTGCCTGCCTCTCCTTTATTATTTTATTTTTACTTTTATATTTTTTTATAATACCGTTGTTTGGCGCGGTTGTTGACTGCGATGGGTTGGTGGCGCAAGAACGGTAAATAAGTTGGGCAATCAAATTTTATCAATTATGGTATCAAATTTCAATTTTTGTTGCTTACCATTTTATCAAGAACATTTATGGTAACCTTTATAACACTGACCAAAAAAATTCTGATTCTGATTAATGTATATTAAGTTTTTCAGTGCGTTAGCCATACCGTTATTTGATAATTATTTCTTGTGTTGCGTTTATATTTCAGCGTAAAATTGTATGACATTAGTAATATATAAAAAAGAATGAAGAAGTTAACATTTATGAAATTATTTAATGAGGAAATTGTAACAATAGTACATCAACTTTAACTCAATTCGAGTAATGATCCCTCAATTAAAAATTCATAATCATTGGTCTCTTAACTCCTCAAAACGTGCAGCTATGGTCATTTTCTTTAACTCTATTAGAACTTCTGTCAAAATGAGTCATGTGTCACACACATGAGGCTGAATCAAGGGGAAAATATAGAAAACTAAATGAGAAAATTTGTAGCAATGATCCATCAACTTTAACCCAACTGCAGAAATAGTCACTTAACTTTAATTCAATTGGAGTAATGGTCCCTCAACTGTAACTCAATTGTAGCAATGGTCATTTCAACATAATTTATATTGACAGTATCCTGACAAAGTTAACGAACATGATCATAGCTGCACATTTTTATGAGTTAAGGGACCAATGGTAATAGATATTTAATTCAAAGACTATTTCTTTAATTAAGTTAAAGTTAATATACCATTGTTACAATTTTCTCTTATTTAATCCATCTCAATTATAATCTTGAAAAGTTTTACATAATGGAACATGCAAAAGGGTTATCATCACTAAATGTCCGATTGGGATAAATATATTGCGCTGAGAACTGGGGAGGATATTAGAATAGGACAAGAATTGTTTGCCCTTCCACTTTCAGTGCTCTTCCGTGTTTTCTTATTTGTGTGGTCATAGTTAAACCATATTATTATTCATTTTTATCTTATTATCTCTATAAAAAAAATAATATAAAACGTTAACGTGGCTTAACCGTAACCACACAAAACAGAAATGCACAGGAGAACATCAAAAGTGTAAGGGCAGACAATCCTTATCTATTAGAATATACTTTCCCTTTCTAATTCTTTTTTATTATTATTTTTTCTTGCCCTTGTCCTCGTTCTTGCTTCACTTTTTAATGTATTCTAGCAGCTTTGGTGGATCAACAGTTCCCCTCTCTGTCGACGAATTTCAAGAGAAATAAGAACCACATTGGGATATTTCTTAGAAACTTTAACGAAAAGTTTTTTGGTATTGTTTATTTTAATGAAAAATCATATTTTTACATTAAAAAGTTAATCCTAATATTTTTCACTTTACTCTTTATTCTGTCATTATCGTTAAAACTCAAAATTTTCATACAATTTTCATTAGTTTTCCTTATTTTTTGCCCCTGCATTTTCTCCAAGTCTTTCTTAATATCATTTGCGCAATCTTCAATGCATCAACATTTTCAACACCACAAGTTCCACCTGAGCCTGCACTAATTTGCAATACCAACACTAAGATTGATGTCATGGCAAGAAATGAAAATGCTTAATGTAACGGTTTTTTCACTCACATATTAAAATAATATGCATTCGAAACTGAATATTTTACAAATTTTTTGTGCACTAACGCGAAGAATGCATGACCGTAATAACATACCTTTTCTCGCTTTTGGGGCTCTTTTTTCTCTTTGTTTTCAGGCTTGGATTTTGGGGAGATAAGTTCAACACAGCTGCTGTACTTCTTCTGCAATCTCTCTAAAACCTTCAAGGGGTCGGCCCTTTTTCCCCTTAACAAGCACTCTATGATTCGCGTAATCAACCACAACATCTTCGATGCCTAACGAATTTACAAAAATTATATATGCATGTAAACATTAAAGATGTATCCAACCAAGCACCTACAAGAAATAATTGGAAATTACCTTCAAGACCTCTGAAGCATTTGATAACCTTACCTTTGCATCCTTCACAATGCGTAAGTGCTTTCACTACAATTTCTTTGCTGGACTGAGTATTATTATTCTTCTCATTTTCTTTCTTTCCCTTTTTTTCTCCATTAAGCTCTGCCTCGCCTTGGTTTTTCTGTTCATTTTGGATGTTCTGATTATCTTTCCTCTAAACCAAAACAAAATTACACAAAAAATTCAGCATATATACAATATAAATTAGAAAAGCAAACCTCAATCACAAGCAAGCAACATGAAAAACTCATACAATGTGAGGGGTTTCAAGATGTTAGATATAAATTACAATGTTTCATGCATCTGGTTTTAATTATAATTAATTATGTGCCTTGCTTAAACAAACTTGAGAACAATTTCAGAAAATAAACATTTTGATTCCATGGTTATCTTGGACTACCATTATACCAAAAATAGATGATCTCTGCAGGGAAAGTAATTGGGTTTTAGTGCAAATGAGTTTCTGTTACCTGGATTCTTAATTGGACTTATATATGGATATATTTCCAGTCATTGGATTATTTAGGCTTAAAAAAAATAATAAATAAATAAAAATCTTAGTCCACTTATGCTTCTTTTTCCATTAGCAGTATTGCTCTTTTAAAAGTTAGGCTATCTGTAATGATCAGGTCATTGAGTTGCCTATAAATTGGTTAAGAGAAATAGAAGAAAAAAGTTATCTTGCGAATGATGAATATTTTTTTAAAGCTAGAAATTTGTCTTTATCATATTGTGAAGGTTGATTCTCCTTTGGTGGTCTCTCTCATTCATGGTTTCTTCTAGCCTTAATCATCCCCACTATGGTCTTGTCTCAAAGTGCAGAAGTTTGATTAAGGAGAACTAGAGTTGCAATTTGTAACATGTTCATAGAGAGAGTCATTTTCCAGCTGACGAGTTAGCCAACTAGGTTTAATGGCAGGATGGATTTCAAGAGCTTGCAGAGCCTCTTTCCTGTTTAGTTCAAACTCTTTTCATTGACTACTGTGAGGTGTTAGAGTTAAACTAGTTATTACTTAGTGTTTCTTTTCTCTTTTTCTTCCATGTTGCCGAAAAAAAGAATAGTTAGGATTACAAAGTGAAATTCAAATAAGCTAAGGCCTTAAACCAAAACAAATCTCTTTCATATATTAAGGATGGTGTTATGCACACATCTCTTCTTACCTTTCACATGTTCCTCTTAATTTTTGGGTCTCAGATCGAATAAATTGAAGAAAATTCAATGATAGAAATTAACATAAAATGTGTGAGAGGTAAAAAGAAGTGTGTGGATAATGCCATTCTATATTAAAGTTATTTTTACTCCCATATATGGAATGGAGATGTCATGATTTGGGAGCGCCCGGAATAGAGGGAATGTAAGGTATTGTGAACGGTAACATACATGTAAAAAGAGGTGTGTGAAGAATATCATCCTATATTAATCTTCTTTATTCAATGAATAATATTTTTGAAAAAAAAAATTACACCAGAACATAAAAGTTATTTTGTAAGAATAAATAAATAAGTAAATCTAGTCATGATGTCCATGACTTGAAACTGCTCCGGCTTCGCTAAAGTGATCATCATCTTCTTGGTTTCCTTCGCTGGAGCCAGTTTCTGATCCTTTGGGAGTCAGATATTCTACACCGTCGTCGTCTCCTTGGCTGGAGCCAGTTTCTCCTGTTTCTTTGGGAGTCGCATCTTGTTCATCTTTTTTCTCAAATGACTCCAAAATTTCACCTTTCTTGGTAGCATGATCCCAAAGGCGTTTGAGAACCTCTTTAATACTAAAATTTCCTTTCACCAGAGCTGCTGTCTTCACAAAAGGTTTATAGTGATGATCAAACTGTACATGTGATGGGTTCGCGTAATCAACCTCGGCTATTTTTACATAAACAGAAGTCGGACCGGCTGTCCTCTCATAATGTCCGAACTCGACACTTTCCACTCCTGAGACGTAGGACAAAAAAAAATTCAAAAGGTAGGACTGACAACTTCTGAAATTAAATTTCAGAAGTATGTGTGTGTGTGTGTGTGTGTGTAAATTGATGCATAAATTACCTTCCGCTTTCATGCATGCTTTCCTGATATCTTTCATACAACATTTACAGTGCAGGTTGATTTTTATCAGCGCACGTATAATAACCTAGAAAAATAAATTAGGAAGCAATCAGAGTAGACACTTGAAATATAAAAAAATTGTGTGGTTCAATTGTTACCGAAGCTACTTATAATTTTCTGTTTGCAAAATTGCGGTACTTTTTCATCAGCACGATCCCAAGTGCTTTTTCTTTTGGGTAACCACTTCTTCATGCTTTCAAACTCTTGATCTTTTACTTCTTTCTACTTTTCAGTTGTATGTTTCCTGTTTCTGTCTTTTTTTTTTTTTTTTACCTATTTAATAATGTCAGTTTCTGTAAAATTAATGCAAAATCAGTAATTAGTTTGGCACAATTGGTATGGCATTGAAATATGGATCTTCTTAGCACGTAAAATCAAAATTTAGAATTAATTGTGCAATCACATGTAATCTGGCATTAACATCTCATCTCAATAGTGCTTGCATGTAATTCTTGATGTCTTATGTATCTTATCATTCCCCTTCCTCCCTCATTCAATTTTTTCTTGTCTAAAATCAGTACACGCAATTTCCTTCATACTGTTGATGTTTCTTGAAAATAATTTCATTTACATAAGCATTTTAATCTATTAATACCTGCTTTGGCTCATCTTCTTTATCCTCCTTGTGTGCAAAGTTGCAAACTTCATCTTCAATATGAAGCCTAGTGGCGGCTTCTGGGGAATGGCAATGGAGCAGCTGCACAGGGCTCCCATCTGCAAGGGTCCCAACTTTTAATTATATATGTTAGTTCTCTATATTCCAAGAAAATTTCTGTATGCATAACTTGATTATGTACAAATTTGAAAAATATCCAAGTTACTTTTTATTTTGGAGAATACTGTATCTTTTACACACTTTCCTCTTAGTTAAAAACTTCATTTCTTTGACATATACATTTCTTTAAACTCGTCTATATCTATTGTTCAGTAGACGATATTGTGTTACAAAGTTGACCTTCATACTAAGTAAGTTTCGTACTTACAAATATACCATAAAAGGAAAGAAAAAAAAGTTTTAAACACCAAAAAAAAAAAAATGTCTTGGACGTAAAAGGGTCTATCTTAATTTTTGCAAAGTGCCTCCGAAATCTTGGAGTCTGCCTATTAACCCATGAAAACAACAGAATAATAGAGCAAAACAACCGCAATTCAGAAATTATTCGAAACCTATGCTTTATTTGATAAAAGTAAGATGGTTCGATTACAGCTTACATAATTTAAAAAATACCCAAAATTCTCTCCAAGTCTTAAAATGCAGATTTGACCTAATAATTGCCATTAGGGAAAACTCATATGTCACGTTAGAGCTGTAATTTTGATCGCCCCACTATTATGTGCTCAAATCATACCCAAGGTCCTTATTTTAGAAAACGTAAAACCTATTTTTCTTGGGCTTACATACGTATGGAACTCTTGCATAATCTAGCCTGCTAATTGTTATGCATCACATATTGTCCTTGTCTTTCTTCCGTAACCAACCTCTTTACTTTAACAATCTTGTTAGCCCTTCGGAGGCATTTGAGAAGCTTTTTATGACGAAATCTTCCTTCCACTGTCACTACTTTGTTCACCTGATCAACCTCAACACTTTCAACTCCTGACAGAGAAAAAAATTTAGAGGCAGGGAGTGACATATTTAACTTTTTTCAACTTGAATGCATGCTATACGTAAAACATTGGATATTGAAGTCGGATGTTTTACCTTTCGTCTTACTGCAGCATTTCTTGACATCATCTTCACAATGTCCACAGTGCATGTTGAATTCTAGCTCAGCAAGCAGGCACATAACCTTAAACAAATTATAACAAAAAAAAATAAAGTTAATTGTGAAACTAGCTGGCTACACAAATTAAATTGATATGCATCGAAAGCAGCACTAGTCATGCATGTTTTCGTGCATGGCAAAGAGAAAACCTCCTCTCTTAAGGGGACTTGGTCAGCTGTCCCAAACCCCTTTCTCTTTAGCCAAGTAAAGGCCTCCATGAGATTCTAAATTGTTGATCTCTTTCTTCTCTTCACTGTCTTCGTTTTTTGCTATTTAATCAAAGGACAGTTTGTAACAGGAATCAAGTGAAATTCTGTAACTGGGCAATTCAAAACAAGAATTAATCGTCCGATTCCTTAAAATCTTCCCCTGTAATCCTGAAATGATTTGCTGGTATATATGTGCATTAATTCTTAATTTTCATAAATTACACAACAAAAGGATAAAAATAAAATCAGGTATTTACGATCCAAAAGTGATTTCTCAACTTTTAAAACGATATATTTACAAAAACAAGTGGAGAATTCAAACTAAACACACAATGGCCAATTATAACAAATTAGTATCGAACTCGCCTTTTACAATAGTCAAATCTAAAACCTACTAGTTACAAATGGAGAAGAATGTCACCACACTTCCAATTAGATACTAGCTAGCAATACACCACAACCTCAATCAAATAAATAAACAATTAGTAAGAATAAATAACTACTAGACCGTGTACCGAATGACACTAAAAGGTTTCATTTCGTACAATAGACAACATAGTCTTGTTTAAACCTTTTAAAACATTCGAAATAACTACCTAAAATTTTGAAAATTAGACATTTGTTAGGTCATTGGTGTTAATTGAGAATTTTACCAACATTAAGTTATGACGTTACCAATGTGGACACATACAAAAAGTTGGTTTTCACTAATCTCTACCTTTGGAGCTTTAATCCCACAAATCGACCTCTTTTAGCCAAGTTAAACCGTAATTGTGCTTAGCTAAAATGTGTTGTTTTGGAGATTAAACCTCCATAGATGACTTGAGAGTTAAAAGACTCTTTAATACGTGTCCAGCTATCACTTAACGCTATTGAACCTAACATATGTTCATTTTTCGAAACTTTAGATAGTTATTTAAAATGTTGTGAAAGATTAAGACCAATTAAGAATCACCCAAAAATTAAATAGTTAAACTTAACCATAAGCCAAAGCATATCAACTCTAATCAACATCACTAATCTATTTATAATTGAATTATCAAAATTTGGGATCATCAAATTAAAAATCTCGATTCATATTTTGTTAATTACTTCGTTTTCGGATTTGATATGGATCAGAATCGGATCCACCATACTGGTCGAACTTATTAATCCCAGCTAATTGTTATGTTGGGCCTTGGGCCTATAGTACCGCAAAGACAAGGAAAAATACGAAAAGAAAGATCGTCCCACACCGACTTATCCAAACGGCCACATGGCCGTATTTTCCGATACGTGTTAATCCTTCACTGAGTCACGTCGGCAATGCAGCCAAGTGTCTTGACGGTGTTACTACACGTAAAAACACAGGAGGATACTCTGCAGTGTAAACTTTCACATATTTGCTCCCACCGTTTCCTTCGTCTTTTCATTCGGAGACCCTTTCGTTTTGGCTTTCAACCATTCATTTCGTTTGCTTTCCTTCTCACTGATCCGTCGTACCTTCAGTTAGATCTCTCTCTCTCTCTCAGTAAGTTTCAGTTTTCATTAATTTCAAAGAATAATTTTCATTCTTTTTCTGGGTAAAATTTTGTTGTTGTTGTAGCCAGTTAATTTGTATATTTGCATTTCATTTGCTTTTGTTTATCCGATCTAACATTAATGATTAAACAAGTTTCATGGAGATCAACGATTAATCGAATTAAATCCTATGTTTAGAAAAATAATGATTAAGATTAACTAAGTTAAATCCTTGCTAGTTTGAACAATTTAAACTGGTATGATTAATATTGTCAAATATTTTTCACCTTGGATATGTTTGATTCAGATGATTTAGTTCTCTTTTGTTTATGTTTGGCTTTTTTCTTTTCAGGTACGACACTAATTAACCCTTGTATTATCTAGCTAGGTTGATTAGTACCCAATTAATCACCTTTTGACAACAAAATTTATTGACATCTCGATAAAGAAAAAGACATGTCAGGTGTGTCCCTTGCTGTGGCTCCTAGATCAGAGCCCGACACAACCACTACAGCCCCTGGATCCAAACCCCAAGACAAACCGCTCCACCGCCAACCGCACCAGCAGCCTGCTGTTGGCGGTGTAATGGGCTCATTGCGAGTAATAGAGCTCCAACTCGTGGCCTTCATCATGGTTTTCTCAGTCAGCGGCCTTGTCCCGCTTTTTGATTTGATCTTCCCGGCCTTTGCCTCCGCATATCTCTTGGCTCTGTCGCGCTTGGCCTTCCCTTCTCATGGTCCCGTCAGCTCTAGCTCTCGGGAGATTTTCCAAGGCAGCAGATTCTTCAGGTTTTACGTGGTTGCGGGAACCACAATCGGGCTCTTCTTGCCGCTTGCATACGTATTGGGTGGCTTTGCGCGGGGCGATGAGCACGCCGTCCGCTCGGCAACGCCTCACTTGTTCTTGCTCTCGTTTCAGATTCTCACTGAGAATGTGATTAGCGGGTTGTCGCTGTTTTCTCCGCCGGTGAGGGCATTGGTCCCGTTGCTTTACACTGTCAGGAGAATCTTTGTCATCCTTGATTGGATGAAAGATGTTTGGCTTAACAAAACTCTGCCAGCCAATGCACAGTTTAAGGTAAATTATGGTGCTTGCGTTTTGGGAGAAAAACTTATATCGTACGTTCTTGCCCCATGACCATTCTTACAGTTAAAAGATGTGACTATTATATGATGGCACATGCTCAAAACGTGATAGGAACATCTTATGACTATGTTGTTGTGCCATTATGCACTTACACGTAGGACGAACATCTCCACATAGGATTTTCTCTTGTTTTGAACATTTGGTTCTTAATTAATTTTCTTGTTTAGTGCATTGGCTAATGTTTACTGATTGATGTTATGTTGTTGTAGGATGTTGCATGGTTTTGGTTTGGGAGGAGCCTGGCTGTAGCCAACTTCATATATTTCTCGATCAACCTATTCGGGTTTTTGATTCCTCGATTCCTTCCGAGGGCGTTTGAGAGATACTTCAAGGAGAGGGATGAACTTGAGTCCAAGAGTGTAGAGGACAAGCGCTCCGCAGCAGCAAATAAGTTGGAACCAGTTGCAGATAAGAAAAGTGATTGAATTCGGGTTTCTCCCTCAGTCGTGTAGTATGATGTTCGGGTTTCCTTGAAAATGGGTATGTGTAATGCTGCTCCTGTATGCATGGATCACTGATCTATATCATCACATCAGTTTGCTTTTTTTAACGTTTGTTAATGTTGTCTCACTGGCCGAGGTAGATATCCAAGTAGAAGTGCAAAAATCGTTCATTTTAAAGTTCCAATTTGTATTGCAGTCTACCAACAGAATTTATTGCAAGTTTGTTGTTATTCGAGTGTCTTTCAATTCAAGGAGATCGATTGCCAGTAGATCAAGTGACCGTAACGAGTTAAAGAATCCCTTTTAACAACATAACGTGGAAGATCACATGCGAGTAATTGTTTCGATTTTTGGTAAATCGGGTGGCCAGTTCATCCAACAAAGTCCGAAAGGACAACCTTATGCAACAAGTAAAATTTGATTCACAAAGCAAAAATCCTTGAAACTCGAGGGAAATATCGTATTTGTCGTGAACGCCCGAAAATCATCGACGACCAACCACTTGAAGGGAATAAAAACACCGTATATCAGTGCGTTAAGGCGAGCTGAATTGAGAGAATGGTCTAAGACAAAGCGACAGTGGAGTCCTAAGATGGGCGATAACAAGTTTGTGGGTCGGAGACGATAGCCAAATACACAGCAAGCGAGTGACAACAAGGAGAAAACCAACAGATCCGCTGCGAATGCCAGTGAGGAAGTAGATGAATTTTATGAGAAGATCTCAAGCATTAAGCTCCAAAACCTCGGGAAGTAGGCATGAAGCCGTAAATAGGAGGACGTGTACATCTCCAAAGAAGGTTTGATAAAACTTTTTGCATTGTGAAAAAGTTTAGGCAATTCGGATATACGCAAAAGTGATTTTTCTGAGCATTTGCCTCACCAATTGTCTCATCCTTTGGAGTCACTAGTTTTTTTTAGGCAAATGCACCCATTGGAGATGCTTGAGCTCCTTCAACACTACCCATGGTGCGTGGGTGACTATCACCATCAACTCGAGTTCTCAACACAGAGGGGGCCGGCGTAATTGCAGTTATGAGTATACCTAACGCATTTCAGTTGACTGTTACAATTTAAGTGAACCAAAAACGATAATACTCTATGCACACCTTGTGCGGAACCGAACTCTCCATGCACATCTTTATTTATTATAGGCCATTGAAAAAAAAAAAGACACACTATTGTGACATCATATTTTCATTGTGACCCTCATGGCGAGAAGTTATTAATTAAATCCCCATGTGAGCCTCGTCAACAATTGAGGTCGAAATCTAACCTTCCGTTAGTATTTCATCAAAAAAAAAAACATAGGGTGTATCTCACATGGATAGGTTAACTTGGTTTTTAGCAATTTGTGAGGCAACAACTGTAATCTAATTAGAGCTACCCACCTAGTTTATCATGTGCTTAAAGGATTGAAGTCATAAGAGATTGGGATAGTCTAGACTTGTAAAGCTATCAGGGAATGTATTTGATCGAATATAAAGCTGTAAGGAATCCTGGTATGAATAGGTTTAACTATTTTGATATGATAACTTTGGTTTGTGGTGATAAGGATATTTGTTTATACAATTTGATTAGGATTACATGATGGAAAGTAACCTAATCAAATGCCAACACTAAGGATGTATAATAGAATTCCTTGCATTCACACTGATTACGCAAAACAGGGAGAACAAGCCCATTGTTTGTTAATTGCATACAGTAGTGTTGAGTGTAGAAGAGCTATGGTTTTTTTGCTACAACGGCTTCACAAGGTTAGTGGTTAATTGTATTTGTGATTTGCTTATTTCTGTTATTAACTATGTTATAAGAACAACTCCTGAAACATCGATATTTCGGTACAGATAACTCTTTAATAGAGAAAATCATCATCGAAGTCAAATCCTATCACATTGTCGTTCATCATGTTATTAACTTGATGTCCACCAGTAAATAATTATACCACAATCTATCATAGTTGTCATTAATCAAGTCATGATCATGATTAGTAATTTAGTGGCATCATTGGTCATCATCTCATTGTTTCCATCACAGGGCAGCACAAAACTAGTGCTTGTACTCAGGCAACAACTTTGTAGTGTTTCTCAATCTTGATCAGGATTTTTTGCATCCCAATTCTTCTCTTGCTCTCTTGTTTGCCGACTTCTCATTTAATTGATCTTGGGTCGAATTTGAAATTGAATAATTCTTTCTTGTTTCCACACCTAAATTCTTCCTAAGCGGCAAAGAGCCACCTTTCGGGAGGCATATTTATGAACAGAACCAGCACCAACAACTTCACTGTACTCTTCCGAGGGCCAGTCACCATCGTTTCACATCGATCTGTGTCTTAATAGCTTTTACGTTCAAATTTTTGATTAGCTTAATGGAATAAATTAGTTACGAAGTTGTTATTTTCGATATTTGAATATAAGACTTCTCTTCTATAGGTTAAGAGAAATACACAAAATGGTAGTACTAAATGTCTAATTTTTGTTTTGTTAATTGAGTTAATTGGACTTAGGCCTTAAATACGTACCATACAAGAGTTTTCGAGCTTGAATAACTAAGCCGAGCTCAAGCCTGCGGCATACCTCTCATTGTCCTGTAAAACATTTCGAGCTATTCATGAGCTTTCCGAGCCAAAAATACTAATGCTCAAATTTAACTTGTTTCTTAATTAAGCCAAACTAAGTTGGGTTTGGTTCTTTCATGATCCGAGTTTTGATGACTCAAGCATGAGCTAAATCTCTTAGACCAACTTCAATGGTGGGCTGAAAATCAAATTACTGTTCAAAATTTCCCTCCAAACCCATTCCAACCCAAGGAGAAATTTTGGGCTAAATGCTAAATGCTAAACCAATGCCAAATTTCCGTCAAAATTTAGCCCAGAAATTGTAGTGGACTCCACCTAATATTTATCGGAATTTAATTTTTTTAGATTAAAATGTTCATAAAATTAATTTACGATAGTCTACATATTTATTTAAAAAAAAAAATTAATTTAACAAAAAAAAATAGCATGAATTCATTCTTTAATAATTCTAGGCTAAAATTTTAAGCTAGAACGATTGGAGTTTTCTGAGCTAAAAATTAAATTTTTCGAACTAAAAAATTTGATTTTTAGCCCAACTATTGAAGATGCTCTTACGAGCTCAAACTGTTTGAGCCGATTTACAGTCCTCTTCCACCTCAATTGGCGCCTCCCATAGTACTTTTGGTCGGTTGGCCGCTCGTTCTTATCCTGCATACGGGGCTTAAATGACTATTTTACCCGTAAAAGTAAAAGTTACAGCGGGTGATGTGCTAGCTATATAGCTCTGTGGCAAAACCCGATCAAAATTTCAGATGTTGGGAAATAAACCTTTTCCTCCATATTCAAACTGCTATTCAAAACCCACGCGCATAGATATGGTGGCAACCAACTCTCCTTCATATTTGCTCGGATTGTGTTAAAACTAAAACCTAAATGTTTGCATACTTTGTTGGTTCCACTATCGTGTTTCATATATAGACATGGACATATTAGGCTAGCTATTGAACAATTGGAATGGTTTTGGAAATGGGGTTGATCCACATGTTTGATCATCTTTAGGCAAGATGCGAATTACTACCTTATGATCCACGTCTATATAATAAATGTTCTTTTATAACTTTTTAAGATGTTGTGTCTTTTAGGTTTATTTTCGTGTTTTTTACTATATCAATTGGCTTTAGTTATAAACGTTCAAATTGTACATGTCGTGCCAATTAATCAACAACATAAGTTGGTTTACAAAAATTTAAGAATTCAATTATTATCTCTTGCTCATTTTGGTTGTTACATGACAATTTACTATCTTTTTGGTCGTTAACGGTTAACTAAACAAAACTATTAATTCATTGTTAAAGATGATTATGTATTTTATGATACTCATCCATCGAAAATAGAAAAATTACTAAATTTTACATGTTAGTGAGGTGTTCTTATTTTAGTCTGCATTTACATGCAAAATTAGATAAAAATATATAATGAAGGTGTAGAGTCTTGCCCAGTATAATTTGATCTTAGTAGTTGCATCAAATGTTTTTTTTTTTTTGTACAAGCAATATACTGCACTAATACACTAATATATAAATATATATATATATATATATATATATATTTAAACCTGAATCATATTGAGTTGAAGAAAAATGTTATAACCATTAGAATAATCAACCACTTATAATCTTACCAAGCATGATATTAGATTCCAAATGAAGGTCATTCCCTTCAATACAATGTAACAAACGGGGTCTCATGGGCTACTACAAGTAAATAACATTTGCAATAACCAAATGGGTGTGTGGTTCTGGTTCACTACATTTTTGAAATTAAAATTTATGAATTGTTTGGGTGTAATTTTCTCTAAAAGAAGAAATGCCTAAAGGGTACGCGCCCCCGCGCGTAAAGAAAATATAGTTAACCTGAAAAACAAGGAACTGTGACCTCTCTCTGCGACTGCTGTCCGGCCTTTTCACAGCCCCACCCTCTCTTTCTTTTCAAAACCCAACCAAAAATAAATAAAAAATAAAAACAACAATAAAACCCTATCACTACTCTCTCTCTCTCTCTAATCTCTCTCTCTCTCTCTCTCTCTCTCTCTAAACCTTTCGCCTTTCCAAAAATCCCTCTACCTATTCACCAGCATCCCCCACTCTCTCATAGGCAAAACACCAAACACCATGAAGATAAAGAACAAAGGCAAAGTCCACCCATCTCCCTTCTCCTCCTCCGCCTCCTCATCCGCCTCCTCCTCCTCCTCGGATGGGTATGTTCTCTCCGTTCTTCAGCTCCTTCCAGCTGCCATTCTAGCTCTGGCCTCCGTCCTCTCTCTCGAGGACCGCGAGGTCCTCGCTTACTTGATTACCCGCTCCATGAAAACCACCCCCAACACTTCTTCTACTTCAATCCCCGCCGCCCAAGATCCCAAGAAAAAGACTTCCAAAAAAGGTTCTAATAAGTCTGCCAGCAACCCTGCGGCCGCCGCCCACCAGCCTCCGATGTTCGATTGCGACTGCTTCGACTGCTACAGAAGCTACTGGTTCAAATGGGACTCTTCCCCCAACCGCGAGCTCATCCACCAAGCCATCGAGGCCTTCGAGGACCACTTGGCCAACGGCGAGCGGCCCAAGAGGAACGCCAGGGGCAAGAGAAGAGACAAGATGGGCCATCGGGACTCCTCTAAAACGCCCGATGTTTCTGCCCAAAACGACATCTTTCTGGAAGAGAACGTGGCTCCAGCTTCACCGGAGTTTGTTCAAAGCTCTACTACCCCTGTGCTGCCTGAAATCGACGTTGTTTTCGTAGGTTCTCCTGAGAAGGCTGATGCGGTAGAAGGAAATGAGGGGAAAGTGGAAGACTTGGGCGTGGATGTTGCGGTAGCGCCGCAAGACACGGCGGATGACATGGCGGTGGTTTTGAGGGCGGCGGCCGCGAGCAACCACAGGGGTTTGGCAAGGAAAGTGCTGCCGGACGTGTTGGGCCTCTTTAACTCTCGTTTGTGGAACCTTTGGAGTCCGAATGTCTAAAAAAAGGGAAAAAGTTATAAATTTCTTTAATTTCTTTTTATTTTTCGAGCCTCAGAAAAGAAAAGAGAAGCAAGTGTTATATTTTTGGTGGGTAGGTTTATTTCTGCGCTCGAAATATAGGTATGTTCCCTACTCTCTCTAAATGAAAATGTTTATTTATTAATTTTTATTGTTTTTAAAGGGTTTTAATTTCCTTTTTATCGTAATATTTATCTCGTTGTTCTTTATTTTTGCTTAGGAATCAAGCTACAGAGCCTTTTAATTTGGTGGGGGGTAATTTTAATTGTTTGAGGTGGGCCAGTCGGGTTTGAGTTTTGGGGAGTTTAGCGATGAATGATTAAAGATTTAGGATTAATTAATTAGATTAATGTGATAGTGCTGCTTTTTTATTGGAGTTCTTCGTATTTGAATGTCAAAGTATGCGATTTTCTATGCTTCTCTTTTGATTCTTTTTGGCTGGAGTCCTCTCTCAATAATTCATCTCTTCCCTTCCTATTTATATTTTCCCAAGGCCACTACTAATTTAGGGTTAGGTGCCCTATCCCCTATGCTTCTCCGACAAATAAAGGCAGCCCTGAAACCCCTTGGAAATCCCAAAATGCCCTTTTCCCCTCCCTGTACCTGCAATCGGATACTGTCTCGTTTTCCAGGCTAATTTTGTCTTCTACTAGAGGGGCAATATCATTGTTATTCTCCAGATGATATTTTCATAAAAATCATGAATATGTAAAACGGCGTAACGTTCCGAACTATTAATACAAAGGTGCGTTTACTAATCCGTAATCAAATTGAGAGAAATTGAATTGATGAGGAATTGGAATAAAGGAGAATTGAAATGAGGTGGAGTCACAATTAGATTTCTGTTGAAGCTGATTACTTAAATGTTTTGGATTTAGAATATAAATGACATTAATTTTATAAAACTGTTTACTAATTTAGCAAAATTAAAATATAAATAAATATGATTACTAAAATATTTTTGTCCCAAATTAAATATTTTATATACTTTTTTAATAAAATTTAATATAATATATAATAGTAAGAAAAAAAATTTATTTAAAATTCTAACAATTCCCATGTTTGTTATTTTTAATAAAACTTGAATTATTTTACCTTTTTTTTTGTTTTTGTTTTTTTGCACTTTTCACTATTTACTCTTTAATGATTAAAAAACTCATGCGACAAAAAAAAGTTAAAAAACCCAACAAAATAGCGGGAGTCGGGAGAGGTTCTGGAACCTTCATAGTGCCACTTCCACCACAACCTTCTTTATTCTCTCCCCTCTGCATCCTCAATTGGCTTTTGTGATCATCTCCTGATCTTGTTCTATCGGCCTGAAAATCTCCTCCTGTTGGGTCATCGAGTTGTAAACAATGAACTCATTGTTGGCAACCATTCTTGGATTTCTCAACCCTTTGTTAGCCGCTCAATGCTATGTGTAAAAATGTCTGCAATCGAATTGGGAAAAAAAACCAAATTGTAAGTCAAGTTCCCATTTTCCCAATTCGATTCTCAGTGTACAAATCATAAGGTTTGCTTTTATCTTTATACTCCTCTGCATTTGTCTCTCCACAACTGGAATTGGATCTGCGGCTGTCGGGAGTTTGTTGGTGGAACTGTTGGGGTCGATTGGTGGTGGGTCTTGGCAGTCTAGGAGGTGGTGTGAGTTGATTAAGGGGTGGGGATGAGTGTGCTTTTAGTGGTTCAATCGTGATGAAGGGGCAGGGTAATTTCAGCAGAGAAGTCTGATTCCGGAAGTTGGCTTTCTTCCGGAATTCAAATACCTCCTCCAAGTTAGTAATTGGATTCCGGCAATATTAGGAATCTGATTACTGATTTTGGGTGAAGCCCACGAATATTTTCATTTCCAAAATTTAGTAAACGCTGGAATAACTTGGTGAAGAATTCAATTCCCCTTCTTCTACCTCCATTCCAATTTCGTAAACATGCCACAAATGTGTATTAGCTTTTATATTAGGCTAAATAGCTAAAATAGTTCCTGAGATTTGCATAACACATCACTTTAGTTCCTGATGTGTTATGCAAATCTCATGGACCATTTTGGCTATTTAGCCATTATATTACGATCCGCATCGTTGTGATGATGATGAACTCGTTCTAGTTCTACCAAGTCCTCGTCTTAATTATGATCCGTATAAATTTTGTGACATTACAGAAACAGCGAAGACATGGGTCGTTTTCTATATCGAAAAGGACACAGGCAACAATTAATTCTTTTGAGATTGAATTGTAGGAATTGTCTGGTTGTATTTTGTTGGCTTGGAGACGGACAAAGTTTGTGTTACAAACAAGTGGTATTGGGATAGAGAAATAGATAGGGGTGGAAATAATGTGACAGATTGCATTGAGTGAGAGAGGACCACTAGCAGTTGTAGTTTTAACTTTTGGGAGATTATATTCACACCTTTTAAATTACTTCTCCAACATCTTTTTAATTTATTAATATTTTTTACACGCCACTAACACTTGATAGAAAAATTAAAAAAATTAAAAAATTAAAAGAGTGAGAAGTAATTTAGAATGTGAATATAATCTCTCTAACTTTTTATCAAAAGGAGACAATTGGAACTGTGAGATGTGAGGATCAAATTTGATGTTACCAAAAATTACCCAAGATAAGTAGTCCTTGTGATATTTTTTTTTATTTTTTGAACAAATGATATAGTATCTACATTAAAAGGATGAGAGAGTAAGTTAAGTATCACAATGTGTTAACAATAATGGATTCAAATTCGGCTTTAACGAGAATCGAACCTAAAACCTCACGTATGATATTTTTTTAGAGGTGGCAAATCAATATACGGCCCAAAGCCGGCAGACTCTTAAATACAAATAGGTCTCGCAAATAATGATAAAACTCATCTTTAATAACGGTTTTTATCAATAATAAAATTAGTTTTGTGTGTTTAAATTATATTATTGATATTATCAAAATGTTCCTTGCTAAAAGTCCTATTCCATTTAACATAGAAAAAAACGCAAACAATACTGAAGTAAAGCTTTTGGAAAAAAAAAAATGGGCTTTGTAGATACACTTTTTGCCCAACCCAACTCTGTTTATGTCATGTTAAGTCGGGCAACATCATATTACGCACTCAAGCTCAAGAATATGCTTTTAAATTTTTATTTTTTTTAATTTTTTTATTTTTGAATAAACGATATTATCTAGACTAAAGAGAGAGGGGGAGGGTTTAGACTCACAATGGACTAGCAATAATATCATTCAAATTCACCTTTGGTGAGAATTAAACCTAAGACCTTTCATTTAGAAGTAAAGAGAAATACCACTAAATCATAATATTAAGTGGCGATTTTAAACTTTTTTTTAAACTCTTGATATCAAATCCAAAGATGAGCAGCTATGCATTTATAGGTCGCCTAGTGTCTTGGATCATTCTGCATATTCTCTAATAGGAGCGATTTATGTGCTCCTTTCTAACTATTGGATGGAAGAGGCCAAAAGAAAATAAAGTGAGAAAAATGCATGAAATGGAAAAGAAAGTATACAAATCACTCGTATTGATCACTAATATAGGCTAAATAGCCAAAATGGTCATTGAGATTTACATAATTCATTACTTTGGTCATTGAGATTGAAAATCAATAGAACGGTCCCTGAGATTGTCCATCATCCATCATTTTAGTCCTTCGGTTAAAAACTCTTTGGGTAATTTTCAAAGCTTCGTAACTCAATCGTTTCTTAACCAAATTCGACCCATAATATATCAAAATGCAGATAGGAAAATGTAGAACAAGATTATACCTATTTGAAAGCCCAATAGTTTCCGGAGATGGCCAGAAAATAACTTCAAAGGTGACTGACCCGCGAGAAAACTGGAAAATTCGCCGGAAATTGAGTAAATTTTAAACGTTCATAACTTCTTCAATACTCAACGAAATCGAGTGATTCAAAAACAAAAATCTTACTTCTCGACAAGATGAAGATAATGGTACCTTTCTTGACTGCTAATTCATCATGGTTTGTTTGGAAAACGGCTCAAAACTGGCTAACCATTTTTGCGTTAGTCACTTTCGAGCCATTTTCTGGCCAAACCACGATAATTTAGCCATCAAGAAAGATACCATTCTCTTTTTCTCATTGAGAAGTATTATTTTAGTTTTTGAATCACTTGATTTTGTTTAGTATTGAAGAAGTTATGGACGTTTAAAGTTTACTCAATTTCCGATGAGTTTTCTGGTTTTCTCGCGGACTAGTCACATTTGAGGCTATTTTCCGGCCATCTCCGGTAACCATTTGGCTTCCAAATAGGTATAATCTTATTCTACACTTTCCTATCTTCATTTTGATATATTATAGGTCGAATTTGGTTAAGAAACGATTGAGTTACGAAGCTTTGAAAATTGGCCAAAGAGTTTTTAACTGAAGGACCAAAATGATGAATGATGGACAATCTCAGGGACCATTTCCATTGATTTTTAATATTAGGGACCAAAGTGATGGGTTATGCAAATCTCATAAATCATTTTAGCTATTTAGCCACTGATATATAACAAATGGGCTGATTAGTAGTTATCCTTTCTTTTTGCATAATAAAAGTGGATAAAATAAGTATGAACATGTCGGCTCTAAAATCCTGCAATTTGGATTATAATATACACTTGCAACTTCATCTATCTATTATCTAATTATTATATATAAAACCAATGGAAAAGTGAATAGTGATTTTGATGTCACAAAGCTTCAACAAAAATATTTTAACAAAAATAGCCTCAAGACAAAAAACTTTAAAGGCATCCTAAAATAATGCATCAAATAAGGTAGGGGCATTTTCATCATTTTAATAGTATTTTTTTAATGATTAATTTTTTTTTTGGTTTTTTTTTTAATTAGTACCTCACAATAGACTAACAATAATGTGATTCAATTTCTCAAATTTTAAAACACGTTCAAAACATTTGAAGGGGCATCTTTCGCATGAGGATAATAATGTGATTAAATTAGTTGTCAAATTATTATTATTTTTTTTAACAAATGATATTATCTACACTAAAGGGAAGAGAGGTGGGCTTAACCTCACAATGGGCTAGCAATAATGTGATTCAATCAGTTGTTTATTAAATATTATTTTCTCTATTTTTAAACACGTTCAAAACATCTTAAGAGGCGTGCCAATTATAAAAAATTTCTTTCACACACGAATAATAATGTGATTAAATAAGTTGTCAAATGATTTTTTTTTTTTAACAAATAATATTATCTACACTATGGAATAGGTGGGCTTAGCCTCATAATGGGTTAACAATAATGTGATTCAATCAACTGTTTATTAAATATTATTTTCTCTATTTTTAATGTAAATTATATAGAGATTAATTTTATTATGTGAATTCAGTTGCTTTAATTGGTTTATGAGGGGTTTATTCTAGCATAATCTAAGATTATTTATTTACTTCAAATATTTGACTTTCCTTTTATCAATTTACACATATAAATATATTTAAAACGTATAAGTCGTGTAGTATGCTGTGATTCAAAAAATACCTTCTCATGCACGTGCATGAAGGCTAGTATAATATAACGATAATAAGATGATGAGGGTTGTATATTAATCACCCTCCATTTGTATCCACAGCAGGAGGAAGCAGGTTAACTATTAGGTCAAAAGTTGCTGTCATTTCAGGTGCTGTGGCTTTAATTTTGTTAATTTTATTTCCCTAGTTGGCATTACTAATTTTGATCAGCTGTTCAATTTCCGTCGATTGGTAAAACTTAATTATCATCAGAAATTGAACATTTGACCAAAATTACTAACAGAAGTAAACTCTGCGAGTAAAGTTGACAAAATTGTAATCACCACAGACCTAATAATTAAGGTCTAGCTATTAGAGGACTAGAACAGAAAGAGCTGTAGGCATTAGGACAAATAACGCCTGCCCTTCACATTTGGAAAATGGGATTTTTTTGGTTGGCGCTATGAAAGGATAATCGAGCGAAAAAGGTGATCAAGTGGGGATGGGGAGCGTACCTTGAATACACATTGTGTTCCCCGCATGATATCTGCAGAAAATTTCTTCACCGATTCGTATTCCAGTTTGCTGTTGGTTTCTTTAAAGGAGGGGTTCACTTGGGTCCCTTTTTGCTCGGACAATACCATCTTTCTCTAAACATGGATCCGGAAACCTTCATTTTCTTTCCATTCGTTGGTTGCATGGATTGTGAGTTGTCTATGACCAGTCAAAGAAGATACAGTGAGAATTAGACATCTGATAAAGTCCTCAAACTCTTAGTTTAGCTCATTGTAAGCATTGAACTATTGCAGTAATTTATCAAAAAATTTAGAATGAATTGGATCATAGCATATAAGAGATTCATGGTCGTTGGATCTTTAGTCAATGATCAAAGGACTAAGGATTTAATGACCATAGATCCTGGCCGGTCCATACTAGACAAATTTATAATTTTAAAACAAAATGCCCCATTCTTGTATCATTAACTTAAGGTTCGGATGTTCGCCAAGAACCATCACTACAAGAAAATATGGTAATTGCGACACCTTTTTTTACAACGCGTGGTGTGGCCCTCGCAATAACTATTAAATTTCATTATTTTATGCGCGCTAAACTTTGGCGCTCTGTTGTTTGCGACATGAATAAGTTTCGTCGCACACACCTCTATTGTGAATAAGTAGAAGAAGAAAAAAAAACAACTGCACGCTCTCATCTCCTTCTCACTCTCCGCCTCTCTCGTTCTCGTTCTCCGCCTATCTCCCTCTCTTCCAAGCATAGATCCTTCTTTGCCACTCTTGCCACAACTAGGGGTGGTTCGGTATGGGATACCATACCGAAACTAGTATCCCGAATCCCAAACCGAATTTTTTCGGGATGGGAATTTGAAGACCAATCCCAAACCAAATTTTCGGGAATCCCAAATTTCGGGAATCCTGAAATATTTTCGGGATTTTGGGACAAATCGGGAATCCCAAATTGAAATATGAAATTATGAATTGTTCTTCAAATATATAATTCAAGAACACATTCATGAACTAGGAATTTCATTTCATTCACACTACCATTTAATTGAACACTGGCATGCTTGACTCTTTTTATCATAGTCAAAATTCAAATTAATTAAACTTTTTTTGCAATCTGTTGAGAGACAAAAGAATCAAGCCTTCTGAAATCATCAGCCATGACAGCAGCAATAATAAAATCCACACGAATATCAAACAGAACATGAAAAATATGCAAGGTGTAGGGCATTCTAGGTTGCTGAGCATGAATTAGAAACTACTAGCATCAATTATAAAAGAATAATATATATATATATATGTATAAATATATATATAGTAATTAATATTATATATTTTCGGTTTGGTATGGGATTCCCGAAATATCGAGAAGCCAATCCCGAATCCCATACCGAAATTTTGGGATTGGTTCGGGATAACATCCCAAAAATTTCGGGAATTTTGGTTTGGGAAATTTTTGGTTTGGAATCGGGATTTTTTCGGTTCGATTTGGGATTTTCGGGAATTTTTTCCACCCCTAGCCACAACCACTGATGCTGAGACATAATTGAAGCAGGTAAGGATTTATGTTTCTTGTTCCTCTCTCAAATATCCCCTTTCCCTAACCCTAATATTTTTTGTTATCTCTTAGTTTTTTCTTTTTGCTGCTAGAAATTCGAATTCAACCTCATCCTTTCTCATTCGGTAAGATTATTTGAGGAATTATCTTCTAATTTGTTTTTTCTTGGTGTTGTTTCATCATTTTTCCGCAAATTCCAGTCTTATCTATTCTTCATTAGTTCTCCCGATGTTTAGGATTTTTTTTTTGTCTTTTCTATGTTCAATTTCATCATTAATTGCTAATATTGTTGGAGGATTTTTTTGTAATTCAAGCTAGTCAAAGAAGTATGCTGGCTTGGTTTTGTTTATTTATTCTTTAATGGCACTAGTGACTCAATTAGCAAGAGAAGCAGAAATTTGGGGGTGGATTAATTGGAGAAGGATGAGGAAGAAAGCATTGTTGAAAGCAAAGACAATGGCAGTGCTTTTGTTAATAAGCATGGACTGGTCAGAAAAAAGTGAGATTTGTAGAGGAAAAGGGAAGAACTGTTTGGAAAGGTGAATAATGAGTAGAAATCAGAGCAAGATGGAGGAGAAAATGAAAAGTGGGTCTCTAAGAAAAGTGAGAATAGGATGTAGTTTAAAGGTAGAAGATGAAGTGGGGCATTCTCAGATATCACTGTGAGAATTATTATCATAAAAAGCAAGTTCAGATAGCCATCATGATTAAGTGGACAAATCCATGATCATGTCTCCTGCTATTCACAAAATATAATCAATTAGTGAAGTAGAATCTCAACATACCATGTAAGATTGAAGTAAAACACAGGGAGATTGCCAATCTAAACAGTCGTACAACTATTTCTAGGAAAAAAAAGGGACAATTATTTATGATCGACATTTCCACACCTCTTTAATTATAAACATTTTCAATCAATTTGAATATTTCTTGGAATTTTACGTACAACTTACTGAAATTACAAAAATAAGATGCTAAGAAAAATGATTTATTTGTGGCATGAACAAAAAAAAAAAAAAATCAATAAAAAAGAACATTAAAGACTACTTTGGTAATCATCTTATTTTTATACCCTTCTATCTTTCTTATTTCCCATAGACTTTCCCTTCATCTCTAAAAAAAGATTAAAATTAAAAAAGGAAAATAAATGGTGATTTTCTTTTTTTGGGAAACAAAAAAGAAATGGTGATTGAACGGGGGGAGCTACCCTTTCCTAAGATTTTTTCCCCATCTTTGCTATTTACCCTTGCTTAGAGATTAGACAAAGATGTGTCTGGATATCAAGAGCAGTTGCCAGAGGCCACAGATAAAGAGGCAATGAAAAGATGACAGATCTAGACCAAGTTTACGGTTACACTCATCATCTGCAGACAAACTATTTCTTGTACAGTGACAACTCAAGACTGCTTAGGGAAATAATGGTACTTTAAGTAATAAGCTCCAATCAGCAGACCTTAATTTGTCTCTAAGTACAAACCCTTTCACTTTTATCACCTCCTTCCTATGCGCATAATCATAGTTGTAAGTACATGACATGAATGGTTAACAATGGGAGAGTAGAGGACAGCTTGGCAAGATGCGGCATGCATTGGCTGCTCCGGCCCCAATGACATAAAATCCCTCTTTTGAAATTTCATTTGATCTCTATGCTAGCCAAGACAAATGAAATAAGAAGACCTTTCCTCAATATTTTTTAAATTGACACAAACTAAAACTACGTACGCCGTTTGAATGCAAACATTTTTTTCATCTAGACTTTATATCTTTTAATTCAAAGCTTCTCTGATGTTTAAGTTCAGTCAGCCACTTTTCATCCCACTTGGTTGTTTCACGGAATTCTAATCATATCAGTATTTTTCTCATCTTGGGTTTATTGGGATTTTTAAGATTTTTGTACTGATTGATTGATTTAGATTGCCCAAAAAAAAAAATTATAAATTGGCAATTATAAATAAACCTATGATCAATTTTTGAGGGCTTTTATTTTATATAAATTTATAACTCCACCATTGGCAGCAAGATTACCATCTCATGTTGGGCAAAAACAGTTTCTGAATATTTAAGGTCATGATAAAGGACCTGATGCATGCATGAAGTTTTGTTTTTTGATGTCATGATAAAGGACCTGATGCATGCATGAAGTTTTGTTTTTTGGACCTGATGCATGCATGAAGTTTTGTTTTTTGATTCTACGCTACGCCAGAAAGATGGTGAAAAATGAATGCCATTGCATTCGCTGCAACTATCAAACAGAAAACATGACAGGAATTGGAGGGAGATGTGGAATCAAGACCTGCAACCGATCCCATCAAAACTTATATCCTCCAGAGTCCAAACATGGTAGAACACTATATTCTAGTTTGCAGGGATGTCTATGAGATTTTTGGAGTCTTGTATGAAATTTATAAAAATACCCCTTCTTAAGATAGTTTTTTAAAAAAAGGTAGAACAATCTATTGACACTAGAAAGCAATCATTTAAATCAAAACAAAGTTTAGCACTTACTGATTGCAAGTTAAAAAATGTCATTATTAATAAGTAAAAAGAACTACAAACGTAATGTTCACTACATAATAAAAAACAGTTCAATCTTTAACAACCAAACATAAAAATAAATAAATAAATAAATAAATAAATTCAAAACTAACTTTAAAGTTTCACTTAATATATAACATTATTATAAATAAAATTGAAAAAAAAAATACCCTTTTTAAGTTGTTCACCTCATTATTAGCACTCAAAATATCTCATTGTACTCTAAATTTTTATATTTAGAAAGGAAAAAGTTTACGCTTATAAGGAGTGCACGATAATATTTTAAAGTGCTAATAAAAGTAATTTTTAAATACAGAACATTATTATATATAAATATTAGATGACAAAAATTTTGGGAGTCCTTTCAAATTTGGGACCTTGTGCGACTGCACCTTTCGCTCTCTCTCAACGCCCCCTCTTCTAGTTTGGTATATACATACGATAAGCAATAGGTTTGGATTAGTTTAAACTTGGAATATATTGACTGCAAACAGAAGAAAAAAGAAGAAGAAAGAAATCTTTTTCAAAAGATGTTCAATCTTATAATTAAAGCTAATTAAGTATGAAGATAATTATTAAAAAGCGGTCATATATACTTTTATCATTGTTTATCAGCTAAAGCTCTTTTAGTTGAAGTCTTTCACGAGAAAATTTTGAGTTTGACTGTTGCTTCGTCAAATGATATTATTAATTCACGTGTCATAAATTTAGGTACATGAAGATCGATATGAACAAGGCCTATGACCGGGTAGAATGAGACTTTCTTGAGGCTATCATGATTAAAATGGGGTTCAACTCTAATTGGGTCAAGCTGGTTATGGCTTGTGTGACCACTGTGGACTTCTCGATTCTTATTAATGGCCAACTAGGCAAGAAGTTCACCCCAACACGTGGGTTAAGACAGGAGGACCCAATGTCGCCTTACCTCTTTCTATTACTTAGTGAGGTGCTATCCTGGCTAATTCATTGTGCCTGTGAGTTGAGCTTTCTAGAAGGAATTAAGCTGAGCTCGCACGGGCTTGTGCTTTCTCACCTTCTCTTTGTCGACGGTACCCTTATCTACTAATTGCCAAAATATTGTAAGCATCTTGGATTCTTACTGTCATGCATCAGGGCAAAAGCTAAGCTTGCAGAAATCAATGGTTTTCTTTAGCAACAACACGTCGTCAGACACACGGGAGAAACTAGTTCTTTCTCTCAGGATGCCTTCAGTGGAGAATCTAGGAAACTATCTTGGTGTTCCGACTATCTGGGGGAGATCTAAGGGGGTGTTTGTTTGACCTCACTAACTGTCCTTGGACTAGACTGGACTAATAGTTAGTCCAGTCTGATGTTTGTTATCATGCGGGATTAGTCTTAATGAGACTAGCCCGGACTCGCCTACACTAAAGGCTTCACTAAGAGGTCTTAGTGAGACCCCCAAAAACCACGGGATTGCTAGTCCCGTCTCCCTCTTCTGCAAGCAACGTCACTCAAACCCACATGAGCAGCATCAGCCCTCCATTGTCCCGTAAACCCAGCGCCCTTTTGGCATCTGGGTCGGTGATTTGGTGTCTTTTTCCATCTGGGTCGACCTGAACAACAGCAAAAACGGGTCTCATAGTGATCCAGATTCTTCCGCCAACAATAAGATTGAAAAATTTAGCATTGGTGCAGTGACTCTGAGTGATTTTTCTTGACCAACTGTGATTTGCCCAGAAAATACAAGAACCAAATTTGAAGAAAAAAGAAAAAAGAAATACAAAGAGAGCAATGGGAGATGAGACATTATACAGAGGTGAAACGAGAGAAACAAAGGGAAGGGGAGGGAGACACTGGTAACAAAAAAAAAAGGCGAAAATGGGGAAATAAGGGAAATGAGAGGGATAGGCGGAGGGACAAAAATGGGGAAAAAGGGAAAGGGGCAGAAAACAAAATTTTGAAATACCCATTAAAACCCATGAATGTTTAAGCACAAAATCTAAAATAAAATTGGTAAGAGATAGATTATGAATTGAAGAGCAAAGATTGATGAACAATTGGGAGTTACCCACGAGAGAGAAGGCTTTGTGAGATGGACTGCTGCTTTGTTTTCTCAGAGTGGAATGTCAATTTGCTTAAGTGGGTTTATGGACGAGATCTTTCCAAAATGAAGAAAAGGATTCTAGAAATAAAAAGAAAAAGAAAAAGTAATAATAAAATATTAATTGATATATAGTAAATTAATATAAAATAATATAATATTGTAGTCTTGCTTCTTAGTCCAATGTTGCACCAAACACTTCACTAAATCAGTCCAGCTTAGTTTAGTTTAAGCCAATCTAGCTTAGTCCTTGAAGCTAGTCCAGTTGGAGATAGTCCGGTGCAACAAAGCACACTAAAAGGGCAACCTTGGCTTATGTTAAAGATCATGTCCTAGCCAAGGTTCAAGGGTGGAAGCACTGTTTCTTATCTCAAGCAGGCATAGATGTTCTTATTAAATCGATAGCCCATGTTGTCCCTGCCTATCCAATGAATGTTTTCCTCTTTTTGGACTCTGTATGCAATGATATTGATGCTGCTATTGCAAGGTATTAGTGGGGTCAGAAAGAGAGGGAGCGGCAGGTTCATTGGGTTAGCTGGGAAACTATGGGTAAGGCTAAGATTGATGGAGGTTTAGGCTTTAAAAATTTGAAAGAATTTAACTTGGCCATTCTTGGCAAGTAGTGTTAGAGTATAATCCATGAGCCTGATTCTCTCTAGGCTCGGTTTATTAAGGACCAGTACTTTCCTAATGGGTCTTTTAGGGAGGCCAATAGAAGGGGGAGGGCTTTGTAGGCCTGGTCGAGTATCCTTGCAGGCCAGGACTTGTTGCTCCAAGGTTCTCATTGGTAATTTATGAGTAAGGCACAAACTAGAGTGTGGGTGGATAGATGGATTCCTACCTTACCAACGGGGCATCCCATTCCTTTGTTAGGGACTTCAACAGATGACACACTTTCTGTTTCTTCAATTATTGATCAGGAACACTCCTCATGGCATTTGAATCCTATTATTGATCTACTTTCTCCGGATAAGCATGCAGTCATTCTGGATACACCTATTGGTGACCCCACGAGGTGTGACAAGCTCGTGTGGGTTGCTGATCGTAGAAGAAGATACTGGGTCAAGTCCGACTACAGGTGGCTGCATGATCGTAATGCTAGAGCTTGGTCTTATCGTTCTTTGGCAGCTAATGTTGTTGAATCAAGGGTGTGGAAATGCAAATAGAGAATGGAGGTCCCCCCCCCCCCCCCCCCAAAAAAAATTTGAAATTTTATGTGGAGGGCCCTTAGGAAGGGGTTTGCTACGAGACTAAGTCTATTTGTTAGGCGATGTTCCCCTTCACCATTATGCTCGTTATGTAATTCCTATGAGGAGTCAGTGGAACACCTTATGCTGCTTTGCCCGTGGGTTGAAAGGGTTTGGTTTGGTGGGCCGTTGTGTAACCGTGTGGATCGGGAGTCTATAAGATATCTGCAAGCATGGCTTAAAGGTTTTTTGGGTTCGGATCTTAGCTCCGTGGAGGAATGGATGAAATCTCTATCCATAATTGCTTTTACATGCTGGAACATTTGGAAGGCTCGCTGCAATGGGGTGTTCAACAACATAATCCTATCCCCTTCTCAAATTATCCATATAACGGGGGTTGCAATTACCTCATTCTTGGCTGGCCACTCCAGGTTGGCCCCTCCCCTTCTACCATACAAAAGGCTTCCGTGTTCGCCATCTAATTGGACTCATCCTCCCGTGAATAAGCTAAAGATTAATGTTGACACATCGTGGATTGAGGGCCTTGTGGGTGGTCGGACCGGTGGATTTGCAGGTATTGTAGTAAGAAACTTAGAGGGTTGCTGCATTGGGATCAGTCGCAGGGAGGTTTGGGCCTCAAATGTGTGTTCAGCGGAATCCTCGGCGGTCCTCGAGGGATGCCTGTTAGCCTTGCAGCAGGGTTTCTCTGAAATTATCATCAAATCTGACTCGTTAGAGGTGGTGTCTTGCCTCAATGGCCAAATTGGTGATTGCTGTTGGGAGGCATTCCCCATCCTATCCTGCATCCGTGCGTTGAGGAATTCCTTCCATGCTTGTGATTGGTCTTGGGTCTTAAGATCAGCAAACTGTGCGGCGGACTATGTGTTGTCTCATTCTAGTGCAGAGATGTCCGATACCGTTTAGGTCGAAAGACCTCCATCTTCGCTTGTGGCCATTCTCAACAATGACGGCATTCCCTGCCCGCCGAACTAGTCTTTTGATGTTGAGCGATTGGGTTAACTTCAAGGTTTTGTGTGTTTGTTTGTACCCCCTATCTCTCTCCTAGTTGGTTGATCAGTTTGTTTGCCCTTGTTGGCTTTCTGCCCTGTGTGGCTTTCTCTGGTTAATATCATTAGTTTCCAAAAAAAAAAAAAAAAAAAAAAAAAAAAATAACATAAGTGGATTAATAATATCATATATAAGTAAACTGATTGTCGCACCGAAAATTTATGCCTATTCCACCTGCATGTGATTGACCGACCAAAGAGTAGAGAATTATATTGTGTTTGTTAGATCCCACATCGTCCAGGGGAAAGGATCCTCTATGCCTTATATGCACATGCCCACCTCTATATAGCACGAGGCCTTTTGGTAGCTCACTGGCTTCAGATTCCATCGGAACTCCGAATTTAAGCTAGTTCGGGCGAGAGCATTCCTAGGATAGGTGACCCACTGTGAAGTTCTCGCGTGAGTTCCGAGAAATAAAATTGTGAGGGTGTGACCCAAAGCGAACAATATCGTGCTACGGTGGAGCCAGTCTGGAATATGACAGTTTGGTATCATAACCAATCCCTGGCCGGGAATGTGCCAACCAGAACGTCGGGCCCCTAAGGGGTGTGGATTGTTAGATTCCACATCACCCAGGGGAGAGGATCATCTATGCCTTATATGTACATGCCCACCTCCATACAGCACAAGACCTTTTGGGAGCTCATTGGTTTCAGGTTCCATCGGAACTCCGAAGTTAAGCGAGTTCGCACGAGAGAAATCACAAGATGGGTGACCCACTAGGAAGTTCTCGTCTGAGTTTCCAAAAACAAAACCGTGAGGGCGTGGTAGGGACCCAAAGCGGACAATATCTTGCTACGACGGAGTTGTGCCCATCGGACAATATCGTGCTACGGCAGAGTCGTGCCCGGGTCGGGATATGACAATGTTCCCATGAATAGAAAATTAGAGTCTAATCCTGGAATAAGATCAACTTTTAATTAATATTTGGTATAAGATTAAGAATTGAATTTCGTCATTTGATTCGGTTTACATGTCATCCTACATATTCCACATTATATTTATCCATTTTACATTGATTTTATGGTTTTCTTTCTTCCAATTATATCCTTGTGAACAATAATTGATTTTATGAGAAATATTGCAACATTTATTACTCATTTGAAATCCAAATATTTGCATTTAATTTATTACTCATTTGAGAAATGTTGGAGAATTTGATATAAGGTGGTGATTATCTCTCTCTCCCCCTCTCGCTCTCTCGATCTCTCTCTCCCTCCCTCCTTCCCTAAAAAAATTCTATTAATCTGAATGGAACTTTCCATTTGGTGATTGTCATACCTAAATATATGAAGCCTTTTTTCCATTTGGTTTTTCATTTCACAGTAATAGTGATCTCAACAAGAAGCCTTTTTTCGTATAGCTAATTATACTTTTGAGAACTATACAGGTACATATATTTTGGTAC
Organism: Pyrus communis; assembly: GCF_963583255.1. NCBI lineage: Eukaryota > Viridiplantae > Streptophyta > Magnoliopsida > Rosales > Rosaceae > Pyrus > Pyrus communis. The sequence goes on along the minus strand of NC_084806.1, from coordinate 7,286,802 downwards.
ATATACTTCGTACCAAGGTTCTAAAAAACGCTAGGCGCTAGTCGTGCGGCGGGCTAGCGCCTAGCGTCTAGGCGGCTAGGCGGATTTAGGTAAATTTCTTGTATATATTGTAAATAAGTGCATATTGACACTTTCAAAAAATTATTCTTGTATGAAATCCATGGATAAGATAATAAAAGAATGATAAAATGCAAAAAGAGTATCCAACAAGTCCAAAATTTAAAAACACATTAAGCATATATGTCATATAACCATAGTGAGGAGTATTGTAGGATGACACATATACAACAAGTTCACAATTTAAAACAACATAAAATAGAAAATAGGAGGAAAATAAGGAAATTTAGTAATGTAAGCTACTTATCTTTAGCATCCCGGAATTTAAGTTGATACACAACACACATATTCTATAAAATAAACAAAATTTCAAGGTATAATTAAAACTTAGACTTTAAACAAATTTCACAAAAAAAAAAAAAAAAAAAGGAAAAACCACCTAGCCGCCTAGCACCGCCTAGAGCCACCATGATTTTTCCAGCCGTTTTGCACAAAATTGCCTCGGTTCCAAAGGGCCGCTTAGGGCGTTTTTTAGAACACTACTTCGTACATATATTTCGGTACACATGGTTCAGTACATATATTTCGTTACTGTATTTTAGTACATTTATATAATTCAGTGCACATCTTTGATGCACATATTTCGGAACACATACTTTGGTTCAATCATTTTGTAATTATTTGGTATATACTCATTACTTTGCAACTTGCATAATGATAGACCATGTATTTTGCTTTTTTTTTTTTTCTTAACGTTTCATTAATATTTTTTTGTTATGATTAATAGAGGAAATCTAGGATGATGGCAAAAAATCTGGATTTATTAATAGAGGAAGTCAAGGATTCAATCATTCAACTGCATTTATTAATAGAGGAAGTCAAGGATGATGGCAAAAAATCTGGATCAAATCAATAAATCAAATTTTTTTAGTTTTACAAAAAAAAATTAAATATTTAATATGGGCATTATGGGAAAGAAAAAAGGTATTTAAGTATCTAATAGCAATTAATTATGAATTTAAATATAAATGCTGATGTGGATATCTAGTCAAACGACTATAATTAATATTTGATCTTACATTAGGTTTTAAATATTGAATTCAATCTTATCAAAGGATTAATATTCAATTAATTGTCGAATTTTATGTTTGGCTTGGGGTCCGACAAAATATTTTCTGCAGTCCGTACTGTTCAAGATAGGGAACTCCCAACAACATACCTAGCCAGTAAAATAACAAAATAGTAGAAAATAATTGAATGAAAATTACCTTATCATCCTCTGCAGGAAGATGTGCACGAACATGTTACTGGAAGCCCCATAGGAACATGGTAGTATGGTACACACCTGATACTGATATGGGCATTTTCTTCAAAACAGGACGTGCACAATTGCATCACAAACGCCGTATTTAGAAATCGGGGAAGATTCTCTACTCTCTTAATTTCTTTATTTTTTCATGCCCTCTTATTTGAATGGTCACGGTTAAGTTACGTCAACATCTTATATTGATTTTTTTATAGATATAATATGACAAAAAATAATATGTGAGAGGAGGAAATAAAAGGAGATGAGAATACGAGGGTAGAGAATCCTCCTTTTTAGAAATCTAGGCAAATCTAAGAGAAAAGCTTCCAAAAGAAAGTCCAGGTTCTTGGTCTCCTACGTTAAGAGACCATTTAGCTCACAATAAATGGAAGGAAGTTGATTTTCACACTTTTTTTTAATCTCTCACCTTTTCTTTACTTTTAACCACCTGATTGAATAAATCAAACAGAACTATATGAACAAGACTAAACAAGAATATATATACACACATGAGTGTGTGTGGAGTTTTGTATTACTATACAGAAAGATATGAAGTGATTGTCCCGGAATTATTCACCACAAATTGATACTATGAAATATAAACCCTACAATTTTCACCCAAAAAAATAGGATAAATTATATTTTAACCCATCAAGTTTGGATGTAATACAATCTCATACAATATTTTTAAAACATTTCAATCACGTACTGTTACTTTTTTCAATTTTATATCTCCATTATAAAAACCATTAACTTTTCCGTTAGCTACCAACGTGGACATTACGGATCCCATAATATATGTGCCGCGTGGATTAAATTAAAAGAAATTACAAAAAATCTCAATTAAAAAAAATATAGTTAAAAATAAATTTAATTTTAAAACTTAAATCCTTCTCTCCAAGCCAGATTCTCCAGCCTCTCCGTACGCCACTCCCGTGGGCCATGGCCGCGAGCACTGCGAAAGACAGCCACATCGACATCGACCTCCACGAACCCCTCACCACACCATTCGTTAGAGATAGAGGTCGAGGATTATGGCGAGCTCAGCGCAGGTGGTGGATCAGCCGTCGAGCAAAACGGGTCCTGTGGCTCCCACCGTTGTGGACGTCGATTTGGGTAATCGGAGCTACCCGATTCACATCAGATCCGGACTGATTGATCAGCCATTCAGAGGTTCAGATCTGGTCTTCTCGGCACTGCGTCTTGGCTGCTGGTGCAGCGTGAAAAAGAGAGAGAAGACGGGACCAAAACCCAGTGCGACAAAAACAAATCAAGCGGATCAAAACCCATTATAGATTTCGAGAAAACAAGAAAACCCCATGAATCGAAAAGCATAAAGAGTCAAAGAAATGGGAAATTCTGCAGAAGGAAGACTGACCTCTTTGACTTCAGTGGAACACTCCGAAGGGTCGGAGAACGATCTCTTCAGGCAGGCCGATTCACCCATCTTAGTGTTCTTGCTTTCTCTGGTAAAATCCCTCTACTTGGGGTCGTTTAATATATGGCTAGAAATTTGAATTGTGAATTGGAATTCAAGAAAGGCGGCTTATTGTGTCCATTCCATGTTTGGTTTTACAGTTTTTATCCAAAAATGTGCAGAAAAAGGGAGCTTTTTAGAGAAGAGGGACTGGGTATTTTGTTTGCCTTTAATGTTTGGGTTTTTAGTTTCCTTGTTGATTTTCTTGGATGGAGATGTCTCTTTCTATTTTTTTTTAGATAAATTATATTTATCAAAATCAAAGAATGCCGAATTCGGCCGGAGAAGAAGGTGGTGGGGGAAATTGGTTGTGGTTCTGGCGGTGAGGGTAGGAAAAAAGGGGTGGGGGAGGAGACGGATGGAGTGGGAAGAAGAGTGGGGCTGGGACTTGGCAGGGGGTGGGGCCCACGGTTTTTAATAAAAATTTTTTATTTTTATTTTTAAAAGAATTTATTTTTTGAGTTTTTATTTTTATTTTTTTTTTGGGCTTATGTGGCATATTTGTGGTATCCATGTCAGCACAAAAATAAGTTTCAGATTTACTACATCACCACTTAACAGTTTAACGGATTGACTAATGGTTGTGTCATATTGAAATAAAATGGTAATAAATGTATAAGATTTAAATGTTTTGAAAATGTTATATGAGGTTGTAATTAAACACAAATAGTCAAATCTAAAAGAGTAAGATGTAATTTACCAAAAAACTAATATATATATATATATATAAACCCTCCAACCAATCTCACATTATGCACCCATGTGCGTGACTGGATTTGGGGACCGGGACCCAGTTGACCCACTGGCCACTTGATTTGACCTTCACAAAGAATAGCGAGCCCAGTTTGTAATCATCTGTCTTTCCCGCACTTTCTGTTGAGAGCGCGGGAGGCATTCGGGTATGCATTTGACACCTTGTTCATAAATAAGCATAAAGACTGACTAACCAGTAATGAAAAGAAGCTACAGTTTGAACCTCTCCTAGCAAAGTTCAAGTCATCCAAAAGAAAGGTTACAAGATGAAGGTAAGAGAAGAAAAACCCTAGTATTCTCCTATTCTTATAGGACGGTGGCTAAAATAATGGAAATACATTGTTCCATCTGCTAAAATGATCGTTTTGTTTCAATATTTTATCCATATGTCATATGCCATTGTTATTTGATTGGTCATTTCAACGTTGAAATCTGTAAAATTCTCTCTTCAACAATTGTGATGTATAAACTGATTTTGCCTGCTAATGTTGCAGTTACTAGGTTGGATGCATCGCATGTTTCGGCAGAATAGCAACGATCCGTTTCAAGTTTCCGTCGTTGGTAAGTCGCTCTATGCCTTGGACTGCACATTCTTGTAACACGAGAAATTCACTCCCAAAAATGCAGTTAATGTGAAATATATTGCAGAAATATATCAACTTTTTTCATGATCAAATATAACAAATCAAATGTATAATCACTATCAGGCTTATGAAAATTAAATTAGGAAAAAAGGAATAAGAATATTTGGCTTGTGAACCAAAGAGAGGCGCGATGTCGCTGCCCCAAAGCCATAGACGCCTCCCTACGTGCAGGTTATGGTGGTGCCTACAGCTCCAAGATGCAACCCAAAGCCTCAGAGGATGTCTAATCCGTTATGCACGCCAATGGCAGACGGGATTGCCAAGTAGTGATTAATTGCTCAAGAATTATAAAGTAAGAATGTAAATTGACTGACAAAGATGTGAGAAGTGAAGGAGACAGAATAGTTTTTAACATATTTCGTTTTTTGTATGAGGTTTCTTATTTAAAGAATTTCTCATACCCCTTTAGAAAAGGATTATGATTCTTCAAATGAAACACAACTCTTAAGTATTAAAAATGAATAAGATAATAATAAGTTTTGAATCTTTAAAATAAAATATAATTAAAATAATTAAAAATAACCAACAGTTAAAACTTAATTAGTCTGCCTAAGAACATAGAATTAGTTCAAACTAGAAATTTTGAAAGACCAATCATGATCACATAAAAAAACCAAAAAAAGTTAATGTTCATCCAAGTTCCGTACAATGCGTTTTGTGTCAGAACATTCTTGCGGTTGTCTTTCAGGGCAGCCATCGCTCGACGATCAACAATACTATCAGAATTCAAACTGGGGCACGAAACCCTTAACGCAAGCCCCGAAAGATCAGCACCTTCGAAAATCTTTCAACAGTATAGAAGCAGCCAGGACAGAAGAAGAATACTATGAAGAGGAATCATCTGCTGAGGCATCTGAGCTCTTCCATGGCTTTCTTGCAATCGGCACCCTTGGAAGCTTGGACCAAGTGAACACTGAACCATCAACCCCAATGCTTGGAATCTCCGTGGAGAACATAACCGAAAAAGAAACTGAGGCCGCAGAGAACGAGTTGAATCTCATCAATGACGAATTGGAGAAAGAGCTAGTGGCTGATCCGGCGAAGGATGATATTTGCAATGATTTATCTGGAAGAAACAGCTATGTCAGCAATGGAAGAAGTAGCCAAGGAAGCACCATTACGCTAAGCGGGAAGGCACTGGAAGGCGCAGAGAACAATGGGAATAATGGAACGGCAGTGTGCCCGCTCCAGGGATATCTTTTCGGGTCGGGATATGTGTTGTCTGAAACAATAATAGTGGCAAAGAAGGAACACAGGACATCTCTTGGTGAGCTGTTCCAGAGGACTAAATTGGCTGAGGAGATCTCCGGAGCAGAATTGATCAAAGAGGAGAAGCAAGCGGATAAGTCCGCCATGCACTTAATCAAAAAGATGCTCAAGAAAAAAATGCTTCACGCTTCTTCTCGTGGCTCCGGCAGAGCTGCTAATCATGCTTCAGCAGAAACAAAACTCAATAAGGTAACTCTAACGAAAAATATGGAAAAATTTTGCTTCTTACAGCACTGGCAGAGCCATGATTTTATGTGAGGAGGGGCCTCACAATTGTTAAAAAAAATAGATAGTACGTACAAGACAATATAATACATACTTGGAGTTGTGAGCTAATTAAATTTTTTTGAGGTGCTAAATGCATTTTTCATGTTGAAATTAATCTTCCAATATCAAGTTAATATAGACTAGTAAAATCAAAATTTAAAAGGATTAAGAGAAATTAGCCTTCCAATATCAAGTCAATAAAAATGCTAAGGAAACCAACTTTTTAGACCATATTTTGGAGACCAATGTGGTGGTTAATGATTTAATTTCCTTTAATGATTTAAAGAAATAATCCAACTATTAACCGCTATATAATCATGTGATCCCAAAATATGGCTCAAGTAGATGGTCTCTCCAACACCACCCCAAGTCAAGATAGAATAAATTGGGAATTTTCAAACCAAAAATGAGAAGAATGGATTGGAAATTTGGAGAACAAATATGTCAAATTTTAAAAACCAAGTAAAAGTTACAAAGAATAGAGAGATTTACAAACCTTAATATTGTTGTGGGCTGGGAATTTAGAGGAAAAAATATTTGAAATTTCAAGAAGGGGAGGAAGAAAAGCTCAAAGTTTATTATTCTTCGGTTGGCAATGTAAAAGAATATTATTTTGATAAAACTAAATTAGACTTTAGATTTTATATTTTAAGAGTTACCAATTTGTTTATAAATAAGATGCTTAGTTTTAGGATGAGCGTTGTTGGGATTGAAAAGAAAAAGAGACATCTTGTTTTATTCATTGGTGAATAGAATTAGAAATTTTGTGTATACTAAAAAAGTATAATATTAAGTTTACCTAAAAAAAAAAGGAAATATAATACATGTGATACTAAATATTTTGAAAAAGTGAGGGTAGGCCTAGGCCAATGCTCTCCGCCCGTCTTACAGTTTTTATATGATTGCATCAAACATTTTACGTGCATTCCAAGCTTCTCGCATCGAAAAAGTAATTTGAACTGAAATGGGGTATATGTGTATCAAATTCGTGTGTAGATCCTTCACATGTTCCGTAGAAAAGTTCACCCTGAAACCTCGGCGGCTGAGCGAAAACCCGGTAAGTACAAAGGGAATCAAAGCAGGAAGAAACCAAGCAGTGAGGGGACTTACAACAATGGAGATCAGGATGAAGACATCTTGTTATATCCTCAACAAGGATTTTCGTCAAATCAGAGCATGCGGCACTACAAGAGCCAATCAAACCCACCCCAATTTGTGCTTAGCGGCATGAATTCAAATGAGAACAGGGGGCACTGGATCAAAACAGGTGCAGACTGTAAGTCCATTATGCACCAACTCATTTCAAAATACAATGTAGAGTACCAATCAACCCCTTTTGTTTGATCTTGGTCTTTCCTCAACAATGACTACATGCAAAGCACTTAAAAATGAATACTTAATAGCATAGCCTCTGACTACTGTTACTGTTAACAAGAAACACTTCAAGAATCAAATTATATAAAATAACGCCTCATATATCAAGTGTTAATGTCGGGTACAATAACAGTTGAGTCAGTGTCTTTCTTTGAAACTGTGCTTATCTGAGAAGAGCCCTAAAATTATGGAGAAAAACTCCTTGCCTCAACAAATAATGTCAGGTAAAATAATATTCAGGTTGTGTCCAATATTTGTTTCTTTTCAAAACAGTGTTTTGGTGTTTGACTAAGAAACAGAGGTTTGAGATGCTTATATGTAAAGAGCCTAAAACGAATCAAGTATTAATTATATGAATCTTGAATTAGTTTAGTTGAGGATTATATCTGATTCAGTTATGTTGTGTTTATTGTAGACCTAATCCTGGAGCTGTGAAAGGATAAGAGATTCAAGTTGGGTTTTTCGAATTGTGACTGCTTGATTAGTAAGAAGTGTTTCTACAGATTGATTAGTGTTTGTAAGAGTGAGATTCTACTTGTTTGTATCAAAGAACATGTTATCTACCCCTTTGATTGCATGCGGTGTCATTTTGTAGTTTCCTGCCAACGTGTTGCCTGCTCCACCCTTTTACGGTTGCTAACTCAAACCACGACTGTTTTTCCCACAACAACTTTATGGCGTGTTTACTTAATAGAAATAGGAAGAAAAAAAATGTAATCAGAGAGCTTAAAAACAGGAGAAGGAAGGGGAATCATAATTTTTGGTATTTAGATATTTGATTGGGTACAAACTAAAAAATTTAGCCTAAGGTCCGTTTGCAACATTTTTAGAAGGGCTTAAGACGCGTTTTTTTATACCAAGAACATTGAGAAGTTAAATGGCAATAGCTTCAAAGCATGGAAGCATCAAATTGAAATGAACCTTGGGATGTTGGAATTTAACATAGCATTCAAGGTACCTCAACTCTCTACATTAACTGATGAAAGTACTGCACAAGAGAGAATTTTGCAAAGTGGGATAGAGCCAATCAAATGTCTCTACTCATCAAGCAAAATTCAATAGAGGACTTCTAAGAGCAGGGATTCCTAGCCCTGTTTTGCCTAAGAATTACTCAATGGAGGACTTCTAAGAAGAGGGATTCCTAGCTCTGATTTGGCTAAGAATTACATGGACAAAATTGGAGAAAAGTTCAAGAGATCAGACAAAGCTAAAATTGGGGCTTATTTGTCAGCTTTAATAAACTCCAAGCATGATGGCTCTAGCAGCATACGGGAGCACTTACTGAAGTTGGTTAACATTGCCAACAAGTTGAATGCTTTGGACATTGGCATTACTGATCAATTCCTTGTGCACATGGCACTATTTTAACAGTCAAGTGATTATGAACAACTGAAACCGATTATGCAAGAATAAGAAAGAATGAAGAAAATGAGAGCTGAGAGACTTAGCTTGCAAACCTTCATCCTGGTGTGGGTTCGATTTTCATCAATCTCCCTTCCTCTGAACAACTAATAATTTAACTCACTAACGCTGTTGTTTGTAAATTTTTAATATATTTTGATTTTTGAGTGAGACGGTAACACTATCATAGTTTTTTTATACCCATTTTGTACAACCCCCTTGACATTATTTCACGATCCAACTATCTGTTTTTTTATTTTATTTTATTTTATTTTTGTCTTCCCTTAAATATCAATTTTACCAAAAACCACCCAAATTCAGAACTATTTGTCTGTTGGATTAATGGTAGTCATATTAATGAATCTTTGAAAAATCTTATTCATCTTTTTGCTTCACTACAATCGGATATCTTAATGGTTTTGAATTTGCATATTAGTGTAAGGATGATTAATGAATGATATATAAACATATAGATGGTTTGGAGTTATCGCTCAATCAAAATTATTTGAGGGGTCCCTTAAGAGCGTTAACCAGTTAGTATTTTAATACAACATTAACCACTCATTTGAGCGCACTCCACAATGTAATCTCATGATTCGAACCATTCAAATTTTAGGTTATCAGGACAAGATCATCCTTGCAAAAATTCAATAATATTCTGAAATGATGATCGGTTTAGATTGTAAGAAATATGGATCCTGAAATGATGGTCGGTTTAGATTGTAAGAAATATTGATCCTATATGTGTGTGTGTGTGTGTGTGTGTGTGTGTGTGTGTGTGTGTGTGTGTGTGATTTAGTGGATCAGTTTAGATTGTATGAAATATTTATCTTGAAATAATGGTCAGTTTAGATTGTAAGAAATCTTGATCATGTGTAAGTGATTTAGTGGATTTGCAACGAGAGACATGCAAATACATGTCACGACATTGCGTGCACCAAGTGGGTTGCTGGGTTATAGGCTTATAGCGTCACTTGCCAAGGTTAAGATTATGTGTGCTTAATCTTAATTTGATTAGAAAAGTAGTGTTTTAATCAAAATTAAGGGAGCACCAATTAGTTCGCAAGAATAAATGTACTTAGTAATAGTATGGTTGTAGAGTCAAGTAAACATTCGGCACCATCACGTGACACGTAGGCAATGACGATATTAGTTGATTACGCCTTAACCTCTCTGTGAGGATCTTGGGGATCCTCTAATTACATTTATTCATCGTACATCGTGCGGTCAGAAATCATTGTAAATTTTTTTATTTAAAATTGAATATAAATAGTATCTGATAAAAACTGACCGCACGATATACAATGAACGAATATGGTTGAAGGATACGCCGGATCCTCACAAAGAGGATTAAAGGATCCTCATACCTTGTCCGCAGACAAAGACTTGAGATTTATTTGTTTTTTTAACTACCTAAAAACCTGAAGTTCTTTAGTCATAAAAACCAAATATAAGAAGCGAATCTCAATGTCTCCTTCCCAAAAACTGAATGTCCCAACAATCTATTTTATCACAATAATATTTTACTTTTTTTTTTAACAAACGATATTATCTACATTGAAAAGAAGGGGATAGACTTAACCTCACAATATCATGTGAGATTGAAGTAAAACACAAAATATAATCAATTAGTGAAGTAGAATCTCAACATACCATGTAAGATTGAAGTAAAACACAGGGAGACTGCCAATCTAAACAGTCGTACAACTATTTCCAAAAAAAAAAAAAAAATTAACGAAAATGGCTTGAAAACTTTGAGTTTTAACGATAAGGATAAAATAAAGAATAAAGTGAATAGTACCAGGATTAACTTTTTAGTGTAAAAATGTGGTTTTTTTGTTAAAGTGAACAGTACTGCGGACTTTTCGTTAAAACTACCAAAAAAAAAAAGAGGACAATTATTTATGATCGATATTTCCACACCTCTTTAATTATAAACATTTTCAATCAACTTGAATATTTCTTCGAATTTTACGTACAACTTACAAAAATTACAAAAATAAGATGCTAAGAAAAATGATTTATTTGTGGCATGAGCAAAAAAAAATCAATAAAAAAGAACATCAATGGCTACTTTGATAATCATTTTATTTTTATACCCTTCTATCTTTCTTATTTCCCGTAGATTTTCCCTTCATCTCTAAGAAGATTAAAATTAAACAAAGGAAAGGAAATGGTGATTGAAGAGAGGGAGCTACCCCTTTCATTAAAGAGTTTTCCCCATCTTTGCTATTTGCCTTTGCTTAGAGATCAGACAAAGATGTGCCTGGATATCAAGAGCAAATGCCAAAGAGCAGATAAAGAGGCAATGAAAAGATGACAAATCTAGATCAGGTTTACGGTTACACCCATCATCTGCACAGAAACTATTTCTTGTACGGTGACAACTCAAGGCTGCTTAGGGAAATAATGGTACTTTAAGTAAAAAGCTCTAATCAGCAGACCATGTTTCTGTTAGGATATATTAGTGTTATGTGATTATGACACTTGTAACAGATTGTGCATTTAGTTTATTAGTTAGTTACATGTATTTGGCTCCTATATAAGTCCAAGTGTAATGACTTCCTGAGTAAGAAATCAATACAACAATACATTCATCTCTCTCTCTATCTTCTTACTTTCTCTCTCTAGTTCTTGATAATTGTCTCTGATATATCTGTATAAATATTAACATGGTATCAATGGCCGGATCAGCTCACGCTAATCTATTCGATCCTTCTGTTGCTTCCAATTCTCTAATCTAATATAGCCTCTCCGATTTCAGCTCCATTTCTGCTCACGATCATGTTCTCTCTCTGTGCGATTGACGAGCTTCCTTCTCTCAATTTCTAGGGTTTGCTGCAAATTGGGATCTTTGACGTTGTGTTGAAGATTTGCTGCACACCAGGTGTTTGTTTTTTTGTCTAAGTGACAATTTCCTTCGAAGTTTGCAAATATGGTAACTGCATCACAATTTCATATTCTTCAATCTCCAATTACTGCTCTGATTACCACAATTTCTACTTTTGTGAATATTAAGCTTCATGATACGAATTACTTGAATTGGCAATTTCAAATGCAATTATTGTTAGAAGGTCATGGAATTTTGCAGCTTGTTGATGGCTCTAATCTCTATCCTTCTTGATTTATTGTTAATCCGAGTGAATCTAGTATAGTCTTTGGTGATCCTTCTTCTCAAATTGAGAATGATGCCTATGTTGTTTGGAAAATGCATAATCGAGCATTGATGCAACTAATTACTGCGACTTTATCACTTGCTACCATTTCTTGTGTTATTGGTAGTTCTAGTGCCAGTGATCTTTGAAATAGATTGAAAGAACAGTTCCCTACTGTTTCAAGAACCAACATATTTCAAATGAAATTTAATCTACAAACTATTAAGAAAGGGTCAGATTATGTGTTTAAGTATTTGCAACGAATTAAGGAGGCTCGATATTACTTGTTTGCTGCTGGGGTTTACTTTCCTGATGAGGACATTGTCATATTGCCACTCAATGGCTTGCCTTATGAGTACAATGCTTTCCGATGTGTTATTCGAGGCAGGGAAAGTGTAATTTCTCTTAAAGACTTTAGGTTTCAGTTACTAGCAGAAGAACTAATTGTGGAAAGCAATGTATCATGTCAGTTTTTGTCTGCCATGGTTGCTAATACCAATACCATTTATGAACCTATGTCTTCCACTTATTCTACTCAATCTAATCATGGTCATGTGACATATAGTTCATCTGCTGGATCATCTTATGGTCAAACTGGTGGTTTTAGGCAGTTCAACAATAATAAGCAGAAGGGTAAAGGAAAGTTCAATCAAGGTTATAGGTATCCTACACCAAGACAATAGTTCTTTAATCAGACTCATGTCCTACCTCAGGTGTTCTTGGTCCATCTCCAACTGTGCCTTTTGCTCAATCTGTTTTTTTGTCAATTGTGTAATGTTTATGGTCCTACTGCACCATTTTGCCATTCCAAGACAATGGAGAAATCTAGTTGCCATATTTGTGGGAAGAACAACCACACTACTTAGTTTTGCTTTTACAATGATAAGGATCTTTCATACATTGGTCCACAACAACCATCCATGGCTCAATATTCATATGCTCCTTCAGCACCTCAGTTTCCTTCTCAGCCTGTAATGCAAACCATGTATACAATGATTCCATCTTACTCTTCAACCTCTATACAAGGAATGCAGAATATGGTTCAATCATCTTCTCAGGCATCTTCATCACAGACTTCTCCACAATTTTGGCTTGCTGATTCTAGGGCCACGAATCACATGACCACTGATCTCAGTAACTTGTCTTTAGCCTCTCCATATCCAACAAATGTGACAGTTCAAAATGTTAATGGAAAAGGTTTGAAAGTATCTCATGTTGGCAGCACTGTTATTCATACATCAGTACATCCTATCAAATTAAATTCTGTTTTATATGTGCCCAAGTTGTCTCAAAACCTATTATCAGTACATAGAATTTGTCTTGATAACAACTGCTGGTTGATTTTCTATGCATTTTGTTTTTGGATTTAGGACAAGGCCACATGGAGGATCATCTACAAAGGGCTATGCAGTAATGGACTTTACCCCATCCCATCCATGGCCAAACATCATTCTTCTTATTCACCGAGCAATATCAAGGTTTCTGCATATCTGGGACAACTTATCAGTTCATCTCTTTGGCATAGTAGGTTAGGTCACCTTACCAATACTATTGTTTCTACTATGCTAAGTAAAGCTAATATTAGGTGTTCCAAGGATGATGTACCAATAGTCTGTCATAGTTGCCTAGAAGGGAAATTTACTAAACTGCCTTTTCAATCTAGTACTTATCAATCTCAAATACCTTTTGAAGTTGTACACAGTGACATTTGGGGTCCTGCACCATGTATTTCAATTGATTGTTTCAAATTCTATGTACCTATCATTGATGAATGTACTAGATTCTGTTGGGTGTTCCCACTTATAAATAAATCAGACTTTTTTGATACATTTGTCTCCTTTTATACATTTGTTCAAGCTCAATTTTCTGCAACCATTAAGACTTTACAAACAGATGGTGGGGGAGAGTGTGAAATCCAAGAATTTATTACCAAAGAAGAGAAGTATTTGAAAACTAATTTATCGAAAAGGTCTTTGTATGAAAATAGTAAGAATTATTATATGCTCGTAGCATCTTGTATAATTTTTTGGAGGTCAAATAATTGTAAGGTTAATCATGAAGTCGATGTTAGGTGGCAACCATTGAATGGCTAGGTGTGTGCCACGTGGTGACCAGCCAAAAAGACAGTGACCATATTACTAGTATGCATGATGGAAGGTGATTAGGTATTAAATAAAAATGTAACGATTAATTATCACATAATGTGTCCTATTTTAGATTATTATCTTTTTCTTTAGCAGCCACGTAGGTTACAGGAGGTGGCTTAACAATGCCATGCAATATGAGGTAGTGTGATGTATTAGAAGTGAATAAGCAACCTAGTTGCTTAGTGTTCCAAGCTATAAGCGGGACGTTTAATCCTTTATTAGGTTGACACCTTCGACTTTCCAATGAGATAGGAAGCGAACCTTTCAAGTACATCTGTAGCCAACTATGTATTTTCTATTATTTTCTTTACTTAGTTACTAAGTTCAGAAACCGACTCCGTATAGTATAAATAGGATTCCCTCCATTTCAAAATAGAGAGATTAGTTGATATTTACTACCAAGTTTAGATGGCATGCAAAGCTTGAGGAAGCATGCAGTGCAGGCAACGTAGGGAAGAATATATAGAGAGGGAAAATGTATATATTTACATAAGTATAAATATAGAGAGAGATTAGAAAAATAAAGGAGAGTAGAAAAAATACTTCATGATTTAAGAGTGATCAAGGAACTAGCTTAAGTATGTGGACAGCTAGCTATTCCGGTAATGACATAGATCTTTGTTTTAGCTTTGGAATCCAGGTAGGGAAATAAGGCAAACCTTTACGGAAATTGATTTTATTAAATTTCGTGAAGTGATCATGTTCTGATCTTTTTTGTTGATTAATGTGGTTGAATAGTAATGGGCTAATTGCTTAAGTTAAGTGTTTACTTGTTATTGGTTATGGAATTATTGTTGAAATGTTATTCATTGAGAATATACTATGATACATGTGGAAGATAAATTGATATTATTTGTGCATCATTCATGTTAATGTGGCAAGAATTTCAGTATTCATATTGGAAGCATGGAAATGAGGGTAGTTAGAAGGGATCTTGTGTAGTTGAATCTATTCATTGTGAAACCAGTTCCAGGCGAGCCCGATGTGCACAGAAGAATAGGATATCGACGGGAATTGTCGATGTGGGTGATTTGGGCTGAAGATCAATGAATTAGATAAGATGACTAGCAAAAGGGGTTTATGAACTTGGGATATAATACTAGGGTTAGTTTCTATAATAGAACATTCGAACCATCTCTACAGGGGTAAAATGCATGGTATGGGACGTGCAAGTTTGCGGGTTTTATTATATAAATTAATGGGGTAACTGAAGAAGGTTGCATTGCATTCATGCATCTTTATAATTGTTGTTTTGATATTTGGTTATATGATTTCATGACACTTAATTTAATATTATCAATTTACTGCGGTAAGGTTATGTCCCTACTGAACTGTTGAAACTCACCCCTATATTGTTATGCAGGTTTACGAACTAGACATTCAAGAGGGTAGGCATGGTGAAGTTAGAGTAGAGAAAGTTTATTCATTTATTTACTGTAAGTTGTAAAGAATTGTTGATTTGTTTAAGAATCATGAATTATTTTAATAAGAGGAGCTTATTTTCTAACCCGTGTTAATTTCCTTTTAATTATGTAGTTTTTTAACTCACGTTTCGGATTCGGGTTGAAGTTTTTATTATCAACTCGGGTCCGGGGCGTGATAGAGAGTACATAAATCATATACTACAAGTTTTTCTGAAGGTTAAAGGGGTGTTACATCAAATTTCTTGTCCATATACTCCTAAGCAAAACGACCTAGCCGAAAGAAAACATAGCCATCTTATAGAAACCACAGTTACCCTGCTGCAATATGCCAAGCTTCCTTCTTATTTTTGGTCATTTGCTTGTCAGGCTGCTGCCTATTTAATCAATATGATGCATACACCAGTTTTAAAACATAAGTATCCATTTGAGTTACTATTTGGTACATCTCCTGTCATTACTCATCTTAGAGTTTTTGGGTGTTTGTGTTTTCCTTTACTAAAGCCTTATAACACTTCCAAATTATGACCTAAAACTACTAAGTGTGTTTTGTTGGGGTATGCCTGTAAATATAAGGGCTTCATTTGTTATGATGTCTTGAAGGGTAGGATATATATATATATATATATATATATATATATATATATATATATATATTGCCATGTTGTGTTTAATGAATCCACATTTGCTTACGAACAATTGCTAGCTCAGTCTAACAAGTGTTTCATATCATGTGAATCATCACCTGCATCTTCAGTTCCACCACTACCTAATCTTACCAATACTATTGTTCATCATTCAATACCCATAACAGTGGAACCAACACCATCTCCCATGCCTCAGCACCTAATTTCCACCCCTATAATCCCAGACTTTTCTACTTTGAATTCCACAGATGCAATATCTCCTCGGTCCATTATTATCTCAGCAAGCTCTTCCTCCTTACTCCATGTGGATCCTAAGTTCAGTCCTACTCAACTGCAACCAGTGTTGCCTATTGCTCATTTAAATATGCATCATATGCAAACTCGGAGTAAGAATGGTATTATTAAGAAGAAAGCATTCCTCAGCACTCTCAGTGATTCTAGTTCTGTTGATTTATCAATGTGTGAACCTACAACCTATAAATGTGCACTTAAGGTCCATGTTTGGTATGAAGCCATGCAAGAAGAGATTGAAGCACTGCATATTCGGGGAACTAGGAGTTTGGTTCCATTACCTTTTCAAAAAAACTTAGTGGGCTACAAATAGATTTTCAAGTTTAAGAAGAATTCTGATGGTTCTATTTCCAGGCATAAAGCTAGATTAGTAGCTAAAGGTTTTAGTCAAGAACCTGGTCTGGATTATGGGGAAACTTTTAGTCCTGTCCTCAAACCTACTACTATCAGGTTAATTCTAGCTTTGGCTTCACATTTTAAATGGCCGTTAAGGCAGCTTGATGTTAAAAATGTGTTCCTACATGGCTTGTTGCAAGAAAATGTATATATGGCTCAGCCTCCGAGGTTTGAAGATCCAAATCATCCTGAGTTAATATGTAAATTGTACAAATCTTTATATAGGTTAAAACATGAGCGCATGGAATGAGAGGTTCACCATTTTTCTTCCTTCTCTTGGTTTTGCATCCACTTATGCTGATTCTTCTCTGTTTGTTAAGCATATTGGTACTGAGATTGTGATTTTATTACTGTATGTTGATGACATAATTGTCACTGGTAGTGCTTCTTCCGTCATTCAACAAATAATTGACTCTCTTATAGTTGAATTTGATATTAAAGATCTGGGAAATCTGCACTACTTCTTTCGCATCCAAATTGATCGAACTGGTACAGGTTTTTTCTTGTCTTAGATGAAGTATGTACAAGAGTTATTACAGATTGCATAAATGGTTGATTGCAAGCTTTGTTATACACCATGCTTGCCTTATAATCGATTACTCAAGGATGATGGTTCTCCTTTTAACAATCTTGTAGCCTACCGAAGTATAGTTGGTGCATTGCAGTATCTCACTTTCACTAGGCCGGACATTGCATTTTCTGTTCATCAAGTGTGTCAATTTATGCAAGCCCCTATGGTTTCTCACTACATTGCAATCAAGAGAATATTGCAATACTTAAAGGGTAATATGACCTTTGGTTTATCCTATTCTGCTAGTGATTCACAATTAAAAGCCTTTAGTGATGCAGATTAGGCCGGAAACCTTAATGATCGAAGGTCTACAACAAGCTTAATTTTGTTTTTAGGTGGCAATCCCATTTCCTGGTCCTCCAAGAAGCAAAATACAGTGTCACGATCCTTTACAGAAGCTGAATATCGGGCTATGTCTTCCACTTCAACTGAACTTGATTAGATACAACAACTTTTTGAGTTTCTACACATCAAACTTCCAGCAGCTCCAGTTTTATTTTGTGACAATTTGTCCGCAATAGCCCTATCTTTCAATCTTGTTCAACATCAGCGTACGAAACACATTGAGATAGATGTTCATTTTGTGCATGAACGGGTTGCCAATCAACGTCTCATGGTTCAATTTGTATCTTCTAGGGAGCAGTTTGCAGATATTTTAACAAAATGACTTAGTTCTCCTTTGTTTAGGTCTCATTGTAACAATCTCATGCTTGGTTCATCCAAACATGAGATTGAGAGGGGATGTTAGGATAAATTAATGTTATGTGATTATGACACTTGTCAACAGACTGTGCATTTAGTTAGTTAGTTAGTTACATGTATTTGGCTCCTATATAAGTCTAAGTGTAATGACTTCCTGAGTAAGAAATCAATATAACAATACATTCATCTCCCTCTCTCTATCTTCTTACTTTCTCTCGCTAGTTCTTGGTAATTCTCTCTGATATATCTGTATACATATTAACAGTTTCCTCTCAGTTCCCATCAAAGGATCGATACAACGGTTTGAGTACCTCCTTCCTATACGCATAATGATAGTTGTAAGTACATGATATGAATGATTAACAATGGGAGATGAGAGGACAACTTGGCAAGATGCGGCATGCATTGGCTGCTGCGGCCCCAATGACATATAAAATCCCCTTTTTGAAATTTCATTTGACCTCTATACTAGCAAAGACAAATGAAATAAGGAGACTTTACTCAATATTTTTTAAATTGACACAAACCAAAATTATGTACGCCGTTTGAATGCAAACGCCTTCTTCACCTAGACTTCATATCTTCTAATTCAAAGCTTCTCCAGTGATCAAGTTCGGTCAAACACTCTTCATCCCACTTGGTTGTTTCACGGAATTCCAATCATATCGGTATTTTTTTCATCATGCGTTTATTGAGATTTTTAAGATTTTTGTACTAATTGATTGATTTGGATTGCCCAAAAAAAAAAATTATAAATTGGCAATTATAAATAAACGTATGATCAATTTTTGGAAGTTTCTATTTTATGACTCCATCGTTGGCAAGATTACCATCTCATATTTGGCAAAAACAGTTTCTGAATATTTAAGATCATGATAAAGGACCTGATGCATGCATGAAGTTTTGTTTTTTAATTCTACGTTACACCAGAAAGATGGTGAAAAATGAATGCCATTGCATTCGCTGCAACTATCAAACAGAAGACATGACAGGAATTGAAGGGAGATGTGGAATCAAGACCTGCAACCGATCCCATCAAAGCTTATATCCTCCAGAGTCCAAACATGGTAGAACACTATGTCCTAGTTTGGTACATACATAGGATAAGCAGTAGGATTGGATTAGTTTAAACTTGGAATATATTGACTGCAAACAGAAGAAAAAAGAAGGAAGAAATATTTTTCAAAAGATGTTCAATCTTATAATTAACGCTAATTAAGTATGAAGATAATTATAAAAAAGCGGTCATATATACTTTATCATTGTTTATCAGCTAAGCTCTTTTAGTTAGAAGTAATTCCCCAGAAAATTTTGAGTTTGACTGTTACTTTGTCAAGTGATATTATTAATTCACGTGTCATAAATTTAGATACATTATTTGAAATGTACACAAATTTTATAACATAAGTGGATTAATAATGTCATATATAGTAAATGATTGTCGCACCGAAAATTTATGCCTATCCCACCTGCATGTGATTGACCGACCAAAATCAACTTAATTGTCGAATTTTATGTTTGGCTTGGGGTCCGACAAAATATTTTCTGCAGTCCCTACTGTTCAAAAGCCAGGGAATTCCCAACAACATACCTAGCTAGTAAAATAACAAAATAGTAGAAAATAATTGAATGGAAATTACCTTGTCATCCTCTGCAGGAAGATGTGCATGAACATGTTAATGCGGGTACACACCTGATCCTGATATGGGCATTTTCTTCAAAACAGGACGTGTACAATTTCATCACAAACGCCATATTTAGAAATCTAAGCAAATCCAGGAGAAAAACCACCAGAATAAAGTCCAAGTATGTGGTTAGACAAGACACCCTCACAAAGGAACGTGCTCTCCTATGTTAAGAGACCATTTAGCTCAAAATAAGTAGAAGGAAGTTGATTTCACACTTTTTTTTTAATCGCTCACTACTTTCTTTATTTTTAACAACCAGATGAAATAAATCAAACAAGAATATATAAGAAAAGAAAAAAAAATCTTTATAAGAATGTTTACTAACCAGGTGACCAGACTAAGATATTAAATTTTGGTTCTCCATATACACACATGCGTGTGTGGAGTCTTGTATTACTGTACAGAAAGATATGAAGTGGTTGTCCCTCAATTATTCACCACAAATTGATAATATGAAATATAAACCCTACAATTTTCACCCAAAAAAATATATATAAATGTATGTGTGTGTATCAGATTCTTTATGGAAAGTGATTTTCATTTTTTTTCAAAAAATGAGGATTAGGTGTAAGGCTCACTCTATATCGAACTTCAACGATCTGAATTGTCTATTTTGTAAGTCTCGATTCATAGATCATCCTTACAAAAATTCAATTCAATCCGAAACCATTTACCTATTTAATTATCAAGATAAAATTTTATTGTTTCTTATAAAACAAAGTATTCGTTAATTTCTTTGAACTCAATTAGATATCTTAAACATTTTCGATTTAGCTAATATTTTGTAAGGATAATCTATGAGGTGTAACTTGAAAAATAAACAATTCGAATCATTAAAATTCGATGTAGTTTGAACTCCACAACTAATCTTTATTTTTATAAAAAAAATGAAGATCTCTTCTTTTAAAAATTTCATATATATATGAACCCTACAGCCAATCTATACACATGTACGTGACTGGATTTGGGGTCCAGGACCCACTTCACCCATTGGCCCCTTGATTTGACCTTCACAAAGACTGGATTTGGGGTCCAGGACCCACTTCACCCATCGGCCACTTGATTTGACCTTCGCAAAGAATATCAAGCCCAGGTTTGTAACTGTCTGTATTTTTATCCCCCGCTTTCACTTCAGAGGCCGAGCATTTCGTTTGCATTTGACACCTTATTTTAATACGATACTTAATCACTCGTTTAAATTCACTCCACAATGTAATCTCATGATTTGAATCATTCAAATTTTAGGTTATCAGGTCAAAATCATCTTTACAAAAATTCAATAATATCTTAAAATGATGATCGGTTTAAATTGCAAAAAATATTGATCCGATATGTGTGTGTGTGTAAGTGATTCAGTGGATTTGCAACGAGAGACATGCAAATACATGTCACGACATTGCATGCACCAACGTGGGTTCCCGGGTTATAGGCTTATAGCGTCACTTGCTAAGATTAAGATTATGTATGCTTCATCTTAATTTGATTAGAAAAGTAGTTTTTTAGTCAAAATTAAGGGAGCACCACTTAGTTCGAAAGAATAAATTGTTAGCAGCCTAGCCCGCTATGTACGTAGTCAAGTATGGTTGTGGAGTCAAGTAAACATTCGGGACTATCACGTGATACGTAGGCAATGACGATATCAGTTGATTAAGCCCTACGAATATATGCATGCATGCAATTTGTAGACCAGATTATGTACGAACACAAGCTCACATTCACATGTATCCGTTGATAATGTCCTAGCAATATATGCATGCAATTTTTTGATTCCATATTGATATTTGGAATTATATGTACTTTATCATCGATCTGTACATCTTCCAAATACAAAATTGAAGTTTCTTGAGTAAAATTTGCTTGTCTATTTCATGATGACTTTTGTGATATCTTTTGAAGGCCGAGTCAGAGAGTTTTCAGTGTCTGATCATTTTACTGGTACTCACACCACATATATTTTTAAATGGAACAATCAACACTCGGTTTGAAGAAACAAAATTCGACAAAAAAAAGTTAACAAGTGCTGTAAATGTTTGGAATGTGGATCATGACCATCATAATGTCCATAACCTCTTATCTTAATGTTTAGTAACCAATGCTCTATTTGTATTAGTATTTTGTAACTTATGGGTTAATCCCATCATTGTAAGCCAATAAGTAAATGCTTATCAAAGATGAAATATATAAGTTTGGAGAACATTTTACATTGTATTTCCTCTTCTCGTTTCTCTCCACAATTTACTTCATAGTTTTATAACATGTAATCAGCACAAACCTTTAAGACCAGCTAAAGCTCTTTTGAATTCGGTATATTTCTTCCTTCTTTTCTTTTTCTTAGATTCATTTACTAATTATCTTGCTCGCATACGAAGGTTCGAAATGATGTATTGGTATTAGTCAGCTACTACGACTAAATTATGTTCACTTTTTTATAATATACTTGAGGGTTAAAGGATCCTCATACCTTGCACGCAAACAAAGACTTGAGATGTATTCGTTTTTATAACTACTTAAGAACCTGAAGTTCTTTAGTCATAAAAACCAAATATAAGAAGCGAATCTCAATTTCTCCTTCCCAGAAACTGAATGTTCCAACAATTTATTTTATCACAATAATGTTTTACTTTTTTATCACAATAATGTTTTACTTTTTTTTTTAACCAACGATAGTATCTACATTGAAAGGAAGGGAGTGGATTTAGCCTCATAATGGACTAGCAATAATGCGGTTCAAATTCGCCTTTGGCGAGAATTGAACCTAAGACCACTCACTTACAAGTAAAGAAAAATACCACTAGACCGTAATACTAAGTGACAATAATATTTTACTTTTATTGTTACAATTTAATTCTTTGCTTTATTCAATATTATATAGGCAAGGACTGGAAGTCCAACACACATTTCAAAATTCTAGAACATGAACCTGTAATTCAAACACCAAATATTATTTTTGATTTTATATAATTACTAGAAATCAAAGTTTGATATCTGTTGATACGAACCCAAAGTTTTGATATATGTTAATATGAACCCAAAGTTCGTAACAGTTTCATGGATTCTAATAATATGAAGCCGCAGTTCATAGTTAAGCGGGTAAGAATTAAAAGCACATGCAATTGCAAGATGTTTTTTTTTAGATAACGTTCAACCAAAATTATTTGGGATCAAAGATCAAATTTTAAACACCAAATTAGTCTCGGAAAAGGAATATTAGTCAAAGCATGATGTTTGAAAAAACCCTAAACATGAATTGACAATGAATTTATCAATCTCATTCAGTTTGCTGTACTCGGCATATTTGAAAAATCTCAATTTAGTATCTTCCCTAAAAAGAATGATTGCAAGCTGTCGCAATTGTGAGAAAAATATATTTCTCAAATTTAAAGATATCAATATGTAACAACAATTGAAACATCACTGGTGCGAGAAGGGTAGGAATAAAAAAGGGTATTTTACATTTTGTACATTTAAGTTTGGGTGCAATTGCAACCTCATTTAACATATTTAAAATATTTCAATTTCATACATTTACTATTATTTCATTTCAATATGATACAATTGTCTTCACTTAACAAAATAAAAAATATCGTACAACTGTCTCAAGTTCTATTAGTATTTTCGTTATCCGCCTACGTGGACAATGAGGACCCTTGTAATATCTGTCTACAGACCATTCCTACCTCCTCTCCAATTGGACCGGAATCCGACGCTCCATCAGTAAAGCTGAGTCGCTGCTCTGTCCCTCCCTTCCCCACAGCATTGAAGACATTGTCACACATTTGTTATAAATTGAAATAAATAAATAGATGCTTTGTAACCAATTCTCTAATTATTGTATCTAATACTTTGTAACGGGTTAATCCATCAATGTAAGCCTATAACAGATGCTTATCAATGATGAAATATATAAATTTGAAGAACATTTTATATTGTCTTTCTCTACCCTCTCTTCTTCTCATTTCTCTCTATACATTGTTTCCATGGTTTATAACAATAAGAGAGATGACTTATACCTCAAGCCGTTTTCAAATTTGTGTATAATATTTTTCAATTTGTAAGAATTAAAGGAGCTCACGTGCAATATGGTGATGATATGTTATCTGTACATAATTTAATTTGATTGAGAAGTGCATGTAAAACGACTACAAAGAAAATTAAAATAAGAACATTTGAATCCTATTTTGTCCTTGATGTTGATGTAATTTTATTCTCTAATAAATACATAATTCACCATCTAGTGGAAGTCGATGACTTATCTAGAATTTCAGAACCCGTCAATTCAAATTAAGGAGACGGAAGTCACGAAACCAATACTCTTCCGCGTACACACGTTAGGCCAATTAGTAGGAAACTGTCACTTTGTTACATTTGGTTGTATAAAAGATCAGTGTTTATTATGTCGTTATTATACTATCATTGAGTGGTTGTTATGTTATTGTTGAGTTATTAATATATGATATGAATATGTTATTGCTACTAAAACTAATCATTTCAGCAACCAAATCTAAAAAATTGATCATTCTTGCTATTTGCCCAAAAATATAACATGATATGACAAACTAGTGTATGATATCGCTAGGAATAACCAGACTTAACTAGCCCCGTATCCTGAAGGCTAGTTCCATCTCCTTCGAATACTGTCTATGAAATAAGATGCCAATGCAGCAATGCTATACGTTGACCCCCTTAAACACGAGGTCACTTGGCTGCTTGCTTAATTAGTTTGGTTTGCAGCGTTATTTGAAGGAACATGCCATGCACACCTTTATATTAATACAGTACTGTTATACATCCTTTAAAAGCGGGTCCAGACTAGGGGTCAAAGAACTTATGAACTGATCATAGTTAATCCAAATTTAGCATTAAGGCCACACTAGTCATTAGTCAAGTAACGAAATTGATAAAAGTTGAAGTTTCATCATAAAACTTATCTCCATATATAAGAAGTAGTTCATCTTATTATAACAATATGCAAAGTTTGGTAAACTTTCACATTCTGCATCCTTTGGTGTGGTAAATTTTCAAGCTTACCTCATAGACAACGAAAATTAAGTGACGTGAAATACGTGTGGCCATTGGACTTCAAAATTAGGTACCAACATGGTTTGACATCATAAAATCAATTAATTATACGTAGAGTAATATTCCAACTCCTTATAAACACATGCAAAGTTTGATAAAAGTGGTACGTACCACCTAGCAGGCTAATCAGTCAGAAATAAGTTAGTATCTAATCTTTTGAGTGGGATGATCATATATATATAAATTTCTAGCTAGCTAGCTATAGGTTCTAAGTATAAAGGCATATCTAATCTCGCTATAGATAGGTCACATTATGCATGCCAGACACCTATATCATCGCACGATCGATGATAGTTTTCATTCGTTAAAAATATAAATCTGTTCCCTTGCAACTAGGTCTAGGTGGACGCAAAAAATTACTAATTCAAAATTGTTGTTCATCCACTCTAGCACTTTGCCAATTTTGGTATACCTGCAAACGGAAGTTTTTTTCAATGGACTATGAACACGGTTTGGTACACATAGTAATAATACAATTGGTTGGAAACTTAAAAAAAAAATAAAAAATTCAATCAATTATATTATAACACTTGTTATACCGAACAGTATTTCGTACATATTGAAAAATTCCTCTCACAAATGAAACATAATTTTTTTTAAGTAACAAATGCAAGATAATTAGGAAACAGGGAAAGCTATCAACTAACTAAATTAAGCTCTTGATCTTAATTTATAATTCAGTTAATTTTACAATTCCTAACTTTGACAGGAAGCAGGTGAGGCTGTGGTGAATTAGAGATTAGTGGTTATGTAGATATTAGTGATAACTACCAAGTCACCAACCTTAATGTAAAACCTTAAAAACTCAGCCCGCATCATTAGCTAGGACTTTCCTTGATAATTTCCATTCGTTGCCGGGAATATTAATTTAAACCCACGAGCCCGTTCAAGTTTCTCTTTTAGTCTTTCTTTCTCTTAATTTAATGTATATGAAAGAGGCCGCACAAATTTCAATTATGTATAAGTGTTTTATGTGACAGATGAGGTATATCAATCATTTTAGAACCGTCGAGAAAGTCTGATTGAGTAATTTTTTCATTTGAATTTTCCTATTTTTTCTTCACAACTCTCCTTCTCATCAAACAATGTTACACGATGATATATATGAATCATATTATTTTCTAGGTCACTCTTTAAATATCAACTTTTTCAAAAATTAAATCAAATTTGAAATTTTTTAGTCTTTTAATGATTATCCAATAAATAGACAATTAACTATGTAATTTAATCAAAAACTGAAATTTTGACAACATTAATCAAACGTTACACTTTTCTAATTTGATTGACTTTTTTGCACAATTGATCCCTAAAGAGCAAAACAAAAGGTAAATAAATTTGATCATGGTGCAACATTGCACAATGAAAAAAAGAGCCGATATTGTAGAGTGATAAAGTCCGGCTAAGAAGATTGGTAGCAGCTTCGTAAAAATACTACATAAAAATATTGATAAAATCAAATTAAACTTTCAACTTTTTTTTTTTTCTGTCCAGTTTAAAAAACTATTACGACAATTTACTGTCAATAGTCAAAATTCATTTTGATGAAAACTTAGAAATTGATGTTTGCTACTGATCTATCATTTTCACCCGGATGTATTTAGTCAAACCGAGTGGACAACGAATAGTTATTCTGTACACACTTTCCACATCCACAGTATCCCTCTAACTCTGGTTAGGTCAAAATATACATAATCTATATAAAACAGACCCCAAACTTGGAAAAGTTATTGAAATAATAACATAATTAATTAGTCTAGTTGGTTTAATTTCAAGGCCCATCACTTTTAGGATAATCATGATCATGATTTGAATTTGAATATATACATTTTTTTATCATAAACACACATTTCCTCGAAATGGCCTAATTAGTCACATGGTTTTTCCTCTGCAATGCATGCTTCGTGGAAATGGAGTTTTAGGGTTCTCTAAATTTTCATTGTCTCATTAGTTCTTATGAGTCTGCAAGTCTTATGTTTCCGTTTGGGAGTCTCTTTTGTGTCTCTTTTTTAATTTGCTTAATTTGTTGACATGTATTCATCTACCCATAACTAAAACTATTAACTTTTAATATATAAAATAGTAAGATAAATAATATTCTACCACCCTAACTTTGGATTATGTAACAAACTCATATTTCATATTTTAAACATTACAGTGTCATACATCAATTTACGGTTCATTGCAATGTTATATCTCTGTTAAATTTTTTGTCAATTTGATCGTTAAATGATGACGTGGCAAGCATGAGGCCCACTCCCTCGCCCAAATTTTAAAAAAATAAAGGGTAAATTACATTTTATCACCTCAACTTTGGATCACATAACAAATTCATGCATCATCTTTTGAACATTACAATGTCATACGTTATCTTACAAATTCATTACAATGTCACACCTTGTTTCATTGTCTGTCAATTTGTCTGTTAACTACTGAGGTGGTGGCGTTGGGCCCCGTCCCTCGCACACTAAAACTCCACGATGTTGACTTGTCGACGTTGGAGTGTGGCTAACGTCATTTGCTAAATATATCTCATTTGTTGAACCACTGGGTACAGGTACTGGCCAAGTTGTTGAACCGGCTAGTGCAGCTCCGTTTGTCCTTTGCTCGAATTCATATTCACATTGACATTGGTCTATGTTCTCTCTTTCTTCAACGCTGGCTTCTCCTCTGCTTGGGAATCATTCCGTCCTGGCTTTTCTTCTCATCCGACTTCCTTTTCGTTTCCTGTTTTCTCTATGTCTGAATCTCCTGCTTCGTATGTGGATCTAGAAGCGCGCTCCAGCTCTGATGACTAGATCGGCGATGTAGACGGCGCTCATTTGGGACGGTGACGTTTGATGCTCGTTCTCTTTTAGATCTACATCGAACCCGTTGACAAGCTTCCATTTCTCTAATTTTCGAAAGTTGCAGTCGATCAACAGCCCTAAATCAGGCTCAACCTCTCATCTTTCAATCCCACTTCGGGCGTAACTCAAAAATTAAAAAAGTTTCAAGCATCAAGCTTTTTTTTTTTTTTTTTTTTTTTTTTTTTGTTTTGAAAATCTTTAGGGTTCAGATTTCATGAGGGTGAAAAAAAAAAGGAAGAGGGAAATAGCTGGGGATAGAAGCAAGGGAGGGAGCCACGCGGCGAAAAACCAGAAGAAGACAAGGACGCTGGGTGGACACAGGATTGGATATATTTAGCGAACAAGATTAGCCACACTCCACCGTGGACATGTCAATAGCGTCGAGTTCAAGTGGACGAGGGAGTGGGCCCCTGCACCTACCATGTGAACAATTAACAGATAAATTGACGGACAAAGAAACGAGGTCGAACATTGCAGCGAATTCGTAAGTTGATGTATGACATTACAATATTAAAAAATAAGGTATTCGTTTGTTATATAATCCAAAGTTGAGATGGTAAAATGTAATTTGCCATTTTTCATTTTTTAAAATTTGGACGAGCGGGTGGGCTCCGGGCTTGCTATGTCATCATTTAACGGCCAAATTGACAGAATATTTATCGGATGTCTAACAATGAATTGTAAGTTGATGTACGATATTGTAGTGTTTAAAAGATGAGGTATGAGTTTGTTATGTAATCCAAAGTTGAGGTGGTAAAATGTAATTTATCTAAAATAATAATAAAATGACAGATAAAACAAACTAACACCCGCGCCACTCGTGACTTCCTTCATCCATCTCGCATTCCACGACCGCAATTCTCCACATCAGTCCTCTCCTACAGGCTACACCGCATCCCTTCAGGCACATATATATTACTTGTCGCCAGATATTCAACCATCGTGTCCTTATTGCCCCAAGTTTTAAGATTCGGATAATGAATACAATATTTCTCTCCCCCTCACCCCAAAAAAATTAAAATTAGAAGATGAGTGATTCATGAATCTTATGCAATAAATAAAAGAAAGAAATCAAATTTAAACACATAAAACACAATAATCAAACCAAGTTTGACGAGAGATCAAGGAGAGGAGGAGGAGGTGGTGGTCACGACGTGGTTGAATGAAAGTTGGGCAGCGAATGGGGATGGAGCCGACGGTAAGGTGTTACGGATACCGAAGTTGTGTAGGGGATGTTGATGGTGTGTTGCTCAGTTTATCTTTTATTTTAATTTTGGTTATTATTATTTACTATTAATTATATTATTATAATCATTAAAAGTTAAAGGTGTTAATTTTTGAATTAAATAGATAAACACATGTGAACAAATTACAGAGAAGACATACATGAGATATCAAAACGGGAATAGTCGACCCTCTTAATAAAACAATCATCTTAGCAGTCTAGAGATTACAGAATAATCTTAAAACACGTGTTCTGACTGGAAAATCTGAACATCCACTACCAGACACATGGGGAAGTTACAACTTCAAATGCATGGCCGGATGGCCCCCAACCCGTGGGGAGCCTAAATTATTACATGTGGTCTAGCATGCCATAACATCCACTTATATATAAACTATAGAATTATTAGAGAGACGAATCAAATATCTACTTCTAACAATATCGATATTGTCTTAAATTTGGTAATTACCAAATGTATAATTCGTTAGGTATAAGGTTTTATCACAAAATGTCTTAGTATTAGTTTGAGCGAGGTTAGAATATTTAAACTCTTATTTTCTCATAGATACAGTCGATATGAGATATTTCAACATAGACACGGTAT
This sequence comes from Pyrus communis, assembly GCF_963583255.1. Taxonomy (NCBI): domain Eukaryota; kingdom Viridiplantae; phylum Streptophyta; class Magnoliopsida; order Rosales; family Rosaceae; genus Pyrus; species Pyrus communis. The sequence goes on along the minus strand of NC_084806.1, from coordinate 7,257,482 downwards.
GGACCCTAAACCCAAAAACTTAGTTGGTATGAGATTCAAAATTGTTTTTAAATTTTAATAATTAAAAAAGAAAAAATATCCAACGACAACTCCCCATGTATTTAGAAATTACTACCAAATTCAATTGGACACATCAAGATATCCAAATAGAGGGTTGGAGGAGAAGGAGACGAGAGAGAAAGAGGAGAGAAAGATAGGAGAGAATAAATTCAATTGGACAGAACAAGAGATCCAAAGAGAGTCGGAGGAGAAGGAGAGGAGGGAGAGAGGAGAAAGATAATACAGAGTGATTCGGAAGGGAGGAGAGAGAAAGAAAGGAGAGGGGAGAGAGATTAGATAAAGAGCTAGCACAGAAATATCGGAAGTGAGAGGCAAGGAGAGAGAAAATAGTGGTTTGAAGTTTAAGGACTCTAAAAAACTCATTTTTTGTGTTTTCTAGAAGTAGACTAATTTTTAAGTTAGTTTTGAGTCTAGTTTTTTAAAACAATTCAGCCAAATAGGTATTCAAATTTAAAAATGTAAAACTTAAAAAAAAACAAAAACAAAAAAAAGAGTCTAAAAAGTTGGATTCAAATAAAGTACCAAACAAGTTCAAAAATATTTGAATGTGTATTTTAGATTTCAATGAAAAGGATACCCGTACGAAACCTAGGTAAATTTGGTCAAAACCAACCAATTGAAGTATTGAACTAAGATTAATTAATTAATAATAACGTTAATAGTAATTAGGGCAAATATACAGTACTCTTTAAAACCGGGGAATTGGTTAACTGAACGATAATGTAATTACGTTTATGCATAACATTCTACCTAGTGTACAGAATTAAACTTATTATAGTAATAACAATGTCTTTATGTATCATATTAATTTATTAACTATAATTATGTTACATTTTATAAATACAATGGGTTAAACATAATAATTTGGTCGAACTCGACGAGAATCGAACTTAAAATCTTTTACTTATAGATGAATACGCTAGACCATAGTACTAATGTTCATTATTAATATGCAATATTGGACAGTTAACCTTGACAATTTTATGATATAACTTTATCTTTTTTGTAATTCAAACGTTCAATGTTTATGCTTAAGATCATATGGTAGCTAAGGAGCTTAAAAATGACTAATGATAATGTGTAATTACATGACGTTCACTAATAATGACTTATTTCTATTTGTAACGTTGTTAATGGTGTAAGAATCAAAGTTAGTTGTGTAATAGACAATATCATGTATAAACTTACTATTATTATGTAACATTTGACAATGAACTTTGACGATTATATATTAAATTAAATATTATTTAAACAAATGACCATACGTTTTTCTTTTAGAAACAGAGTACCATAGAATTTCCCCAAGTAATAGGCTTTAGATATTAATTTCCACCCTGAATCATGAAGCTCCAGAAACTCGTACTATCTTTGCGGAAATGACAATTTCTTTATGAGAAATGATCAGGGGATTTTCCCACAAGTGTGATATTCTATGGCTGATGATGAATAATTTTTGCGGAAATGACTTTTTTATGAGAAATTATAAGAGGATTCTCCTATAAATATAATATTTTATAAATTATTTATCACATCACAAAATATTAATTTTTATGTTAATATTATAAAATATTATGCTAGAAATATAAGGAACAAATAATCTATAAAGTGTCTAAGTTTTAAGAGAGTCCTTATCCTTCTCTTTCTTTATTCATCTCACCACTTCCGTGCCACTTACGATACGATCATACGACGAAAGATTCATGGCAGCTCGCAGCCACCAAGCCGCCACCAAGCCGCCTCACCCTTAAATAATTCCAAGTTTCCAATCAGAAAAGAACACTAGAAAACCGCCCCGCTATAAACCACATAACAAAAATCACGTATATATCACCATACGCTCTATAAGTTAAATCAATATTTTCATCACTAAACCCCCCCCCCCCCCCCTCTCTTCTCTCTCTCTCTCTCTCTCTCTCTCTCTCTCTCTCTCTCTCTCTCTCTCTCTCTCTGTGATGGAAAATTACCCAACATTCTTTTCTTCATCCACATCGCCTGCTCCTTCTTCCTTGTCATTGAACATGGGAAACCCAGCTCATCATGCTTACAATAGTACTGATCTTCGCCAATTCCAAAGTAGTAAATCATCGAATGGGTTCTTAGGGCTGATGTCAGAGATGGGGGCTTCAAACAACATGATTAAGAACAATTTTAGTTCTCAGGGAAAAAGCGTCGGAGGATCTGGAACTAGTGCGCCAACTGTGAGATTAGGGATGAAAAAAGGAGATCAGAAAAAAATAAGAAAGCCGAGATATGCTTTTCAAACAAGGAGTCAAGTTGATATACTTGATGATGGATATAGATGGAGGAAGTATGGTCAAAAAGCAGTGAAGAACAACAAATTTCCAAGGTATGTACATACAGGTAGCTAGCTTCTTAATTAGTTTTGTTATGAATGATATATATATATATATGTATATGTATCAATTCAATTGTGATCAATATATACGTTATAGCTCCAAGCCTTCTGTTTCCCTGATCAGCTCTTAGCTAGGCTGCTGAAAAATATCTGGATATTTATGTAAGATGATCGGCAGACAAATAATCTTGAATATAATCCGAAGACAATATAGCATGTGTATAGTTGTGTGAAGAATATATTCACAAATGGTATGGAACTTTCTTTAGATAAATCATGCATGTTCAACTCATGTTTGATTAACTACCAGGTCATCCGTTATAGATCATGGTGTCCTTTCGCTTCTTAAATCTTGCAATTCTCTCGATGGGCTTGGTTAGAATGTTCACTTTACTACTGTTTAATCCTTGTAGTACTAAAAAAGTATTAAAAAAAAAAAAAGATCTATAAACTGAATAGATAAGGAATTGTTTCTGTAGATCGAGTTATGAGTACTAATAAATACGATCCCAGGCAATTTTGGTTTTAGAGTACTAATCTTGGAGATTCAAGCAGTTAATAAAGTTAAAGAAGCCCGAGCTCAAGTAATTGAAACTAAGAAGCTTAACAATGCAACATTAATTAGAGTGGCAAAATTTGTATAAGGAGTTTGCCAGTGCAGTCAACTTGTTCTTGATATTTGCTGCAGCTGCTGCTTCTGAGACTTCGTATCATAATGTTGAGACTGAACCTCATATTGGAGAAAGATGAGACCTTGCATGTTATAAGGAGTTGAGTTAATCCCTATATTGCCAATTGGTTAAGATATGGTGATAGCTCAACATTTTTCAATAAGGTCACTGAGAAACATTTAATGTTATTTTAAAAAAAAAGAATTGTTATTAGCATTCCAAAAATCTCATTTTACACTCCAAACTTTCTATAATTAGAAAAAAAAATGTACTTCTAAGCAACAATTCTTTTAAAAGAATTAAATTCTGATACATCAAGGGGAAAAAAGGAACTGGTCTAGATATGATCTGCGTCTCTATTAGAATATTCTGTTTGATGATTTGATCATGTTCTGATTCCACATAAAATCGAGTCATTATCTTCGTGCAAATGTTTGGATTCTTCAACTGCTCGTATATAGAACTAGTGCCCGGAAAACATTACTATATAATACATATTCCAACCTGCATAGAAATAAATCCATTAGTTTCCAAAAAAATTAGCAGTTAACTTGTGTATTTGTTTATTATTTCTTATTTTTTGCAGAAGCTACTACCGATGCACGCATCAGGGCTGCAATGTGAAAAAGCAAGTTCAAAGGTTAACGAAAGATGAAGAAGTCGTTGTGACAACTTATGAAGGCATGCATTCTCATCCCATCGAGAAGAGTACTGATAACTTTGAACATATTTTGAGCCAGATGCAAATCTACACTTCATTTTAATTAGTTATATGTCAATGTGCACTGCGTAAAGAGACATATGTAATATTTTACATGCAAGCTGTAGTTTGTGAATAATTGTGTAGTTTAACTTGTAACAAAAATAAAATGTACGCATACGCGTCAGAAATTTAGATTTCACACTATTAATTTCAGGTTTTATTCTATCAGCTCTTACTTCCTTAACCTACTCAATTTTGTTTGTTTACCCTCTAATCCTATTCACATTTAATTTTTACATGCACTCCATCCAATTTCGATATTGTTTCCAACATAATTTGTTTACTCTATCCCTCTTGATTTTTAGGCTCCCTCACACACACACACACCCTGTGAAACTCCGTACTTTAAAATAATATGTGTTTATTATAAGTTTTCTTATATCATATATACACATATGTATATGTGTATGTGTATGTTTTCTTTGAGTTGATAGAATCTTTAGCTCTCTATTAATCCCTTTAAAAGCTTCTTGTAGACTTTTATGAGTCGGTTGAGGTGTTGTGGCAATATGTAGTGATTATAGACTTCCACCTAAGAACTTTAGGTGATGACTATCTCAACCTTCCTAATTGGACGTGTGTTGTATTATTCTATCTCCACCATTTATAGGCAACCCATTTATAGGGCAACCGTTTGTCAATCCAATGTCGACTTACATTACCACGCAGCACCTTGTAGGAGAATTCATTTGGTTTGATCTGTAGCCACCCAAGCCAACCAATTAGAGCCTAGTGTTGGCCGCCTCTTTTCCATTATAAATAGGAGGACTGCTCCATGGTTTTAGGAGCAATGCTTCACTTATTACATTTTTTATACCATATTTGTACCGCCTCTTTAAAAGGAAGTAGGGTCCATCAACATATTTGTGTTTTATCTCTATTAGAGATGTGATACAAATGTAGTATGAAAAATATGGTAAGAGTAAGATTTTTGTTGTTTTAGAACGTGAAAATGAAAGAGACTGCATGAATTGCATGCAAAGTGAAAGTCACCTATATACATACATAGTTCTAGCACATGTGTGATTGTGTAAATCATTAGTAGATTGTATTTAGGATAGTAGAAGATCATTTCCTTTTAGGATTGTATAATTAGGCAACGAATCCTCCTTGATTTACTATAAGTAAAGGCACAAAAATTGAGGAATAAAGCACATAATTCCTCAAGTCTATTCTCCGTCTTTCTATCTCCTTTGCCTCACCTCTCTCTCTTTCTCTTAGATAAAATAGATCATAACAATTTATATATATATATATATAGAGAGAGAGAGAGAGAGAGAGAGAGAGAGAGAGAGAGAGAGAGAGAGAGAGAGAGAGAGAAGAAAGAGAGCTTAGTTTAAGTGAGTTTGTTAGATTGTTGGTGGGTTTGTTTTGTCAAGATTCCAGGTATCAATTGAGGTGAGTGGTTTATGTAATGTGTTCTAAAACTTCTTGTTTTACGGCACGCTTAACTGACATATTATATATTATGCTCACTGCACGACAGTGATTGTTGCTTAGCCCTCACCCTTTTATTTTACATATGATTTATTTGGCAAGACAACGAGCTGAGATTGTGTTAGATGTAGGATTTAAGAGCTTTATTATTGTTCTGCACACTAGTAAGGATTTTTGGATTATTTGTATAAGAGGAATTTTTATCTTTAATTTCGTAGTATTTAAATTACTTTTATTCACGCACCAGGCATAAGGTTTAATTTTCAACTAATTTTGGGTCCGGTGCGTGACATGCACACCTCAATCTGAATGCCGCATCCAAGACCTTCTCCATGTATAGATAATGGTGTTGCTATCCCCAAACACTTTTTTACTTCTCACACATCTCCTGTTAATTTATTCCTATGATCTTCTTCAACTCATTTGATTTGAAGGTCGAAAATTGAGAGAAGTGTGGGAAATAAATAGAGGTGTGTGGATAGCACCATCTGCTTAGATAATTGTTAACTCTAGAAATTACAAGACTTACGTGGCACACATGCAGAGTAATTTACTAAGCTAACTGCATCCTTCTTGTGAATGCGGGTGCACCAACTCATAATCGAGTTCAGTCGGGCAAGTAGAATAGATGTAGTGATGTGGTGGTGTGGTGTTGAATGCGCTATTCACTTTTGTATTAAGAAACTACTGCCAAGAAACAAACTTTTCAGCCTAGAGTTCTCGAACTTGAAGACAAGGTTGCCTTTACTGTGAGGTGATAGGATTTTTAGTATCTACGCAAATAGGGTTAAAATCACTAAAAATACTTGCAAGAGTACAAGGTTGTTATAGTATAAATAGCTCAAGCAATGTCGTTTTCCACAATGATTGAATGAATAAATTTATGAAAATACCAAATCTTAATTAATTATTTGAAAACAAAGATTGGAAAATGTTGATTTTGAATTTAAAAATAATAAAAACGAATTTAACTAAAAAGGTTAAAGAAATTAGCAAAGTAAAGAAAACTAAAGAAAACGTTTTGAAAACCAAATTGTAAAAGCCTAGGGTTTCGTCGTGCCCTTAACAATCCTATGCAATTTTACCAATTACTTATGAATTTCTACATACATGTTTTGAAGGTTTGGTTTTCCTAATACATATTGTCTTTGTGATGTTCATGCGAAAACGTATATCTAACATGCAATCCGTCTGTGATGTTTAGATCAAATATAAACATGCAAGACTCATTAAGCTTTGTGAAAATCCTTTGAAAAACCATGCAATCCTTAAGAGCGTGATGTTCGCCTTAAGTGAACTTACAATTACTAATCACAAGAAGCCCTCCTCAATTTCAGGGTGATATTCCAACAGAAATAACATCAAATTACTTGTCTAAAAACCCTAATGGTCGCGAATTACTAAGACAATTAGATAGTTTAATCACTGTGGTTAATATCTCAAAGCAAGCATGCATCCATTCATAAGCAAATTAATAAAATCACATATTCATGCTATGGCTCGGGTATTCGCCCTAGCAAAAGAACTAGTTACAAACAATCTTAATAAAATATTATTAAGAACAAGGATAGAAAACACCTAGAAAATAAACTTGAATTGTCAAAGGCTTGTGCATGCGTTTCCTCCTCTCCTTCCCCTAATGGCTAAAAAACCTTATTTATACTACTCCAAATTAAAACCCTCATAGAAAAAGTTTTCTAAAAATTAGGAAACATAATAAAATAATAAAACAAAAAATAAAAGGTTTCCTATTTAAACTAAAATTCGGACTTCTCAGAAAATTAGTCTTTTGACCGACCAAATCAACTCCGATTTCGTCCAAAAAGGTCTCTTTTGAAAGCTTGAGACCTACCCTTCAAATTCTCAGAAGGAATCTTTCTTAAAATATGCCATATTGACCTCAAATATCCAAAACGTCCAGAAACGTCAATTTGGGAAAGCTGCGCGCTGGGGATTTATTTCATCCCCATGGTCAAACGACTTGGTAGAAAAATCTCAAACTTTGACAAAATCATCTTGAAAGAGTCACGAACATTCTCCAATTGGAATCACTCCAAAATTCATCCGTTTAATCACTTTTTACTCCAGATAAAGTCGCATGTCCTACTTTGAAAATATATAACAAAATATCAAAATTCTACAAAAATAACCAATAAATTATAACTAAGAATATATAAAATATATGTTATAATATGGACTCATCATGAGGTTTAATCAAAATTCGGCTTTCAATTTACCAAACACTAAGTAACCTAATAACTCTTCACTTTGTCGAAAAAATTAATGAAGTGACCTAGTTTAAAGGACAAATATCAGTGGCCATGCTAGAAAGCAGAATTTACTTTGTTGAATGTTTAAACGTGTCAGATTTTCTGGCACCAAACGAAGAGTCGTCCATTACCCCGAAAATGGCGACCAGTGCGGCTACAACATAAATGAGATCGGAAAAAAAAGAAGGAAAAATGTAGCATTCTTACATATGCTGCTGATCACCATTTATTCTTAAAATACTCACGAAAAATAAGCCCTTCGATTAGATCCTTATGACGCATTAGATTGAACTTTATGCCAAACATTATATATGTTCTTTTTTTAAAGAGAGAAGTTTACACCTTTATTGTTGAATGGACGGTTGAAAGGATAAAAAAAAAAAAAAAAAAAAAAAAAAAAAACAACTGAAATGACATAAAATCGAAAATAATGCTTCTCCTTTGCACATTTGAATTTCAGTGTCTCATTTGTGCTCATGACTTAGCGTTGGGAAGAGAACCACATCACAAACAAGAGTCAGTTCTTTGGCAGAACATATGGACTTTTTTATTTTATTTTTTTTGTTTTTTTGTTTAATCAAATTGCATTGTTTACAATCCCAAAACGAAACTTTTAAAGCATTTCCACCCATTTTTGTGGATTTGGATCTACAACTAGACTTATGACATTACTATTTACTTAATTATAAATTATCGTGGCGAATTCGATATCAAATTAAGTTGTTTATTATGTAACTTAACCGAACTCTATTTTTCCTTAGTATAAAAATATCAATGTTCTAAAAAATAATAATAATAAACTGTCGTAACAGTTACTATTCACTCATTGTCAAAAGTAATTCACATTGATTTATTTTATTTTATTTTAATCTATAATTTAATTATTTAATAATTATTGAACGGATGAGATTAATTTAGAATATGTCACTATGATTATGCCACATGTCCATGCCTATAAAAAATATACTTTAAAATTTCGAGTAGATTTCAGTTGCTCTTGTCATGTCATGTGTCTTCATCTTTCTTCAACTATGTGTATCAGAAATCTTGCTTAGATTCTCGAGAAGATTTCGGTTGCTCTTGTTTTGCTTTGACTCCACCTTCAACGGGAGATGCCATTTTTGTAAGCATAAACAAAATAGGAATGTAGAAAGTAAAAGATTGTATAGAGTTTTGGTGTGGGAAGTGAAAAAAATGATTTAGTAGTATTTGTAGAAGAAATTTACAAGTAATCGTTGGAATGTTTTTTTAACTTTTATTCGATTTTTTTTCTTATTTTTAGATTTAAAATAAATATTAGTACAAAAAATAATAAGAATCGTTGGATTAAAGTAAGAATTTAAAATGGACATTTGAGATTGGGCCATGTCGTAAGTAGCTGTTGAAAGCCATCCGACAATTGTGGCGGGTTGCAGGTTTCAGAAACTGTCTCGCCACTCGCCAAGCTAGCCGTGTGTTGGCAAAAAAAAATAATTATAGGGACATGCTAACATCAACACCAAAGATTTAAGTTTGGACTCATAATCGACATGAAACTAGCCATAGCAGATGAGTCTTGGCAATCGAAAAATAAGTGGAGTTGTGTTTTGGGTTGAATTTGGGATCTGACCATGTCAACTTTAACATGGATGAAAATGCTCTACAATTGTATAGTATTTTCGGTAATTTGTTACCTAGAAAGTCAAAGGCTAAGTGACACTGTATAAGCAACATTTAGGGTATTAGGATTGTAACATTTCATATTATTATAGTAAGTTAAAAATTCATAAACATTTGAAAAGTAAACACACACATTACTTTTAAAAAAAAAAAAAAAACTTTAATAACATCCAAGCAAGGTTAAAAGTAAACACAATCACTTAAATAAAATAAGAATCTAGCGACTAATTTGACCAAAATTAAAAGCAACCCAAGCGAGATTTACTATATTCATGTGAATTATTTCCTTTACCACTATAAATGAATTATTCAATTATTGTTTACTAATAAATAATAGGGGAATTAACTAGGGGTGAATTCGAAAAATCAAAAACCGAAAAAAGGGGACCGAAATCGAAATCATAACCGAAAAATCAAACCAAAAAAAAAATCAAACCGAAAATAGAAAACCAAACCGAACCAAAATAGTTTGGTATGGTTTCGGTTTTTGTGGTCCGAAAACTGAATCGTACCGTTCCAAACCGAAGTTAGTGTTAAATGATGTCGTTTTACCCCTTAGATAGGTGATGTCGTTTTTTACTCATAAGTTGGTGCCCTTTTTTTATTTGTATGTAGAAATGGCAAGTGGAAATTCAAGAAAATGTGCTATGTTGCCCCTAGGCAACCTAAGCGTTAGGAAGCAAACTCTCAGTCAAACGTGAGCGTTGAGCTTGAGGAATTGAAGAAGTGTGGAAGACTTGAAGGTTTACGTGTAGAAGCCTTGAAATGTGATGTTTCTTTCAAGTTGGACTTTTGGAAGACTTTAACTTTGATGTTATTTTTAAGTTAGGACTTTTGGAAAACTTGAAACTTTGATGTTTATTTTAAGTTTTAGACTATAGATGACTTGATTCTAGTTAACTTTGAATGTTTGAACTTTGATTTTAATGTCTTTGATTTAGGTGGAATATTTGTTTTATTGATTGTGTTGGAATTGTTAGTTTGAAGTTTTTTTTTTTTTGAAGAAAAGAAAAGGAAAAAAAAAAAAAAACGGGTACCAAATTGAAACTGAACAAAAAAACCAAATAAAAAAAAGCCGAACCGAAAGAAAACCGACGAAAAAGTGAACCGAATAATAACTTTGGTATGATTTCGGTTTTAGCAAAAAACTGAATCGAATTGTACCGAACCCACCCCTAAAATTAACTTAGAGTCAACACTATTTATGAAACAATCCAATTATAATAAGTTCTTATATAATTTTGGGTATTTTTTGAGAAAGCATCTGTTAGATACTTTTATAAGTCAAAAACATTTTTTGGTGTTTTTTATGTTAAACGCGGCCAAAAACATATTTAATTAAGAGAGAAATTTACACAGAACACATACACAATTACCACATGACATTTTAATTTTCATAATACAATCTCATATATTGAAAATTTACAAATTTACAAATATTTTTATTTCTATTAATTAATGAAATCTTCTTTGTCAACCAAAAGAGAATAAAAAGATTATTTAGTCTTCTATCATACAAAAAAAAAATGATGAACAATAATGTAATTTCATAGGTCAAAATTTTACTACCTCCAATATTAAAAAAAAAACAACTCTCTCTCTCTCTCTCTCTCTCTCTCTCTCTCTCTCTCTCTCTCTCTCTCTCTCTCTCTCTCTCTCTCTCTCTCTCTCTCTCTCTCTCTCTCTCTCTCTCTCTCTCTCTCTCTCTCTCTCTCTCTCTCTCTCTCTCTCTCTCTCTCTCCTTTTACAAAATATGTAGATAAATGCTAATTTTATTAAAAAAAAAAGGCACAATAACGATAAACTCGTTGTTGTAATTAAAAAGGGCCTTTGTACTACTAATCGAGCCCAAGGTCATTTTGCTTCCACGGGCGGAAATAGGGTTGTCGCCCTTGCTCTACAGAAGTAGTCGATTCTCAGTTTCCTCAGTAGCGAAGGAGGGAGAGAGAGAGAGAGAGGAGAGAAAATACCCGGAATTCGGAAAGAGAGAGAAAATTCGATTTCTTGTGAAACAATTTACCAGCTCTGTGATCTCCAAAGGAGGAGGAGCTCCGATGCCTTGTCGCTCTGCCGTTTAGTCTCCGCGAGAGGATACCTAAATATAATCAGAGTCGATGGCTGCTCTCCCTCTAGGCAAGCTCACCATTCTCGTCGGCGCAGGTCCGTACAAATCCCTCGCTCCTCTTTTTACTCATTCAATTTTGTAGTATCTCAAACTCCATAGCAGTCTATTTTGTTACGTTCTCGAACCCCGTTGTAATTGAGTCCCGAACTGGTGTATTATTTTTAATTTTTGATTTTGGGCATAGTACTGGCGGAAAGAAATCATGCCCATGCACCTGGTGCGGGTTCGATCCCCCTCCCTCCCCCAACATTTAACAATTCAACCCACTACTATCGTTTGTCAAAAAGAAAAATGCTAGGGTTTTCGATTAACCCTGGTTCTATCATTTGGGAACACTGAAGGGATGCTGGGTGGTAGCTGGAGGAAGTATGCGTTCTTTTGAATGTACTGTTAATCCGACATTGCAATGGAGAAAGGCGTCTGAGAGTGTGAAAGTGGAGCTGTATTGGTATTTGAGTATCCGAGCCATATTAATTCTGTTGGTTTTTGCATTTGATTAAAAATGTGCAGTGTTTTATGTTTATTAAGGAGCTTAAGTCGTGCTTAAACCAGCCAAGACTCTGTTTTGTTATATGGGTTAGTGGTATTTTTAGGAGAATCGGATGGTATGCTGTGAAACGTGAAAGTGTAGGCTTTTAGGTATTTTAAAACTAGGTGGAAATTGGTTCACCTTGTGTGGTTATGTGCATTCTTGCTTCTCGATTTTTCATGTCCGCTTGTCACCTGTCCAGTCCCATTCGAGTACTAGCTCCTGACCTCATCTAAAGGGTTCTAATTAATCTGGGTTGGTCTTCGTATTGGTAGTTTCTCATGATTGGTGAACCAACTTATTGCAATTGTGGGGTTTGACATAAAATTGTTAATTTATGCTGTCTTAGTTGAAGAGCATGTATTTCTAATCAATTGGTGTTTCGTATGCTTCTTAGGCATTCTTGGTTCAGTTCTTGCAAAAGAAGGACGTGTATCTGATGTTGTCTCTGGTGCTTTCAAGGTAGTTTCTCATGCTACTTCTGTTTTGTACTTCAAATTTTCTGTTTTAAAGTCTATGTATGGGTGGCATCCAATGTATTACATAATACATATTGATCTTGCTGCCAGCTGGTGATGTTGTATCCAAGGACTGAGTATTTATATCAATCAGGATAGGAGGCTAGAGGTTCAATGTTCTTGAGGGCTTTTGAGAAGAGATTAGGACAATAGGGAAATCTGTGTGTCATTACAACTTCCAAGATTTTATCGGGATACAATTTGCATATTTTGTTGGGCTTGGCTGTATTCTTTAAACTATATTTAAATAAAAATCTTCAGTTTTAATGTTCTTTGTTTTTCTTTAAATTGTATAAATTTTACTGTATATCATTACGACCATAAGATTTTATAGTATTTATTTTGACCACAGATTGCTTGGAAACAAATTAGACGAAGTGATAATACTTCGGCGGTTAATAAACCACACAACGACTCTCTGATGGCTCAGGTTTCGTATTTTCTTCTACAGTTTTTATTACTTATAATTGCTTTTAAAGTAGTTGGATACTAGAACAGTTATGCCTTACCACACACATTGAGCAACGACTTTTCTTTTTCTCGGTCAGCATCTGTGTGCTTTCATTATTGGAGCTTCGTATTTTAGTGAATGGCATAATGTGATTAAATAATTAAATTTGACAGATGAACAACCTACGGAAGGAGCTGGAGATAATAGCATCAAGTCGACCACCAGTTACAGTTATAACTATGAGTCGAACAGGTTTTGATTACCTTCCCTTGAGTTCTGAACATGGTTATTTATTGTCTGGATTAGTAAGCACACCAACAAAACCTTAATAAACTAACAAAATTACGCGTTTTTTATATCTTTTTTTTTCATCCAGTTTGTAAACAGCTTATGGCTCAGCTAGATGAGCATGAATATATGTTATTAATCAAGTACAAGGTTTTCATAAAATTTATTGTTATGTGTTGTGTATATAGGTCTGTAACTATCAGTTTGTGATATTCTGTGACATGGTTTTGGTTACTGCAGGTACTAGCAAATATGGTATAATTATTGTTGTAGTAGCCGCAGGATATGGCTACTTTTGGTGGAAGGTAAGAGGTTTTATTTAGTACGATATAATAAAGAGGTTAAAGCTTCCCCCTGGGCCAACTGATCAAACTTCTTTTTCCAAATTCTACCTATCACTAAATCATGGATGTTAATAACATTCTTGATTTGAAAAATGACTATTTATCTATGACTTCTGTGGCTAACTTGTTTAGCCATAAAGAGAAAAATTTGTACTTGAAAATGTAGTACTGATATGTGTTTGTGAATTCCTTTACATTAGTGAAGACATCAAACTTCAGCCATTAGATACTTTGGTTCTTTTCAGTTTTGGTATCTACTACAATTGCTAAATGATAAGCACTACCAGTTAAGACATGGATTCAACCCCTTTATGTTTCTCCTTGACATGTTGATATGATCTACTATAAATAACAATAGTGGATCAAGGTATACAACGAGCAAAAGTTATGATAAAAGGCCCGGGTCTCAAAAGAGATGTAGCATTAATAACCATCTTAATAACTTCCTTACGTGCATTTGTTTGGTCCATCCAACTATGCCTGTTTGGGATGCTATAATTCTTTTTCATCTAGTAGGATCCATTAATCAAAATGGTTACTGAAACAAACACTTTGCTTACTTGATATTTGCTTGCCTTTGTCTAGTGGGAAGTTATATCTAAACTTGATAATCTTCAAGTATTCGTGTCATAGTGTACAAAATCTAAAGTAGATGAATCATTTAATAATTTAGAATTGAATTTTGAGTATGCTCTCAAGGACTCTGTGTTTGTAGGGTGTTTATTGCGTAAAATCATAAATTTTTTAAAAGGTTGTAATTATGATAGGTATCGTTCCAAAATCTCACCCTGTTTGGTTTGATAAACAAATTATTTTTGAAAAAAATTAACTAGTGGATCAAACTTTGTTTTCTTCTGTTCTCTCTTGTCAAAGTTGTTTATTATATATGTGCATTTCTTGTATGTTTGCAGGGGTGGAAGCTTCCTCACATGATGTTTGCAACAAGACGTAGCTTGTCTGATGCTTCCAATTCTGTTGCTAAACAGCTTGAGAGTCTGTTTACATCAATTTCGGCAAGTCTTCTCTCTCTCTCTCTCTTGCTATTGATTTTCTGACGTTACTTTTTCTATTACCAAGTGAAATATTGTGTCTTGTATCTATGGTGGAATTGACGTGGTGCATTATGTAATAAGTTGGTCGTTATGTTGTTTCATGGTATGTTAAGTGCTTTCTCAAGAATGAGAGGAGCTTTTGTTTTTCTGTCTTCACTGATGCCATTCAATTAGTGTTTCACATTGACTATATGTCTACGCCATGAATATTCTGTTGCAAGTCAAGTGTTTCTCTCTTCCAAATGTTGTTGGTAAAATTTTATATGGACCCAACCATTTGCTCACTAGACCCATCTATTATTTATTTATATATTTTTCATAAGTTTCAATTCCTTAAACAAAAATAAAACTAAAAATGAGCCACCCCCTACCTAGCTGGCAAACTCTCTGCGATGGTGGACCAGATGCAGAAATTTTCTCTGTGAGGTTGCAGCCCTCCATTCCATTCAGATTTTTGATAGTGTAGAGAGCGAAAGCAAGAGATGAGAGCAGGGGCTGATGGTTGTAAGACTTAACGAAGTTGACGTTGTCGTTCCGGTTGGGCATGGCAGATGGTTGTTGGGTTTCTTTAGTTTTTCATTATTTTATAAATTTTGCTGAAGGGCAAATGTCGGAATTTAGAAATTACCAACATTTGGTTGGGTTTTATGAGCAAATTGTTAAGTCCACATATAACCATCCATGTTATGAGGTACTTAATTTATTTCCAAAAGGCCTTGGTTGTGGTTGAAACTTTTGTGATTTAGATGAACTCGTGTGATCATTAGATGATTTCATCTATTTCTGGTGGTTTCATGAAAGTCTGCATAATTCACAAGAAAATTTTATGAACCTGTTATGTTTGTCATGCTTTTGGATTGAATTTTCTTGTAATATGATTTTAATTAGAAATGAAAAATAAAAGTCTCTAACTTTGTAGATATTTTGTCTGATTTTCAGACCACTCAGAGGAAATTGTCTTCACAACTTGACAATGTGGAATGTAGTTTGGATGAAAGTATAGAAAATACGGCAAAGACACAACAGGAGGTGGGTATGTTAGATATTAGTAAGTAGTTTTGTTTGTATTTCTGTGATTCAAGTTCATTAACAAGAAACCTTCTATGCCATTTATAGGTTGTTCAACTACAAGGAAGGACGGATACCATTAGCAGAGATTTTAAAAAAGTTCACCACGCAGTGCTGACTCTGGTGACTCATTGTTTTATTATTTCTTTTCATCTCTCACAAAGTATATTCATGAATGGAAAATCATATTCCTTATTTTTCTTTGGTCTCAGGAAACAAAAATTAATAGAATTGAAGGGAAGCAGGTATATAGTAGTTTACTCTTTTGATTTATGAGTTGTTATTCTCTGCCCTTGAATACTGTTTTGTACTGACGGTCTGGCCTTTGACTTCTAATTAGGGTGAGATTACCGGTGGAGTATGGAAGTTATGTGACTACGCACTGAACATGGAAAAGGGCATAAATGCAGAACGCATTCAGGCATGTACTGATTATTTCCTGCATAACTGGAAGATTGATATTTATGTCTGATTCTGTAGTCATCTTACGTTACTTTTCCGTTGACTAATGATTGATTGTACTGCTTTATGTAACATTAATTTTTTCGTTTTTTCAGAGTTTATTACTTTTATAGTTTTGTAACTTTATTTTATCAGAATGAGCCTCAATTGATATGGTTCATTTGGCATTTTATTGACTCTGATTTCCACAATATTCAGGCATCACCATCCAGTTTTTCCAGGCCAGTTCTTGAACTACCACCAGCCTCCCCCTCATCTTTGGTGACCCCACCGAAGTCCTCGAGGCCAGCGCTTGAGCTACCCCCAGCATCACCCTCAAGGGTAAGATTGATGTTCAAAGTGTGTATAGTGGTTTGATATGCTATCTTATTAAGATAATATATTGAATTGGTTGGAGGCTTAACAACTCTATTCTTAAAACCAACTCTACAATTGTTTGAAT
The DNA here is from genome assembly GCF_963583255.1 of Pyrus communis. NCBI lineage: Eukaryota > Viridiplantae > Streptophyta > Magnoliopsida > Rosales > Rosaceae > Pyrus > Pyrus communis. The sequence continues at coordinate 7,240,987 of NC_084806.1, read as the reverse complement.
TTTTACTTACTTGACTTTGTCTCATTTTCGGTTGAGGTATTTATAGTCCTATCCATCTCCTGTCGTTTCAGGGGAATGGTGGAATCTTGGAAGTGGTTGAGTCCTCAAATCGTGGCGAGGCTTCCAGTGAGCTTCGTGCTCCAGAAGGCACAAACAATGCGTCTTCCAGTTCTGGTTGGTTCGGGTTTGGGTTTCCAACTTTTAATAGTTCGGCTCTCCTGAGGACGCGAAGTGCTACAACTGGAATGGTTCAACGGAAACGATGAACTATTCAACCGTTATGAGGATCTTTGTATAGATCTGGTAAAGTCATTTAGAGTATATTCATATGATAATTCATCATTTGTACTCTCTCTGAGGTGAAAGCCTTGAGCTTTTAGACTGTTTAGTTTCGAGAGCCAAAACCTCAAATATAGCAAACGCCTTGTCCCCAATCGAAGTGACTGTAACGGGACGGGATGCTGAGAATTTTGTAGGGCAGACACGACGTAATATTGGTATTTAAGATGGTTACATTTTTTAGTACTTGTGTGTGTGTGTGTATGAATGATGCCCGTTGTCACAGAAGAGGTTTTAGTACGTTGTCACAGAAATTCCTAAGGGTGACTTTGTGTATGTACTCCTCTAATAACAATCTAGTCACGTTATGTGACTTTGATGTGATGATTAATTGAGTGGCGTAAGCATGCGGTGACAACTAAGAATTTATTATCGGCAATTACTCCACGAGAAATGCGAGCAATCTTTGCATTTGGACTCTCATGTTTTTTTCGTCGTTAATTCTTAGCTGAAAACATTAAAGGTTGTGTTTTTTATGTAAAAAAGATGTGTTATTTGAAGAAGCGAAAATGTTAATTGCAATACGGTTTTTAATAATTACGAATTGTGAAGTGAACACAAAATCAGAAATTACCATGAAACCCTAAATCCAGCTTCAGCACGACCTTTTTGAGCCTGTAATGTAAAGAGAGCTGTTTCCCGCCATTTTTCATTGCTCGGCTTCTTTGGCGCGCAAGCATAAAATATAAAGAACTCACACCGCAGTAGTGGCCCACCAGAGAGAGGAGCAAAAATGCAAGTCGTTCGATCTCAGAGGAAATCTTTCATCAAGGACGTCGTCCCGACCCTCCCTCTCTACCGCTCCGCTCCCGCCCTCGAAGTTCGTCTCGAAGAGTTCGAGCTCTTCGCCCTCGATCGCCTCCGAGGTAATTTTGTCACCTTCTCCAGAAACTTTGTAATTTCTCTTTCTCTGCTGATTTTTTCTGTCGAAACTTCCGGAATTATCTTTTAATTTTGGTTTTTGTTTGGTTGCTGAGAAAATTCTGGAAAAGGGAAACACTTTTTTCTGGTGCTAAGTTAAACCGTTCACCGTTTAGGGCGTGAAATTAACCGAAAAGGAAGAGCCAGTAAACTTGGGGATGAGAATGATTGAGATTCATAGCGGTATACGGTCTTGTATTTTTTGGATTAGTTTGTAAGTTTCTTATTAAGGTAGAAAATGCTGAAAAAAATTGATTAATTTTATGCTAGAGTGTGACTGTTTGGGAGCTGGGAAAATAGAATTGCTTTCCGAGTCGATTTTAGTATAGCTCCATGGCTTATTTCGGTTGGTCTGGTTTCCCTTTTTCTTCTGGATTTCGGAATCAAACAAAATTTGTGAAATTTGATTCGTGGCATTTTAATGGAGAAGGTTAAGTAAGTTCTTCAACGGAATATGAGTTTAGCGTTTTCCCCGCATGTATCTCGACAGTTGCAGTGATTGATGGTAATTACTGCTGTATGCAATGCTTAAAGGGATTTCTGATGGATTATCACGCGGAAAGAAACCTGACGAAATGCAGAAGTTGGTAAAACCATAGTTCCAGGTTGAAATTCTTTTCATTTCCCTTGTTGCACCCTTATACAATTAACATTTAGGCATTTTACAGGCAATAGAACTATGGAAGACAAATATGAGGCATCCTCAGGCATCTGAGGTCGTCAACAAGGACATAATATCGCACTTTGTTCTGCGACTAGTTTATTGCAGAACGTAAGAACTTCTAACATTTTATTCTCTTAAAAGATTTCCTCATTATATCTTATTTACGTTGTTACTTTTTAATCTGCATTTAGGGAGGACCTGAGAAAATGGTTTCTTTCCATGGAGACTACCTTATTTCGTTACCGATTTATGAATGAACAACCTGAACCGCAGGTAATCTACATTTTACTTGGCTCATTCTGTTAGTCAGTTTATGATCAATATTCTGCTTTTGGTATTCAGCGGGCACTCATGGAAGAATTTGATCTTCCATACAAGGCAGTCAGTGGTTCAGAACTTGAGGTAATTATGTGCCTCGTACTTTCTAAAGTCTTTACGATATGATGTGCTCAATATAGAAAATGTGCATTTGAAACTAAGACCATTTCGGCATTTTTATGTCAGTTTCATACTTTCTAAACCCTTTAAATCCTTGGTATATACTGCAATCACCGTATAAGTTTGTCTTTCCTTTCAGAGTATTAGATAAATTGGTCCTGGTTTCACGTTCGCTCGGTGCTCAATCTCCACCAACTGGTAGGGGTGCATATTTTATATCACTTTGTAATGCCCGAGTCAATAAATTGTGCATTATTTTATAGTTGTGGATTTTCTTAGTTAAACTCAGATGCATTGTTTAAATGTTCTAATATCTGGGTGTGCGCAATAATGGGGTGTCTATGGCATGTTGTTAGGTCTTGGTCTTGCATTTGGCATGTTTATTTACGTTTTTAGAAGAACACGTACATTGTTCCTTCAAACACGTTTAGAAAAAGTGATTACTTTGCTGTTATCCATATTCTAAGTTTTCTCCTTTACTTTATCTTTTGCAGCTAGTGACATCTTCTTTAAGGTGTGTTTATCGTTGCTTCATTCTTCCTTTTCAACTGTATATTCTTTAATTTATTATTTGATCATGCTAGTTGATTTAGTTATTGGAGTACGGGAACGAGTCTCCCAACTTCTGTGTATTTGGTATGGAGAAAAACCATGTCTGAGGTTCCTGTTGGCTCAATGTTACCAAAAATACATATTGAGTTGTTTCTATTTATAGCCTGTGTTGCTTCATTGATGAAGTCAATTGTTAAGAAAAAGAAATTATTGAATGAATTTTAAAATTCTAACCAGTCGTAAATTTATGTCATATGTTATATAACTTATGTTTTATCATTTTGTTTTCTTTATGTTTAATTTCTTATTATCCTAAACCTCCATTAAGGTACCGTTTGAAGAAGTTCCAGAACTGGTAGCCAGTCGTAGAGTATTCATCAGTAAGGGGCATGCATAGACGATATACCTATAAAGTGACGATTGTCATTGATATCATTTTTGTTTGTTTGCTTCTCTCTCTCTCTCTCTCTCTCTCTCTCTCTCTCTCTCTCTCTCTCTCTCTCTCCACCCCCGAAACAATAGGTGGTTTCCCTTGTTGCCACACAATTCCGCAGTCTTCTATCAAAGGCACTTATTTTGACAAACAGGTTATTGTTGGCTATTTGTAATTCAAAGCTCATTGGTTATACCTGGTGTTACTATAATTGCTTTGTTATCTATTTTCAAAGAAAATCTAAGCATAAGGTTTTGGATTTCAAAATATCTGAAGTTGCACTTCTGCATGCAGAAAATGGACAACAACTATAGCAGAACAAGAGAAGGATCGGTTGACTCCTGTGAGAATCGGATCCCGAACCTTGTATTTTGAAACAGGCATTTATTTCCAAGTTAGGTTCTTGACATTTCTTTTCCTTCAATATCTGTTTAGATTGTTGAAGCCCTATCCTCAAGTTACCTGGGTCCTGACTATTCTGAGGTAGTTCTTTAATTGTTGTAGCTCATCTATTACCCGTAGGTATCGATCATGTAATTTGAAGTTAATTAGTCTGTTAACTGCCTCTGTAACCAAAAGAGTTTGGTCAGATTTCCTTGAAAGACATTGATGATGCAGCCAAGAGCTCATTTCCTCTGTGCATGCGCCACCTATTTGAAAAGGTATAAACATTGGGGTTTTGATGTTTTTATGAAGCGTAATTCACACTTTTTTGCTAATGTCTCTTCTTTGCTTCTTTTTGCTTGTGAAGATTTTATATCCGCCTCTGCTCTTGTTGTACTCATGCTACTTGCTTGCAGTTGAGGGAGGATCATCATTTAAAGCATGGAGGGAGAATGCAGCTAGGTCTCTTTCTCAAGGTTTTATCCTACAACCCGCATCACTCTCTGGTTTCTGTCCTGTCTTATGTGGGTATATTAGCATTTCAATTAGGCGGTCGGAGTCTAGATGTATGTAATGGGAAACTCCTTGGTAACATGTTATTTGATATATATAAACCTGCTGTTGCATGTGTATTTGGTACATAAACACTAGATACTAGTCAGTGACGTTTACCACTTATTGGGTTTAGTTGGTGCTTTTATATGTCTATATGCAAGTTAGCTAGAGTTTTCAAAATTATTTGAAGTCATACAGCCTTGTTGTGCTGAAACAGTTGTAGAATTGTGAATGATGATTTTGGAGAATGCAGAATGGCCTATATATTATGTAATTTATAGTTTTTTGTAGCGTATTTTGGCACATGAAAATTGTCAGCTGACGTTTATACGCACAACCTTGCTATGACAAACTGTAAAAGTTATCAAAAGAATCATGAATCTATCTTTCTCGGGCTCTTCTTTCCCCATTGGCTAAGTTTTCTGATTAACCTCTGTGTAGGGTGTTGGGTTGAAGCTGGATGATGCCCTTGCGTTTTGGAAAGCTGAGTTCTCGCAAAAAATGAGTATGGAGTTTCTTAAGTATTTCATCTACTCATTCTTAATAATCACACCATGCACAAGATTTTCTTTCAACATTATTTATCCATGTATGGTGGAAAAATTTGTTGTAAATTTGTTCGAAAATCATAGTGCATTGTATTATTAAGATGTTTTCCTGTTCCGTGCCTGGTCCTTGTGACTTTCTTGGAGTTTAATTCCAAGCTTTGCGTTTGATCTTTGCCATAGGTTGGTGCTGAAAGGTTTGACAAAGAGTATTCGTATGGCATACGCCACAATTATGGAAGAGAGGGGAAAAGAACGTTAAGACATCAAACTTAAGATTCAAGAGTATAAAGATGATATAGTCTTGATTCTACTCAAATAGTAAGAATTTTGAGTGATGTTATGTCTAGACTCATATCACGGGATCAAAACTGAAATCATGGGAAATATTCAAGAAAAATTGAAACTTCTACATAGTTTATTGCTTGTTGCTGAAGCATTTCGCTGTTGGATGTTATTCTTAGATGTATAAAATTTTTGTTAGAAATACCATTAGAAACCTGGAAGTACTTGTGAAGAAATATTTGATATATATCATGTTGTGTTGTATGATGACGATCAAATATGTTCACCTTTCGACATTGCAGGATTACACGCCTTATTCCTGTCAAAAAATCATCTCATCTACACCCGGTGTAGGAGATCATCATGGATGCCCATATCGATATTTCAGGTAATTTCGACAGTAAAAAAATTTCATTATTCATCTGATGATGTTTAACTTGGCCTTTCCAACGTTACTGGCTGTATTATATTGGCTAGAACTGCCATAGCACGAAAACTAAATACATCAGTGCCTTATTTTAGTAATGCAATGGATTTCAGATAAAGTAGTCATACATACATGGTTGATCAACCATATCCTTTTATTCGCCATACTTAAATCGAATCTCGTTGCCCTAGGACATAGTACTTGCCCATGGCATATCTAACTTTTTCTAACAGATTTGTGCAATACTTTATCGAATGTCTCAATATTTATCTGCGACAGTGATGAGAACTTGAGAGCCGCTCTTGGTAAAATGGGAGTTACCGGGCGAGCAGTTGGAGATGTAATGGACAAAGCTAAAAACAGGCATTATCAGGTGAAAATGTTACTAGTCTGCATCAAAATTATTCCAAGTTGTGTTTTGTTCTGACACAAGGTTAATGTGGAATACTTGGTGACGTATGCATCAGCTGGCGTGCACCCTGACGTTCGAAGCTATTCATGGTTCATCATGTGATGCTGGGATTAACCATCCAAATCAGTACTTTAACGACAGCCGAATTATCATAAAATCGAAGGTAAATTAAGCTTTTATTTACAGTTTACTATCAGACACCAAAAATTTAGCAAAACTTGTTTTTAGTTGTGCTGTGAGAGTTTGCCTAGGCTTCCCAAAAAGGCTGTTGTCCTAGACGCTTATCCGAACCTTTCTCTTTGTAGAACCAGTCTGCAGCGTAAGGCAGAGCTTTTTGAGCACAGCCGAAGAGACGGATATATTAGCAGATTCTCATTCCACGGGTACCTCTCTAAAAATAGGCTATGTACAATGCAGATAGTACAGCATCCAGCCAAATTGGACTCCTTTATTTCAATTTTTATAGGGAGAATGATAACCACATAATTTTGTTTTCTCCCACATATACCGTCTTTTATTTCTAGCCACCGAATTACATAAATCAAAACACGAGCAATGAAAAAGATTGGGGTGTGCTATCCACACATTCCAAATTACTTCTCACACATTCCTTGTTAATTTCTGTTCATTGATCTTCTTTAATTCATCTGATCCGACGGCTGAAAATTAAAAGGGTGTGAGAAGTAAAATGGGGTGTGGATATCACACCCCAAAAGATTAAACAGAATTATGTAGGACGAGAAAGAAAGGTTGGTGGCTATCATGTCTCTTTTTATACCAAGATCTTTTTTCAAACTCAAAAGAAACCCTCCCAAAGTGCTTTTGATCTGTCCCAAAGTAGGAAGGGCAAATAGTTTGGCTTCCTAATTTAAATTTAAAAACATACGATAAGCATTAAAGAATGCTGCACTGGGGACCGATTAAAGAGGAATCTTGGAAAGGGAGGGTTTCTATTATTAGCGAGTGATGTTCTGCAACGTGGGGTCCACCACTCACATTGCTCCATCTCATCTCTCCCCAGCCTTTTTCTTTTCTTTTTTTGGCAGCTGAGCTCGAATTTGTTCTGGTCGGGCTGAAGAACTAATCACGACGAAGCTCGTGACATAACATACTGTTGCCATAAATAGTGTTCGGAAAGTATGTGGCCGACACTCGAGCGTCGAGAGAAGAAAAACGTTGCGAAAGAGCCGGGACCATTTCTTTTGGCGGGTGGTGCTCGCGCGTGCCGAGATTTTAATTTATTTTAATTTAAATTTTACCAAAAGGGTCGTTGACACGTGGTCCTCCAAATCCGAAAGGTCTTCGGGGCGTAAAATTCAATTTGCGGAGAGTTTGAATACTTCTTTTTGTGACCAAGTGGCGGTGGGGGTTAGGCTTCCAGATTTGTCAAGTTGAAGCAGATTAGCCTCTTTAAGAGGTGATTAATTACCAAGATAAGCAAAACTGATTAATATTTTAAGGAAAAAGGATGGAGGAGAGCTCAGATCAGAGTTGGCTTTCTAGTCGGTATCCATTGCCCATCCCTCTCACAATGTGGGTCCCCCCTTTAGCTCCACCTGAGCTATCATTACAATTTTAGTACTCAAGCAAAGGCCTATCTAGTTATTGATAATGGGTTAATATCATTACAATTGACAAAAGGTATCAACATGTCAAATAAGCATAAAAAAATTTCTACTTACGCAAAATATAAATATGATAGATTCCATGAAGTTGATTAACTTCCTCTTCCAAACCTAATCCAATGGCTAATCCGTCACAATATGAGTTTTAACTTTTGTGCACATGTCCCCCATGCTCCTAGTTCTATTTCTGCTTCCAGTTTTGGTTTGTGGATGTGGGTTGACTTCAAATCCTAAAGTATGTAGTCAAAATTCAACAGATAAGAATCGAAGAAGTAGCGATTGAATTCTGTAATAGGAGACGACTATCTAATTAAAGCAGCTCTCATGATTAGTGAAAGTAGCATAAAGTCAAATGAGATCAAAATACACGAAGTCTCATATGAGTTTCTTTACTTGTAAAGTAGTCCGAGTGTCCTCCACAAGTTATTGTCCCATGAACATAAAACGTGAATTATGGAACACAAGAAACTCTCTCAACTCTTTTTATTTAAATTCCATTTGGCCTTTCCCCTAAAGTTTGAAAGCAACTACACTCTGTCCCTTTCCCCTCCACTCGTTTTTCCCCTTTTATTTTGCTTTCAATGTTCAGTCTTTATTTATGGTGTGCATCTCTCTCTCTTTTTCGCTAAAATGGCTGCAAATCCAAAAAGGGTAAGAGGGGAAGACTTGCAGCTCACTCTTTACTCAGCTTCTTGCGCTCTGCCCTCCCTAGCTAGGAAGAGTTAGCAGCTACTGCTCTAGCTGTCTATTGTTTGGCAGAAAAGTGATGGCTGTTCATTGCAAACGAGGCATCTTATTCTCTATCTTTTTCTTGTTTTTCTTATCTTTTCAGGTTTTCTCTGTGTAATTGGAGAGCTTGGAGGTTATCAAATTAAACCACCCAGAGTCTGAGGTACCTATCAATTATTATATCCTTTTTTGTTTTGCTTTTCCTCACCATATTTGGGAGACAAGTTCAAAATTCTCTACTGTTTATTGCATTTGAAATGATCGCAAAAAGTGGACTGAAACGGTAAAAACTCTTGTGTTCTTGTAACTACTAGAATGACTTTTAATTCAATCAGGAAGACGAAATTTTGCTGGTTGACCAATTTTTAGGAAAAGAATTTGAAGAAATTATCGATGAATAATTCAAGATTGTTTGTTAATGGTCCCTATATTTGTTTAGATGTATGTTACGTCAGTTAATCAGGGCAACGTGTCTGTCCCATGCACGCGAGTCGGAATCCCCCCTCCCCACATAACCCACCTACCTACTCATCAGTTATGGTGTTCAACTGACTTGCACCAATAGAACACTATTGTATTGGAATTAGGCGCCCATCTTTTTACTGTTGTCAACTAATGTCCTCGATATATGATTTAACCCTATGTTAGAACATATTCTATGTTCTGTGCTAGGAAGCGTTACTCCTCTTTTCATTCCAAATTTAGGAACAAGACCGATAAGATTAATTGGTCTGTGTGCCTCTGTCGTTACTTTTTTGTATCCCTGTTCCTCAGATACAATTTGATTCCTTGTACGGCCAAATCTCAATTAGTGGAAAGCCTTCGATGCTTCCTTATGAAAACATTAATTTTTTTTGGGTGTAAACGATATCTCTTTATTCTTTATGATGTTGACCACACTTCTGATCCCTATTTGCATTTCTTCTGGTATGAGAAGTTACGGAATGCATGTGCAGGCTGATTGTTCTTCTTATGTTACTTGGAGGGAATATGTTTCATCTGGTTTTAAGAAGATAAGATTTCAGAAAAGAGAATTACATAAATAAATAATTTCGTGCAAATCTTTTTCTGTTTTTCTTTCTTCTAACCTACTTCATTATTTGGTTATTGGGGACGTCTCGGAAACTGTTTCCGTGAAGAAAAGGCGTGTTAAACAGTGCTCCAGTTTCCAGTTCTGCATAAAAATAAGGGATATTACTTGATAAAGTTCAAAACTTTGAGCTCAGTTGATTATCGATATGGAAGATGGATCAAGGGGCAAGTTGAAGGATCCTGGGGTCTCTACGAGGAAGCCATCTTCGAGTACTACATCTTTGAAAAGACCGCGACAACCCAATAACGAAACCAAGATTGCTGCATGCTTGGTTGATGGGTGCAATTCGGACCTTAGCAAATGCCGGGATTATCATCGACGGCATAAAGTATGTGAGCTCCATTCAAAGACCTCAAAAGTTACAATCAAGGGCCAGGAACGGCGGTTCTGTCAGCAGTGCAGCAGGTAAGTGGGATGCAATGGCTCTAGGAATTTCTATGTTATAAATGCATGCTGTGATGAAAATATGATTAGTCTTACAAACAAACAAGTAACATTTCTTTGTGACATGTCGAAGGTTCCATTCGTTGGTGGAATTCGATGAAGGAAAAAGAAGCTGCAGAAGACGTCTTGATGGACACAACAAACGTAGGAGGAAGCGTCAGTCAGAATCCATGTCCACAAATTTGGGAAGATTTCTTTCCAATTACCAAGGTTTGGAATTTTTTCCTGATAAAATGTATATCTGCTGATGTTTTCATTGGCTTAACTGAAAGCACAATGTGTGTTCTTTACTGTTCAAACTTATCATATGCAGGCACAAGATTCTTATCATTTGGTAATCCACAAATGTGTGCAGCAAATGCTGTCATGAACTCTCCGTGGGGCTACGCATTGAAACCGGAGAATGATTCTGTGCTGCTTGATAACCACTCACAATTAAATGAGACAAGAAGAAGCTCATATACTTACCGAGAAAAACAAATCCCATTTGTGCAAGGCTTTGAATACGCGCACTCAGAAGCTTCTGTCTACCAACCATTTACAAATGCCAACTTTGCACTGGGAAATTCTAGCAACAGCCATAGAATGGTTGCCAATGGATTATACCGCGACAGAGAATCTAATTGTGCTCTCTCTCTTCTGTCATGGACACGAGCAACACAAGAGGAGATTGGGCTGAGCCACACAGCGCAGTCCAGTTCAGTATGCCCGGCTCAGTCCATGATCCCAAGAATCCACTACAATAATGTGGGAGTGCAGGATGAGGCTGCAATTTCTAATTTGGTTAGTGATGGCAACAGCATTGGCAATCTCCACTGCCAGGGCAAGTTTCAGAATTCAAATTATTCCTGATGCCTCAACTGCTGGTGCATTCTACCCTTCTGGTGGGAAAAGTTTTATATGCAAAATTATCCCTCCTACTCGTTTGTCTTTTCAGTTAAGAACTTAACAGTCCCCAGAAGGGTGGAAATAATGATGCTGCTAAATGGGAGTGTTTTTCCCATTTCTGAGAAGAATTATATTTTGCATAAGTGGAGTTTCCATGATGTAACCATTATGAGTTGCCACTCTGATTAATGTTTATGAAGTTGTTTGCTTTCATGACAAGACGATATGCGCAACCACTCTAATGTAGAGGTGGATTCAAACTTTGGTGCAAGAGAGCAAAAACACTAGCCTAATGTTGCACTAGTTATGAAAAAAAAATTTCTATTACAAGTGATGGCATTATTCTAATTTACACTAAGAGGAGGGATGAATGTTTGAACACGAGGTGTAGTGGGTTAAAAAGAAGGACATTATCCACGAGGGCATTTCACGACATACGGTAGTTATGAAATAATTGGTTAGCGAGCATGCAAATATCTGCAGGTTTGTGAAACTTCACATGTTAGGAGGTAGTTTGGAAAATGGAGCTGTATGGGCTCGACGCAGCCCAGAATTATACTCTTCAACTGTTAATTAAGTTAGTTTTGCTCACAGCCCAGTCAGTTAGTCCCAACACACCCTTTTTGAAAGTTTGGGTCGATCAGAGTGTCAACAACATGACACGAGGAGACAAACACAAGATAAATTGTTCGCAAACTTTACACTCTAGAACGATTGAGAGATAAGAAAAATTTTCACAGGTTATAGATATAAATGATTATGCAACCGAGTTCGAATTTTTTTTCCTGTAATTCAGATTAGTTAGAGTAAAAATATCGATCACTAGTACTGCAATATAATAATATTTATCTTCACTTATAAAAAGTCTTAAGTTAAACGTTGAAAATACATAAATGATGAGACCGATACTGATTTGAGTCATTATCGTATCCTACATCAGTACACAATTCATTAAACCCTGCCATGATCATATGTGGTACTGAAGTTCACTCATGTTAAAGTACATGTTTTGTTTATTAATGTTCTACCAAAATTTATGAACTCATTGTCCAACCATATTATATCACGTGGTGAATCAAACCAAGATAATTTTAACTCCAACAAAATTTATTTGTTACTTCATCAACATAATTCATTAACTCCGTGTTTTCATCTTCTTAATTAGTCCCCTTATCAAAAACAATTGTTAATTGTGTTAAGATTATGCATGATTGTTTTGGACATAAGACCGCACTTTTCAATTAGAGAACCAAAACCAACTTAACTAAAACAACTTAGGGAGAATAAGAGTCAAACTTCACGGACAATGGATGAATGGAAAACGAGTTTTTTCTTTATTTTCCAGTTTAAGTTTAAAAATCTGTTTAACACATTGATTAATACTAGTATTAAGAAGAGAACCACGTGTTTATTTGCCAGAAATAATTGATATATTTAAAGGGGAATATTTGTGTCGGTGTTGGGTTTCTGCTGCTGTCCAATTGTGGTGGTTGAAAGATGACCTAAAGTGGACAAAAAAGTAAACCAAATTAAGTTACTTTCGTTTTCATAAGTGAATACCTCCAATTCTTTAAACCCTAAACTGCAATCCCTCCCTCTGCAAAAGCCCCATCAGCGCACATGCTTCACCGCAACATTGCTTTCAGCACAATTATTATACTCTTGGTGGTGCATGGCATGGCGCACACAAACCCTAATTCAACACACACATGATCCGATGAGACATGGTTAAGTTTTGGGTTTAACTGTAAGTGGGTTTGTTCATATGTTAAATTAATGTAGCTTTGGTAAAAATAATAGTTAATTTTAAGGAAAACTAATTAAAAGGGTTTGAAAACTTTGAGTTTTAATGATAAGGATAAAATAAAGGGTAAAGTGAATAGTACCATGATTGACTTTTTAGTGTAAAAATGTGGTTTTTCGTTCAAGTGAACAGTACCGTGAGCCTTTCGTTAAAACTCCATTAATTTTAATTAGAGAGAATAGGAGTATTGGTCTATGTATTTTGGCTCGATAGGGGCAGTCTCTAATCTAAAAGTCTGTGAGTATATATTAGTCCTTAACTTGTCACAATGTGGAGCAACAGTCTTTGGATAAGATCGTTAAAACTTTCATACAAAATAAAGGGTTTAAAAAGGCAAATAAGGGATGAAAGTTATAATAGAATTTTTCAAAAGAACTAGTGCTACACATTGTGACAAGTTCATGGACTAATACTCATTTTGTTCGAGGACCAACGCTCCAAGTTAGCTAAAGCTTAGAGACCAATGCTCTAATTTTCTCGATTAATTAAGTGATGCTTCATCTAGTAGCCAAAGTTTTGTCTTGATTATAAACCATCGATTTTTTTGGGGCAGAAGGGAAAGTCTTCTGGGAATTCAAGGTGTTTTAGGTTGAAAATCCCTAACTTTCCAAGATTGGTTGATAACACAAGAGAGGCCTCGAAGCAAAAGTTAGAGTTTAGGGCACTAATCAAAGAAAAGTAAATAGGTTTTTCTGCAGTACATGCAATGAAAGTTTCATTCCATCCTCCTATGTCTGCTTCTTGTGTTGTGTTTTTTATAGATAAGATTTAGGGTTGCAAGCCATGTGCATACGCGTTATTGAGGTGTTAATTAGTGTCGCCATATTAAGTACTTTAGAGTTCATTATGCCTATTAAGATCAAGTTACTAAGTAATCACGCAGATTGATTCCTTGTAATCAAGATTAGGTTAATTTCCCTCCTAATTAGCGGATGGTTTTAGACGTTATTGTTGACTAGCGACGTGATGTTTTCCTACTAAAATTCGTACATCGTGTACTTTGATTAACCCGTTGGACTCGGACTCGTTCGGGTAGCTTCATAAATCAAAAGGCACCCTATCTCTCTCTCTCACTTGGAATTGACTTAATTAGGAGCCAAATTGACAACTTAATCGCATTCACTTTTAAAGCAAGTTGCTAATCATGTTCAACTAATTAAATATGGTATAGAGCTTGTGTATGAAAGGAGTTTGGTGCCAGCAATATTCTTGTTAGCTAGGCTAAGTTTGATTGGAATAACGTGTCATGACCGCAATATGGGAAAATATTATCCCTCGTTAGATGCTATTCCTAGTTTCTAAGATTCCCATTAAATCTTCCCCAAAGTAAAAAAGAATGGAACACCAATGATTAGCATCGAAACTATGGTAGGGGCAAATGTTCAACTCCATTCAATCTTATTCATCGCATGGAGTTATGCTTTTGTTAGTCGCTTAGTCATAAGTGAGAGTAATTTTTAGTTGTTGATGCGTATGTAACATGCACTACGTCAATAGTCAAAGATTGCTCATGTTAACACGAGGTGATTCCCAATATTACTTATGGCTGAAAATCATTACGTTTATGTGTAAACAACTTCTCTAAATGTTTTTCTTTGTGGTATACTTTTCTTTTAACACATGATCAAAATCATATCCATATTGAGGCCAAGAATATTGTTCTTCTATCTTGCTTTTTGTTGAGAGTATCAATATCATATTTGGGAAAGAATGAACTTTGCATGTGTTTATAAGTTAGTTGAATTGCTCTCCATATCACCAATTGATTTTACGATGGAACGTTAACTTTCTTCACTTTTAACGATGCCATATACTCAAAGATAAAAGACTTTGAATTAATGGTGAACTAGCTAATAGTAAAAAGAAGGGAACTTTAATGAAAAGCTCTCGGTACTGTTTACTTTAACAAAAAAATCATATTTTTACACTAAAAAGTCAATCAATCCTGATACTATTCACTTTACCCTTTACTTTATCCTTATCGTTAAAACTCAAAGTTTTCAAGCATTTTTCTTTAGTTTTCCTTAAAAAGAATGGAACGATTAGCACCCAAATTAATTACTTGTGGTATGGGCTAATGCTCAGCCTATCCAATCACATTCAACATGAGTTGTGTTCTTGTCAGCAATAAATGATTCTCAATCGTTGATTCATGTCAAAAACACATTATATTAACGATCAAAAACCACTCACTCGAGCATAAACGACTGCATTAAACGTTTTTCTTCATCACATACTTTTCTTTTAACACATAATCAAAATCCCAAACAGATTGAAAGCAAAAGAATATGGTTCTTTTTTTAGGTTTTCCAAGGTGTCTCCAGGCAAAGCTCAGGACTAATCCTTCGACGTACGGTCGGGCATATATGCGGAGACCTCTCCCAAGAAAGTTTTCTGGTTTGCTTTGATCATGCTTTCAACAAAGTTAAATGACTCAAAAATAAAGACTTTGAATTAATGGTGCAGCGACGTATCTCACATTATTTTTCAAGGGGCAGTAAAGACCGGCCAGCAAAGAAACTGGATCAGTGTTGTAGAGAAGAAGACCCACTTGGACGTGACTTCCTTAAAGTCCTGTGCCTAAATTGGAAAGGAGTCCACGTATCAATATGGTTGACGTCGATGGTGTTCGCCCAAAAATGGTAATAAATCTGACAACCCTAAGTACTCTACGGGCCCACTTATTTCAACTGTAGCCGTTGGATTTCCTTCATAATAAATTATGCCTGCCCGCTCGCTGGTCCCCACTCGTCCACCGCATTCAGTGTATGTAATGTGTGTGAAAGTGACAAGATTTACAATATTTGCATGTATAAGCTGGCTGTGTGACATCAAATTCCTTTCTCGACTAGTTCTAGGGTTCAGACTTGGCTTCTAATCTGGGCAGTTTAAATCTGACGATTCTTTATCCCGTTACGTTTGAGTCACCCATGGATAAAAAAATCAAAGGGAAAACGGGAAACTCAATCAGAACATAACACGATTAATTAATTAAGTCAATGTAATTCGCGACTTTAAAAACTGATTAATACTTAGTACGAATAGGAAGTGGCTCAATATGAACACGGCCGTCTAAATATGTATAGTGCACTCTCCTAAAATGAAGACTTATTGTTTGGTGAAAAAAAGGGTGAGAGCTAGCAGTGAAATGTACGCTGAAACCCTAGCTAGTATATACAATTTACAAAACATAAAAACTGAGAGTATAATTCCCTATTTTTCACCAAAGAAGCAAAGCGTACGAGCAGTGAAAACAGGAAGCATATACTTTTCCCATAGTTTTTAAATCCTTTTTCATGATTTCATCAACCCAATAAGTCCATAGATACCAATTACAAATGTACCGCATCGCAAACCAGATTGGTTAAAAAAGGTGAGTTAAAAAATCGAAATTTGTTCCAAAGATTGACAACACAAAGATCCCCCCGTGAGCTGACGAACAAGTGCTAGCTGCAGCAGCTACAAGCACTTTGATGATACATATATATTAAGGTCTAGTACATGCAAGTTTGAGAAGAAAAAGCGATCTGTTATTTGACCTAAAAATGTAAAATAAAAAAAAGGAAGAAAAACAGAAAAGCTATATAGCCAGGCATCTGTGTTGAGTGGTCCACTGAGGGAGTGATGATGGGAGAGGAGAGTGGTGAATACGAAGGCACGATGGTGGTGGTCGGTGGTCACAATCAAATAGTTGTGATATTTTTAAGTGCTTCTGTCACTCTGTGTGTCTGTGTGTGCTTCGATTTTTTAGCGTGGGATGCGTTGCCATGTTTCTCTCTCTCTCTCTCTCTCTCTCTCTCAAATTTTTTTTTTGGGTTAATCTCTGATTACTATCTTGAAGTTTCGTGGTTTTTAATATTTGGTACATGAAGTTTTTTTATCCCAGAGTCATACCTCAAGTCTTAATTTTGGGACAGTTTTATGCATCCGTTAAGTTTTTCGTTAGAAATTTTGTTAACTGATGACGTGGCACCCACGTGGACAATAACTGAGCGCCACGTGTCAACATGTGTCCACTTCAATATTAAAAAATTAAAAAAATACAAAAAAATTAAAAAAACCTACATGTCACTCACCCCCCCGCACCCTCTCCCTCCCTTCTGCAACCCTCACCCCTTCCCTCCCTTCTCCCTTCTCTCTTCTCCAATTCCACGCCTCTGTTGTCCTCGCCCACAGCACCCCCATCGTCGTCCTCATCACACTTTTCATCTTCCTCACATGCCATTGCGTCGCCTCACACAGCGCAACCACCATTCTCTCCCTCCTGATCCTCGCCAAGGTCCATAAGCTCAACTCAATTAATTTGAGTGAGGCTGTGACTTTATTTTGAATACCAGAAACTGTAATTTAAATATACGTTAAAAATCAAACTCAAAAACATTAATGTGTAGCACACCAAACAAGGAATCGGTTTAGCATCATGATCCTCTCCAATCTAATGAAATCCTAAATCTTAGTTCCAAATCCTATTCAATCCAAGCCACCATACATAAATATAGCCAATATATAATATTCTCTCCTAAGTCCTCCACTGACTAAGGTGGTTTCTTGCAGAATATATACACACGCAGGAAGACCTTGGACATATATAAATATATGGCGAATGCTGTGCATTTGAGAAAAGGTGAAAGGCAGTTGATTGGCTAATTCAAAAGTTGCCATACCTGCCAGGCTTGGCAAACGGGTCATGTATGTTGTGTTCGTGTCGTTTTCATGTAACATCTGTTATTTTAACAGATTGTGTTGTGTCACACCTGTTATCTTAACGGGTCCTTAATAGGTCGGGTCACTTTACCCACGGGTAAAGTGACCCGACCAGTTATGACCCGTTAAGAAAAATATTTTTTTTCTTCTTAAATTTGCACATACCACACATTGCCACATAAATATTACTTCAAAACATTAAAACACATTTGTCGTTTAAGTACTACATCTACACTCGAAAATAAGAGCCTAATAAACAAACATTCATACACTACTAGTCTATTACAAAATATTAAATGTGTAAGGATATGCAAAATGAAAGAGTTTTTGTTTTAAAGGTCGTGAAGCCTTTCTCAAAAGTTTAAACCTTGCCAATGGAACTCAAAGCTTGCATGTTATTCCTTTTACAAAATCCTCAATTTTCATCGATCATCATGACATAAGATTTTGTGGTATCCACTAGTGTAAATATTTTAAATTGAAGATCGAATTCATTCATTGTATTCATATAGGGTCAAGGAGTGTAGCTATAAAAAATCATCACAATTGGAGTTAAAATAATCGTTAAATCGTGATTTTTCGTTGATAACCGTCGAAAAGTTTTGTCCCATTACTTGATCTTTGAATGTTTATTTTTTTCAATTTTTGGCGTACGCGATCTCGAAGTATATACAAACATGTTTGACGGTTGGATTGTTGAAACTAGTTTCATAGAATGTGTATCCCATCAAAACGATAGATTCACTAACACTTAGAATTTATTTATATTTTCATCAAGTATAACATAAGATTTTGTGGTATCCACAAGTGTAAATCTTTTAAATTGAAGATCGAATTCATTCATTGTATTTATATAGGGTCAAGGAGTGTAGTTGTACAAAATCATCAAAATAAGAGTTAAAATAACCGTTAAATCGTGATTTTTTGTTTGTAACCATCGAAAAGTTTTGTCCTATTACTTGATCTCTGAATGTTTGTTTTTTGCAATTTTTGGCGTATGCAATCTCGAAGTATATACAAATATGTTTGACGGTTGGATCATTGAAATTAGTTTCGTAGAATGCGTATCGCATCAAAACAATAGATTTGCTAACACTTAAGAGTTTATTCATACTTTCATTAATTATAATATAAGATTTTATGGTATCCACTAGTGTAAATATTTTAAATTGAAGATCGAGCTCATTCATTGTATTCATATAGGGTCAAGGATTGTAGTTGTAAAAAATCATCAAAATCGGAGTTAAAATAACCGTTAAATCGTGATTTTTTGTTGATAACCGTCGAAAAGTTTTGTCTCGTTACTTGATCTCTGAATGTTTTTTTTTGCAATTTTTTGCTGATGTGATCTGGAAGCATATACAAACAAGTTTGACAGTTGGATCGTTGAAATTAGTTTCGTAGAATTCGTATCCCATCAAGTTCAATGGTGTGTGTGTGTGTGTGTGTGTATATTCAGTAGATTTAAATTTATTTATTTTGCACGTGTAACACTTAAGAAATTGAATGGTATGTATATTTAAGCCGATCCAATGGTCACTAATTTTTAATATTTAATTTAATATATATATATATAATTATTATAGTTTTTAGGGGTATAAAATTGTTAAATTAATATATATAATTATTATAGTATTTTTTTAGGATTATAAATTTATAAAATTAATATTTTGCTTATCATGTATCGTGTTACCCACGTGTATACTTGAACCAACCCATTATCTTAACAGGTGCTTATCGAGTTACCCGATAACGACCAGATTCATTATCGTGTCAACCCAAACACCTATTAATTTCATGTCGTGTTGTGTCAGGTTGTCAGATCGTGTTGGAAATTGCCAGGCGTACCAAGTCCTGTATCTTTGGACCACTCCACAGGGACTGTTTGGAAACGCATCAGTTAGAAATTTGGCTTCTTTTATTTTGTCCATCTCAATGAGACTGCTTGATGTGCTCTTACCCATCCCCACCCATTCGTGCTAGTTGCTACCTATTTTCCATCTTTTTCCTCCTCCCTCTAGTAAATAAAATGCACAAGATATTTTGGATCTTAGTTTGAAGAGTACTTAATTAATCTTCCCAACTTAAATAATTATCTAGATAAAGTGCTGAATTTAGATGTTTAATCATAGAACTAGCTGACTCCACAAGATCACAACCACTTCAAGGTTTATATATATATATATATATATATATATATATATATATATATATATATATATTATTCTAGTTTAAGTAAGAATTTATATTTTCGCTAAATTGTATTATACGGTCTAGTGATATTCTTTAAACTTGTAAGTTAGAAATCTTAAGTTCAACTTAGATGGATGACAGCTCGATACCTAACTGTGAATGCCTAATTTTGTAACTTAACCCAAATTTACACTCTCAATATTGTTGTATAGAAAGGAGAGTAAGATTTTCAAATTATCTATCTACTTTAACTCTCTCTCTCTCTAGTGGTAAAGATCACATGCATGCTTGTTGATGTGACTTGTTGGTTGGGTTGATCACTTGGAGTAGATAGATGTGTTAATGTAAAATTGTAATGTAATGTGAAATCCACATATTTACAACTCTGGTTCGACTTTTCCAGTACATGCATGGATGGTGGCCATGTTCACGTTATCTAATGGACTTTGACCTGAAAAAAGGTGGTCGATCGAGCAAAGACGCTTTGTGCTCCTACCTTAAATATTGTAGTATAAGAGAAAAAGGCCAGTTCCATAGCTTAGTTTAGTCCTTTATTTGTTTATTTTCTCAACTGACCTAAAACAACTTCCTTTCATCACTACTCAATTAGCCAAGATAAGGTTCAAACCCTAGCTCCTAATAGCTTACTACATTCTTAATTATAATAGTAATGTAAAATTTGGATGGCTTCAGCGCATGATCAAATGTATTAGGACTAGCTAATTAGCTAAACAATTATCTAACAGAATCTTATTTGTCAACTAAAGAGGGTACACTCCACTTCAATTAAGGAAAATTCAGCATGTGGCTTAATTATACGCTTCTAGTATTCAACAAGTTTGTTCCCTTGATCATATATAGTTGTCCACCATGTTTTTTGTGAAGCCAACTTTCAATATTACTGAAAGGAAAAATTAATATCCCCTAACTACTAATGTTCATTGACTGAGACCTTATTAGTTTTCAGACTTTGATCGTAGTCTCTAGCATTAATGTATTAAGGAATTTACATTTTTTTTTAGTACATCGATATTTTTACACTAAGGGGAGGAGGAGTTCGGCAAAGCCACACAATGGGCAAACTAATTTAGTATCAAATTCGCTATCCACGAGATTTGAACCTAAGACCTCTCACTTCCAAGTGAAGATGAATATCACCAGATCATAGTACTGACTGGCAGGAATTTACATGTTAGTTCCATAATTTTTTAAAATCAAAATGAGTAATTTATTTAGGGTTTTAATACTCACTCCTTTATTAAACTTCTAATTAATTTTCAATTCAAAACATTTTCAAAATAAAACACAAATAAGTTTGTACCCATTAATTTTCTATAAAAGATTTTCAATTTTTTAATCTTAAATGTACCAATTCATCTAATTTTTTAATTCTTTTAATCATAAATTTAACCATTCTTAAAATATCAATTTGTTATATGTAAAATGTACTTTTTTTAGGATAAAATGCACCCACTTTTTTTTTATGTATAATCCATTCAATTTTTTCTTCTAATTCATTTTTAAAATTTATATGGGTACATCCTTTTTTGTTGATTTGAGAATGTATCAATGTCAAGTTTAATCGAAAAAAATTTACCAATGTTATTGAGCCTAATATCTATTTCTTTTTGTAGTTTTGAAGAATGTACCACATTTTGGTGCAATAATTTTTTGGTTAATTTTGATGAATGTACCCACGTTTATATATATATGTGTGTGTGTCTGTGTGTGTGTGTGTGTGTGTGTGTGTGTGTACAATATATTTGAGAGTATAATTTATCTTTTATCAAGTTTAATCGAAAAAAATTTACCAATGTTATTAAGCCTAATATCTATTTCTTTTTGTAGTTTTGAAGAATGTACCACATTTTGGTGCAATAATGTTTTGGTTAATTTTGATGAATGTACCCACGTTTATATATATATATATATATATATGTGTGCGTGTGTGTGTGCGCGCGCAATATATTTGAGAGTATAATTTATCTTTTATCAAGTTTAATCGAAAAAAATTTACCAATGTTATTGAGCCTAATATCTATTTCTTTTTGTAGTTTTGAAGAATGTACCACATTTTGGTGCAATAATTTTTTGGTTAATTTTGATGAATGTACCCATGTTTATATATATGTGTGTGTGTGTGTGTGTGTGTGTGTGTGTGTACAATATATTTGAGAGTATACTGTATCTTTTAATATAAATAACTAAATTTCAATTTTTAATTTTAAAAATATAATAACCTACATAGAAACACATTATTACATTAACGTCAGAGACTTCAATAAAAAACTGAAAACCAATAAGGTTTCAATCAAATAACATTGATAACTAGAGAGCGCATCCAAAGTCTCCCTTATTGAAATATAAGATGGATGAAGTCCAAATGTGGTTTTATATTCTCCCTCCAAATGCGGTGTTGAGAAATAAATTCCACATTAAAAGAAGAACCCTAGCACGTGCTTATAAGTAATGGACTACTCTATACATTGCCAATTGGTTTTATGGTATAACCTCAACTTCTTCATGGTAATAGAGCAGGTTGTTCATGTGTCAAGCCCAATGCCCACACATGCTCAACATCATCTGATTGCTGTGTCCACATGTCAGGGTTGAAAAATTCACCTTGCGTGAGGGGGTATGTTGAGAAATGAATCCGACACCGGAAAAAAGATAAACCTTACACGTATTTATAAGTAATTGAATTATTTACCATATTACCAATTGCTCTTACATGGAACCCCAACTTCTTCATGTTGTTCGTACATGCTCTTGATAACTTTACGCGCCTTAGGAGTATTCAGTTTTTGTTTTATTTTCTTTGCCAACACAACCTACTTTGCAATTAATCTGCCGCGAGAATATTTTGGTGGTCTGACTCAAATCTTTGGTACTAGCAAAAAGACGTAACCATCACAACAGCATATATATGTATTGCAATATTTTAAAAACTGTGTGTTTTGTGAGAAATGGGAAATGATAAAACTGGAAAAATAAGCTGGATTTGTTGATATATGGGTCCCAAATAACTTATCCTGATTAAATAAAGTGTATTATCACCACTGTTTAATTATTCTTTATTGTTTGCAGTTCCAACTATTACTTTAGTTGAAATAAAAAACTATTATTTTAGTTGTAGATATCTTTCAGTGATCGATTAATAGTAGCTTATGCTAATTACGTGTTTAAAATGCCATTAGTATTCTGAGAAATGTTAAGGGGATTTTCTCAAAAAGAGTTTTTTATGAACTTTTTGTCACCTCGCACTTTAACGTCAATATTATAAAATATTGTGTCAAATATCATTTTCTCTAGTATTCTAGTCTAGTCATATGAGATATAGCGAGTTGAAGAAAAAGCTTAACCAAGTACTACTTGCAAATTCAATACTTAATTATTAATGAATCATTGTGTGACTTAACTAAATCTCTACGCAAATATCGTTGGATAAAAAAATTATTAAAAAAATTTATAAATCAAAGAATCTATTGGAAAAGGAAAAAGAAAATCAATCTAAATTGCCGGCACGGGACTAGGATGTGATTCATGGGACATTGGTTTGGTATACTTCATAGTCTATGGTTCAAATTCAAATAGTAATATTAAAAAAAGAGTGAAATTTGAAAAGAAAAAAGATTATGTAGATTAGGAAAAATTTAGGGTTGGCTTGAAAATGGTTAGACAATTTATAATGCATGTCTTTAGCTTTAACTTGTAATAACCAGGCACGAAAGGTGAAGCGCATATAAATCATTGTTTATACTTTGCCTCACCCCTTACGCAAAACCTTTGCTTGCTTCACCTACCTTATTTTCTTTTTTTGATCCAGTCCAGACGTCCTCTCCTTAAAGCCGAGAAATTGCAGAAGATTTTCACATGCTTCTTCTGTTCCATGGAGTCAAATTTTCAATATATATATATATGTCTTTGTCAATCGGCTCAGTCCCGTTCTCCTCGACTCTATGGCCAAGAAAATTGATGTCATCTACTGTACAATCTAATTAACCGGCCCCAAAAAAAGTAAAACAACAAAAGTTAAATGATCTCATTCATTGGATTAGATCAAATAATAAGTGACCTTAATTTTCTTAAACCATAAGATTCAGGAGAACGAGACTGATATGTGATGTCTTTGTTACATTGGTCAAAAGAAGGTAGAACACTCAAACCCCAAATATTCCAGGGATAATACGGCTTGTCTATCCCATAAAAATTGTTTCAAACGTTTACGTGTTTGTCTTTAGTTAAATAGAGATATTTAGTACAAACATTTTATTTAGCAAGTATGCAAAACTCCATCAAATCACACCTTATTAATTAATTAGTACAAAGCATACTCAAAACCCAGGTGTAAGGCCAAGTAGCTAGAATCATCGTGTTATCGGAGTAATGTTGTGTTCCATGCATGTCTAGGCAGTTTAGGCAATAATGAAAGAAGAACCCTAAACAAAACATGTTTTAATTTGTACGGACATGCATGGACCTGAAATAGAGCATGCCTTCCATGGCATCATTCGTAAATTTGAGCTCATTAGGTTCGATATATATATAAAACATATAGAACATGTTTTTTATTTTTGTTTTTTCCTTAATCTGAATGATAAAATCAAAAATCAGATTTTCACCTCTGCATTTTCTAATAAGGATGCAGACAAAAATATTGGTTAGGTTTGTTTATTTCTTTTTATTTTCTGTTTGCTAGGCAAGGTTTAGGATTTAAGATTTTCCTCATTCTCTCAATAAGTCCTATTTTTATGATGCTTTGGAAAATATGATTTAAAAGCTGGCAAACCCAAAATTGAATCTCTAGATGTTCAAGCAGACCTACCAATTGATTAAAAACTAGCTGCCATTTAAAATTGTACAAAAATAATGGAGTAATTTTGGCAATTGAAAAACTAAGACAAACACATCCTAATATTGTATAACATTAATATCAATTATCAAGTACATTTAGGGCCTGTTTGGTGTTCTTTTTTTTTTTTTTTTACCCAACACTATTTTACTTTAATGTTAAGCAAGTGCTTGGTACGTAATGTTTATTTTAAAAGCAATGGTCTTCAGACAATCATCTTTTAAAGCAACCTACATGTTGCTTTTAAAAGTTGTTTTGATAAAAAACGGAGCTAAGCCTTTCTGAATACTTTCAATTCTTATAATACCATTCATTTTTTAAATTGACATTGTGTAATCTTCTACATACATTTTCCCTCTTGTAGAACAATGTGACCGCCGCTATTTACCACTATAACCACTAACCTTACATCAACACTGCCATTACCACCACCATCATTGCCGCTACTACTACCACCACCAGCACTAGCACCACAACCATAACTGCCATTACCACCACCATCGTTGTCGTCATTGTCCCCAACCACAGCCACCACCATCACCACTACCGCAACCACAACCACAACCATAATTGCCACCACTGTCAACTTAACCACAACTACCATTGCCACCATCTGCACCCCAATCACCACACGCCACTATTCGCATCACTATTATACCCTCACTATTGTTGCTGTCACCACCATCACCATCTCTGGCCCCACAGCCACTGCTGTCGCCACCACCTATGACTGCAACCACCAACCTTACACAACTGTCGCCATCACCATCATTGCCACTGCCACAACCGTTACCTTTGCACCCAACCACCACACCCTATTAGTGGCACCACCACCACATATTCACCATTGACGTTGCCATCACCGCCACTACCCCTACGACTATTGTCGTTGCCACCACGAATATGTCTATTTTTTGTTATTATATACAATTATACCACTTTTACATCATGATTTACCAAATGCTTTTGCACTGTTTTTCATACTCATAACACTTTTAAGAATACAGTTTATCAAACTCTCAACTACTTTATTTTACAGCTGATTATTCTTAAAATACAACATAAGTAGTTTTTTGAAAAGAAAAAAACACAACAATACCAAATCGACTTTAAGCTACCGACTAATCAAATGTACTTAATTTTATAAGTTATGTTTTTTACACAAACAATGGGATCTTTACCTTCAAAAAACAATGGGATCTTTACAAAATAAATTTACAACTAGTTTCAACACCCACACTAAAATTACATATGTTGTCACAATTGAACTTGTCATAATTAAAACCTCAACTGATAAACAATATATGGTTCTCGTATCTACGAAGCCTATCGCCCTTGTATCTATGAAGTTAAACTTAAGATTAACTCGAACAAAATGAAGACAACTACCAATAAATCAAACGTGTACATCGCCCTTGTATCTACAAAGGTGAATGAGGGCAATGGGGTGTGGACAAAATGAAGGGTATTACGGTAAAAATGGGGGAACATACGAAGGCTCGCCTTCTTAAGGTTTGGTCACATGATTGCCCGTGGCCAAAAATGGTCAGGTGGATATCAGACGTTGTTGACTTAATATTTCGACACGTAGCGTTTTTCGGGTCCTCTGCATTGAGTGCCCCAGTTTGCCAGCCATTTTAAGGTTTTCTCCCATTTCGCTCGCTTTTCTCCTATTGGTCTGTCTCCCTCTCAGTCACCACCTCCCCTCTCACGTGCCAAAATCCTCCTCCCTCTTCATGCGTATTTTAAGTGTAAACTTAATATAAGTTTAATTTTGTGAATTATTATTGAATTTAGTTGGACCACTTAATATTATGGTCTAGTAGTATTCCTCTTCATTTGTTAGTGAGAGGTTTTAGGTTCGATTTTCGTCAAAAGAGAATTTGAACCACATTATTGGTAGCTTATTGTGAGACTTAGCCCACTTTCTCACATCCTTAGTGTAAATAATATCGTTTGTTTAAAAAAAAAAAAAAACACATCAACTTTTTTTTATTATCTTTTTATTAGATTTTTTTTTCTAGCTTTTTATTAGATTGTGATAAATGTCATTGAACTATTTTCATGGATGATAGGTAGATTAATTTTTATTTATTTTTGTAGATACCTTTATCACATGTTAAATGTATTTTATCAACATATTGTATATGTATCATATATGTCATATAAATTTTCTTTTAACTATTTTCATGAAAGTGGTTATATCTAAACTACATATTAACAAAACCCTCTTTGTCAACCAAAAGAGGATGAAAAGATTATTTTATCTTCTTTCATAACAAAAAAGTTAAGAACAGTAACGTAATTTCACAAAACAAAATTTTGTTGTTCTTTATTTAAGCCTCACCTACACGAGATTTCTCATATTTAAAAAAAATAAAAAATAAAAAATAAAACTTCTCTCTCTCCTCTCTTCCACTCTCACATTCTCTCTCACTCTCTTCCTCTCTCATTCAATTGTGTGCGGACATATACTAATTTAAATTTTGAGTAAAGATGCATAAATCAAGAAATTTAATTAAATTTAAAAAATAGAAAAACTGGACTAAATCTAACAACAACTCAAATTTTTGGTCTTGAATAAAAGTACTCATTTTTTTAATCTATTCATAACATTGTTATGTGATGTTATTGTCTCATCTAAATTATAACACTTGTGATTTTTTTTAATTAAATAAACTTTAAAAATCAGACATACCAATATTGCAAAAGGAGAACATATAAAGGATGAGTTCATTACCATGATGACGTTCTAATCCAATATAATAGTGTGTGTAAGTTTATCTTCACATACATGACATTCCATTATTAAAACTAGATGTTACATAAATAGCGGTGAATTCATTTCACGTTAATTGTTCTCATGTCGTATGTAGTAATATAATGTTTCGGTGTACATAAAAATTTATACACTTAATCGTCGGATTCCACCTCTTTCTCAGAGTCACCATTTAATTAGTTGAACTATTAATTTGATTCCTTCTGTTCAATTACTCTGTCTTATCATTGTTAACCCAATTAGAGTGAGAAAGAGAAGGGGAGAGAGAGAGCGAGAGACTGAGATTATTGAAGATGGTAATAATGTTGAGCTCATAACTATGAAAATACATAGAATTATGTAGAAATAGGAAAATTAGAAAAATAAAACTATATATAAAACGCAAAAACGGAAGCTTTTTGCACCCATTGTTGTTGTAGTTGTTTTTGCTAGAGAGAGAGTCAGATAATTTGATTGGGGAATAGATAAGGAATTCTAGAGAGAGAGAGAGAGAGAGAGAGAGAGAGAGAGAGGGAGGGAGGAGAGAAGGAGAGATGGGAAGAGGGAGGGTGGAATTGAAGAGGATAGAGAACAAGATCAACAGACAGGTGACCTTTGCGAAGAGAAGGAACGGACTTTTGAAGAAAGCCTACGAGCTTTCCATTCTTTGCGATGCCGAGGTTGCTCTCATCATCTTCTCCAATAGAGGAAAGCTGTACGAGTTTTGCAGTAGTTCAAGGTTCTCTCTCTTTTTTTTTTTTTTAGTTATTTCACCGAAACAACTAAACCCCCGCTTTTTCCCTCCCTCCATTTCTATACCATTTCGGCTATCGCAATTTCTCCCACACGCATACATATATACACTCTCTTTCTCTCTTATTCCTACAAAACTTATTAATTAACTATTTATTTATTTGATTTAATTTCAATTGTTTGTTTGTTTGTTTGTTTCTTCTTCTATGATTTCTGGAGTGCTTTTTTGGATCTCCAAGGCGTTGGCTTGCGTGAACATTTTTTGCTGTTTTCAGTTTTCTCTTGCTGAATCATGAATCTTCATCATCAGGAGCAGCGCTTTGACAAAAGCTCCCTCGTGAAGTTTTTTTTTTTTGGTTTAAAAATTTTAAAATGTCGCCTTTTGTGTTAAATTGTTGAAATTTGATGACTTTTAGCGGCGGTTTTTTTGTTGCCGTTTTGGTGAATGTCTCGGTGTTTTTGGCAGGTTGAGTGTTTCTGCTTAGGCATTGCTGTTAGATCTGCAACAGGAAATAAAGATAAACCCCATCAAAAGAAGATCTCTCATTTCTCATCACTCACTGTTTTTTTTCACTGCTCTCCATCGATTAAATCCTAGCTACCTCTCTCTATGCTTTAACTTCTGTGAACTGGGTTTTCCCGAAGCCCTTGCCTATTTCCTTTTCTTAATTCTCTCTCTCTCTCTCTCTCTCTCTCTCTATGTGCCTTAACTTCTGTGAACTGGGTTTTCCCGAAGCCCTTGCCTTTTTCCTCTTCTTAATTTGCTCACCCTAGCTTTAGCTTCACTCAATCATCCCATTTTTCTTTTATTTTTTTTGTGAGTTTTTTTTATCATAAGAGCCATCTGATCGATCCAAAAGCCTTTGGATCAGCATTTGAAGCTTTCTGATCAGCCAGTTTAGTCAATTAGTATCAGGTTTTCGACTCCGTTTTGTTCTTCACCAGGCCCTCTCTTCGCTCTCCAAAAACCTAGCTGCTTAATGCCTAGCTAGGGTTTTGTTTTACCAAATTCCCTTCTTTTTTTTTTTCTATTAACAAATTGTTATACTTTGGGGAATTTTCAACTTAATTGACTATTCTATTTCAGGTCTCAGCTGGTTCTCATCTCTGTTCTTACACTGAAAATTTAGGGCGAGAAATCTTTCTATTTTTTAAAAAATTAAATTGAGTTTCCTGGAAATATTAATCCAAAAGCAAGAACTTAATTACCCGGTTTTTCCAGTTCCTCATTTGGGTACATTAAATATACAAGATTTCCCTTGTTTTCCACTGGATTAATTTCTTCCTCTCTCTGAAAGACAGATGGTTTTCAATCACATTTTGACCTCGGGTAATTAGTACTAAATATCTGCAATTTCTGCCTTGGATCTGACTTTACGTCAAAAATAACTTTTGAATTTTCGACTTGCTTAATTATTACCAGTGCTCTATCTTATCTCAGTAAAATATCTCTTTGTACTTGCACGTATTTTTAGGGCTTAATATTTTCTCGTATACTGTATTAATTATAAGTTCATTATTTAAGTTTAATTTCTATGAGATTGGCTTGATTTTGTCCCTTTTTTCAATTTTTGATTTTTGTTTTTTGGTTTCTCAAATGCATGGTAATGTAAAACCTTCTTAGATCTTGTAGTACCAACTAATAATAAAGTGTTTGTCTTAATTACGCAATTATTGAAATGTTTTAAGTAAATTTGTACATTATGTTAGATAATATGAAATATGTAAGCTTGAGAAGTAGAGCTTTATAAGCAATATTTACTTATTTATTGTATAAGGTTTAAAGGTATTAAAAGTAGGCTCTCCATAAACATTCATCTTATTCAGCTAACGATAAATTTTCAGGGTAAGACTAAATTCACATCTTAATCTTTTGAATAATCCTATAGAGTCTTGTATATGGACGAGGAATTTCCTACTTGCTTTTGCTAATTATATGTTTTCCTACACAAAGTGACGTAGTGACGTTCTGGGATTCATGCAACCGACCCTACTTAGTTGAATGAGGCATTGTTGTTGATGTTATATGTTTTCCTACACGCATATAAATATAATTACCTGGCTTGTGATCCATCAATTCATATTTTGTATGATTTATGCCCTTCAAATAATGTATCAAGGAAAGACTAATTTGCATGTGTGTTTATGTTGTTGTACAGCATGCTCAAAACTCTTGACAGGTACCAGAAGTGCAACTATGGAGCACCGGAGACAAATGTATCTACAAGGGAGGCCTTGGTAATACATTCAACTCAGTTAATTAGTTTAGATGAAGTTTCTTGCTTGTTACCCTACGTAACAAGGAATATTGAGGCGATACAAAAGAAACCAAACTACTGGCAAGAGAACATTGCATCATGACAAGGATTAATTTCAAACCTATGGATATATAGAATGTTTTCAAGAGAGTACAAATGAAAATTGATACTATTTATTAGTGGTTTTTTACTTTTCAAGTAAGATCTTATTGGTACTTAACTGTATATGCGTTGTTGGCCTATTGACTAATAACAGCTTAGGAGTTGTTTGATAATCATTTTATTTTTAGTTTTTAGTTTTCAAAAATTGAAAACGAAATGATTATCATACGACCCTTAGTTTTTGAAGTCTAGTGAAATAGTCTAACATGATTTTTGAGTTATAAATGGTTCTATGGAATCTATATTGAGTTCGAAATTTCTAAACGGCACCCATCCCAGACCTCAGTAATTTGTTAACCAATAAGGTGGCACTGCACTTATATGTTATTTACATTTGTCTACCTCTTCTCGTGTAAGATAGATGCACGTAAAGGAGGGTGTTAATTGATATACATAGTTGACTCATTTTCTAATTACGGGTTTGGTTATTTTCTAACTACTACTTGTTTCTCTCTCACTATCTTATTGTTATTTCATAGCTTGATGTTAGTAAAAGACAATCCCAACATTTTTCTCTGTATTGATGTATACTTGTACAAATACTTCACTGTTTGCGATTCAAAGAAGCTTAACTTTTTTTCTTGCTATTAAAGAATCGTGTAGGCATTAGACCAAAAATCTGATTAAGGTATCTTGTAGGAAAGGTTTTGGATCAAATATATGTATGACAACCTCCTAATTCGTATATCTGTGTATCTTTATGTTGTTTATCTTTGACCTGAATACATCCTACTTCTCCTGGACCATATGCAGGAATTGAGTAGCCAGCAGGAGTATTTGAAGCTCAAGGCACATTTTGAAGCCCTACAACGAAACCAAAGGTTGTTGTCTTTCCGACCTTCAGTTATATAAACGTTAAAGGCTAAAAATTAGGTTTACTAAGTACTAACTTTCTTGTTACTACCTTAGGAATCTCCTTGGAGAAGATCTTGGCCATTTAAACAGCAAAGAGCTTGAATCACTTGAAAGGCAGCTGGACATGTCGCTGAAGCAGATCAGATCGACACGGGTACCTTACCTCATCACCACCTTACAGTTTGAACTGATTTAACATATTGTCTTTTTCTCAATGATTCCTTGAACATTTGGCTGTTTCAAGGTTTTTATTATTGTGCGCTAGATTTTCATGTATTGTCAGGTACTCCATAAATTACTTTTCTAACTTTTTGTGATATTTGACACTGCTTGCATCATCCTTTATTGCTAAAAAAAAGAAAAAAAAAAGTTTACCTAGTGCATATAGAGACTGGGAATCCAAAACCAAGAACACGAAACAGATTTTCCGATTTGGCTCCAAGTGAAGCATGAATGACTTAAACTGATATATCTTGGTATTCTTATGTTACAGACCCAATGCATGCTGGATAAGCTCACAGACCTTCAGCGAAATGTATGAGAACACATATATCCTTATGTATATTCATTTGAGTTTACTCTTCCCATCTTAGCCAACTGAAAGTTTTTGTGCTTTTCGCAATGCATATTCTCCTCATCCTGTACATTTATTTATTTATGGTTTTGATTTTTGCACAGGAACACGTGCTAAACGAAGCAAACAAGACCCTGAAACAAAGGGTAGGCAAACGACAATAATTTTCAGCAATTTGGTTTTGAAAGATTATGAATAACTTTCAGCAATTCCGAGTTGCAGGGCGGGGTAATTAAGTTGATTTTGTTTTCAGACGTTGCATGTACCTGACTTTTTGGGTGATCATGCTTTGCAGTTGTTTGAGGGATACCATGTAAATTCACTGCAACTGAATGCAAATGCCGACGAGTACGGCCACCAACAAGCTGCCGACGAGTACGGCCGCCAACAAGCTCAGGCGGCGCAGGGCGATGGCTTCTTCCATCCCTTAGACTGCGAGCCCACTTTACAGATTGGGTATGTACTTGTACTGCATTTTTATAATATAAATAAACTCCCTAAGTTACATAATTAAGGAAACCATTTTGGCCTCCAAACCTGATTAAGTTTATAAAAATCTCCTCTTGTCTGAACCAAGAAGGTGGATGCCAAGAAAATACAAGTATTTTTTTAATTATTATATATGCAGGTCTGGGTTTTATGGATTTAATTAGCGTCTGTGCTAAACCCAGTTAATTAGCATTGTAGTTAAGGTGAACATCACTACAACTGGGGGTTTAGGGTTTGAATTAGGCAACTAATGGACCTTTTAAGCACCTAATTTTGTACAACTAATGTCAGCGACTATTATACATTTAAGATCCAGATTATGGATAATATTCTCTCTCTGGGGTTTAGGGTTTGAATTAGGCAACTAATGGGCCTTTTACGCACCCAATTTTGTACAACTAATGTCAGTGACTATTGTACGTTTAAGATCCAAATTATGGATAATATTCTCTCTTCTCTCTCTCTCTCTCTTTGTGGGTTGGGTTGAGTCATTTTTCTGATTGAATTAATATATCTGTTAAATTTTTGCAGATATCAGAATGATCCAATATCCGTGGTGACAGCAGGTCCAAGCGTGAGTAATTACATGGGAGGATGGTTGCCATGATAATAAGTGTATGCATGCATGCATGGTCATCAACAACAGCAGCAGCACCTAGCCATGCATGGTATTTACAATTAATATTGATAAGCAAGATACAATTTATGCATGTCTGTTTTTTATGTTTGACTTTTATTTGACCAAAACGGATCAACGATGATGATCAATTCTCTGTAATTGTATGGATTTATGCCATAATTAACTCTGGACCTTTAAGAGTTGCCAACAATTGTGCGCGCGTGCCTTTTTTTCTTAGCTTGCTTCCTTTGGAATAATCACTATATATAAAAGTATATCGCTTTGCATATGACAATGAGCTTTCTGTTTGTGTCATATCATCTGGGCATTTTTTTTAAAGTTGTGCAAGGTTGTCTAACCAATTTGTTCTAGGGGTGTAATCTCGGTCTTTCGGCCGAGTTTTGTTGGTCTTAGCCCTGTTTTTTGGCTCCATAGAGAGAAAAAATTTTAATTGTGACGGGAATACGAGTGGTAAGTTATTAACTTTTTAACACACATATTCCACCATTTATATAATGACACGTGGTGTACTACCTCGTGTGACGATCACATTGAAAAATCTCACCCATAGAGATCAGATCTGCCTCAAATACTTTGGGGCAATCTGCCGATGCTTGGTTTATTATTCGGTCATTACTGTTGCACGTTGAGGAAGCTCAGATATCAAGGATTTGTTACTTTTGGAGGAATTTGACTCTATTAGTATTTGTGAGGTAGAAGCGTAGAAGCACTAGAGTTAACTGCGGCCCGGACTGACTGGGCTAGAGAGCCTGACCAAATTTGAGGCCCATGCAGTAGAGCGGCCTCGTACTTCCGCAACGTTTGGGAAAATAGGATTTGGTTTTTTTTTTTTAAGAAAATTAATGAAAAGGGTTGGTAAACTTTGAGTTTTAATGATAAAAACAAAATTAAGGGTAAAATGAATAGTACCAGAATTGACTTTTTAGTGTAAAAATGTAGTTTTTCGTTAAAGTAAATAGTATCGTGGGTTTTTTCGTTAAAACTCCCTTTTTTTTTTCTTTTTTTTCAAACTTGAAAAAGACGACGAAGTTGCGTGTCAATTTTCTTGGCACGATACAAGACAAAAACGATCCAGATTCGAGAGCATGGATTTGGATCCTCGCCGGATCCCTCTCTTGGGATCCTAGGGATCAAGGAATACGGATCGTTGATCAAAAATCGTGCGGTCATAATTTTTTTCTTTTTTTATATTTTTCACGCAAAATGAAGCTTCTTTACTTTTAAAAATATAAAAAGCATTTAATTGAAGCTACACGATTTTTTATCAACGGTCCGTGTGCGTTGATCCCTAGGATCCCCAGGAAGAGGATCCGGCGAGGATCCAAATCCCGAGAGCACAACTTTATGGAAAGGGATTCTCTATTGGTCCTTTCTTTCTAATTCATCAAATCAGAAAAATTTGTACCATTGAAATTTGATCCAACGATTACAAACAGGGATCCACTTTAAAAGTTATAATAACTTCAACCGTTTGATCAATTTTCAATGGCACAAATTCTTTGATTGGGTAGATTAAGAAGAAGGGATTCGGAAATGATCTTTTTCCCAACTTTATAGCCACAAATGTCAATCGTTGTATTGACAAAAGGGACATAATTCATAAACAATGGGAAGGTGGATATTGGGAATCTAAGACATAAGGAAAACGTTTCATATCATATCAATATCGAAGATTTGTGAATATATGTGTAGCCAAAGCAAGCGACCATGAAATCTTATCACTTAATCATTGATTAATTTAACAATATATGTCTGTTCAGCTAAACAAGAAAAGTTTTAGAAACTATAACTGGTGAAGGGTGGTTCATATTAGCCACCAAATTCACGTGTAAGAAGGAAATAGAACCAAACTCACTCAAAAATTACACTAGAATTTTCTCCTTCAATTATAGATATCATCGTTGCACCAGGTGAGCCGCTTGAGGCCTCCCACGGCCAAATATGAATCAGGTTCGCTAAACCAACTCTTGGTGGTATCAATTCTACATCAGAAAAATGACGGACTTTGCATGTGTTTATAAGTAGATAGACTATTCTTTATATTGTCAATTGATTTTATATTAGAAACCCTGCCAACTAATCACATGCAACTATATTTTAGATTTTTTTTTTCTTTGGCAAACAATAGGTTTTCGTGTTTAATTAATCTATTAGTTTCAATGAATTTTTAAGTTGGAGTTTACTAATTTAAGCAAGCATTGTACTAGTTCTCGTTTTGAGTCTTGACCAAAGAAAAAGGCATTTGCTAGTTGGTAGGTCGTCTAATCTTCTAGGCAATTAGATGATTAGGGCAACAATCAAAGTTAATTAAACTACAAGATAAATGCTAAGAAGAATCCTTTAACGTGGAATCCTCTATTAATTTTCTATCATTTTACAATTTAATATTACTTTTCGTACCAACATTAGAAAACATTTTACTAAAAATATGCGGCGGTAGAAAATTAATAGTGAGGCTTATTTTTGAGAAAAAAGAAACGCTAAGAAAATTAAATTTGTAAAAAAAATAACGTAAAAATTGATGATTGAATTATTACATAAACGCTATCGCTTCGTTAACATTGTCAAACTGCAACTTCTGCCATCGCACCGTTTTGTTGAACTTTTAATAAAAAGTTTTAAAAAATATTAAAATAATTAATTTCAGATCAGCTACATTCTATGCACTATCTAAATAAATTATTAAGATATTGTACATTAATATAAGCCACCCTTATCATGTGAACGCATTCAAACAAGCTGCTTCTTCTTCTTTTTTTGTTTTGTTTAAAATGTATTCAAACGTGACAACCCCCGAATGATTTCACAGATTCTTGTATTGTGCACATTCTACTACGATATAAGCTAAAATAATGAATGAGAACAAGCAACATCGGGTAACCACGGCCGGTTATATATATTATTAATATGTATTTTATATATTCATTTACATATAGAATCTTTTAGGGATATGAAATGCCACGTGTATGGGATTGAGACCTCAATAATGAGAAATTTTAAGTTGTGACAGGAATACAGATGGTACACTACATGTTTTTATGTAAGTGGTGAAAATTTTTATTTTTTAAGTTATTAATCTTTTAACACACATATCCTACCATTTATATAAGGACACGTGATGTATCACCTCGTGTGACAGTCACACTGAAAAATCTCTCCTCAACAATGGCATCCAATTTTTAAGAGTTTAATAATTTTGTGGATCAACTTCAATGATCTGCCTTCAACCACCACGCAACCCAAATTTGGCACCATTTGGTTTACTAGATTTCTCGAATCATAAGCCAAGCACACAAAAATGATAACTCACTCCGAATTCAATTATCGGTCTAATGATATTCATTTTCACTTATAAGTAAGAGGTATCAAGTTTAATTCTTGTAAAAGAAGAATTCAAACCACATTATTACTAGCCCGTTCTGTGGCTAAGTCCACCCTAAATTCTTTTAGTGTAGATAATATCATTTGTTCAAAAAAAAATATATCGTCTCCCTTTTGTGCGCATATTTAATATAAAAATTATGATTTATACTAAAAAATAAATACGAAAAATAAGTAAACCTTACAAGTTGTTTCATTAGCTCCATGATAAAGTATTATGAGTAAATATTATTCTTTTAATGTAGATAATATCATTTGTTCAAAAAAATATATATCGTCTCCCTTTCGTGCACACATTTAATATAAAAAATTATGATTTATACTGAAAAATAAATACGAAAATAAGTAAACCTTACAAGTTGTTTCATTAGTTCCATGATAAAGTATTACGAGTAAATATTAGTGGCGAATTTATAAATTTTTCTTAATACCAAAATAAAGCATGTACGTTATCTGCACACCATATCTCAATTTCTTTCCAAGCATTTTGTCCAACCCCGAAAAGAACATCAAATAAACATTTCGTATTTTTATACATTTAATATAAAATTATATTCTTATATTAAATGTATACATTAGAAAGAGAGAGAAGAGTTTGAACGCAGAAATGTAATGAGGATTTTTTTGTGTGTTTGGCTTATGATTTGGGAAATAGAATCAAACTCACTTAGAAATTACACAACAGTTTTCGCCGTCAATTATATTAGTGCTCGTGAGTATTCTTATTTGAATCCACTCTATATATTATTTGAATCTACTCTCTGTATTATCAATTGATTTTAGTATTTAATTCATCTATTAGTTTAATGAGTTTTAATGAATTCTTGATTTAGAGTTTTAACAATTTAAGCAAGCATTGTACAAAGAAAAAGGCCCTTGCTAGTTGGTAGGGGCTCTAATCTCATAGGCAATTAGATTAAGAGCTAGTTGCAACTCGAAATGGCTCTCTTTTCCCCTCTGATTAAGACAACAATCAAGTAATTAATTAAGCTACATTCTAGAGATGGAGAAATTAAGTGTGTTGAAAACACAATATGTTATACCAAGTATTATAATACAAGTGGTTAAATTTGTTTTATTTCAATGTCTAACCACTTATATTATAGTATTCGATGTACCGGACTGTTTTTCGCACATTGAAAAATCTATATTGTATATAAATATAAGTCACATTTTTCACGTGAATGCAAAAAAACAATTTTCTTGTTATTTTTTAAGTCTATTCAAAGGTGACAACCCCAATGATTTTACAGATTATTGCTACTAGAGATGGTCAAAATAACCATGGGTTTGGGTAACCGCGATTATCCGCTCATTTAAAATTCACGGTTACAGTTATGGGTAACCGTTTAGACAAATAAACAGTTATGGGTATAACCGTTTATCCGTGAAATTTATACGGGAGGTTATGGGTATTATCCATGATTATAACGGGTATCCATTGGTTATGGGTATTACCCACGGTTATACGAGTATTCATTTACCCATTTAACTTAATATATGTAAAAAATTTAAAAAAATTATCGCAAGTGTTCGAAATTATAAAAAAAAAAAAAAAAAGGACTTGATAGCGTAAATGTCTTTTTTTCCAAATTTACCCCTGACTGAACCTACAATTACTCAACGACTTTGAAAACACAGACACAGTCACATAGACACACATACATAAAACAACAAAAATAAAAAATAAAAAAACGAAAAATAAAAAAAACTAACTGACAGTGGTGGGTGCGGAAAATGAGGCAACACCAAAAGCCCCATATGCGACAGAAAGAGGCAAAGACAGTTAACGAGCTTGGTTAGGTTCTGTCAGGGGTAAATTTGGAAAAAAAAAATTCTGTTAGTTGGCCTTTTAATTCAGTTCGTGAGTTTTTTTTTATATGGCTTTTAATACATCAAAACATTTACTGTTAGGTTATACGGTTATATAGGTATTACCCGCGGTTATAACGAGTCGATGATAGTTTGTCATTGAAGGTGTTCGAAAGTGTTTAGTTTCAAATTTTATTTTATTTTGTAATTTTCAAGTTGTTAAAAAAACATGTAAACGGGTGAAAAAAAGGAGTAAATGGGTAAAAAAAGGATAAACGAGTTCAAAAACGAGTAAGCGGGTAAATGGGTAAATGGTTATGGTTAAATGGCTACACGGTTATAAGTATGGATAACCATTTATAAACGGTTATGGTTATAGGTATAACTGTTTATGTAATTATCCAACGGATAAACGATTATGCTGATACGAACATAAATAATTATAGGTAAATAACCGTGGTTACCGTCCACCATATTTCTAAATTTGCATCGTGCATGTACTATTATGATAAGTTAATATATATTATGTATTCATATACATATAGAATGCCACGTATATGGATTGAGACCTCAAATGTGCCATCCACTTTTTAGGAGTTTGGTAATTTGTGGATCAACTTCAGTGATCTAGCTTCAACCACCACACACTTAGCGAATTTTGGCTCCATTTGGTTACATGATTTCTAAAATCATAAGCCAACACACAAAAATATAACTCATTGTCTCCAGTTTAAACTCTTTTTTCTTTATGCATATATTCAATATAAAAGTATAATTTATACTAAAAAAATCAACTTATAAACAAATCTCACAAACAATAGCTTCCTGGGGTACGATATCCACACACCCCATTTTATTTCTCACACACCTTTTGAATTTTCGACCGTCGTATTGGATGAATTGAAGAAGATCAACGGACAGAAATTATCAAGGGGTGTATGAAAAGTAAAATGAAATGTGTAGATAGCACACCCATAACTTCATTAGCTCTAGGATAAGTATTATAAATAAATACAAGTGGCGAATTCATAATTTTTTCTGTTAAAGCCAAAATAAACGCATACAATATCTCAATTTTTGTTTAAACATTTTACTTTTATGGGTTTTTCTAACTTTTAAAAAAGTAAATTATTATAATAAAACCACTAACTAATCTTTTTATTAAAAAAATTAGCGTAAATAAATATGCAATAATAAAATATCATGTGAATCACATTAAAAGTGACATTTCAAACAATAATAATGTCTTCCAATTTGCCATAATTAGTGGGCCCAATACGTGCCCTTTTCTAGCCCTAAGATCAGAAACTTCCAATAAAATTCAAATCCAGAAATAATAGCAAAATGACAAGTCATCACAGGATAGTCCAACTTAGAAATTACACAATAATTTTCTCCGTCAACTATATTAGAGCTCGTGAGTATTCTTATTTGAATCCACTTTATATATTATTTGAATTTACTTTCTATATTATTAATTAATTTTAATATTTAATTCATCTATTAGTTTAATAAGTTTTAATGAATTGTTGATTTAGAGTTTTAACAATTTAAGCAAGCGTTGTACAAAGAAAAAGGCCCTTGCTAGTTGGTAGGGGCTCTAATCTCATAGGCAATTAGATTAAGAGCTAGTTGCAACTTGAAATTGCTCTCTTTTCCCCTCTGATTAGGACAACAATCAAGTAATTAATTAAGCTACATTCTAGACATGAAGAAATTAAGTGTGCGGAAAATACAACACGTTATACCAAGTTTTATAATACAAGTGGTTCAATTTTTTTTTGTTTCAATGTCTAACCACTTATATTATAGTATTTGATGTACCGGACTGTTTTCCACACACTGAAAAATCTATATTGTATATAAATATGTGTCACATTTTTCACGTGATTGCATAAAAACAATTTTCTTGTTATTTTTTAAGTCTATTCAAACGTGACAACCCCAATGATTTTACAGATACTTGCATCGTGCATGTACTATTATGATAAGTTAATATATATTATTTTTTTTATATACATATAGAATGCCGCGAATATGGATTGAGACCTCAAACGTCCCATCCACTTTTTGGGTGTTCAGTAATTTTGTGCATCAACTACAATGATCTGGCTTCAACCACCAGGCACTTAGCGAAATTTGGCTCCATTCGATTACAAGATTTCTAAAATTATAAACAAAGATATAACTTATGGTGTCTCCAGTTTAAACTCTTTTATCTTTCTACATATATTTAATATAAAAATTTAATTTATACTAAAAAATCAATATATAAACAAATATCACAAACAATAGCTTCATTAGCTCCAGGATAAAGTATTACAAACAAATACTAATGGCGAATTCATAATTTTTTCTCTTAAAGCCAAAATAAACGAATACAATATCTCAATTTTTGTTTAAACATTTTACTTTTCTGAGTTTTTCTGACTCTCAAAAAAGTAAATTATTATAATAAAACTACCAACTAATCATTTTATTAAAAAATACTAACGTAAATAAATATGCAATAATAATATATCGCGGGAATCACATTAAAAATGAAATTTCGAACAATAATAATGTCTTACAATTTGCCATAATTGGTGGGCCCAATACTTGCTCTTTTCTAGCTCTAAGAGCAGAAACTTCCAATAAAATTCAAATCCAGAAATAATAGCAAAGTGACAAGTCATCATAGGATAGTCCAACAAACTCACAAAACACCTTAACCATTGGTTTTGGTTTATTTTATAACAAACGATATTATATGCATTAAAGGGAGGGGTAGATGCTAAATCTCACAATAAACTAATAATAATATGGTTCAAATTCGTCTTTGGCGATAATCAAATTTAAAATGTCTCACTTACAAGTGAAAAAGAATATCACTAGATCGTAGTACTAAGTAGTATTGATTTTGATTTTCTTTTAACAACAACAAAGGAAAAGGTTTGTACCATATTTTGGCTGTAATTTTTATTATTAGTATGCAAACCGTCTCCTAATTATGCATTATCCACCTCATTTTTATTTACGCATCAAACCAACTTCCACAACTAATCCAATTTTAATATTACCTGTAACAATATCTTTTACTGAAGAAATATTTAAAATTATGAGTGCGCTGAATATCTATATGTACAAAACCAGAAGTACAAAAGAGTGAATCATTTATAATTTCAAAATTACCCACTTCTAATTAAGATTTTAGAATAAATTAATTTAATTTTAACAAAATTCTAAACAAATAGTGTCACATCCTGGCTCGAGTCCCCACCACATCCCGGCTCGGGATGTGACAATTTAGTATCAAAGCCAATCCCTGGCCGAATGTGTGTTGACGAGGACATCGGGCTCCTAATGGGGGTGAATTGTTAGATCCCACATCGCCCATGAGAGTGAATCCTTTAGGCCTTATATGTATATTCTCATCTCTACCTAGCATGAGGCCTTTTAGGAGCTCACTGGTAAAAATAGAACAAAACTACCCACCTATAAAAAAATTTTAAAATTTACAATACATATAAAGTCTGAGGCAAATAAAATGAATCACTCGTAATTTCAAAATTACACATTTCTAATTAAATTTAAAGTAAAACAATTTAATTTTAAGAAAAACTAATGAAAATGGCTTGAAAACTTTAAGTTTTAATGATAATGACAAAATAAAAGGTAAAGTGAATAGTACTAGAATTGACTTTTTAATGTAAAAATATGATTTTTCGTTAGAGTGAACAGTAACATGAATTTTTCGTTAAAATTCCCTTAATTTTAAGGGAATTCCAAACCAATGGAATAGAACAAAACTGTCCACCGATAAAAAGTTGTAATTAAGTAAAGAACAAAATATAAACTAGCAAATTGCACAAGCGAAAGAAGAGTAAGCTGTAAAATACGAAGGCGGTTGTTTGCGGGAGAGGATAAGGTCCCACGTCACCAGGGTCCCACGCGCTCATCATCACTGGCTGCTACTCCACTCCAATCCATATCGCATTCGCCACGTGCCCACAGCTTACGTGTCGCCCTATCCCAAACGACCTCCGTTGTATTTTTTTTTTTTTTGCTTTTTCCGGATAGCCTCCGCATTTAGCTGACTTCCCCTCTCTCTCTTTCTCTCTCTCTCTCTCTCTCTCTCTCTTATTTTCTTCCAATCCAAACAGCCGATTTTCCGAGGAAATAAAAGGGAAAGGGCGAGGAAAGAAAATCCGGCTCCCTATCTCAGAGATTTTGATAGAAGAAAGAAAGAAACAAACATCCGCCTCTCAAAACTCACCACTTGGATTTTAAATTATTACAAAAGGGTCCAGAAGACAAAGAACCCTCGCCAATCCAATCCCACTTCTTTATCCGATTGCCTCGATTATAGCAAAATTTCGCCGAAATTTCGATTTGGATTTCTCAGGAATTTGGGTTCTTAAGAATTGTTGACCTCAGACCTCAATTTTCCTAATTTTCCCGAGAAAATAAGATAGAAAGATGATGCGGAGGCAGCAGCAGCAGCAACAAGACCAGCAATCCAGGGTTTTCTACGAGCTGTCGGCTCTTGTTCTCAACCTCCTCCGATCTCCTCCCACGCCGATTCAATTCTCCGATAACTCCACGGTGGTGATGCCCCCGACTACGTCTGCGTCGTCGTTGAGGCGGCCGCCGGCGGCGTCGACGGCGCAGATCTCGCCGGCGGGATTCGCGTCGTTGATGCTGGGGATTTCGATGGCTCTGATGCTGTGCGGAACGGTGACTTTCTTCATTGGGTTCATATTGATGCCGTGGGTGCTGGGATTGGTGATGGTGTTGTACGTGGCGGGGATCCTGTCGAGCCTCTCCGTCTTGGGGAAGTCGATTCTTTGCTACGCCTCCGCCCCGTCGACGCCGCGGAAGGACATTCCTGGTAAATTTTTTGCCTTTTTTACTTTAGCTCTGAGCGTTTAATGTTTGTTTTTGTCTTTTGTTGGATTAATAATAATCTGCTTCTGTTTTCCTTTACATGGTTTATGTCTCTCGTTGTTGTTCTTGTTGTTGTCTGAAATATTGGTATCAAATTTGTATGGTTTTCGTTTTGTATACTATCATTTGTTTCCATCTGCTAAATATATTGATTTGGAAGATTATATATTCTTTATGTAGAACTAGAAGGGGGTAATATTTGGAAACGTGTTGATTTAATTTTGGTGTTAAAATGCAATGACTTTGGTCGGAATTCGATTATCGCGTGATTTGGGAAGGATTATAGAACCAGGTAGAAATTTAATCTCAAACCATTTGGTTTGTTAGAGCACGGAGCCGTGTTCTGCATATGCATTAGTATTTGGCTTCACCCTCGGCCCCTCATCTGTACATCAAATTTCGCTTTGATTGCTGTCGCGGTTGTGTCAAATTTCCAACCTTGATCCACCATATAAAACGTCTCTTCTGTGTAAACGATCATTGATGAAAAATTACTAAATTTCGTTTGTCCTCTTTGATTCAAAAAATGGTCTTTGAATATGAAAACGCCGTGAAGAAAATTGAGTTGCTTTATCTATTGGTATCCGAGGAATACTTTAGGTTTTCTAAATTTCCAATCTGTTAATTTGGTAGTCCTACAATCTTGTCGTTCCTGGATCAGAAACGCCGTGAAGAGAATTTAAGATAGAACTGTTCACGAAGAGTTTTGGCTTGTTGACATTGAATGTAGATATAGAAAATGATAAATGAAGCATATTTAGTTGGGTTTATTTTATATTTGATAATTAAGGAGGTTTTCTGGGAAGGTAAGGCCTGTGATTACATGTTTGACAATTGTTTGTTTTTTGGGTCATCGTCCCTGCTCTTTCCCCGTCCATTGTATATGAACTGGAAATATTATCCGCTGCCTTGGTTGGTACTTCTCTGGAAGATTGTTAGTAATTCTGTATAAATTTTCTATTGGTGCAGCATGGAAGCTGTTGTGAAGGAGAGGGAGGAGGTGGTTCAAGAGAGTTGAAATGTCGTACGGAAGGACGGAGCAGCAGCACAGATGATGTTCTTGTGATGCTGTATATAGGGAAGGGAATGTTGTATAGGCAGCTGAGGCCGTAAATTAAATCGAGAGCTTCTTGAAGTAATTGATGCATGAACAGTGGATAAATGTTTTATTAATACTCTACTGCATATGTGGAAATGGCTTCTAAAATAGTGAATTGTTGAAGGATGATGATGATGATAATTCTAAGTAGTTGCATCCAATGAAATTCCTAGTTGTGAGGAGACAGCGGGGGATGTCGCTTAGCCTCTTCGTTGTTCTGATCTCTCTGTTTTTCAGTACATATACATCTCAATGTATCTCTTGTTCTCAAATCTGTAAAAGTTTATAGCTCAGCTCGCATCTATTCGTTTTCTGGTTTTTCTTAGTAAGAAATGGAGTAACAGATGATCTTTCACATTGTCTTTTTGGGTGCATATTTGCATGTTGGGACTGGTTTGTCGTTGTATTTTTGGTCGTTCAATGGGACTGGTTTGTCAACGACAAGGTTGCTTCTTGGTAGTGACTTTGTGGGGGCAGGGGAGGGATGGCAATTGTGTTTGGGGGCTTTTAAGGGCATCGCCTTAAATGTACGCAACGCAATCCATCCGGTTGGAGATGAAGGAGGCGCGGGATGGGGACCGAATCGTTCCCATAACGAATTTATTTGGTCAGCTGTCGTTTTATTAGCCTTTTCGGTAATATAGATGAGAGAAATTTTAACGACGTGTGTGTATTGTTGCAATGGCGGTTTCGTATCAATGATGCAACGTAGTACTAAATTTATTTTTACTTGGTGCTGTATCAATTTTACAGGACGCTATAGTTATTATGTTATCAATTTATTTTC
Organism: Pyrus communis; assembly: GCF_963583255.1. Taxonomy (NCBI): domain Eukaryota; kingdom Viridiplantae; phylum Streptophyta; class Magnoliopsida; order Rosales; family Rosaceae; genus Pyrus; species Pyrus communis. Next base: position 7,196,206 of record NC_084806.1, on the reverse strand, counting down.
TTTTTAAGTTGGTCCGGTAGTTTAGTCTATTTCCAGTAGTTGGCCGGTGGGAGCGAGAGGCTTGGTATATTTGTTTTGTATGGTTTAGGATCGTTTTATGTCAATTTTTGAGAAAATCTCTCTCATCACCGGTTACTGGAAATGTGTAAAATAGTAAAACACTCCTAGGTATTAGGAGGAAAACTGTGAAGGGGCCTTGAAGTTGATGAACTAGAGGAGATGCATACAAGTAGAAATTGATTGATTGAATGATTAAATGAACAAGTCAGTAGGATTGCATTAAAATGGAAGCGATACTAGTGTACAAGTTACAACGAAGGAAGCTTGTGAAGATGTCAAAAGCCCAAAGGAAAATGATATCAAACTGCCAAGTGTTCTAAAACCGACAATGGGGTGGTTTTGTCTAGATCTCATTGGCATGGGTCAATCGACTCAATTCAGCTTGGAAGCAAGCAGGGAAAGGGGCAAATAGTGCTTCACACGCTGGAATATAATTTCGTTTTCTTGATTACATAGTGATTAAGAATTTATAATCATTCAGTTTTAAATTTGATATCAATGCAAAACATTAGAAGCATATACATACATTAATTCTGATTTTTAATATCAAATTTAAAAATAAATGATTATTTATTCATTCGTCATGTAACTATAAAAAATAATCTCTTTTTTGGGCTTGCAGTTTAAAAATTACAGTTTAAGAAATGAACAAAACATTTTCTTTTGTGATTTTAACGAGTTACTTTGTATCTTTGTCATCATGTTATAATTCATAAATAACAAATAATGATTCTTTAAATGTAAAGAACCAATAACGTTGAACGAAAATTGGAAAATACAAGAAAGTCCGCACATAAAAAAGAAGTCGAGAGAAGTACATACTTTCCCCAGGTTAAGAAACACATCCTCACTAATTTTTTTATCGATCATAAGGAAAAACTTAGAAAATCTAACAGTACTGCTCAAATTCAAAACAAACAATCTGAACAGGGTTTCAAATAAATTGCCTAACATGTATATTGAAATTAAAAGATATGATAAAGAAATCTCTAAAAAGGAAATTAAGGTAATGGTCATCCAGTGTAGATATGAACACCAATAGCGATGAGGAAGATGGTGAGGAGGCCGAAGAAGATGATGGTGTGGACGAGGATCGATATCCCGCTCGTATGCATGTTCCCAAACTCCACCACCCTGCCCTTCCCCGGCAGTTGGAACAGCAGCCCCGGACTCAGCAGCACGAACAGCACCACCGCTATCACCACGGGCCCCCAATCCGCCATTCTTCACGATATCTGAGATGATCTTCCTGCTGTTTTTTTACTTGTTTGTGTCTAAGTGGAGACCGTCACAAAGAGTTCACCTGTGTGGTATAAAAGGGAAGAAGAAGAAGAAGAGAATCAAAGAGTGTTAGTAACTAAGCAACGGAAGAAAGGAATCAATGTTGAAAAGGAGGAGCATCAGTGTTGATTGTGGATCAAGAAATCTTCTGCCACCTCCTTATATATATATGAAAATGTTTAATGAGAGCCCTACTTTTTATTATAACTTGTTTATTGTTTATCATCGTATTTGGATTAGAATGGTCGGTGCCTTGTGGAGGATGCTAATTAGACGCATGGAAAAGCAGCAACGTCATGAAAGAAACCCTTTAAACAGCTGTTATTTAATGATCATTCTGCTTACCCCTTTTTAATCTTGATGGACGATGACAGCATATTCAATTCAAGTTTAATATGTTTTGCAACGGACCATTGTGACCCATGCGTCCATACTATATATGAACATATATCTAAGTCTTATATGTTCAAAACCAACAGCTCTGTTTGACGGAACTCCGTTTTGATTACACTTTTAATTGGTTCCGCAAAATGTAATAAAACCAATTGCATTTTCACCACAGGGGTTTAATTTAGAAAAATACCAACCAAATGAACAAAAGAAGTCATAAAACCTATTTTTGTGAAACGTTTGCTATAAGCGATGAAACTTAAGGCTATTATAAAACAATTGAGACCCGCTCGTTTTAATTAAAACCACATTGATTTTCAGCTTGTATTCCTTAGTTCAGATTAATTCTTTCTATCCAAATAAGTGAAAAAGTTCTACTTCGGCCCTCAGCATTCACATTGACCTTATATTCTTCTTACTAAACATCCGTTGTGTTGCTATATATACTTGCAGTTGATGGAAGTATCAGCTGGCCGGTTGCAGTATTACATGGACCACATCCACTATTTCGTTTAAGGCTGCTTTATTCGTGACCTCAATGAGAAAGATTTTTCGGTTTGTCTACGTTATATGTTATTATACAAGTGAAGGATATTTAATAAAAAAAATTTCCTCAACTTACATAATAACATATGGTGTACCGTCTTATGTTCTGGCATTGAAAAATCTCTCTAGTGAGAGAGAGCTAAGTCAATCAGAAATAAAAGTATGAAACAGGCACATCGAAATTAAAACTTCAACCGTCCAATATTTTACAATTGAAAAACATTAGGGAGACCACTTTTAAACCATCTATCTAATAGAGGTGATACTTACTTGTATTGTGAACCCCTACTTCATTAGAGAAATGATTTAAATGTAGTATCCCTAATATCACCCGTTACCATTGTTTTAATTTCACAACCAAAAACACAACAAAAATAATACAAACCAACATCCATTAAATTATAATCAAACCCAAACTTATTATTACTAGATGATCCAACAACATTGTAATCGAAGGTTACAAATGAAGCAACAATAATATTGATGAAACAAAAGTTGATCACATATTGTTCACTAATGGTGTCCCTTTTTACCTCAATCAGTAACGCAGGAGGTGGAGCAACACAAGAGTTTTAGTTAACCGAGATAAAAATGGACCTTGATGGCCAACAAGAAGACGCAAATGAGACCAAAGTAGAGGAGGGAGTGAACCATGATGGCTGCACCACTTGTGTGGAAGCTGCCAAACTCCACACAGCCATGGCGGCCGGGCAGCTGGAACAGTAAGCCCGGAGATAACAAAACGAACAGCACCACCGCCACGCAAACCGGGCCCCAGTCCAACATCCTTAAGCTCACTGTATTTGTACTACGGATTTAGAGTTCTCGCAAAGATCATTTGCATGCGGAATAAGGAATCGAGGAAGTAATCGGTTGGTAATAATAATAGTGATGCTCCAGTGAGAGTTATGGTAGGACTGGATTTGGGGTTGTATATATATATATATCGAGAAGACTTTGATGGGAAGGAAACACTGACTGACTGACTGAGTGAAACACGATAAAGGGAGAGAAGAGAGTTTGTGGGGCGGAGGGTTGGGGAAACAGGTCACTTGGATTCACTCCCGCCGTCCCATTAAGATCTCTCTCTGTGTTTTTGCTTGCATGTGACAACGAATAAGAGCCAGAGGTTGCTTGTTAGGCTTCTTTCTCATTAATTTAGAGTAATGCTAATAAGACTAAATTTAGATATAAAATTTGCAAACTAATTAAATAATATGTCACTAATAGAAATAAACGCATTTATTAACGCTTAAATAATAATCAAATCATTAACTTCTATGTCATTTAGTTTACAATATTTAGTTTCTAAATTTAGTCTCCAGGGTAATGCTACGGAGACTAAATCCTGCAGACTAAATTTGCAAATTAAATGATGTGTCACCAATATGAATAAACACGTTTATCAACGTTTAAGTAATAAACCAATCATCAATTTCCATGTCCTTTAGTTTTCAAAATTTTGTTTACAAATTTTGTTTCCCTAGCATTACCCTAACATTAATCTTCATGATGGCCCATCACAAATACTTATGTATATATTTTGTCCACCAACTAATTTCATTAAAAATAAAACACACCAATAAAAAGTGAGACAAGTCTGAAAACAATCCACGACACTAAAGTAAGAGTGCAGCTCATTACAGAAGTAAAATAAGAAAATAAGCCCCAAAAGTGAGCTCATAACATTGCCTGAGTCGAAAACCCTAGATTGGGAAATGAGAACCAGTCTCCTCCACCAAAATAGTCACACCACCATCGCCAAGCTGCCGACACCAGAAAGGCAGGAAGAAGAGCTAACAAACCGAAAGGATGAACAAAAAATAAGGATGGACAAGCCACTTGCTCTAAAAAGTGCTCCCATAATCCTACAAAATGGTGCAAATTGCACTTTAGCAGCTACTGAAACCCAAAGCACGGCTCCAACCGAAGTCCATGGAGGAGGAATTCAAGGAGCTAAAAAGCCGAACCAGGTGGGCAATAGCTCGCAGCTAAGAACAACAATTTGGAAAGAAAAAGGCATGGAACTTTGATTTGTGACAAGGTTTGTCAACAATTGAGACAAAACTCAAGGAAATTGAGGCAAAACTCAAAAAAACTGAGACAAGTTCAGAGCAAAACTACCAGAAATCAAGGGCCAAAGAAAAATAAAAGGAAGAAGATGGAGGTTAAGGAAAAAGAAGAATGGGATTAGAAGGAGATTGGGTTGCCATCGACTCCACCCAAGAGAAGGGGCCCGCTGCTGAATGTAAAATTGGATTTGGGAGATCTTGACTTTGGGAGAGAGGGAGTGGCGCTAGGGTCTTGACTTTACACACACACATACGTGTGTGTGTAGCGATATTAGAGGAGGGACTTGAGACATGGAGTGCCGCATTGTCATATGAATTTCTAGTCATTTACATTACAAATAAGTAATAAATCAGAGATTTTAAATTCGATTCCCGTATATGATAATTTTAATATCTATTTGCTTAACCTAGCTAATTTCCCTCCTTAGAGTAGAGTGACAACACAAAACCACGGCTACAAAATGTACTACGGCCTGAAAAATATTAAAATATATACTAATTAAGCTTGCTAATTAGTTTATTGTGAAGTGTAGAGTAGAGTTAGTTGTTTTAAATAGTCGATTATACTATGGCCTCCTATTTCATTTCCCCTCCTAAGAAAACAAAATATAACACAAAACCACGGCTACAATCAAAACTAAAATGATCAACATTAAAGGCTGAAAGAGAAGTCCGTCACAATCCGTTATCGCGCACACAAAATGATTGCAGAGTAACCAACAAAAGGCAATCCATATGTTGTGAAATTTGCGCTTCTAAAGATGAGCTTGAAGAGTTACTTAGAACTACAGTTTAATGATATTTTTCTCACTTGCAAAAAGTCTTGTATTTGAATACGATGAATGAAGAGTTTAGATCTAAAATATACGGTTGTGTGATAAAAGGATGCGGTCGAAGAGCATATTCATTAATGAAATAGGAAAATGGCGAACGTCACGAATGATTGTACCAAATATGCCAACAAATAGTATATAAACCCATTGTGCCGAATGAGATCTACACTAAATTCACCTACGTTAAGAGGAATTCAAATACGGAATCTTGAATGTCATTCGTTTGTGTTTATTATGTAATTTATGCATTAATTACACAAAACTATCTAAATATGAGTCACACCACAATTTCATACTTCATATTTTAAATATTGTAATGTCATACCTCATTTTACGAATTTGTTTCACAATCATAACTCTGTCAACTTTTTTATTAAATTTTCTATTAAATGTTGACGTATCAAACATGTGGCTACTTCTTGCCCAACTAGAATTCCAAACTGACTTTACTAACCACGTGGGCCATCCCATTGATTGACAAGTAGAATTAAGAACAAATTTAAAAAGAAATCTGAAAAAAAAAATAAAAAAAATTAAGGGCCCTTTTGGTATCCTAGCCAAAAACTTTGATTGTTCCTAAAAATAATTTTCAAATAACATCACTTAAAAACAGTTTTCTTTTAAATCTCAAAATTTCAAAAATCTGTTTGGTTGAGTTTTTAAAAATAATTTTTTTTAGTTTGAATTCAAACTAAGGAAAACTAATGAAAAAATATTGAAAACTTTAATCAAAAGGACAAAAATGTGTTGTAAATGAATAATACAAGGAGTGACTTTTTAGAGTAAAATGTCATTTTTCGTTAAAATAAATAGTACCAGGAGTGTTTCGTTAAAACTCCCTTGAAACTATCTTGATTAGAAATTGGAGGAGAGAAGAAATAGTTGGCGAGGAGAGAGAAAGGCAGGGAGAGGGAAGGAGGTGAGGGAGAGAGCAAAAATTACGGTAAGAAGGTGAGGAATGAGAAGAAAGAGAGGGTGATGAGACAAAGGCTGAGGAGAGAGAGAGAGAGAAGACAGGGTGTGACGTGGGGAGAGAGGAAAGAAAGGGTTAAGAGAGAAAAAAAAAAGGTTAGGAGAGTGCAATAAAAAGATGTTGAGGAGAAAGTAGAAAAAAACTCTGAAAACTCACTTTTAGTGTTTTTAAGAAATAACTTATTTTTTAAGTTAGTTTCTGAATCCAATTTTTAAAAGAAGTCCTACCCAACAAGAATTCAACGTTTAAAACTCAAAAAATGTTTTTCAATTAAAAAAGTTAAACTCAAGTAGGATATCAAACAAGCTCTAAAAAATTAAACTTTGGTTGTTTGCACCCCCACCACCGTCTGGAGAACCTGACCCCAATTTCTAGAGAAAATGTTGCTCCCCCCCCCTCCCCCAGCCAAAAACACCACCATGAGAGTACAGCTTGGCACCCTCAAATTCTTTTTCTCAATTCTCAAAAGGGTTTTAAAAATCTCTCTCAAAGTTTGGAACTTTGATAGCCTGTTTGGTACTCTACTTGAATCCAACTTTTTAAACTTAAAAATAATTTTCAAGTTTTAGGCCTTAAAACTTGTTTGGTATGACTATTTTCAAAAACTGAACTTAAGACTAACAAAAAATATAGTATATTCTCTAAAAACATAAAAAGTGAGTTTTTAAATTTAAACTCCACTCCTTTCTTTTTTCTCCCTCCCCCCCTCTCACTCCAAATCTATCTCTCTCTCTTCTTCTTTCTTTCTCTTTTTTTTTTTTTTTTTTACCTTTTTCGTCTCTTCTCCAATCCGCTTTTTTCATTTTTTGGTTTTTTCTCTCACTATTTTTCCTCTTTATCTCCTCATATCCTCTCTTTTCTTTCTCTTTCCTTTAATCATCTCTTACTTTATTTCCTCCTTTCTTCTCTTGCTCCCTCTCATACGATCCCCTCTTTTTAGATCTCTTTGTCTAGTTTAATTCGTAAGATTTAAAACATTTACATAGCAAACCAATCAAGTTTTTGAGTCTTAAAGAAAATTGTTTTCAAGAAATGTTTTGAGAAATGATAAAAAATTTCAAATAGGATATCAAACAGCCCTGATTTTTTTACAAAATTTGGGATAGTTTAATATCGGTAGATAGGAAATTAGGGATTTGAAAATGGTGACCCCCAAATCTGGAGGTGTAGAGGGGTGCCTGCAATTTCTGCAGCAACCAACTGTTAGTTCTCTACCGCCGAGCAGACTACGCCAAGCTTTGCTTGTTCAGCGACCAACATGTGCACTCCGCTAACTTGTTCTTCCGAAGCATGTGAGCTTTAAGATCTCTTAATATTGTGTCTCCAAGGTCGTTGCTGTCCGTTGCTCTATCAACAACCTCGTTCTTTGCCAGAAGTGTGAACGGGATGCCCACGATAACAGCTCTGTCTCCCATCTTGTTCTCTACCAGCTTGACCCGACCCGTAACTCCAAAACTGGAATATGGGTTTGCCATCCATGGATTTGTCCTTGGGATGGGTTTGGGCTGCAGGATCTGATGGTGCCCAATCGTAACCAGAATGAGAAGAGAAGAGGAGGGAGATAGTTTCTTTTTGTTTAATTAATTTTAACTTTGTGTAGACAAAAAAAATGATTTATTAATATTTAACTAATTTTTAATTCAGAGAGTGGGCCACACGTTTGTCACATCATCACTTAACAGTTAAATTGACAAAAAAATTTACGAAGGTTTGACATTGCAACAAATTTATAAGATAAGGTATGACATTGTAATGTTTAAAATATGAGGTACGAGATTATAGTGCGATCCATAATTAAGATAGTTTTATACAATTTATTCATAAATGTTCTTAATCAGCTGAGCGAGATTCGTTTTTGTTTATTATGTTTTTCTTATTGCATTGGGAAGACATGGAGCAAATTAAGAGCTGGTTTGGTATTGCTGTGCTTTGAAAAAAAACTGATTCTGCTGTGCTGTGAGAATAAGCGGCTGTGAAATAAAGCAGCAGAGTGTTTGGTAAACTTTTTTGTAAAAGTGCTTTTGAAAAAAAAAAAACAGTATTATAGTGTTTGGTAAACTTTTATGTAAAACAGATGTGAAAAAAAGCCGATTTTTCAAAGCTGGGTTTTGCAGCTTCTTGTTTTTGGCTTTTTTTCACCCAAAACTGTGAAAAAAAGCTGAAGCTGAATGTTTACCAAATACAAAAACAGCTCCCAGCTTTTTTTGATACCAACTTTTTTCAGAATCACCTCAATACCAAACCAGGTCTAATACGGCCAAGTCCAATATTCATCATTGGAAGTTGGGGTTGATTATTACTGGGCTAATCGCCAAGAGTCCCTTTTTGGGCCTTTCCACGTTTTTAGCCTTTGGATAAGGGATGGTTATGTGTACACCCAAACATTACGTAGCATAATTGAATTTTCCTAAACAGCTTCTCATTTTTGGCGTGTCACAAAAGCTTGTCTGTAAGTGTTTTGAGAATGACAAGATTCAAGGCTTGTCTGTAGGTGTTTTGAGAATGACAAGAGGCTTTTAAGAAAACTATTTTTGGGCTACAAATGTATATGAAGCGGGTACTTCTTGTAATAAATACTTTAAGTGTGTTATTTTAAAAGCACTTCAAATCGAGTTATAAATTTTTTTTTTTTCTTTTGCCTGTGTGTAATACATCGCTATTTTTAACTAAGATGAAGGGGAAGTTCAGTTAAACAACACAATGGACAACCTAATTTGATATCGAATTCGTCATCTATGAGATTCGAACCTAAAGCCTCTCATTTTTAAGTAAAAATGAATACCACCAGACCGTAGCATTGAATATCAATCGAGTTTTAAACTTCATCTTAATATTGTTGCATGTATTCCTGTGGCTCTGGGTTGCATCTGTGATGTGGCTGTGGGGATATCGGATCTTGGATATTTCCATCCAAACAAGGAATCTAACGGCACTCGGCACCTGTCCCACGTTTTCTATTTTATTATTATTTAAACAATATTGTGGTCAGCTAAATTTACAGGCTTCAAAATGACCACAATACCCTCCTGGCAGCGAGAACGTTTGGCGCCTCCACCTGCCCGTATTTTCTTCCTCTGCTTCGCGGCCGGTGCAGACCTTAGCACTCATTAGCGTACCGTGAAGCTTCCAACTTTGCATCAATCAATCAATCAATCATTGCCATATAGCCTATAATCTTGCGCCAGCCCATCGGGACACGACGCTTCCTAGCCACCGGGCGCAGGAGATAATTCGCTCCTGCTTACAGCTGACTTGCAAGTTGCAACCCTTTGTCCTCTCTATCGACCTCCTCGAAGTCTTTTCATTTTTTTTTTTTTTGAAGACCTCCTCGAAGTCTTTGATCGTGCTGTCTCTGTCGGTTATTTTCTACAAGGCCAACGGTACTCTGCTCACCTGAGATCCGGTTCACGATCGAGATTCCGGTCTCTCCGCCTCCAAACTTCGGCTCTCGAATTTGCTCCGTCGACCGCCTCCGGTTCAAATGCCCGCAAGTAAACCGCTTTCTCTGCAGTTAGTCAATTTTTTATTTTTCGGTAGCTGAGCACGATGCAATCAGGTACGTAGGCCACTGAGCTTGTTCGCAAATACCCAGAAACAAAAAACTAAACTACAATTTTTATAATTTTTATCGAATTTTGAGTACGAAAATGCTAGATCATGTAAAAGATTGAAAATTTTCCGATCCCCTTCGTGTTTATTTGGGTTCTAATCAGGGACATTTGGTTCTGCTTGCAGTTTGTTTAAAGTTTTCTTATGCATCAAAATGTGTAATTAAATTAGTGTTAATTAACAAGCATCAAAATTTGAACTTTTTGTTGGTGAATTTCTCCCTGCATGAAGTAATTCCAACGTTATGCGACCGTGATTGATTTATCTTTGATTTATTAATCTATTTTATAACAATTTTAAGTCTTTCCTGCTACAAACAACAATTTCATAACAATATCAGTGATCTCAAATTTGTATTTGTCTTGTCAATTGAAAACTGTTTGATATTTTCTATGTCATTTGATGTCTCAGGATATAACATAAATGATCTGTTTCAAGAAGCGCAAACCCGTTGGCTGAAGCCAGCTGAAGTGCTCTTCATATTGCAGAACCATGAAAAGTACAAGATCGCACCCCAACCCCCGCAACAGCCTAGTAGTATGTCTCCTGTTTGCTCTTCTTATTGTATTGTAATGTCATGGCTTATTGGCATTGTTGCTTCCATTAGATTTGGAATCCCATTTATTCTTACGTCTTTTTCTTTTGGATTTTGCGACAGGTGGATCTTTATTCCTTTTTAACAAGAGGATCCTTCGTTTCTTTCGTAGAGACGGGCACAATTGGCGTAAAAAGAAGGATGGGAGAACCGTAGGTGAAGCACATGAGCGACTTAAGGTTCGTTAAAGCAATCTATTCAGTTACATTGAAGCTTTCTTTTGTGAAAAGGTCTGTCCTTATAACACATGACAATTATTTGTTTTCTCGGGTATTTATAAAATGATAAACTTTATCTGTTTGAAATCTTTGGATGGTTCAGCGTTCCGATGGAAATAGTTTTCTAGTCTGCAAAACTTCGTGCTTAATTTTGCTCTGTTTGTATTGTTGCACTAAGCTAATGTTGTTTGTACTACTGAGGCCAGTGTAGTCCTATATTTCAGCTTGAGTAACCAAGTTTTGTATGCATAGGTTGGAAATGTTGAAACGTTAAATTGTTATTACGCACATGGAGAGGACAACCCAAGTTTTCAAAGACGTAGCTATTGGATGCTAGATCCGTGAGTACCCTTGCAATTATTGTCAAGTGCATTTCCCTGAAGAGATATTTCACAAATTAGAATTTCTTTGGCAGGGCATATGAGCATATTGTACTTGTGCATTATAGAGAAACTAATGAGGTGAGTCTTCAGAACCTGATTATAAACCAGGCATATCTCACTACTCCTTTTCACATGAATTCGCTCTCTCTCCCTCTCCTCACCACCCCTTTCCCACCGGGTTGTGTTAATTTTTTATACAATGATGCATTTCAGGGCAATCCGAGTACTGGATCTTTCGTACAATCACCAGTATCTTCTTCCTTTAGCCACAGTCCAAGCTCTAATACTACTCCCACAGTTAGTGATTTACATGAACCTAATCAGAATCTATCCAGTCCAGGTTCACTAGAAGTTAGTTCAGATATAGTCAACAAAAATCGAAGGGGGAACCTAGAAAATTTATATGGAATGGGGGAGTTGGATAGTTCGACTAAGTTTGATGTTAATCAAGCTTTGCGACAGCTTGAAGAGCAGTTAAGCTTAAATGAGGACAGCTTTGAAGGATTTATGGACGACAATCCAAATGCTTCAGATATCCTGGATTATACTGATATCACCAATAAGGATCAGTTTGCTGCCTTCAATGAACCCAGATATGTTGTGCACGAACAGTTCTGCAGTGAACCTGCTCAGATGCAAGGTAATGCAGACTATAGTGGTGAGAACTGTAAAATCATTGACCATGAATTCAGAGATGGAAACAAAGAATCTGCTACTTGGAAAGAGTTTCTGGATCCACGGAAGAATTCATCAGTCCTAAAGTCGGAGGAGAAATCTTTATATACATTGGACAGCAATGTGAGTGTTGCTAAAACTTTTTTTACTGCCCACTGTTATTACACCTTTGCTTGGATGAATTTGTTGATAGCTTTTGGCCACTTTGCTTGTCTTTTATGCATACACTGGTCCCTTTTGTCTAAGATGGCAATGACCTTTTTATGTTAGTTGTACCTTTAAGCTACCGAGCCATCAATTCATTGTTTTTTTCCCAATCGAAACAGGAAAACTCGCTGTCTTCCTTGAGGAGTGGACCAACTGCAGTGCAGGAGCATCATCAATGGCTAAATTCCAATGAAAATATTGTTGACAATGGTATGATATCCTTTTCTCGTTATGAAAATCGCTTTAACACTTCATTTAGCGCTTATTGAGTATTTTTCAGACTCTAACAACCTTCACATGTAACCAGATTCTTTGCCACTGCCTCTAGAAGTTGACAGATCCAAGCTGTATCCATATGATTTTGTGTCTGGAACACATCCAGACTATTATACACAGTTATTTGAGCAAGGCCAGATAGGATCTCTTGATTCTGATATCAGTTTGACTGTTGCACAAAATCAAAAGTTCACTATTCGGGAAATATCTCCAGAGTGGGGTTATGCCACTGAAGCTACAAAGGTATGATTGTTCTCGGTTTTATCATACCAGCTAGCAAATACTTTCTACCAGGTGCATCTAATGCTTCAAAACTAAAGTTTGAGTTATAGGCCCAGAACTCGATGACCCATTATCCGAGTTACCAATACAAGTGTCTATGAAAGCCCTTTCAAACACCAAATATCCTCAACTCTATAAACTTAACTTGACATTTTAATCTTACATTTTCCAAAGAAAATAAAGAGTTCGTATACTGTTAATTTGGATTTTAAATGCATCCCATCTAAACAGCCAGTCACTGTGATCTTTGTTTTGTTCAGTTGTTATGGTGCTAAGTTTCCAACAGTGCATAACCCACTAGGTTTCAGTTTTCTATTTTATAACAAAGTTCTAACATCATACATTCTCCTTTGGATATTTTATTTTTTTCAAATTACTTAAAACCAACTTTGCTAGATGCAGGTCGTCATTATTGGATCTTTTCTGTGTGATCCATCAGAATCTGCATGGACTTGTATGTTTGGTGATGTCGAAGTCCCTGCTCAGATCATTCAGGAAGGTGTAATCCGTTGTGAAGCTCCTCCTCACCTTCCTAGGAAGGTGACTGTCTGCATTACTGCTGGAAATCGGGTGTCTTGCAGTGAAGTCAGGGAATTTGATTATCGAGTTAAGAGCAGTAGCTGTACTCACAATAATTCACCTCCACAAGAAGCTGCTAAGAGTGCTGAAGAGCTGTTATTACTAGTCAGATTTGTTCAGTTGCTCATGGATGATTCATCAATACAGAAAAGGGAAAGTGTCGGATCTGAGTCCCTGAGGAAATTGAAAGCTGACGATGATTCATGGAGTAGTATCATTGAAGCCTTGTTACTCGGCAGTGGAAGTTCATCTAGTACCATATATTGGCTTCTGGAAGAGCTACTGAAAGACAAGTTGCAGCAATGGCTTTCTTCCAGATCCCATGAATTTGACCAGAATGGTTGTTCCTTGTCCAAGAAAGAGCAAGTGATAATACACATGGTTGCTGGTTTGGGGTTTGCATGGGCCTTAAACCCGATACTAAATTGTGGAGTCAATATAAACTTCCGCGACATAAACGGATGGACTGCTCTACATTGGACTGCTCGTTTTGGAAGGTAATGAAACTTTCCTTTTCTCTGAGTATTAGCAAAGGGGTGATGCACATGGGTTGTCATCGGTATTATTAGTTTGGATTTGTTTTTGTTTAAGATTAAGGTTGATTACTAAGCATAACTTTTGGATTTGTCTAATCTCATATAGGCTAGCTCTTGTTGTGGATCATTGAAACTTTCTTATTCTTAACAGGGAAAAGATGGCTGCCGTACTTTTAGCTTCTGGTGCATCAGCTGGAGCGGTGACAGATCCCAGTTCCCAAGATCCAGTTGGCAAAACTGCGGCATCTATTGCAGCAACCAATGGGCATAAGGGACTAGCAGGTTATCTTTCAGAGCTGTCACTGACTAGCCATCTGTCATCCCTTATGCTGGAAGAAAGTGAGTTTTCCAAAGGTTCAGCTGAGTTTGAAGCAGAATTAACAGTAAACAGCATCTCAAATAGAAGCCTTGAGGGCAGTGAGGATCAGGTGTCACTTAAAAACACCTTGGCTGCAGTCCGGAATGCAGCTCAGGCTGCAGCACGCATACAGTCTGCTTTCCGGGCGCATTCTTTCAGAAAACGGCAACATGAAGAAGCTGGTGTTAGTATAGATGACTATGGTATCAGTTCAGATGACATTCAAGGGCTTTCAGCGTTGTCAAAGCTAACCTTTCGCAATCCGCGTGATTACAATTCAGCTGCAATATCTATTCAAAAGAAATATCGAGGGTATAAAGGCCGAAAAGATTTCCTCACTCTCCGCCAGAAAGTCGTGAAGATACAGGTACCTCACCTTTTGGACTCAGGAATACAATTCATATGCAAAAGAAGTCGTTGCCTTTTTTACCTTTTTCATTTTAACGAAATGCAACACACGCATATAAGTTCAGAATGTTGATGTTTTTCTAGTTAGTAAAATGATTTACATTTTTCTCTTGGCAGGCGTATGTGCGAGGTTATCAGGTGAGGAAGCACTACAAGGTAATTTGCTGGGCTGTTGGAATTTTGGACAAGGTTGTACTTAGGTGGCGAAGGAAAGGAGTTGGTTTGCGTGGCTTTCGGCAGGAGACAAAGTCGAGAGACAGTGAAGATGAAGATATTCTCAAGGTGTTCCGCAAACAGAAAGTCAATGTAGCCGTTGACGAGGCTGTCTCGCGTGTGTTGTCCATGGTCGAGTCTCCAGAGGCACGCCAGCAATATCATCGCATGCTGACACGGCACCATCAAGCTAAGGTAAGAAAACAAGCAACAAATCGTTGGTGAGGGAACATTCCGTGGACTTGAATTTAGCTAATCGCAGAAGAACATATGTTTCGCTTGCAGGCTGAACTAGGAGGTACTAGCCGCGAAGGTGCTGAAGCAGATGCACCAAATTCCGGTGGCGATAACTTGAACGTAGACGACACTGATATGTACCTATTCACATAGAAGCAAGCAGCATCTGATGATTCCAACTTAAGTAACTTTATTTGGTTGATGAAAATCTTACTGATAAATGGTAGACGTTTTATGGGTTCTGACTTCTGAGTTTGTACATGACGATCCCATCTGACCTGGGTTATGTAAAGGGATGTTTGTTTGATGAATCATGAGCATATGTTTTGAAATATATGTTGTTGATGTAAATGCTCCGACCGACATTTGTCATTTGTTGATTCGGCCTACGCTCCTCTCTCTTGAGAGGAAAACTTACATGCGCCGGAATAATTCGATGTTACTGTTAGCCTATAGTTACTCGAGCCAAATACCTAAACGATACTATCGTGACACATGTGCATAGTTGTGAGCACTTTTTTGCTATGAGGTTTAAGACCTTGTGCAATGATGTAGATTAAAGCTTAAAAATTTAATCTACAGAATTTTAAGCCATAATTTAGAAATTGTTAAATCCCAAGTTGTTACAGAGTGCTTTAGTCTAATTTACTTCAGTAAATTTTTTAAAAATAAATTTTACTTAGATTTTCATTATTTATATTTTATGAACTTTTTAATTTATAAATATTTAAATTTTAAAAAACAATAAAAAATTACACAGCATAAATCATTCTTAAACACAATTTCACGCACATATGCACCGCATAAAACATTAAAGTCATGAAAATGAAAATTAGGTTCAACTCATTTGTTAGTTTCAACTGTACATAAGTATTTATAGATTTTTTGGGTAAAAATTGATTTAAATATTTTATTTAATTGGTTTAGCTGCTAGATTTAATTTTGGATCATTAATTTTTATTGGGTAAATTATATTTTACCCCTTTAAATTTGAGGTCGATTTCAATTCCTTACAACATCTTTAAAACATTTCAATTTCATACATTGACTTATCATTGTATTTCAGTTTCATACATCCGTTAAAAAATCCGTTAAGTGATGATATGATGCTGACATGGCTATCAAATTTATGCCACATGGCAAACAAATTTTTTTTTTATACATTTAAAATATTATAATAATTTATCCTATATAAAAATAAAAAACCAAAACAAAACCCATACCCAGAAAACCCATCCCCCCTCCCGACCCACATCCGTTCCCCTTCCCTACAACCCAAACCCCCCATCCCACCCCACCCCACCCCCACCTCCACCTCCCCCGCAACCCACCCCACCCCATCCCCACCTCTCTCGCAAGCCCCCCATGTGAGTTTGAATTTTTACAGATGGTGGCGCGCGGTGGAGGAGACGATGAGGGGATATAGCGGAGAGGCTGCACGTACTGAAAGGACGATTTTTTTTTCGAGGAGTCGTTCCAAAGCTGCAGTAATTACGTCAGTACGCTAAGGCAGACGCCGGGCCGGTTCGTGGATCAGGTCCTGACTCGGTCGGCAGACAGCACGAAGCTGGTGGAGATGAAGGCGCGAAGTCATAACGAGATGAAGAAGACGCTCAACTGGTGGGACCTCATTTGGTTTGGACTTCGCGTTGTCATCGGTGCCGGAATATTAGTGCTCACCGGACTGGAGGTCAAAAATCACGCGGGCCCTGTCATCGTGCTGTTGTACGTCGTCTCGGGGGAGGTGGGGGTGGGGTGGTGGGGTGGGGGGTTTAGGTTGGGGAAGGGAGGTGGTCGGGGAGGTGGGGGGGATGGGTTTTCTGGGTTTGTGTTATGTTTTTATTTTTTTTTATTTTTTTTAATAGGGTAAATTATTATAATATTTTAAAGGTATAAAAAAATACTTTTTTTTGCGCGTGTCATAGATTTGGCAGTCACTTCATCACTTAATAAATTTTCTAATAGACATATGAAATTGAAATAAAATGATGGATTTGGATCCTAGGGATCAACGCACGTGATCAAAAATCGTGCAGACACAATTAAATGTTTTTTATATTTTTAAAAGTAAAGTAACCTCGTTTGTGTGAAAAATATAAAAAAGGCAAAAATAGTGGTCACACGATTTTTGATCAATGATCCACGTGCGTTGATTCTCGCCGGATCCCCATTCCTAAGATCCTTAGGGAGGGGATCTGTCGATGATCCAAATCCTAAAATAATAAGTCAATTTATGAAATTAAAATGTTTTAAAGATATTATAAGAAATTAAAATCAATTACAAATTTGAAGAGGTAAAATGTAATTTACCCATTTTTATTTTACCGTCAAATTTACTCCTATTCAATTTCGGCCGTTTGATTTAATATAGTTAGGAAAAAAATGGCCAACATTCGATCAAAGAAGAGAGTCGTGGGGCTCGTCGCAAGTGGCGAGCGCTGGACCCAGCGGCTGACGCTTTGTCGCGTAGCTTCCGTGAGGCGCCTTAGTGCGCTGCGGGTGGAATCTAGAATTAACGAAAAGGGTTCGAGACTTTGAGTTTTTCTCTCTCTTTCATCTCTCTCTCTCTGCAGGTGAGATATTACAACGTAACCTATGGATTCGAAAGATGAGAACATGGAGCTGATAAATGAGGCAATCAAGAGGCTCTTAGAGGAGAGGAAAAACAGTAAATCCTCCGCCGGCGAGGGCGTTTCCCAAGGTGGTGGTGATGACGATGATGATGATAAAGATGAGGACAGCTTCCTCCTCCACCGATTGCTCTCCCAGGTCATATCACCGGCCATCTCAACTAGTTCTCTATCTATTTCCCCTCGTATCGTTTCTTTTCTGACAGGGGAGTAACTTTCATGACACGTTACACTATTACCGTGATATAATTATTTAAAGCGAAACTTACACATATTATCGTCTCATTTGCGCGCCTCAAATTCATAAACATATTAACGAATTGCCATTGAGACTCCAAAATACTTCAAATTTTTGTCGATTTTCATTACGATAGGTTGCATGATGAATATTTTGAGGTATTTCAATTCAGTCTCATTTCTATTGACAGTTGGAATCATTAAAAGGCAATGGCGAGATTCGGAACTCGGAAACTTCAACCAAAATGGGAGAGGAAACGTCCTCTAAAGACGGCGAATTGAAGCCGGAAAATGAGAGTTGTGGCAAAGCAGATGGCGGTGGGTCTGAAATTGATACGGAAAAAATTGTGAGAGAAGTAAACAAGGTGAAGAAACAGAACAGCATCACTCACTGGCTGCTTTCTATCATGATTGTGCTCACTGTCGCCTGGCAAGCCTCTGAGGCGACTTTCCTTTGGAAACTCAACGAGGGATTCAGACACCCCTTTCGATGCATCGGAGGGATGCTGACGGGGAACGGGAAGGACTCGGAAGAACGCCACCGGGGTGAGTCTCCTTCTCTTCCTTCACTCCAAATACCTGAGTTCCCCTTGCCAGATATTAGTCTAAGTGAAAAGCATTGAATTTTTCAACAAAACTGTGAATATTATTATTAATGTTTGGCTCCTTTTAGTTTTTTTTTTTCTTCTTGCGGTGATTTTATAAGTCACTTCAGTATATGCGTCAACTTGTGTATTACCGAACATAACATATGAGTATGTTTGGGATTGTCTTGATGGATATTGTCGATGAACCGTAAGATTGGTTGATTAAATAGATAATTGAAAGTTATCCAAAGGATGGGATCACTTGGAAATTTTGTTCAAGTGTGGCAAATAATACCACCCTTTGTTGAAATGTGGGTGATAATCTTGTCTTTCTCTGTAGTTCAACCGGAAAATGTCATTATAACGCCGGAGCTTCCGTCTGCCATCGGCACCACCTCGAAAATCTGAAAACGAAAACCGTATAAACAAGTATGGTTAGCATATGGAAACAGAGATTACAAGCATAAAGATGAATATGCCAACAAAAGAAGACACGGCCCAACACTGCAATAATAGTTTCTCTTCTTTTTTCTTGACAAGGGGATGTTTAGATGGAACTTTCATCCTTCCCGGCAGGCAGGGCGGAAGAAAATCCTCACCCTTCCCGGCAGGCAGTGCGGAAGAAAATCCTTTACCTCCTTATGCAGAGACCGTTTAGTCATTCATATGAATTAAAAAAATTCATGGTTCACTGTGAAGATGCTACTTATCACTATAACTGTTGATTAGTTCGACACATATGGTTTTCAAATCATTTTTCAGAAATACATCTTGGTTGATAGAGAAAATGAACGATAAGGCAAGAACGCCGCTGGCCGGGACCCAACTCTCCCGAACAATGGTGCCGATTATGTGCGTGGACATTCAGCACGACACGATTGAACTTCTCTTGCAGAGTTGAGACAACTGAAACAAACCAGCCAAACCAATCCAATCCAGGCACTTTGGTCAGTTATCCAGAATTTTTGCCATTCCTACTGAACGTAACTCGTTGGAAAAGAGAGATAGAAAGAAAAAAAACCAAAGAAAATCTCCCTTGCCGTTGCAAAATTTATTTGAGTGAAAACAGCTGCGTTATCGATACTACTATCAGCCGTTCATGCACATGTGGTTTGATAGCAAATTCCCACCAAGCAATCACTAGATATTACATCAAAACAGAAAATTTATATGAGGATTAGTCTTCAAACCTCCAATAACTGTATTCATTTAGACAATTACCCAGCAAGGTAAGCATCATCCATTTAACCAATAACAATCTCTGAAATTTTCTCTAAATTTAGAGACAAAAAACCACATTCAACAACACTAAACACACCACCAACCCAAAGACCGAAAGTTCAACCTGCAATAGAGAGAAATGTGTTTCGTGATCTCATCTTCACGCATAGTTCAACCGGAAAATGTCATTGAGAACGTAGAAGCTTCCCTGTTGAGTCGGCATCAGATGGAACATCTGGAAATGAAATACAAAACTATGATTAGGTAGAAGCCAGCTGAAGATGGAAACAAAAACTAGTAAACTACAATGTAAAGATAAATATTTCAAGATGTTCACAGTCCTACGTAAATGGTAAATCACATAAATAATGGATTCGATAAAGGAAGACACATGCCAGCACCCTATTATTTAAAATAAGTAAACATAGTAGAACACACATTCGCAACAGGTTTACGAACAATTTTTCGGGAATCTTGGAACTATTTATCTGAAACACATACAGCCGCATAAAATTTTCATGTACAAGTGAAAAGCTGTTGAGGTCCTGATGAAGCAAAGCGATAATGACAACACCATGAGACGGCTCTTAATGTTAATACAAGAAGCAAGGAGCAAAGTCCATGGTATAATGATAAACAGGGCATGCAAGACAACAAGAAGATGCAGAATGGAGCGCTTATCCCTTATGGGGCACCTGAAAACACACAATGTCATATCCCAAAGCAGGAGGGAGGGGAGGGCGATAAAACTAATGCTGGAATTCTATCATGTGTTTGATGGCTGAGTGCAAGCAAAAAGTAGCCACAGTCACATGCCAAAGAAATGCATATATACCAACAACAATCACGAACTGTCACTCAGTCAGTGCATCACACATCATGACTGAAGCAGAAAACCAAGGGAACCAATTTAATTAGCATACTTAGGTTTGCCGAGTTTTTATCTATCAGTTAACTTTCTTGACAAGAATAGCAAATCAAGCAGTTTCAAATCGTTAATCACTACACGTTGTCCAAGATCCCTGTAAAACGGGTGGCCATTAAGCAAAAGGTGATACAAAACCCTTCATAATACCTACAAAGCAATTCGAGTCAAGAGAGATAACGGATAGACATAAATAGAATTCCAAACAATAAATACCAACCAATGAAATCAAAAATACATAACAACAACGTAAAACTTTCTATGACGTGAAACTAGAAGACGACGAATTTCGTGGACCTATATGCCATAATTTAGGCCACAGGAAAATGAAACAACTATTTAGTAAAACTGAGAATTCAATAGAGAATTCCTTTGCAACATAGAGAAAACAGTACTTTTATGCACACGGTTCAACATAAAAAGAAGCCAATATCTAATTAACAACAAAAGGCATCGTTAAATCGACTAAGAATCTTCAATTGATGTGTATAAATAAAAAGAAACACCAAACGAGCACAACATCCACAGTATTGAAACATGTGAGCTCCAATCAAACTCAAATATAAAAGAAACAAAATCAGAATATTCAGAGCTACAAATGTCCGTCTCCGCGAGTAATCCGCTGAGTGAGTGAAACCTGCATAAGCACACACGGGTGAATGATGAATCCGACTGAAATTGCAATCACACAAGCTAAAAACGCATGCATCTAATCATAAGGTCCACAAATCAAATCACATACAGAAAAACACCAGGTAAATCATACCAAATACAGCCAATCAATGATTGCAGTTCCAATATCGGATTTGCATGCTCGAGTTTCGAGTAGATCGGGAACTAAACCTCGATCACAGAGGCTAAAATCACTAAAATCATACCCAAGAAAACTCATAATCCTACTTATAGCAACAGCAGAAACGCAACGACAATCAAATCGTCACAACAACGACCAATCGCACGCCGATTTAGCAGCAGATCAGCAAATGAGTCACATCTAAAACCCTAAAATCGCCGCAAAAGATTTAAACAAAGACGAGGTAAGCAATATTATACCTGGCTGAACTTGAGAGCGTGCTGTTCACCGGAGAGCTGCAGATTGCCGCTGACGAAGACGAGCATGCCGCCGACGGGGCCAGAGGGCTGGCAATCGACGGTGGTGATGCTGTGCTGACACTGCTGGAAAGGGAGGCTGGTGAGCTTGGCCACGATGCTTTGTGACCCTTGGATCTTCTGACCTTCGAAGGTCAACATCGAGCTTTCCTGGTACAGATTCGCCAAGGCCGCGCGGTTGGCGTCGAACAACGTGTAGTAGTGCTCAACGAAGGCCTTGGAAAGTGCGTCTGGATCCATCGCCGTCGCACCTGAACGCCACGCCGCAGAGCAGACTCGACTGTGAAATTTGTTAGAAGGGACTGCTGCAAAACAAAGCGATGGGAGGAGACGGAGCGAGTAGAGACAACTTGTGACCGAGTGGCCAGTTTTTATATATATTTTTATATTTCAATTATTTGAGTTTTGCGGGGTCAAATTATAATTATCATAATTTTTGAATTATCAATCCTAATCCAAAAGTATTGCCGCGTGACTATAACGCTGGTTGTTATTATTATTTTTGTTTTTTATTCTAGACTTTGGAGCAAGTTTTGTAGTGGGATGCATTACTAGTTTTTATGATAATTCTATAATTTTTTTGCTCTTTCGCTCCAGCGATATTGAAGAAGAGAGAATTTTTGTGTTTCGGTGCATGAATAAACGCGTAATTTGATCTTGAAGAATATGAGAGTGAAGGAGAAGTAGGATCTTAATACGATTTCATATACGAATCAATGTTGTTTTGGTGCAATTATCTAGAATAATTAGGTTTCGACATTTGATTGCAGAAACAATCAATTTTTACAATATTGTGTGGTTATTATGTCATCGTTCAGTCATCGATATATGATTAGTTTTTATCAAATTGTCATTGTATCATCATTGTGTAGTCATTCTAACAACGTTCTAAAAACTTATCACTTCTACAATCAACCATTAAAAACTAATCATTCTAACTACGTGCTTTTACAAAAAAGAGCATGTTATCGGGGCTCGCCATTGTTTGATAAGAAAATATTTCTATTTCGACAAACTATGTAATTTTAAAAAACAGAGTATGCTATTAGGGCTTGGCATCGAATATCCATATGTCAAAAGTTCGATATTTGCAATAGACTCGGACAATAAAAATCAACTTTCTCAAATTATCAACATTGTATGGTTACATCAAATCTAAGAGGAAAAAAATGTACGACTACATATCTTTATTGAGGTTGTAATTTACAATGTGCATTCTCCAACAGCTTCCCAGGAAAGGCTACAACATCCTCCTTCCTGCCAAATCAATCTCTACATAATACACAGATGCTAAGTAAAGTGTGACAGATCTTCAACGATGCGAGCTTCAATTATTACATTCAGAATCAGAATCAGAATCGGAATCCAAACCCAGAGCTTTAACGTCGTCGGTTCTCTTGAGCTTTAACCGGAACTCAAAATTCCAGGTTACCGATTTCAGTGGAAGAAGCTTGGAGATGGATCAACTTTACAAGGAGAATGAACCGGCTTTGATATCTGGCTCATAAAAATAAATACAAGGGAAAAGAAAACTGACTTGGATCACAAGTGATCGAGCAGGGCTCCTATATACACTCTCTGTGACAAAAGAAATGTTCTCCTGAAAAAATTAGCCAATGGGCAGTGTGTTGTCAGTTCCTGACGGCACGCGCGATGATTTCATCAAATTTTCGTACATTTTCTTCTAATGTTCCACAATGAAAATATATGGAGCATTGGAGCGCGCAAACTAAATCTTCGTCAATAAAAACTTACTCCGAGGAAAATTCTGAATGCATTTACAGTGTCTTGGAGAAACGGTGTGCTGATGCCATCAGCAACTCATCAATTCAAGTCCTCACTACGCGTTTCCAGTTGTAGTAGATTGGAAAAAACGTGAAACTTCGCGATAAAGCTGTTCAGCTTCGAATGGTTTTGAAACATATCCATCCATTCCGCACTTTGTGCATTCCTCATGGGTTGCCTGAATTACATCAGCAGTCATGGCCAGAATGGGTACACGCCATGCTTGAATATTTTCATAATCCTCCGCAGAAACTTCGCCATGTTGAATACTGTTGCTGATATTGCATTCCACGTCACGTATTCTCCTTGTAGCTTCAAACCTGTGGGGGGGGAAGAAATGAAACTTATAAATGTAGTGACAAAATTAATCCAGGATAGCTCAAATGGATCAAAATTACCAAAAAAAGGCCAAGTACACAACCGAAAGAGAGATTTTATGAACGAACTACACATGGCTACCTTCAATATAAGACGACTTGCAAAAACTGAACTTGCTAAGAAGTAAGCCTCACAGGTTAAATATTATTTTTAAATCTTAAGTTCTCTGACATTTCAGTGAGGTTTTCAAATTGAAAGCTTTCAAAACTAAAAGCATCACTCACCCATCCATCTCTGGCATCTGGATATCCATGAAGCAGGCATCGAAATGGTGGGGCGGCGTAAGCAGTGAGATTGCCTTTTTACCACTGTCTGCACAGATCACCTCTGCCCCATACTTCTTCAAAGCACCGGCAGCTACTCTGAGATTCACATTATTATCATCTATAATAAGAATTTTCCTTCCGAGCAGAAGATTGCGGAGAGACAAACTTGGGAGCTCCCCGTTCCGGAGATTTCCCTTGTTACCAACTCCCATGGCTCTTTGCAGTGAGGCAGCGAGCATGCTTGCCCTGAGAGGTTTCATGATGACGGTTGGGGTAGAGACACCTGAAGTTGCAGAGCTTATTCTGCATGAGCTACTAGAATTGACAAGAATGAACAGTTTCGGAGGAACCTGTCCATCAATTTTCCGTAAATTACTGACAAAGAGAGCTGAAGTTCCTGAATCTTTATTCCAGACTTCCTGTTCAACAAGGACCATATTGATAGTTGTACTCCCACAGCTTATGCTAGCTAAACCCTGATTCAAATCAGAAACTACTTCAACACGAATTCCAAGCCGTTGGATATGATAACTTGACATCTTGGCCCTAACAGGTCTTTGGTCCACTACTAATGCCGTCATGCCATTAAATTCTGAGGATGCAGCATTTGACTGGCTGTTGATTTGCTCGATGGTTAACTCATTTGAACTGGAGCTGGCATTGGTGAAAACAGCAGTAAATGTAAATGTGGAACCAATCTTCGGAATGCTAACAAACCCGATTTCCCCTTCCATGAGGCCAACCAAACACTTGCTTATGCTTAGTCCAATTCCTGTGCCTCCATGTGTACGTGAGATGGATGGTCCCACCTGCATAAAAGGAGTGAAAACACGAGATTGGGCTTCTAGAGGGATTCCTACTCCTGTGTCCTCAACAGATACAATAATATTGATGAGGTCAGATGAGGATGACAAAAGGCTCGCAGATCCATCTTGACCGAAGCACCTAAATCCTCCCCAACTGCGGCGTTTATCTGCAACGGGGAAACCACTCAAAGTGTTCTTCGATGATGATTCAGTCTCAACGCCTATTGAGCCAATCAGCTCCTCGACAAGATGAACCGTCACAAAGATGTGTCCTTTCTCTGTGAACTGTATATAAAATAAACAATGTCATTGCCATTTTATACAGAACGCGGACAACATGGCTTAAATAGAATTAATTTCCCGTATTTAACAAAGCCTAATATACGGTTTGATACATAAAGATATGCAGGGGTACATTTATCCACTCTCATGATTTTACTCTGTTTAACAAATAGTTGAGAACCCACTAGACACTTACTTTGATTGAATTCCCCATGAGATTAGTGATAATCTGCCGAAACCGTCCGGGATCACCAATAAGCATATCAGGAACCTGATCTGAGATGTATACTGCCAACTACTCTCCCCAAAAATTTGGTCATGAAAATTTCAAAAGTTCAGTTATTAGACAATGAAAACTTAGAGCAGAAAACCATACATAAAACAGTGGAAAATGTTTTTTGTTCCGGGGAAGTAGTTGGGGGGGTGGAAACATTATTTACCTCTACTCCTTTTTCTTGAGACTTCCCCGAAAAGAGTGACAAAACATCATCCAGAATAGCTCGCAGATCAAAACGCACTGCCTCAAGCTCCAGCTTACCAGATTCAATCTTCGCCTGGTCCAATACCTCATTTATAAGTGAGACTAGAGCTTTTCCACTTCCCTGGGCAGTTCGGACGTAATCTAGTTGAGTAACATCCAGGTTTGTGTCCATTAGCATGTGTAACATTCCTGAAAAGGGACAGGATTGTCAAAGACTCAAAGTTCAGCAAGCTTTCTTTTGGCTGTAGTTTTGCTCTAAAATCTTGAGCAATGCCGGGACATGATTTTAAACAAATAACAGCAGCAGTCTCGCGAACTCACCTAGGACACCATTCATTGGGGTTCTGATCTCGTGTGAAACAGTTGCAAGAAACTACAGAGGATTAAGATCTGATTAGGCACAGGCATAGTACAATTCCAAACAAAATTTTCCTGCATTAACTAAAGTCAGAAAGTACCTGAGATTTGGCAACATCAGCTGCCTCAGCCTGTTTTTTGAGCTCCATCATCTTATGGAAATCATCCTCCACTTTGGCAATCCTATTTACAGTTGCATGGAAAATGTAGCCAACAAGCAATGCAATCACGAGGATCCCAATAGAAGTTGTAATGGCTAACCACGGCCAAGGTGGCTTATGTTTGAACCTGCATAAAGAAGAAACTCAGCTTCTGAATACAGTTCTACAAGACTTTCTAGATGCCTAGGTCCCTCAGAAACAGTGTGATCGGAATAAGTAACACAAACATAACATTTCCTAGTCTCGTCCCATTACCAGAGACCAAGGAGAGGCCTATATAACATAGAAGCTCAACCCTAAAAAGTATAAGGCACAAGACTTAGTAGTTACCTGCACCGCATCTCATGGTTCCTTAAGGGATCTCCAAAACTTAAGGAGCTGATGCGCTGCAATCCATCATCTGAAACATTTGAACCGTACATGCTGATTGGATGCGACTGATTGGTTGTATCATACACGTTCACAAGGATGGTTTGCTTGCTAGCGAGTTGTTGAAGTAACTTCTCCACTAGTGACTCAATATGAAAGATTCCACCGAGATACCTGGTTGGCAGAAACAACAGGATTAAAAACCTTCTTCTAAAGTATAACCACTTTGAGTGTTCTGAGTCCAGCAAAGCAATTCTGTCTGCTGATATCCCTTCAAGGCCTTGATGATACCATAAAGGAATGTGGACATGCTTTTTATTGGCGGAAGACTTGTATTATGCTTTTGTTAATAACATGTTCTCATTCAAAGAAAGCTTACCCATCAGTCGCTTGAATTCTTTCGTTTGGAGTTGCATTTGAGGGCAGATCTCTTTTGTAGACGGCAAATGTCAGTATTACTCCAAGTCTGTTTGTTTTAAGCAACCGAAAAGGAGCAGTAAGAACCCCCTTTCCCGATTCTCTTGCACGCAACACGTTTTGTCGATCTTCCTGTTGAAACCCAAATGAACGAAACTTCACGAGTGAGGATTGCAAATCAGGAAACCAAATTTTTCTACATAGCATGAGACAATGTCGAGAGCTTTCTAAATTTCTAATATAAAGGTACTATCATCTAAATTTTGGATACATCAGGACTGCAAAGTAAAAGTAAAAGTAAAAGATCCTAGACAACTACTAATTAACATGCTGCTTAATTAAGATAATAGAATTCGACTGGATCTACGACTATAGTTGTTAAATGAATTGTGAGAAGTTGACGAAAGAAACTAGATAAGGAAATACCTTCCCGGTCAGCATATCAAAAGAGATGACATGTCTAACGGTATCCTGTGCAAAGATAACAGGAGCATATTCTTCCTGAATTGGGGAAGGTTCCAAGGCTTCTGGGGCATAGTCATTCTTATGAACCTGGTTCTGTTCGAGGGTATCCATTCTCTTGATAGTCCAGCCCTGTTGCTTCTCAAATTGTTCTTTTTCCGAGTGGAGCACCCTTACAGCATATGCCACGCCACTTGTGAGGGGTCTCTCGAAAGCAGTTCTTTCGGTGTACCGCGCAAAAGTTTTCTGCAGGCTCGAAAGTTAGGATGTTCCATCAACTAGATAACAAGCATCATAGCTACAGAAAGCTCAGATCTGAATATCTGAAACTAAATTAAGCTAAACATATCAAATTAACACCGGTTGAGAAACCGGTACAAAATTCTTCGAATTTAAAGCAAATCCCCACATGAACAAAATGCATCAACTAGCAAACCAGTTAATTAACAGACAGGGGTAGGTACTCATTAAGTACAATCAATTAATATCAATCCGAGTAACATGAAACACCAATTAGCCTATACACATCAAAAGCATCAATGACACAATCAATTAAAACATATTTACCATCCTAAATTGCTCCACGTTGACAGATGATCTCTTTACCTGATCAATGGCCGACGGATACTTTCCGTGGTGGAATGTCGAGATCAGTATCGACATGGCCTGGATATGGTTCATGCTGACATTAAACTGATCCTGCAACATCCTCGCCCTCTCATCACACATACTTGCAAGAGTCTCCTTCCTCTTCTCACTGGCCTGTGAGCTCATGTACCACAAGATCCAGAGGCTCCCAATTGTCCACCCAACCACCCACGAAAACAAAAGCCTCCTCCACCACGTTTTTCGGACTCTCTTCGACCCGATATACTTGTAGTAATGGTGGCGGATCTTGCTGATGTTCATTGGGATTTTCTCCCACCATTTGAGGCACATATTAGCAGCTTCACCAAGCAAACCTACCTTGGTGTCTGTCACAATCCCACCAGTGAGGTACCAGTTCATGGAAATTACAGATACAATCCAGCAACATAGCATCCAAAGCAGATGCCCCACCTTTAAACCGAACTCAAATACATGGAATAAACTCATCCACCACAGCAGTGAACCAAGCAAGTTAACCACAAACAGTGCCAAGAGGTCAAACGAATTCTAGAGAGAGAGAGAGAGAGAGAGAGAGAGGGAGGGAGATAGGGAGGGAGGGAGGGAGAAGGAGACACCAGCTATCAAATCAACAGGAACTGTCCAGCAAAACCCAACATTTAGAAGTAAAAAATTCCAAGCTTGGAAGAACAAACCCACCGACCTTGAATTCACTGCAACCAGGAAGATTTTGGGATTCTGGGGACGATGTGTGTGGTGTGGGAAGAAGTTATCTTATCCACACCCAAATAACTTCAACTTTGGGTGCGCAGGAACCAAAAACAGGACACCCAAAATCAGGAAAAGACAATAAATTTACTAACAGCACTCCAAAGAACAAGAGAATCCCAAGATTCTGTCTGTTTTTTTCTAAATTCTAACAAGAGTTTGATTTGATTATCCTCTTCAGCCACCAACCAAAACCCAAAACAAGCAAATGCGACAGCAAAGATTCCAACTTTGGTAATCAAACCAACAGAGAATCTGACAGGAAAATCCTAGTTAAGGAGTGAGTCCTTAAATTCCTGAAATCAAACCAAACCCAGTTCGCGCATGTGTGTTTTGTTTGTTAACGTTTGACTATTGAGCACACCCAGCTGCAAAGATCTATGCAGAGAAGAAGCACTGACAGCACTATAAGGAATGAAGATAATGGTGGAAGTAGCAACTTTGGGAGTGGAAGAAGAACAAGAAGCCAGCAGGTTTGGATGATTCATGGACATTAAGAATTAGGAAGAAGAATCCGTGAGAGAGAAAATATTGGAAGAATATGGTGGTACAAATGTCTGCTAGCGCAGCCCATTATCTCCATCCAAAACATCCACCCAGGAGAAAATAAAAAATTTAATTAAACAAAAACAAAACCAAATAATTATTTAAATTTGTTTACATGGAAAGATGGATAAATATATTTAGGAGAAATGTTCGGTGACCGTAGATACACGCGTTTTAATAAGATTGATCGATAATACTTACTTACAGTAAAAATTAAATCCACAAATCGGTTTAAGTTGAATAATAATATCACGTAATCGTGTTTCGATGCCTCAGAAAACTACTCGATGTTTAGAAATGAAGGGCAGTAAAGGTACACACTCCCACCGAAGCAGAAGTAGCTGCATTATTTCTCCAACTTTCCCATGGCGTTCACAACTTCACATCCATATCCATCAAATGCCCCAGTTGACAAATTCTACACGCTATGGTGCCAATTCGTTAACTCTATGCGTTTGTAAGGCTGTACTTTTCGATGACAAAAGTACCCTTTGCATGGGGGTCTAATTTCTTTCTTTGACATCTTTGCCTCGGTGCTTTGTACCGAATGGCATTAGATGCCCCATACTTTTCCAAAATTGCATTTGGAGGACCAATAGTCAAAAGAGTTGGTAAAAGATAGAAGGGCCAATGATAGGAACTTGTGGGAGGTGCCATTGTGCTATCTTCTATCCGATTCCTATCCCTGTTTTTATTCTGGAATCTAAACCAATGTTTGGTTGCAGGCTTAGGGTTTTTTTATTCTCTGTTTTTGGATTATGGATTAGCGTTGATTGGTTCTTTATTCTAATTTTATACTATAAGAATTTGGAACGAAAATCATGAAAATGCAAAAGAAAAAAGTGTAGAAGACAACAGACGAAGCTGTATTTCATTTGCTTCATGTCTGTAATTTTTTTGGTGGCATACAAAAACACATTGATTTGTAACCAAAAGTTGGAGTGGGCAAATGTCTGATTCGGCTAACTCCACCTCTAATTTCAACTATATAATATAACTGAGTTAGTTTGGTTTGGTATATACGTGACAAAATCCAATAATTAAGCTTATCTGGAGAAAAACCAATATTTAGTGTTTTTTCAACTCGATTTCGACTAGTTCACTAGTTAACCGGTATAGGATCCACCTTAATTATGATTTGTACGGTGCCTCAACTCAAAAACTCAAGCTCGTTACATTGAAACGCAAAGCTAATAAGGTCTTTGCCTTATGTGTTGCTCCATCAAGGTTCGAGTCATACTATCAACAGTTTCGTTGGTGCGCAATCTATAAATTTCTACATAAATTCATACCAGTAACAGCTGACAATTAAATGTCACATGTAAATCATTTTAGCTTGAAATTATGGGCATGCACTGGCGATGATGGTGAATAACCAATCTCATCTTAAACTTTTATCCATAAAAAAGCTAATAAGTTGAAAGAAAATGTTAAAAGTAAAGTTAAAACCAACCCCACCAATGACAAAGAGAGTTTTGTGTACATGTGTTGATGTTACCAATCCCTCCAGGTCTAGTAGGAAGCAACAAACAAACAAGAAACAAAAGTTGGACAAGGAACCAGGCATGGAAGCAAATACAACCAAAATGCAAGGGCTAAATTGTCAACGAAGAAGATAAGCTAGGGGAGGTGGTTAGACGACAACAGTGGCAGAAGCGTAAAAGTGTGAGAAAGCAGGGGCGAGAACAAAAGGGCACTTTAATCAAGGCTTGTCACGAAGTGATTAGGCCATCACTACTACCCACTTCCTTGTTTCTGGTGAGCTCCTTGTGAAAGCGACCCGTCCCACGTCAGCGCACCGGTTCTATGCCGCTGGCCAATCAGAATGTCCAAAATGTAATGTGCGTAATGGCCTAGCTTGCTACGTGTCACGTGTGGGGGTAGACGATTGGAAATGTGAGCATCTCTCTCTCTCTCCCCCCTCTCTGCGCTTCGTTTTGGGCTAAATTTGTCGGAGTCCAGCTCAGCATTGTGTTCGTATATAATCAGCTCTGTAAAACTGTAAAAATTGCCTCTTTATCGCAGCTTTTATTGACTGGTAACTTTTAATCTTTTTCCTCGGATAATTTAATATGTTTTTTCCTTGTAAATATTGGATCATTTCTTTCATTTTACAATCTATATTCATGCTTGATTTATTACTTTTCGATCAAATTTCATAGAAAGTTCTAGGTTCTGAAATCGTTTTTCAAGCTGAATTGTTACTCGTCTGTTTAAAGACGAGCATATTTTATTGATTTGAGGACTTCAGTCGTGCTTAATTTGACCTCAGTAAATATGTAAATATTATTTTCCATTGCAGCCATTCATGGTTCATAACACTTCTCGTTCTAACTTTCCAGCACCGGACAGGTGTCGTGCTCTGTACATCACATGATTATTTCCCTAAGTGAGGCATTTTCTAAACCAATTAGATAGAGTGAAGAAGAGTCTAATTGCATATAAATATGAAAGAGTGCACTGAGGGTCTCCCTACTAAAAGTACCACAACCTACTAAAAGTTTGAATTTTTTTATAAAATAATATTTTAATTTATTTTAATTCATAAGAAGTATTTAAATTTGAGCGCAAATAAATCAGACAAATTATTCCTAACTCACACATGTCGTTACTTCATTAATTAATAGTAAATAGTGAACTTTATTCAAGTGACACCTATGCATATGCAAAATTACTACATGAACTTTCAAATAGTTAAAATGAATTAATTTGTCTTATATATGGTGTAGAATAAATTTGGGTATATAAATGGAACCCACTCGGTTTAGTACCATTTCTAGGTCCTATTAATAAAATAATAATAATAATAATAAGGAATTGTTATTAACACTCTAAAAATCTCATTTCACATTTCAAATTTTTTATAATTAGAAAGAAAAATACACTTGTGATGAGTGTAGAATAAAATTTTTGGAGTGCTAATAACAATTCCCTAATAATAATAATAATATAATTCGAATACACTATCGGAAAGGGATCTTCTCCGGATCCTCTTTGTGGGGATCCGGGGATCAATCAATCACGTCTGTTTATCGTACATCGTGCGGTCATTTTTTGTTAAATACTATTTATATTCAATTTTAAATTTTAAATGATTTATAACCGCATGATGTACAATGAACGTATGTGATTGATTGATACTCCAGATCTCCACAAAGAGGATCCGGCAAGGATCCTTTTCCTAGGATAACAACAAAGTGTGAGTCATTTCGAGGGGCCTATTAGCAAAAAAATAATATATATATATATATATTTTAAATAAAATAATAACACTTGTTTGCTGAAAAAAAATAATAACAACATGTGACAATTTTTAATATCCATCGAAAAAATTACTCTTAAAATTATATATTTTACTTCATCGTATCTGGACATTGAACATGGTTGCGAGGATGGATGCAGTTTTGTCCTCAAAACAAATTTATTCTGGAGATGCTAAGACTAGGTCTAATTAAACTTCCTTATTTTACTTTCTAATTTATTAAAAAACTGCTATTTATGTTAAATAAATGACACAAAATCGTAATAATAAATAAATTACGAGGAAATTAATTAAACAAATATATAATAATCCCCAGAGAAGGAAACCGGGCAGCTTACTTCTTCATCTGGTACAACCGTACAAGCAGCCTCCGCCAAAAATGGTGGCTGTCCAAATCTTTTTTCTCTTTTCCTTTTCATATTTGTGCTGGTTTGGTATTCTTCAACTCAAAAGTCCAAATCCTTGCAACCCGTACCATACACACAATTAACATCACCATCACAAGCTTCGTATATTTGCCCAAACAAAGGACAAAATTAATAACCACCTCACTCTTTCATAAACGCGTAGAGTATTACAGTTGTCGATCAATGTAAATTTCTTCATTAGAACTTTTTAGTAGTAGTCGTGATCAGGCTTTATCTAGGTTTAATTCCTTGATTCCTACCCATTGGATTATTTGCTATGAGTTTTTGGCGGGTGATTAACGCTGGCGGAGCCCTCGATCCGAAAATTAAGAAGCATATGATTCAGATTAATGATATATTAATCCACAAGAAATACTTTGACGAATATAGTTGGAAGCTTCGGTCAGCAAAAGACAGAGATGGAGTTTAAAACTTTAAATTATAACATAGAGCCTCCCTTGATAGGGTTTTCAACAGGAAAGGTCAAAGACAGAACAAATTTTCAATAGCCCACCTAATTTTTAAAAATTAAAATAATAATAATTAATTTACAAACAATAATAATAATGATTAATAAAACATAATTAGGTCACTCTCAACAAAGCTCCCTTTGAATCCTTGTTTTTCATTAACAAACAAACTAGGCGTCAGAGATTACGGCATCCTACCCGCCCAAAGGACGAACACGACTCCACGTCATCAACAAAAAGAGAATAAAGGGTTAAAGTTGTCTATGAAATGAAGCATCTCTCTTAATCCTACTTAACCTAATTATTAATCTAATGATCAAGAAAATAAAGTAACTTGAGTTCATTTACCTTTCGATATTTAATATATACGTGTTTGATTCTTGCAAGCCATGTTACGATGCTGCTTGCTGGCTGCCACCAATGAAAGATACTCTCGTGTAGTTGAAGACATTACACGACAAACATTTATTGAATATGTGATATACTTTTTTAACACGCGATAAATATTTGTCGGACGAGTGATATCATTGAAACTATCAACTATGCTTTGATTGCAACTTGCAAGGGAGAATACCTGTATTACAACTTTGAAGTGTTCTTGCACTTAGCGGATTGTGAGGAGTTGTACCACATTTACAAGTTAAGCGGTATGTTATACTATTGTCACTTGATTTTGGAATAGAGAACCTCAACGCTATTTACGGTATCATAATTAATTTATCCACGTATAAAGTCTGAAAATCACATATGCTTCACACAATCCAATAAAATTACTCATTAATTTGTTAGATTATTTCCCACATTACTAATTAATTTTGAATTAAAGCCTCAATTTCATTCGGCGGCACGTTGTGGACCCTTAAATTGTATAAACGTAGAAGGGGGTGATTGATGGAAAATGGCATGTGTGGATTTTTCAAGTTTTAAATTAAACATCGCATTAATTAATGAATGAGATTAGAATAATTGAGAATTATTGTTGAAGGTGGATCAACAAAGCCCCATTAATTTAGTGTCTGCGTGATAGAGATGTGGCTACATGCTCGACGGTGGGAATTTGCCACATTGTATTGCTTCTCTTAACTTGCTTCCAACCTAACAGCTCAACACTCGTCGGACCAAAAGAATAAATTGTCACTAAAAAGGTATAAGTTTATTTAAGCATGGAAGTTCAGATAGTGCAATAATTAAGCACGCATATTCAACGAAAATATGAGAATTAAAGTTGATTAATCGTGAATGTAAGTATACTTAGCATTACTTCTTGAATACCATTAATGAGTAGTAAAAATCCACCGTCTTCAATCTTGACGAATTTGCACTTACAAAATAATAAACACATTCAATCAACGACTAAGCCACACATGCTAGGTGGGGGATTGACCAATGGATCTTCAATGCCTAAGTCAGTATATCTGAAAAGAGTGAGTGTATGCATAGCATAAAGCTTACCAAAAACTAGTAGAAATGAGGTATTTATAAGAAGGTGGCCAGCCATAGTAGGTTTCTACTCTGCACATGGCGGCTTCCTATTGACCAAGGTGTATCTTCCGTATGATGGATGAGGAAAGAATAATCCCGAAGATATTAGTTAGAATAATATCTTGAGATGATGAGGTAAGTATTCTTGATTGATTCATGAGATTCTTTACTTGTTTAAGTATCATTTTCCATGCCATGAGCATGAAAGCTTGGAGATATCGTCGTCAGCTGCTCAAGCTTTCAGGGATGTTGAATTGCGTGTTGGGATATTTGCGAACCTTGTCAATTTAATGAGGACAATCTTGTTTTGTTTGGAGAAAAATTCACTTCTTGTCTCCAAAATTTTTGAAATTATGTTTTCTCCCCAATTAACACAATCGTGCAAGCGACACTTGTCCACAACTGCATATTAAATTTGGAAGCAGATTCTCTGCCCTCCAACTTCTCGTGCCCTCCTATTTATATGGTCACGGTTAAGTCACGTCAACATTTTATATTACTATTCTTTTTTGTCTTATTATCTTTATAAAAAAAATAATAATATAAAATATTGGCATGAGTTAACCGTGACCACACAAAATAAGAGGGCACAAAAAGTTAGAGAGCAGAGAATCTGCCTCCATTAAATTTTGAGTGCAATAACTTTCTGGAATACTTGGAAACCGTTTTCCAAGGAGAAAAAGAACAAAAAAATTATTGTCCAGTGTACGAATTACAAAACCATTATGTAGTTGAATTCAATGGGTCTGGTCCCATAAGATATAGCTACATGCTCCACGTACCCATTCTTCTGCTGTCTCGCCAGTTGTGAATTGGATCAAACCTCCCTTTGGCTCTTTGAAAATCAATGTAGATGGCGCATGGTGTGAAGATAGCAGGACGGGGGGTGTGGGCATCATTTTTCGTGATGATAGGGGCTCGTTTGTGGCTGCCCATGTCATTCGATTTCGCTTCGTGTTCTCTCCCCTCCAAGCGGAAGCTTTGGCTGCTCGGGAAGACTTGTCGTTGGCAATGGAAAAGTGGTTTTAATGATTTCATTTTTGAGTGTGATTCTCTCCAGATCGTGAAAGTCCTTATTGAGAACTCTCCGAATATGCCCAACTTGAGACATATTATCGAAGACTTTAAGGCTTCTCTTCCCATGATCACTGGAAGGCTTCTATTTCCATGATCACTGGAACTTCGGTTGCCCATATCTGTCATCAAGGCAATGGTCTCACCGCCTTGCCTGCTCGGTTGCCCATATTTGTCATCAAGGCAATGGTACCGCTCACCGCCTTGCCCGCTCTGCCCTTCGTATGGATGAAACCTCCTATTCATGCCCCCCCCCCCCCCCCCCCCCCAACCCAGTTTATTGTAAATTTGCTAGTTGTTGATTGTCTATAAGGCGGCCTCTTCTCAATTTTGTAACTGGCTCTTCCTTATCAATGAAATCTATCATATCGTTGCTATTAAAAAAAAAAAATCAACTTGAAAAGGGATCCTCTCCGAATCTATACATCTGAAGCCCATAGATCAAATGATCTTGATCTTTAAAATTTGAACAACGGCTAAAAGCAGATAAGATAGTAAAAACTTATAAAAATTACAATAATTTTTTGTCGTATGATCAAATTTTAAAATCCCAGATCATTTGATCCTTGACCTCTAAATGGATAGATCTGGAGATGATCTCTTCCCTTAATTTATCGGCCCGGAATACAATAAACTATCTACATACTCATATTGTATAGTTGGTACCGTCAAGCCTCTCTCTCTTCAAACTCGCACAACAAATCTAAAAATCACGATCGTCGTCGGTGAATATGCACATGATCGTCGTCGGCGAGTATACACATTGATTCTTAGCATTTTAGTTATTATCGGTCAATCAATCAAATAAAATTGGAGTTGACGAATTGAATCGAACACGAATTCCAATTCAAATATAGCCAACAGTGGGAATCCCATTGAACCAAAGTTGTTTTGTTTTCGTTGACAAGGTTGAAGAGAGGGGAGAGAGAGAGAGGGAGAATGAGATTCGTCAGTGGCGACGAGGGTGCTGGTTGCGGCTGCGTTACTGGAGAGTTTTGGCTCTGTCATTTTTTATTCATTTGCAACACAAAATAATAAGACTTAACACAGTTAAAAGCTCCGTTAAGTAAGAGGACACCGGTTGATCAAACGAAGATGAGACGTGAAGGAGACTCGCATGATTGCGGCCAATTTTTCTTATTTAATTAATATTTGTAGGATCCACTTTTCAAAACAAATCAATCAAACCTTAGTTTTATGATATATGATTGATGCCCTCCTATAACCCACACAACAAAATATTTAAAAAATAAAAAGAAATCAATCTGTTTCATATGTCAAAATTAGAGCATAAAATTTCTATGCCAATCAGATTCACTTATCGATTAGAGTTTCTATGAAATCTTATGTAACATTCAACTTAGAATTTAACATGTTCATTAAAGATGCTTTTAGGATGTCACCATGCCAGACTACTAGTACATTGTAATCTTTTGCCAAAACAATGAATGGCACATTTGGTTTCGTTGCATGAAAGTATTTTTTCGAATCCTTAATTGACAGTACTTACTAATGAGTTCGAGTAAAAAAGAAAGCCCTTTTAAAATCATGAAGAGTGGAAATGCATAGTGGGCGGGTGTAGATGAATGGGTCCGCCGGGAAGAAGCCGGTCACGATCAGCAAGCAGGCATGGCAAAATGGTTGCTTGCTTCAATCATTCCTTACCAGTCACATAATTACATGCAACATGCAATGTATACATATGCTATATGTGTCAGAAACTCCACGCATACTAACCGTAGATATTTGTAAAATGGTAAAAATCCAACGGCAGAGGATTCCCCAAGTGTTTAAGGTTCATTGAATGGATCCTAAATTCCTAATAGGTTGTTTGTATCCAGCAAAAGTGCAAAACAATGAGAGCAACTTTCCATCTCACACTCACCCAAATAACAAATAAGTCATCTCATGATTGACCCACAATGGCAAATCATCTCCAGTTAAAATCGTCAAAATTTGAAGCCCCTAAAATTTGACTGCTTGTCCCAGTATTGCAAGCAAATGGGACAAAGTTCAAAATTCAAATATTAATGTACAAACTTCCCCTCGAAGATATTTATGTGAGGAAAACTTTACAATCACGAACTTCGTTTATTTTTTGAATTTTTTTTTTATTGTAAACGATATTACTACTTTAAGTTATATTAACAGAATTATAAATGTTTGAACTTGTAACGCACTGTACTGGAGAATGAGACCTTATTTACTATGACAATTCTTCATTGAATTTATTTCTAATCTTTGAATTAAATCGGAAAACTTTTAAAGGACATAAATAATCAGGGGTGTCATTACTATTTCACATTTAATTTTTCTCTTTAATGTGTATATGTGATAGTTCTTCTTGGAAGGCTAGGTGTATTGCTAATCTTGGCGTTGGTCAGGTGATTGAAGATGGCTTTAGGTAAGGGTGTTAGGAATTTGATTGTGGAGTCTGATGGTATCCTCCTCCTACAATCCACTCGTTTTTGTTAGACGATATTTGTGAAGTTTCAGACAGAGCGTTGTTTGTTTTGGGTTGTTTAGTCACGTTCATTAACCAAAAAGAAAAAAGAAACACTTTGACCTTAATATTTTAGAAGAAAAAAAATACACTAAATAAATTATAACTAAGAATCAATTACACATGACAAATGGCTAAGTAATGGAGGATTTTCTCCAATTGAACACTTGAAGTGTTTTTATTAATGTAAAATTTACAATTTGATAAAAATTTTTAAAATTACTTTCATGATACCCTCTTTTTCCTTTATCATAAGCATGAACATATCTCATCGATGTGGAGCACGTAGTTATGAATCTATCATCATAAATTACCTTGAAATCAATAGTTAATGCAATTGTTGAAAGATTTTTTAGTGTATCAGAAATATGGATTTTTTTTTTTCCAAATTAAATGTCATAATATAAGGGGTGGGGGGAGAAATTTTCTTGTGTACATTAAATTTCTT
This sequence comes from Pyrus communis, assembly GCF_963583255.1. Taxonomy (NCBI): domain Eukaryota; kingdom Viridiplantae; phylum Streptophyta; class Magnoliopsida; order Rosales; family Rosaceae; genus Pyrus; species Pyrus communis. The sequence goes on along the minus strand of NC_084806.1, from coordinate 7,157,435 downwards.
GTATATCAAGTGTCATAATATAAGTGTACATCAAATGTATTAAATGTCTTGTAGAATAGGGATGATTCGTAAAGAAACTTATTTCTCCAAACCCTATCATTTTTTTGGAATTTGGAAAGAAAACTATCTGTTCATGGCTTATTCATGTTCATTCTTTGACTAGAAAGTTACCTAAATTTTGTTCCCCAGCATACATTATGAAGGAGAAATGTCTAAATGACTATTTTCTTTCCTAATCCTTCAGATTTTCATTTATAAAAGATAAATGTTAAAGGAGGCCGTTTGATACCTATATTAGTTTTTGGCTTTCACTTTTCCTTTTCACAAAAAATGAAAAACTAAAATCTTGTGAGGTGATGTGATGTGCCAAAGCGTCTTCATTTAAAAAGAAACGAAAACAAAAAATAAAAAATAAACATGAAATGATTATTAAACGACCTCCTACCTAAACTCAATCAAAAGATAATCTCTACTTAAACTTAGTGCGCCCACGTTTTATCATCTTAAGTAGGCCAAATATGCATATAACCCACCTGCCATAGCCAGCACTATCCCGATAGGAGCCTAGAGAAGCCAAGTACAAGGCTCTTCTAGGCTACAACATAGGGAGTGTTTTGAATCTTCAAGCTTCAAAATATTAATTTTTTGGCCTATTTTATGATTTTAATTGTCATATTCCACTTAGCAAATGAAAAATTTGACTCTTAAGGCTACTTTTAAGGAAAATAAGAGCTAATAAATGTTAAATAAACTCATCACTTTAACCAATATTATAAAGTGAGGGGGAGGACCAATCAGAAAAGGAGGAAAGGAGGGGAAGGGAGATAGGGGACAGACACACCTGATCACTCTGTCCGATTTTCTTCTCTGACCCGACCCACGTCTACAACAATTTTCGATAAGTTTTCCGTCCATTTTTCCTACGATTCATAACCGTCCACCCCTACCAAACAACTCCCTAGCCTTCCCTCATTCATTTCCACCCAAAACCCACCTCGATTGAATCCCCGATTTGAGGAGAACGGAACCCGTGGGTTCCAAAGGTTTTTTGGCGAGATCGGCTAATTCCGAAGGTCCCGACCACCACCACCACCACAAAAAGGCTTTTCTCAACCCCAGGAACAAAGCCCAAGCAGTGCTGGAGGCGTCGGAGCTCGTTTGGAAGCCGAATCGAAGCACATCCTTGTCTAGGATTTCCGGTGGCCCAAGGATAATTTCAGGCGTTTCTCTGGTGAATTGGACTTCGGCCCAGGTATGAAAATTTATCCCCTTATTGAGATCTACAAATCTGTAAATTTTGGTAATTTTTTGAAATAGTTGAATTTTCCGGTGAATAGGGGCGGCTTGTGGGTCGAAACCTCACATGACCTTTATAAGCTAATTTTGGTGCCCCGATTCCATATTTGACATCCGTTTAGTGAAATTCCAATGTTTTAATATAGTCTCGTAGTTGGCCGTCATAGGGTTATTATATAAATTGACGATCCGACCATTAGATCGGCACCAAACTTAAATATGTAATAGTACAGAATATTTGAAAATAATAGGAACTTACGGATCGAGAATCCGACGTATGGATCTTCCGGAATTGGATTTCTAAGTTTGTAAAATCAAACGTTGACCACCACTTAATCTTAGCGATTGGCGGAGATCCGACCGTTGGATCATAATGAAGTTTTAGTATGTTGTTTTAGAAGCACAATGTGGACTTTAGGAAGTTACGGATCAGAAGTCTTATAAGTGGATCTTCCGGTTTGGATTTCTAAGGTTATGGACCCTACTCTCGATCTTGATCGACGATTGACTTTTTAGTTAACTAGCCTGAGTTCTTCTAGCATGTTACTGATCTTAGAGTGTTGTTGAGATTCTATGGAGCTTATTGGGCTCAGCGTGATGACGTGTCCTTGTTTGACACGTGCCTCGATTTACGTACTAGTGGCGCTATATTGTGTATACTTGGTTATTAAATGTGATTTCTATTGAATTGTTGTTTTTATTTTTAGGCATCGATTTATGTGATTTGATTGTGAATTGGAAATATTTATGAAAGGTGATTTGACGTGCATATTTGAAATGTGGTTTGATTTGTATGTTTGGCATGATGTGATGAAATGTGAGGGCTAATAGTGGACCATGAACCCATTGTCATGGGGTTTGTTGCTTCGAGACTTGTTTCACATATTGTATCATTATTTCATTTCTAGTTTCGTTGAACCGTTCTAATTTTGTACCTTGTGTTTTGTTCCATTTCTTGTTTCGTTGAGCTTTTGTATTTTCAGTACTTGTTTCATGTCTTCTTCTTCGAGCGTTGCTATATTTCTTGGACTTCCACTCGGTTCCATTAGTGATTTGAAACTGGGTTTCCACTGGGGTTTCGTTGAGTGGTCTGGTTCCTTGCTCCGTCTGGATTCCGTTGAGTGATCCGGAATCTTATCCAGCTTGAATTTCATTGAGTGGTTCAATATGCATTGTACTTTGCTATTCCGTTAAGTGGTCCGAAATCGTATCTTCTCGGATTCTGTTGAGAGATCCGGAATCCCTTCTACTCCGCGATTCCGTTGAGTGGTACGAAATAGTATCCTGGTCTGGATTCCGTTGAGTGGTTCGGAATTGTATCCTGGTCTGGATTCCGTTGAGTGGTCCGGAATCCCTTTTTGGTGCGTTGGTTCCTTTGAGTGGTCTGGAACCCAATGTTGATGGATTTCGTTAAGCAGTCCGAAATCGCATCATTTGACTTGTTGGTTCCTTAGATTCGATTTCAGCTTTAGAGATGTAGGCTTCGGCCGAACTGTGTTGCTCTAGCCCTGCATTTCGGTGTATGATACATGTTAATGATTGATGTGATTGTGGAATAATGTTGGTTATGGTTGTTGTCATTATGATTAGACTCATTGACCAATATGGCTAGAGATTATGTTGCGCTTCATCGAATGTTCCTCGTGATGTTGCATGCCTGTTGTGTGGTATTATGTTGAGACATAGTGATTTATGTGATGATTGTTAGAGGGTAATGAAGGACAAACTACGAATGACTTAATCCCTGTTTAGGATACGTAGGCAGTATAACGAGTAGGTTAGATGCAACCATAAAGTATACAAAAAATTATTACGCATTTGGATCTCGAGTTATGCTTTGCCCATATCCTGGAAGCAAGGTATGTTAGATATACGGATACTTGGTGACGTCACGTGTTGATCCTGGACGTATGTCAAGATCGGGGCGTGACAACATCAACATCAACTAAGGTTGCGATGAGAACTCTCCTCAATCAGGACATCAGCAAGCATATTGGAGGATTCTTAGCCGAATCGACTCCCATGTTCCTCGCAAACCCGCCCGAGCCAAACGATGGGTAGCACTGCTCCCTTCATGTCGAATGAAACTTGTCATTGCATGAACAAAACTTCACAGGAGAATACGATTATCATTGATGATAGGACCCAAAATTGAGTGATCATCGCCCTCCCCACTTATTGCCGCAAGGGTCAAGTTGGAATCCCCTTCGAAAAAATCCCTGAGCTGCATGCAACTATTTCCTGAGCAAATTGCAAGGCTCGCCGAGCTGCCAAGAGCTCTACTTGCAGCGCCGAACCGACATCTTCCTCAACAGCCCCAAATAGATGTCAACTCAATTTTTCTCCTTTGATATTTTTTTTGGCTTCAGCATGCTATAAATTTATTGCATGTTTACGTAAGGGAAATTAAATGAGAGGAATGAGAATTGCACTCATTTCAAATGATCAGGGCCGGCCCTAAGGGTAGCCCAAGTAGGCGGCCGTCTAGGGCTCCCACTTTGGAAGGGTCCCCAAAAAAATTTTATATCATGTAATTAACATATAAATACAAAAAAAAAAAGTAAAAAAAAAAAATATCATAATTCATTTGTTAGTGTAGTGAAAATGTTGGCTTCATTTTTCTTTGGAGTGTTGAGTTTGAAACACGAATGTGCCTTTCAGTCACTAGATTTTTCTTGTTTTTCAAATTTACTGCCAATCCATCTGTCCAAATACATATAAAGTTATAAAACTCAAGTCTTTAAAACAATTTTCAATTCTCTCAATTTCTATTGAATGTTTAAATCAACTATCATATGGTCTTAGATATTGTAAGTTTAAGGTAATCAAAACTTTGAATTTCTATTTTTCTTTTCATTAACTTTTTATTCAATGGATTATTTAAATATTCAATTCGTTAGTGTGATGTTAATTTTAGAAGGAAAACAAAAACACAAGAGAAATAATTGGCGTTGAATTTATTATACTCGTCAATCAAGTTTTATTGTTATTTACTCTCTTGATCATCAAGTTTTATTGTTCTTCACTCTCAATCTTAGACATTGACTGCAAACATTTAGTACATTTATGTCTAAAAACGTGAATCGTGTAATGTTTGTATATTTTTCTTTTGATATTAATTTTTAATGATATTTGATGTGAAAATAGAACTTTTTATGCATTTAGCGAATTCTTTTTTTTTATACAAATCAATATACAAAGAACCAGAGATCCGAGAATTTTAGGACCTCACTTCGAAGGGTTGCCTAGGGCCCCCAAATTCTTAGAGCCGGCCTTGCAAATGATTCAAGCGTTTGCCAATGCTCTAGGAATCAACAAACAAGTGGGACCCATTCGAAATCAGGAGTCCCAATCCTGAAATTCCCATAATTGAATTCTTAATATATATGTGCCATTCGGATTCCTGGGATTGATGACTATCCGGAATCCAGCTTTAGTACTGAAATTGCCTTAATTTTTAGGAAAACTAATGAAAATGGCTTGAAAACTTTGAGTTTTAACAATAAGGACAAAATCAAGGGTAAAGTGAATAGTATCAGAATTGACTTTTTAGTGTAAAAATGTGGTTTTTCGTTAAAGTTCCCCTAATTTTTTTTGGTAATTCTAGTATACCCTTTTCACTTCACCTCCCAACCCCAAATGATAGCCGTATTTCTCTCTTCCCAAATCACCACCGATCCAATTCTAGTGCATTAGTAAACAACTTATAAGAAATCAATCTCATTTTTATTCCAATTTCAGATAGTTTAGTAAACAAATTTAATAGGATTTTGATTATGATTCCTCCCCATTCCAACTCCTTCATAATTCAATCTCTCCTCCATTCAACTTCCTTAATCTGATTACAGATTAGAAAACGAGTCATTAGTAAGTTATCTAATTCAGTCTCTTTTCATCTTTCTCTTTAACGTCTCATTTTTTTCTCCTCATTTTTTTCTTCCTCTCTATCTCAAGGTTGACTCTCATGTAATCCTAGTGAGGTTGGCTACCACCAGATTATATCGCCCTACATCTAATATGATTGTTTCTGATTTCGTCCTAATGAGGTAGATAAATAGAGGAAAGATAAACAAAAATAAATTAAAGAAGATAAATGATATTGACCCTAAAATCTATACAGCCTACATGGTGCATATGCTGAGTGCAAAAAGTTAACAACATATTTCTGTGTCCTTGAATATTGATGTGGGCGTATTAATTCGCTATCGAATTCGACCGAACGAATACTTCTGGGTGTGGTGGTGTGATGGAATACACTTTTGACTTCTGAATTAGGCAACCTCGACTAAGGAAGGAACACTCTCAACCTAAGTTCTAAAACCCGAAGACAAAGCTATGCAAATCACTATGAAGTTCTAGATCATCCACACCAAGTTTGCAGCCTCAACTATATTGGTGAAAATATAGGTCTACTTAATAGGTATCAAACTATAGAGGTAAAAATACTCAAAAGAGATAAGCATCTTTATGGTAAAAATGGTCCGACCGTCTGAATGCCGAACTCTAAATGTAACAGGTAACAGATAACGTCACATGTCGATCTTGAATGTATCTCAAAATCGAATCGTGACACTAATCCAAACCTAAATAATTATCCTTGCTACCTGAATAATTATACATGCTAATTATCCTTCTTGTTTCTCCAATATGGCATGGATTCAATCCACTTGTTTGACACCCCTTCTAGGTTTTGTCCTCATCTTTAAACTCACAATATATTTCTCCCAGATAATTACTATCATAATTAAGACTGATAGTAATATCTAAGAAAATATTAATTCATTCAACAACTTCCATTTAATCGAACCGATAATGCAAAATTTGGTATAAACAGAAATATAAAGAAAAGGAAGGGGAAAAAAAAAAAAAGAATGGATGGATGGTAGGAGGAGGAAGAGTCACCGACGAGAGAACGTGGGTAGTCCTCTTATGGGTTCCTTCTATGTATTTTTTTAAAACAAACGATATTCTCTACATTAAGAAAGAGGGGGGGGGTGGGTCTTAGCCTTACAATAGGCTAGCAATAATGTTGTTCAAATTCGCATTTGACGAGAATCGAACCTAAAACCTCTCACTTACAAGTGAAGAGGAATACCACTAGATTGTAATACTGTGTGGCGGGTTCCTTCTATTTTTAATTTAAAAAGGATAAAGAAAAAGAAAGAAATTTGAATAAAAAAAGTAAAGCAACGATTGTTGTCTATAATATTTGAATTCAATATTTAGGTTAAAAATGAAGACTGAGTATCATGAGACCAAATATTATAAAATTCAACAAGATAACTGAAAGTTGTAATATTCTCAAAATATGCTATTTCGTAAAGAGAATATTCTAAGCATATGATGTTTACAAACTCTACAGTCTACCGTAAATAAAGTTTTTTACCTTAGAAATACTTAGATCCACTTTTGTATTTATGTCATTGGAATTTCTAGAATCATTGAATTTGCACACTAAACAATATGTCATCATTTATTTTTATAAGTGGATTCAAATTTAAACCAATCACACATTGCCATGTCATTTCACGATGCAACATGTATGACGCCGCCACAAACACACACCCCTATCCACCAATAAAATTTCTATAATTGCAATTAAAGAGTTAAAATTTAACCATGGTTAGGGTGGGAAAAAATGTTGGGTTAGGGTTAAGACTTGGGAGTAAATACTTAGGAGAGGAAGGCCCATACCCTTGTTCTATTTTATAATTTTGGTATTTGGGATGCCATTGTAGGTGTGAGAAGTTTTGTTTTTGAGAAAAGGGGCCAGTTTTGGGGATGTTTTAGATGTGGGCTAAAGAAGGAGGGGCAGAAAAAAGAAAGAAAAAAATTGGTGAAGGAGGTCCGTCCATGGTGTCTCTCTGCGATTCAAATTCCTCAGCCAGCAACCAGCGTAGCTCACATAATAAGGTGATTAAACTTATCTCTGAATCTAGGGTTTTACTAAAATTTAGTGAATTTCGTGCTCTGAATCACTGATTCTAGGGTTTCATTTCCGACTTTAATTTATCAAATACGATTTTTTTTGGAGCTGAATTGGAACTGATTGAGTTAGATCCATGGCTGTGATTTCTGATTTCAATTCTCTGATTTGGGTTGTGCTTTTTAGTTTCATTGATTTTGCATCTGTGTAATTATGTGCTGAATGTTTGTTTGAGCTAATTATCACTTCACTGGTCAATTTTGAGCCTCAGAGTTAAATTAGACTCATATATCGTCATGAATTGAGTATGAATTAATATTTTGGTTATGTTGTGGTTGCGTGGTGAGAACGAGGGTCTTGAAGAAGCTCGAAAAAGCGTTGTTTTTTTGGATATCTATCTCGATATGCATTTGTTGTTGGATTCTTGTGTTTGCATACAACTTTCATGACAATTTTCTAACTGAATTTTATCTAATTTGAACAATAAGGTTGCTGAATTGCTAGAGTAATTTGGGAGCATGGGCAAGTAGCGGTTGTAGTCTCGGCTTTCTTGTAGCTTTGGGGATTTTTTTATACTACTTTAGGATTAAAAAAAAGGCTTCAAGCTCAAGTGCTGTAAAAACAGTAAGCAAACATTAGAGAGGACGAAGATAGAATAGGAATATGGAGTGCAACAAAGATGAGGCGGCTAGGGCAAAAGAGATTGCGGAAAGAAAGTTCACAGCAAAGGATCTTATGGGGGCCAAGAAGTTTGCCTTGAAGGCTCAAAATTTGTTTCCGGGGTTAGAGGGGATGCCCCAGATGTTGGCAACCCTCGACGTGCATATCGCGGCGGAGAACAAAATAAATGGGGAGGCTGATTGGTATGGGATACTTGGTGCGGATCCAAAAGCAGATGATGAGGCAGTGAGGAAACAATATAGGAAACTAGCTCTTATGCTTCACCCTGATAAGAACAAGTCTATAGGAGCTGATGGAGCGTTTAAGCTACTATCAGAAGCATGGAGTTTGTTGTCTGATAAATCTAAGAGAGTAGCCTATGACCAGAAGAGGAGAGTACACCAAAGGGTAGCGACTGCTAGTGGGAGTTCACAGGCTCCTCCAGGGGCCAATGGTTTCTACAATTTCACAAAAGGTGCAACGTCAGGCGCACAGACTCAGAAGGTTAATACACAGACTCAGAAGAGTACCACACAGACTCAGAAGGGTACCTCACAGAATCAGAAGGGTACCTCATGGGCCAGCCGCTCTTCGGCTTCTACTTCATCTCAAAAACCAAAAGCTAATACCTTTTGGACAGTGTGTCATAAATGCAAGATGCAGTATGAGTATCTCAGGATTTATCTTAATCATAATCTTCTTTGCCCGAATTGCCATGAACCATTTCTAGCAGTAGAAATAGCTCCACCACCTACAAATGGTGCCAAGTCAGCTCCACCAAAGCATGAAACAGCTGATAGAATGGGTGTTGGATCTGCTGGTTTCAATGGTAATCAATCGTACAACCAAAACAACTTCCAATGGGGTTCATTCTCTAAAGCATCAGGTGCTTCTACAGCTGCCCAAGCCGCGAGCGTGGTTAGCCAGGCATATGAGAAAGCCAAGAGAGAGCGCGAGCAGGCTCAAGCAGCATTAAAAAGAGAGGAGTTGCGGAGGAAACATCAATCCTCCAGGAAGGCAAGCGGTGCTTCATCTACAGGGTATCCTAATGCTGCCAAGGGAAGAAGAGGAATGGAAGATGTTGGTGTCAGCAGCTACAGAAGGGATGTCACAAATCAAATGGGTGTGGGAGCTGGAGGAGCTGGAACAACCAATTTTTCTGGACCAAACGGAAGCGCCAGGCCTAGTATCACAAGGGATATCTCCCAGATTGATATTCCAAATTTACTAAGGGAGAAGGCTAGAAAAGAAATTCGGAAGAAACTAAATGAATTCACTGTATCCAAGACTGCAGCCAAAGAGACGGTGAATGGAAATGAGAGAGAAAAATCTTTGGGAAACATTGATGTGCATAGAAATCAAAAGCAGTCTGGTGAGCCAGTGGACACAAAGAATGGCTCTTCTGACATGAAAGGTTCTGGCATTTCTGGTGTCCGTTCAGATGCAGACATATTGTCGATAAATGTTCCTGATTCTGATTTTCATGATTTTGACAAGGATCGAACAGAGAAGTGTTTCGAAGATAATCAGGTCTGGGCTGCATATGATAATGATGATGGCATGCCAAGGTTTTATGCGTTAGTTCAAAAGGTGATTTCTGTGGATCCTTTCACAGTGCGGATCAGCTGGTTGAACTCGAAAACAAATAGTGAACTGGGTCCTCTTAACTGGGTATCCTCTGGCTTCTCAAAGACGTGTGGGGAGTTCCGAGTAGGGAAATATGAAGTGAGTAATTCACTTAATTCTTTTTCTCACAGAGTTCGGTCAACAAAAGGTCCACGAGGGGCTATCTGCATATATCCCAGGAAGGGGGATGTTTGGGCACTATACCGGAATTGGTCCCCAGACTGGAACGAACTGACAGCTGACAATGTCATTCACAAGTATGATATGGTCGAAGTTGTTGAAGACTTTAGTGAGGAGCAAGGTGTACTTGTGACTCCTTTGGTGAAAGTGGCTGGCTTCAAGACAGTATTTCACCGGCACTTGGATCCCAGAGAGGCCAGGAGGATCCCTAGAGAAGAGCTGTTTCGGTTCTCTCATCAAATCCCTTCATGCTTGATCACGGGTCAGGAAGCTGCAAATGCTCCAAAGGGTTGTCGGGAGCTGGATCCAGCAGCTACTCCGTTGGAGCTTCTTAAAGTAATAAATGACATTAAAGAGGAAGATATGATGGAGATTGACAAAAAGTGCCAGCAAGGCGATGTAGCAGAGGATGTTGAGAATAATACTGGCATATAGATACAGCAGCGAATTCTAGTCCTGTCACGGAAGAAGCGAAAAGGGGCTAATTTGTGATATATGCAGATAGAATTTGCTGACTTATAAATTTTGGGGCTATGCAGCATGAGTTGGTGAATTTTTGTGGAAAGTTTGATAGGTGAACATCTCATCCATGTGCCCGGGGGGTTGAAGCAGGAAACCCTGAAGGTCCCCTCACTGCAGCTGAATCCAAGATTTTGTTCGAGGCAATAGAAGGTGAAACCGTGAAAGCCCATAAATTTACATTTTCCAACAGCCATTTTTTGTTTCCTGTGAAAGATATATCTCTAACTATTGGTTGTCCATGAGCTGATGCTCCATTACTCCATTTCCTCGATGAAGTTGTTAAAACTCTAGTGTTGCTGTTACTCCTCTGATTCGTTATCAAATACTAGTGGAAGCTGATACCCCATTTCATTTCAGTTCACGAGTTATGTGCTTTTCCGATTTATTTTCTTTGTTTCTGTTAAATCTCTTCCGGTGTTATGAAGGCCTATGAAACTGGGTTAGATGAAATAATTAAAACTCATGAAGGTTAATGGAGCATTTCTCGGACCGATGTTGAATTTTAGAATATGACATGCATTGTTGAATAGATAATTTAATAATTCAATGTGTTGAAACAAAAAATGGAGGTCGATGTCAGATCTTGTCTAAGTCGAAGGTAGAAGATACGCAAGAGTCATGAAGAAAGCTTACCCCTTCCCCTATTGGTATGATTAGAAGAAAAGTTTCCGGGTTTCCGGTGAGTTATCTCTTCTATCTTCAATTTGAACAAGATTAAAAGTTGGCATCCGTATGGCTAAAAATGTTAGCGGATTTTAAACAACTTCAATTTGTTTGCCATTGATTTCCCCACTTACAATTATCTTTATTTTCATAATTTAATATTTTCATCAGTGTCCGTGTCCAATGGACCAATAGATTTATCATTTGTGACAACTTTCTTGTTTTTTTCCTGAAAATGGCTTAATCAACTTTCTTGTAACAACTTACTCGAAATGCTTCTTTAAATTTAAATTTGGTTTGGTTAGTTTAAAGTGTTTGATTAATTTTTTTGCTCAACTAATGTATGTGATTTTTGCTCAAATTTCTCAAGTATTAATATTAAATAAAGGATCAATGAGTTTCATTTCCAAAAAGAATATCAAATCAAGGATACATTTACAAGCCTTGTTTAAGCTATTTTGTTTTGAGAAAATTTCCATCCCAGTGGTAACTTTTGTTTTACAATAATTTGATATAATAAAATAGCTACATGGAATTTTTTAAATTTATGTTTTATCTTTGTGTAGGAATATGGACGGCGACAAGGATTCGGCATCTTCATCCACTCAGCCAACTTCCAGATTTTTTTGGAACCTTTAGACCAAACATCGTCGACATTGAGTGTACCAGATCCAGATCCCCGTTTTGACAGGGAGAGAACCGAAGAGTCTTTTGGAGAAGAACAGGTCTGGGCGGTATGTGATGACAAAGATAGGTGGACAAAAGTACCACCCGAGACACGCAGTGTAATTTGCATATATCCACAAAAGGGGCGATGCTTGGGCCCTCTATAAAAACTGGTCCCCAGACTGGAATCGGTCGACAGCTGAGGAAGTGATCCGCAAGTATGATACAGTGGAAGTTGACGAGTTTGACAAAAAGCTCGGCATAAGGGTCATTCCCCTAGCGAAAGTGCAGCTGGTTTTAGAACCGTGTTTCGTCAGGATCGCACGAATGGCTTGTGGGCGTATCGTAGACAACAGATGTTTCGGTTCTCCCACCAGGTTCCGGGGTACTTGCTTACAGGTGAAGAATCTCCAAACGAGCAAACGGTTCACTGGGCACTGGATCCCGCAGCTCTTCCTCCAGAACTTCTTCAGATCGTAATTGATATCAACGGATGAAGAAACTATGAAGAACTTGGTAGGGTTTAGGTTTTTGATTACTTGGTTTGAAGGGAATGTAATTTTTTGACTATTGGTTGAATATTTGTTTGACTGCAATAGCAATTATATTTGTGTAAGGGATGGAGATGTACGAGCTCCCTCCCGTACAGAACTCTTAGCAAGAAACATTTGTTCTTCATTTTACATGCATACAACAATAGCTTTTATACACCACACATGGATCACATAATTTTTAAATGCATGAATCACACACACCAATACGTGTATCAGATTAAATCCTAAATTAAAACCAATAATCCCACTTGATTTAGAAAATAATGTTGCCTAATATTCTCAATTGTGATCCACTGGATTCATTCACCACTCATTAATTTAGTACTCTTAACTTGATCTTCCTAATTTGTTGATGCATAAACCACACACACCAATACATGTATCACACTAAATTCTAAATTAAAACCAATATCTCGCTTATTTTAGAAACAATGTTATCTAATACTCTCAATTGTGATCCACCAGATTCATTCACCATTCATTTATTCAATATTCTCAACATGACACGATTTTTTAATGCATGAATCACACACACCAATACATGTATATCAGATTAAATCCTAAATTAAAACCAATATCCCGCTTAATTTAGAACACAATGGTGCCTAATATTCTCAATTATGTTCCACTACATTCATTCACCACTCATAATTTAACACTAACAGCCCTACCCACATAAATTTAAATTAAAACCAATATCTCGCTTAATTTAACATTTTAATGCAGGTTTTAGTTTCTAAATGTAGCTAGCACTCTTAATTTGTCTTTCTACGGAGACTTGCTAGAAGTTTTGTCATATTCTCCTCTCTTTTTTTTCTTGTACCGAAATCATTGACACAGTATGTCGTCATGGATCGCGCGACACCGACGTTGCCAAGCAGTTCATGTCCATAGAGCCCATGCATGCAATTGTCCATTAATTTGTTTATGATATGACTTAGGACTTACATAGGACAAATGAAAAGCATGAGTTGGTGACCCACTCAACTTATATTTAGAGAATATGAAATTTTAGTCTACTAAGAGCTTGAATTTTAGTTTTGATCACCGCGTTTTACTTCGACTTTAATTCTCAACAAATATTTAGTAATATTCACGAGTTTAAACAAGTTTTTGGTTTTAATATAAAGTCAATAATAATTCAAAAGTCTACTTATACTTGTTCCAACTCTTTTGGCTTTGATTAGGTAAGAAATTGTCACTTTAGCTAGGTCAGATCACAAATTTTATTTTAGATTTACTCTTTTGTTCATATCTTCTGCAAAGTTAGTTTATGGTCGTTTTGATAACCATTTTGTTGTTTGTTTTACAATTCACTTTTATGTTATCAATCATAGGAAGATAATGTTTTAGAAAGGAGAAACGAAAATGTATGAATGATAGTGAAAGAAAAGTGAATATGAAATGTATGCAACGACACGCATAATGAAATTCAACAACCAAAGAAGGAGAATATAGGATCCAAGAGTTTAGGGTTTCCTCGTGTGTTTTTCTATATTAGGCTCAACTTTCGGGTTGGACTTTTCTTTTGTTATAGTTTTGGAGGCTTATATGTTGCTTTGTATATTATGTGTGTGTGAGCCTCTAACTTTTTATGTGAAGTGTGTTGGTACCTTATGACAAAAAAACTAAAAAAAGTCGGGAACTTTAATGAAAATCTTCCGGTACTGTTTATTTTAATGAAAAACCACATTTTTACACTAAAAAGTCAATCCTAGTATTATCTAATTTATCATTTATTTTAATCTTATTGTTAAATTCAAAATTTTCAAATCATTTTCATTAGTTCGGATCACTTTCTATTTGTACGGTCAATTGGATCGTGTGTTAATATACCGCGTACGTAATGGATCCATTGTCGAATTTCCGGATACGGGACCCGGTCTCTCTACGCGTTACTTTCTCTCTCTTCACAAGTACACCTGTTCCACCTAGACTCTAATTCTAACGCACACGGTCTCAAGCGCGTACTTACTCCCAATCCCCACCCGACGCGTGTCCCGAATTACGGAGTTAGGCCAATGGCAGCGAAGGCGGTGACTCCGTAGGGCCGCGGTCGGGGACCCTATCATCCGTTTGCTAAATATAAAAGCGTCTGAAAACACGACTGTTTTTGGCGAAAGAGAAAATAAGGGTGAGAGTCAGAACTCGCCTGCAAGAGAGAGAATTCGACGAGGAAGGGGAAAAGCCTGCACAAGGAGAACTAATCACCTGAGACGCACACTCAGATACCGGATCTACACCCACAATCATGGTAATTCTCGATCATTGCTCCGATCTGTAGATGTAGATGAAATCATTTGGGTTTTCTGAAATCTTATGCTTTGATCCAGATCTGTAATTGTACGATTAGATTCAGCTATGAAATTGAATTAGATTGAATGAATTGTTTCGGTAGCTGCATGTGAATTTGGGTTTGTGTTTATGTGTGTGTGTATTTAAATTTGAATTGGTGATTTTTTGCAGACGACTTCAAGGCGTTTGGCTGACAGGAAGGTGGAGAAGTTCGAGAAGAACATAACGAAGAGAGGGGCGGTGCCTGAGACGACTGCCAAGAAGGCCAAGGATTATCCAGTGGGCCCTATTCTCCTTGGCTTCTTCATCTTTGTTGTCATCGGATCATGTATGTCCATCTCACTCAATTTCGCTGATCACAAATCTGACATGATTATATCAAAATCTAGAATTTGCTTAATTGATATCATTTGAATAGTCCGTAGAATTGGTAATTGTTTCTGGGTTTTATCCGCCGTTGTGATTCTGAATTTGCTTGACCTGCATTGTATTGTGGCTGCATGCCCTGGAAATCATAAAACTTCAATTGGGATTAGGAAAGGGAATTGTTATTAGCACTCCAAAAATCTCATTCTACACTCCGAACTTTCTATATTAAGAAAGAAAAATACACTTGTGAGGAGTGTAGAATGAGATTTTTGAAGTGCCAATAACACTTCCCTTAGGAAATTTATACAAAGATTGATACTTTAAGCGCCCGTTCCGCAATGCTCATCTGGTTTGAAGCCGAAAAGGGCTTCCAAATTTGTTACATTGCCATATTTGAAGAAGATGAAAATTGAAACCTAAACCATCTATTTGGCAATGCTCATCTGGGTTGTAGCCTAAAGCGGTGTTTGAACTTGTGGCATTGCCTTGATCGAAAAGATCAAGCTGGTGTCTGTAGTTTTGGTTCATTTTGTGTCCCTTGCGTAATTGAACTGCATTGCATGAAAGGTTTTTGGTGGTTTTGTGATTCTGACATATTTTTTTACTTTGTGTGGAACAGCTCTCTTTCAGATAATCAGGACTGCTACAAGCGGAGGCATGGCCTGATCAAGTTGACCCTACTGATGCTGCTGCTGCTTTCTAAGTTATGAGATATGGCGTAAACCTGTCGTGCCGTTTACTGTTTTGTTAGCGAATAGGAAACTGATGATATACAAATGTGATGTAGTAAGAACTAAAACTGCGGTGTTTCTATCTTGTGAAGTAAAAGAAGTTTGAATAAAGGACCCCCTCCTCTGCTTCGCTTAAATTCTACCGTTTCTTTTTCTCTCCATATACGTTGCTTCATTTTCAATGGCTGGATTAACCCGTCTCCGACAATCGTGTCTCGTGTCCGAGACATATCGCGTCTCGTGTCCGAGACATATCGCGTCTCCGGCAACCATCTCTCTTGTGGTTGAGTTTGCCTGACATAAGATATTGTGCAATAATTCAGGGTTGTGAAAGCAACTATATTGCCCTTTGCCCTGGCAATCCTTCACCCCCAAGGTTAAATAAGGTTAAATTTGGGGCTTGTTTGATAACCATTGGACGAGGTTGGATTTGTGAATTTGCGCTCGTTTGATTACCATTTCTACTTTGTCCAATTTGAAGAAATTCGTGTGCACCTTTGATTTTGCATAACTCACTCCGGAAACGAGGTGATTTACTCAAGAATTAACAGAAACAATTCGCAGCCAGACACAGCAGTCGCAAGAAAAAAATCTCATAAAATACCACCAGCAAACAACGTAATGGTAGTCGGACGGTTTATTTGAGTACAAAACGGATATGAGAGTACATTCATCCAGTTGACTGAAAAATAGGATTCAAACCTGCCTTCCGGATTCAAAGCAGTACGTCAAGTTCGTACACAAAAGAGTAAAACTCCGGCCGTCATACAACCCATGGAATTGTCCACTCCATAAAACAAGCAACGAAAATTGTCTAAAACAAATTGGCCGGGAAAGCTTGCAACCAACCATGACGAACCGCTGGTTGAGGAAAACTCCCATTCTGGCCATGCTGAAGCCCACCAGAAACAGAAACCTGATTCAAGCAACAGCAGTCAGGCTTGGATAAAATGCAGTGCCGCATGCAATCCATTGCCGCTTCTTCCCATGTGGCACCACGCAACCAGGGACCTTCAGCCATTCCCTGCTCGACACGTTATATGTAACCAACCTGTTCATTTGTCTCGACCTCAAGGATAGCATGAGCAAGCCTTTGTTACCCAGGCAAGTCATCCTCACGTGCTTTCCGTAAAACTCCAAGCACCATATATTTGGCATTCTGTCAACCTCCTTCCATAGAAGTGTCATTTTCTGAAGCTCCCAAATGCAAACGCATGTGACAGCATTCTTTGATAACAATCCCACGAGCATGATCCGGCCTCCACATTCAGCAAGTGTGTGGTCAGTCAGATGCAGCGGGGTGGGAATTATAAACTGCTTCCAAATCCCAGTGGCCATATCATATGACACAATCCCTTCAGGGTCTGAACGCATGAAGTAGAGTGTGCCATCGATTGAAACAGCCTGCGACCGGAAATTCAGTGATAGTGGCAGCTTAACACCTGATGGCATGATTCCTGGACGGGTCCAGGAATTCGTCACTGAATCATAAACTTCATACTCGCCATCACAAACCACCCAAAGGATCTTGTAGCCGCCACTGGCTGAACTCCTATTCAGGGTCATCCCCACAGCAATGCGAGACCAGACCTTAACTGACCTGGCCGGCAACTCTTTAAAAGATTGATTCAGAGGGTTGCAAACATAGAAGTTCCTATTACCGATATCAAGAAAACACACCAGTCCCCCTGCTGAAGCCACCGGTAAAACAATTAACTTTGTTGGCAGAGAAAAAATGGTGGGATGGTGCCACTTCTTCAAGGAAGGGTCATACATGGCTCCAGAATTCACGTTTTCATGAGTGATGGTGTAAAACCATGGAGTAGCTTGTGGGACCTCCGCACAATGTTGAGAGAAACTTTCAGAATCCAGCAAGGAATTCCATTTCCTGCACACAGTACGAAATCGAAAAAATGTAGCAATGGGAAGCCTAGCAATGACGGCTTCATAAAGGTCTTCCGGGAAATCTTTCCAAATATGCTGTTCCATAGGCTCAGTGATATTGGTAGTTCCAGATGATTTACCCCGGGTTTGCTCCTTACGAGATCTCTTGGTAGGAGGAGGCTTGCACGGTTCCAACATCTTAAAACTTCTAGATTTTCCAGCTGCCATCATAAGACTGTAGTAATCATCTGCAGAACCTTCATCAACGTTAATTGGGCACCACCTGTGTAAATACAAGTAATGATGAAGTTAATTATATGCTCCCTAATTGAGGAACTTTACTGGAGTTAGAAATTAAACAAGAATAAAAAAATGAAATGTACACATGTAAAGGTCAACAAAGTACATTAACATAAGGACATGAGAAACAATAACAAGTTCTGAATTATTGAGTACAAAGATGTAAAACAAAACCCAATCTGGGGTTCTTAACCGAAAAATGAAGTAGGCACATCTATGAGGCCACCACAAGGCCTTATCCATGATTTTTTTAGATTTTTTTCTTAAAGAACTGATTCAAGCCAACTCCGTGCATACAGGCTACAAGCTTTACTGAAACTCTATTAGATCCCTTGGAAAAGAACTTCACTTAGCCTTAAATATTAGTTTAAGTAATTTGCAATAACTTATCAAAAGAAGAAAGCTACTACTAGAATATGGAATTGACAAGAAATGAAAGATATTGAATATTAAGGTCCTAACTTAAAGAGAAAGGGTCATGGATGTAGTAGTACGCAAGACCTATGACACTTAAATTTTGAAGGTTCCACCCCAAAAAAACTGAAATCAAACACCAAGGATAAGTTCAATTCAACAGACATCAGGTGAACAAACTCGGAGAACAAGTGAACAAATTAAGATAACATTTTGTACTAAGAATTATTTTATGAAACAATGCTTCTCCCAGTGTGCAGGATTATCTTGTACAGTTAGCTTGTTATTTTCATGGAAATTAAGCAATATATCGCCAAATAATGCCAACTTTAAGCAACAAATTGTTGAAGGCTGGAATCCAAGTTAGCCAGTTTACCAGTCAAGAAGTGAAGACAACCAAGCAGAACATATAATGCTAACCAACAACCTACACCGAATAAGAAAGAGATATAGAAAATGTAGGAAGTTTGTTGAACACTAAATAATAAATATGAAGAGGTCTACGGGTGAATGCATTATACGTTAGCATACAGTACAAGAAACCAAAGGTGAAGTTCATGTGTCATATCTAACCAGAAACTAATTGTCTATTCAGTACCTAATGTAATTAATGTCGCCTACCAATGAACCCAGCTTGGTCTAACCAATTCAAGGAGGACGGTTTAATTGGCGGTCTAAGTTTCTGAAAACCCCTCTTCCAACTTTTTTTCATATGTTTATCAGATTATTCAACTTCCCGGGCCTAACTGTTCTTTTGCTCCTTCCCTTTTCTGGTTTGCTATGGTACACGCAATCAAATGGTACTAAAACAGAAATGGGCAACCGTGGCAAGGTTCAGAGTTGGCCATGAACCTCCTAAGAACACCGTGAACCCGGAAACCCAACCCCGGCTGGACAGTCATGAACACAAACCAGAGAGGGAAGAAAGAAACAAAAATATCAAACATTTGCATCATTGATACTGTCTATCACTAGTGCTCATCAAATTTGTGTCAAAGAAATAAGCTAAACACAAAAGGAAGAGATGTGCAAAGCACATAGACTAAAAGGCAGAGATTAAGTAACAAATTCCTCAAATATGTAAGACCCAACTCCAGAATGGCAAAACCATTTCTGAAAGCAATCAGACCCAATTTCTCAATCGTAAATGGCAACAAGCAAACAAAGCAAAGCAACCAAATTCAGCAAGAAAATCAAAGAAAGCCATGTAATTTACACTTCGGAGGAAGAAAAGAAACCAAACAAAGCAGGCAAGCACGTCGAACAAAAATCAGAATGCCACCAACAAACCATGAAACGAAGGAAAGAGAAGAAATCGAAGAGATGGGTCGGAAAGAAATGGAATTTGAGAAGGTGGGAGAGATCCAGACGAGGGAGGGAGCGAACCTGAGGTGGTGGTGGTGGTCCTGCGGTTGTTGCTGAGAATGATGATGGCGGAGCAGAGGAGGAGGTTGAAACTGAAGTTGAAGATGGTGATGGTAATGAGGAGGAGGCGGGTGAGAGCCGACGAGCTCCTGAAGCTGACCGATGAGCTGTCTCAGCATGGCCAGCCCTTCCATGCCCCTCACAGGCTATCTCTCTCTCTCTCCTCTCTGCGACTGACGACCCAAAATCCCAACAAAACACACAAAAACCAGAGCTTTTATTCTTCTTCTTATTATTTTAATTTTATTTGACTTATTTGTGAATAATTAATTAAATAAGAGGAGAACCCCAGAAAAACCAGAGCTGCCCCTTTCCCTTCTCTTCTTCCTCCATCCCCAACCCCCCAAAAACCCAACCCCCACCTCCACTCTCTCTCTCCCCCTTTTCTTTCGCTCCTCTTTGCTCTCTCTCTCTCTCTGACCCACTCTTCCTTTACCACGCCAGCGCGCCCATACCATTTACCTTGTACTGTTACCACTCCTTATTACTCCCTTTCATGTTTTGAATAACAATGTCTTCTCCTTTTCCAACTTTACCCTTCCCCATTGTTTTATTTTATTTGGGTAATAATTACTATTCACTTGTTATAATAATTGCAGATGATCTAATTGATATGTCAGGTACCTATAACAATTGTAAAAATATATACACACAATATAACACAAGTGAATTTGACCCAAAAAAAAGAGTAAACACAATGAATTGGTAAAACTTTATGTTGTGAATTTTGTCGGATGATAACAAAAAAACTAAAAATTTATTGCTAAAAAGGTATTAGGTAATTTTATTTGTTTTCCTTTTTTTTTTCAAATTGTGAACTTAAACTAAAAAAATATTTTGTAACTGTTATAAATTCTGAGATAATCTTCAGAATTTCTTTTTGAAATGTCGTATGAATTTGTACACCTTTTTAAATTTATCATCTCATCTTAAATCCTAAACTTGATTTGTAATTATTTCAAATTATAAATTTTAAGTAATGGGTATACGAGTAAATTCACAAGTCTAAATATTTAGAGGATTTTGCAGTCCAAGCGTGTGAACGCAAGATTATAACTTGACGATGGTCAAGGAGACAACGGAAGAGAGAGAGCTTTTGAAGCACCAATTAATAGCTCGGCTTTCAGAAAATCAACGGTTGCGATTAGATCTGGGAATCTCTCTCTTTCTTGCCCCGGTTCCACCAAAAATTTATATTACGACCGGAACATGGATGGTACATTACGTATTTTTATATGAGTGGTGTGAAATTTTACTTTTTAAGTTATTAATTTTTTTAACACACATATCATACTATTTGCATAGTAACGCATGATGTACTATACCGTGTTCCGATCACACTGAAAATATCTCTTATTCCACGCACACGGCATGATTATCCCTCCCAACACTTTATCCCATTTCATGATGAATTTTGTTAAACTTACGGAAGTACCTACTTCCAACTTGATGCCGTTCAATCTTTCTTTCTTCTACTCATTTGTCATAATTGCCCCAAGTACCCCTACTTATCATTATTCTTTTTTTTTTTTTTCCTTTTTCTCTTTTACACTAGAGAAAAAGGAGATTATAAACGAAAATCCTAGGGCACGACTGATTGAAATAAAAGGCGTTCAACATCGGTAAAGGAAGGTCACGAATCCACAATTGAGAAACTAGAACACTATGACCTAGATCAGACATGAAATTCGTCAAAAAGTTAGCTTTTTCGATTGATACATTTGAAAGTTGCTTTTTCTTTTTCATTTTTGCGTCCAATTACTTTTTATCTTAAATACCTAATTTAAATATTTCTCTAGAACTGGTTCAACTTTTTTTATACATGCGAAATTGATGATATCTTCCGCTAAAAGACATGAACAAAAAGAGAAGTTAAAGAATGGCATACGTTCCCTCCACAACATTCGATGAAATGAGTGATGGCCGCAAGGCTTGTCTTAAGCAATCATACAATTCATTCCCTAAGCAAATGGCCAATATACTCATTCAATCACACATCACCAAGTGACTAATAAGTGAGTGGGATGTTTTCCCTTTTCTTTTTAGCCAAATCACATCTTAAAAATCGTATACTAAAGTTTAAATTAGATTAACCTAAATCTAGCCAAGAAAGATTGATTTAAATGTATCAACCACATGTGTTAGTGTTTTCCTTTTTCTTTCCCCTAAAACTTGTGGCACTTTCCTTTTACCTAATAAATTTGTTACAAAATGAACTGTCATATGCCATTTTGATTGCCACCACCCCCATTACTTACTTTCAGTGTTTAATACATGGATGAAATTGTCGATATTTTCGTCGGAAAAAAAAAATCAATATGGAAACGGAGAGGGGGGAAGGGGTGAAATGCAGACCAAATTTTCATCCTTTATTTGCAAGATATCTGAAAATTGGTGAATATCAACCATATTTACTGATTTTCAACAAAAATTTCGAAACTGTGAAATTTGTTTAAGAAATTTCTCCAAAGTTGTAGACCAAATTTTCAACTACATATTATTTAAACACTTTTTAAATTAATAAATGTATTATGGTTTGATCTAACATTTTTTAAAGCTTCATTTTAAGTTTTAATTTTTAACAAATTTCTATCATTTTCGTCGAATACAATTGATATCAATATTTTTGTACATTTTGACATCAATATTTTTTATCGATATTGCTAACTTCCGATGTGACATCCCACATCGCTCATGGGAGTGAGCCTTTTATGTATATTCAACCTAACCCTGGCCGCATGTGTGCCGACGAGGACGTCGGGCCCCTAAGGGGGGGTGGATTGTGACATCCCACATCGCCCAGGGGAGTGAGCATTATATGTATATTCCCATCCTTACCTAGCACGAGGCCTTTTGGGAGCTCACTGGCTTTGGGTTCCATGGGAACTCTGAAGTTAAGCGAGTAGCGTGCGAGAGCAATCCCATAATGGGTGACCCACTGGGAAGTTGCTCATGAGTTCCCAAAAACAAAAACCGTGAGGAAATGGTAAGTTCAAAGTGGACAATATCGTGCTACGATGGTGGAGCGGGCCCGAGAAGTGATCCACCCCGAGCCGGGATGTGACATCCGACACCCTCAAGCTCAACCTCAAAAGAGCCCAATTGATGCAATAAGTAACATTTGCTTAAATCACATCATAGCTAGCTAAATCTAAAAAGTTGCTTCAATGGAGCACTTTGAACCTTGCCTAATTAACTTGTCTTCCTATATAACACTCATCTTCTTCTCCAGAAGCTTAAAAAATTAAAATGTGAGGCAATCATAACCATCAAAATAAGATTTCATTTTGCAAAACGTGAGACAACCACTTTCCAATTGTCTCACATTCGGGATAAAATAGGATAATATGAATCATTCGACTGTCTCACTTCTGCAAAAAGAGATCCGCCATTGTAATTTCTTCCCCAACTACACAACTACACAAAAGAAGAAGGAAAAAGTTGGAAAATGGTATGGAAGGTAATTATGTATGGGGGAAGAGGGTGGAAAATTTGGTAAGGGAGGAAGTGATGATTAAAATGGGGAGGATAAAGTTAAGGTAAGATGGAAGGTTTTGAAAAATAATGATTAGGTTCGGCAAAACCAAGGGGAATGAGTGAGTGAGAGATGCGGATGCGGTGGGTAATCATTTCACATACACTTCTCTTCTTCTTCCCTCCTAGGGAAGGAAGAAAGAAGACTTGGTAGTTTTTGGCGGTGAGGGTTGTTTTGGTAATTTGGGTGGCTGACTGGTGGGTATGAATGGTATAATTGGTCATTATCACATTCATGATGGATTCCCTTCTTTTACGTGTGCACAACGGAATTAGTGCATTCCATAATTCCGTTCCTTTATTGCCTCCCCTTCGAATTGAGTATTTTTTTAGGATTCTTTTTATGGGAATTTTGAGAATTCTCTAATCACGGTTGTTCATTGTAAATTGTGTGGTCAAAAATCATTATAAATTTTTTATTTAAAATTAATATAAACAGTACATAAAGAAAACTGATCTTACGATGCACGATAAACGAACATAATTGAAGGATATCCGGAATCCTCATAAAAAGAATTCGGAGAGGATCCTCTTTCCTCCCTTTCCCCGTCTCAGATTTTTCTTTTTTCGAATCTTCAGTCAACACTTTCAATTTTCTAATTTGTATTTAGCTATTAGCTAAGCTCATTCCTCAGCTTTGGGGTCATTTTGGTCATTTGGGCCTCTAAATAAGTTTTTTTTTTTTTTTTTTTTTTTTTTGGGGGTGGGTGGGGGTCCATCGTACGATTGGGCTCCAAACGAGACCCAAGTCTGGAAATGCACCGAGTCCAGAAGAATCACCATCAAATGAATACACATCACCCTAGAGCCCAGAAGAATCGCAACTAATGAACACACATCACGGTGTTAAATTGTTAAATGTTTTTTTTGTCAAACGATAAGTTTTGTTAGATTAGATGTTAGATTAGTCATCGATGGGGTTCGAACTCACCCTATCATGCAAAGGCTTAACTCCTTTCCACCACTGTGGTAAAGGGCTACTTGCTTAAATTGTTAAATGTTAGAGAGAATGGTAATCGATGGTGATCAAATCTGCACCCGAATGTATAAATATTATTATTTTTCTCAACTATGGTAAAGCGCTATCTACGAGAATTTCTATAATGTTGAAACTTCAAAGTGTGCAAAACAGCAATAGTATAAGTTGGCTTTAGAGAAAAGAACCCTTTGCAGCGAAAAATGGATCAACAAAGCCAAAGGAAATTGGTATCTGCTTTTTTAGTGTAGTCATTTCACCGATGATTCCTCCTCTAATGAGTCCAAATTCAAATAATTTTAGCTTGCACTCCTAAAAAAATTGTGAAGATTTATTAAATTCGATGAGGATTTCAAATAGATAACAAGATTGAAGGGTAGATTTCAAAGAGATGAAGGGCATGAGGTCCAAACCCAATCCAGCATTTTGTGAGATGCATTCAAATCCAACACCAAATATGGCTTTCCCCTTGTTGTGTAGACATTCAAGCAGGCCTGCTTATTGCACAAGCACATTCACGCTATGAACCCACTTGAGATAATATGTTCGAAATTGCTAATGCAGGAAACACTTCTATATAAGCTTAGGTCATCTCCAACCGATGGGTTCAGAGGGTCGAAAATAGTCCGAAAACCATCTCTAACTGAGGGCTAGGTCAAAGGGCTGTGGAATCTGAGAGGGCCCCACAGAATCGGAGAGGGCTAGAGGGCTGGCCAGAAAATATAATTTTCTTTTCGGTTATAACCGACAGGATTGTTAGATTCAATTTTTTTTATTATTTTTTTTGGTTTTTTGGGCCTTTTTTTTTTTCAAATTCTTAAAAATTCTATTTTTTTTTTCTTATAAATACCTAAACCATTCATTAAATTTAAATTCTAATTTTTTTGGTTTTTTGGGTCAGTTATCGTTGTAGTTTTTAAATTTAAGTTGTTGGATTTGAATTTAAGTTGTTGTAGTTTTTAAATTTAAATAATAAATTATGTTTGGCCCTATGACCCTTTGGCCCTCGGTTGGAGAAAGTTTTTTGTGGCAGGGCTAAAACGAGCCCTCTAATCCTTTGGCCCTCGGTTGGAGACGGAGGCAAATATGACATTGTACTATTCATTAAAATGTTAATATATTAGAGAATCTTAGAGAGTCAGATGGTTAAAACAAGTCCTCTAGCCAACCCTCGGTTGGAGATGACTTTATATTCCTAGAGCGCTTTTATTAAAAATTTAACCTTCTTCAAAAAACAGCGGTTTTATAACCCACAAAACTTAAACCTTTTTGGTCAAATACTGTCAGGAACGCCTATGATTATCAAATAACAGCTCGTTCCTATGATAAGGAGTCAAACATGCCCTTAATAATAACATAAACTTTTCACCAAACTGCATATATATAACCCACAAGAAATAGAATGTTCAAAACACAAACTGAATTTACCTTTGACTGTCAAATTATGCAGAGTGTCCCATGGATTGAGGTCATAGACAACACCTTCAACTTCCTTTTCACAGCAGTAACCAAACAATTTCACCAAGTTTGGATGACCATTCACAGTCGAATGTGTCAAAAACTCAACTTCTTCCGGCAACACAAACTAAATCATCAATTCGGTAAACCTCCAAAACCCAAAAAGTTAATTAACTTTTACAATTACCTTAATCATCAAAATCTCATCATGCATGCATGAGTTTGCTGCAGCCTGCTGATTTTTCATCCCATATTTTTACATCTCGAGCTTCATCTGTTCCCGTAACCCTTGCTTAATCCGTCTTCGATATGATTTAAAAACTGAGTAAATCCAATTTAGTTGTTCTGGTTTTGAAATCATTGGTGCATGCTTTCAAGTCCGCAGATGTAAAGACTCCAATGTTTTCTGCAGAATCCATCAGCCATAGATAAAAAAATTTAGATGACCAAAGAGCACAAAAAATATAGAAAAATAGCTACCAGGCTGTTTTTATATATATATAATAGCTAGTCAGCTGCCTTATTTTTGCTCTATCCCAACTTCTAAATATAAAGACCAACCATATAAACATTGAATTACCACGAAAGCGTACCTGATTCCATTGCTAAGGAGCTGAAGAGACGTTATGTTATGTTGCTCTATGTCGCAGAAAGCCTGATGGAAGGCTGATACAACCGTGTTGTATACAATTATGTATAGCAAAGGCTACAACAACTGTATCCTAATAATGTAAACTCCAAACGTCATTAAATTCGGCTCAAACCAAATCTGAAGTCATTAATTATTGTAATGTACAATTTCCCTAAGAGCATTCCGATCCATTCAATTTTCGCAAACATAAAATTTAAGTTCTTTTTTCACATGCCAACAGAATTTGCCACTTGAAGTTGAACAGCTTGCGAATAGCTTGTGACAGAAACATGATTTAACAAGTTCTTACCAACCAAAAGACCATGGAAAATCTCACCCTCACTTGTTTTCTAACAACATTTCCTTATTTAACTCACAAATCCCATCTTAATTTTCCTTTAAAGTCACTAATCCAATTGCAAATCTCATAACTTCACTAATTTCCCTACCACTAGCTCCCGGCAGATATCCATCATGGGAACTTTTGTGCAGAACTCAGCCCAGGAGGATGAACATATTATCAGAAGCCAGTCCCAAGTGTCCGAGTGCCTGATAACATCACGTTGCAGAATTTGTGCTCCAAAATGCGGAATTATACGCTGGAAATGTTGCATTCGTGGAGGCTGTGACCGGAAAGAAAATTACCCACGGCGACGTGGTTAGAGACACAGGGTGGTTTGCTAAGGCCTTATGGTCTCTTGGCCTTAAAAAGGGGCAAGTGGAGGTGGTTGTTCTCCCAAATGTAGCAGAGTATGCCATTGTTGCCTTGGGAATAATGGCTGCTGGCGGGGTATTTTCGGGTGCAAATCCGTCGGGGCACGCATCTGAAATTAAGAAGCAGGTTGAGGTTGCCGATGCCAAGATAATTGTAACAAATGGTGCAACTTATGAAAAGGTAACGCTTTCAGATCGTAATCACATTAATTCTTCTATTTTGAATAATGCAGGCATTTATGATCATAATTCTAAGTCTTTTAAGTTGAGAATTTGAGATGATCAGGTAAAAGCTTTTGGGGTGCCAGTAATTTTGCTTGGAGAAGAAGTTATTGAAGGTGCTATGAACTGGGAAAACCTACTTGAAGCAGCAGACCGTTCCGGAAACAGAATTGATGAGGAGCTGCAGCAGACTGATCTATGTGCCCTTCCCTTCTCATCAGGCACAACAGGATTGTCTAAGGGTGTAATGCTGACTCACCTAAACCTAGTAGCGAACCTCAGCTCCACGCTTTTTGGAGTAACGCCAGACATGATTGGTAAAGTAACCGTGCTAGGCCTAATTCCATCCTTCCACATCTATGGGATCACTGGAATATGTTGTGCCACACTTCAAAACAAGGGGAAAGTGGTAGTGATGGGAAGATTTGAACTTCGCAAATTTCTTAACGCGTTGATCCCACACGAGGTCACGTATGCACCCATTGTGACACCGATCATTTTGAACTTCGTTAAGAATCCAATTGTTGATGAGTTTGATCTTAGTAAGCTCAAACTCCTAGCTATTATGACTGCAGCAGCTCCTCTTGCTCCGGAAGTCCTCAACGCTTTCGAAAACAAGTTTCCCGGCGTCCAAGTCCAAGAGGTGACACATTGTGACAAGACACTTCATTTGTAACAAAAAATTATGTTTGTGCTGATTAGTTGTTTTAAATTAAATGCAGGCATATGGACTGACGGAGCATAATTGCATCACACTCACTGAACACGCAGGACCAGGTCTTGTAGCAAAGAAAAACTCAGTAGGGTTTCTTCTTCTGAATTTGGTACTCAAATTCATTGACCCCGACACCAGTCAATCCCTACCGAGAAACACTCGCGGTGAAATTTGTGTTTTGAGTCAATGTGTAATGCAAGGTAAAGGATAGAGATTTACATCAAAATGAATAAGGCTTTTTTATCGCAAATAGTTTCTGTACGGTTCCAAACTGACTATCGACACAATGGATGGCTTCACGCTGGAGATATTGGCTATATAGATGATGATGACAACGTCTTTATTGTCGAACGGATCAAGGAATTAATCAAGTACAAAGGTTTCCAAGTAAGATGGAATACTTATAACTACTCCAGATTAATTACACTAATCCACATTGCAATGTAATTGCTTGACTAATTATGTATGCAACATCTGAAGGTGGCTCCTGCTGAACTTGAGGCCATTCTTCTATGTCATGCCTCAGTTGAAGATGTAGCAGTAGTCCCGTAAGTTGATTTCGATGAATCAAAACAAAAAGTTTTGCTGTTCTTGTTTAGATTCTTTGGTAGAAATTTTTTGTGCACGACGGTCTTCCTTTGTCAAACAATGGACTTTGTATCCACAATGCATGAATAACATATCGATATGCTTTGCTATGGACTGCGTTATCTACTTATGTCATCGGCACTTTTTTCAGGCTGCCGGATGAAGAGGCAGGGGAGATTCCAGCAGCGTGTGTTGTGATAACAGCTGGTGCAAAAGAGAGTGAGGAAGAAATAATCAACTATGTGGCCTCGAAAGTTGCACAATACAAGAAGGTGAGAGTGGTGCACTTTGTGGACACAATACCAAAGTCACTCTCCGGGAAGGTCATGAGAAGGCTTGTCAAAGAGAGCATGATAGAAAAGAGCAAAGGCATCCAAGCTCCACTGCCTTAGCTAATATATCCACAATTTAATTGCATGTCCAAATTAATAATTAATTACACAGATCATGGTTTAATTTAGGTCGATTGCTGTTGAGATGTGATTAGCAAATCAATCACTATTAAGATTATTTAACCGGTTTAAAATAATTAAGTCAAACGCTATCATACGATCACGTGGTATCATAAATTTACTCTTGTTATGATACGTCTCTTTTCACAAGTGACCAGACACTAGTGAGAGGGTGGCCACCGACCAGGCCATGGAACAAGGAAGTCGAGGACAGTGGGGGTATAAAGCAAATGAGGTTACACTTGGTCTGCACGAGCACACGTACCCTGTTGCAGGATCACACATATTTGCTCCCCAAAGAAAAGTTCCCACTTAAAAAATGAACACATCTTGGCAACTTTCTCTTGCACAGCATGATATTATGCATGATATACAAGTAAAAATAATTTATTAAAAATGAATAATTATATTATAAACGGTGTCATGCATGAAGTTCATCCCACTCAGTGGAATATAGGCCAATCATACCAAAAAATAATTCACTCTGAATAACTCACAAGACAAATTTAATCAATCACTCACACATGAGTGGAGCCACTAAGAGACTCCAGTGGTTCCGGGCTCATTCTGACTATGTTGTAAGAATTTTTTTGTTGGCCTCAAGCTTGCAATTGCCGCAAGATATGAGAAAGAAGATGGATTGTTGCTCATCACGTCGTGGTCTTCAAATTTTAACAATTTTGTTGTTTTGTCTTTGTAGTTTAATGAAACAGTAAGTTAGTAAATGGGGGTTTAAAATAGATTTTAATAATACTTCTAAAGCAACCTAATCATCTATATTTACAAACCTCCTTTTTGCCCTCCCTCACATAGAATCCTGACTTCTCCACACATACTAGATGGAGAAAATATTTCAACAATGTTATAACTTTTTATTTTGTCCTTGAGTATGAGTTCTTGATGACTCGAAAATGATTGTGAAAAAATTATTCGCACTCCTTGAGGATGTACATTGGGACCAAGGTGGTTTTAGAACCATTTAGAGTTCAGAAAATATACATATGAAGGTCTTCCGAGGATCTACCGAATGTTTGATACAGATTCTTTTACAACCAACAAGTGTTTGATATAATGCATGCTAGAATGTTAAGTCTATATATGTTGACTTGTGGACAACATAATTTGGTTAACGATAATAAGTTCGCCAAGTGTTCGGCAAAATACCTTACTGAATAAACTATATTTTTTTTATGCACCTCACTTCAAATCCTAAATTCCTCACTGCTCGCAGTGTAAATAGTTCCATTTGAATGAACTAATTGCCACTCTTTTTATTATTCCAATGCGTACGCGGCGTCCGTTGATTTGATATTTTGAAAACAATGAACACCAAATGGCAGAAAGTAATGAACAACATGTGCCCTTCTCAGCATGAGATCTTGAAATTCGATTTAATTAATTTATCGGATTAGTTAACTAATTGTTTCCATTTGCCAACCTCAATCCACACGAACTTACTATTTATTACACACAACTAGGTTTAGCCAAAATTAATTAATTATATCGCATGAATATTTAAACACATACTTGTGCAAACAAAACCAAACCCAACTCTCTCTCTCTCCAACCAATAGATTATTCTTACTTTCAATCCCATCCCATGTTGATTTTATGTATCTTAAACTAAATTATTAATTATGAGTATCTTAAGTTAAATTATGATTTGGCCCAAGTCCTAACATGGGGTGGAGATGTACTCGATTCTTTGTGTCTAAAACACACAAATTAAGATATCTATACCGTTCAAGAGAGAGAAAGAGATCTAAACTGTTTAAGTTTTTGAGTCTTTGTAAAGTGGGATAGTAAAATGAACTAATAGAAAATGTACAATTAAAATTGAGCGGTTAAGATCTTTTGATCTGCATGCTTCAAACACAGACATCTAGAATGGATCTCGAGTCCCTAACATGGGGACGATCTCTAATTTTATTTTAGTATTAGCAGTCATATTGTAAATTAGTCCAAGTTGTTAGTACAAGACACATTCCTAAGTTTACTTTCCTTAATCTAACCAAAATTCTCAATTAAAGAAGGCTTCACATGACATTGGTAACGTCTTTTGTGGTAGATTATTATATAACCACACTCCAAGTCTCCAACCATAAAAACATGTATGGGATGGTAAGTTTTATATTATCTTCCATTTCAATACTATCAATAATAAAATACAAGTAAAATAATGTAGTGTGTGATTTAGATTGACCATAACAGTCAACTTCATGAAGTCATAAATTGACACAATAAAAGCTAGGTTTTTTCATTCAAAATGGTCATTGAAATTGATATAATTTCTCATTTTCATCTGTAAGATTTAAAATCGATAAAAGTGGTCCATGAGATTGTCTACCGTCAATCATTTTGTGAGAAATCTCTGTTAAATTGAGGGTATTTTTGTCAAATCAACCAATTCCTTTGAACGGGTAGTTTTTCAATCTAACAAAAACTTTTTTACAGAATAACTAAAATAATTGACAGTGGACAATCTCATTGACCACTTTTATCAATCTTAACTCTCAAGAATCAAAATAAAAAGTTATGATAATCTTATGAATTATTTTAGCTAATAAGTCTAAAAGTTGTAAGTTAAGAATACTATTCGCACTAAAGCTCATCAATTTGAGCTGCTTTTTCAGTCATGAATCAATAGTAAAGAGTCTCGTTAAATCCCAAAACGAAAAAGGGAATGATAAAACAAGAGAAATGCTAAAGAGACTGGCTCAAAGTAAAAAATTTTACGATTATTTTGTCATTTTATAACTTCACGTTAATTTGTATGTTAATATTATGAAAAAACATGAAGTGACAAACATGAGTGAGGGGAGCGGGTGTGAGACTGTGCCAAAAAGTTTGATATCTCACTTATGTAATGCTACATGTACTATCTATTTGCACCGAATTTTTAGAGAGAAAGAAGAGCTTGTGTTCTCATCCTTTCCCCAAAAACAACCCTTAATTTTATCTTTATGATATTGATAGAGCCCATTATACAATTAAACGGTAGAAATAGCATTTTTGATCTCACGCACAAAAACAAAAATCACACAATATAAGTGTGAGACCGAGTGAGGGAGCAAGTGGCGGTACTTCCTCTCTCTCTCTCCCTCCTTCCTCTCTCTCTCTCTCTCTCTCTGGGGTCAATTTTTAGGACCAAAGATTGAAACTTTGGAAAGGGAACGGACGATTGATGCTAACAAAAGCTTTTCCTTCTTTAATACCCCAAAAGCAATCTCCTCTGCAACCTCCCCAAATCACCATGTAAGTTTTACTGATTACAACCTCAGCTCGCAATCATTTTCCATTTTTTTCACTTTTCTCCTTTTTCCCTCTGCACTTGCAGCATTTCATGGTATAAAAGTTGGGTTTTTTTGTTTTTTATTTTTGTGCTGAATGGAATCAATATGTATGTTGTATGTTATATGTTGGAAGTTTTGGGAAACGATCAGTAGCTGCGGTTGTGGTTGTGCCGATTTTAGATTGGTATGTATTTTTGGGGAAACAAGAGAGCAATTATGACGATCGAAGCTGCTGGAATTTCTAATTTTGGAATTATCAGTTTTAGATTTTTATTTCTTTCTTTCTCCCTGTATTAATCTGTTTCCAATAATAAGAGGTCCAACTTTATTGGGAACTGAAATTTTATTTTGTATTTTCTCATATGTATTGTACTGGAAAATTATTGAGCTTCTTTGGTAATATGCCTAAAAGCAATTTCTTTGAGGGGTCTGGTTCCAGATTTTTTATAATTAAAATAAAAAAATTATTGGGTATTTAGTAAACAAGATTTTAGGAAAATAAAAAAGAATTAATCTTTCTTTTTGGGATTAAAACCCCATTTGATTAAGATATTGAGCTGCTTAGTTTGATGGGTGATCATGGTTGTTGACTGGTGCCAATTTCTTGGTGACCAGAAAGGAAGAGGCTTTGAGCTTTTACTTTTTATATTTTTGATACTATTGATATTAGGGTAGGAGGATTCAAGTTTCGAGACCTCGGCCATGGACAATGCTCTTAAGCAACTGAGCTACGAGGCCTCTGCAAGAGGCTTTGAGGTTTGTTGGAGGAATGTGTGAATTGCAGAGCAATGGACGTTGAAGTGTGAAATATTGGTTGATAGTTGATAGGGTGTAGTGGGTGGGGCTTATTTAATGGCCGACTTTAGATTGTGACCGTATTGTATATATGAATGATTGAGCTAAAGGTCTGGAAAGTACAAGGTATGCATGTATAGGTGACGGTAACAAGTTACAGTTGAAGAAAGAAAACAATTATTGGAAATAATTGAAGAGAGTGGGAGAGATGCAGAGGTAATGTCCATGTATAATCTTTTATAAGGGTGGTAAATTTTATATGTGGTCAGAGGATAAAAATCCAGGTTAGCATGAAATTTACCTCAAAATATTTGCAGGGGAATGGGGAACGGTTGACAAACTTACTGGAGGTTCAGGTTTTGTAGTAAGTTTGTGAATCGGTGGGGCTTGTTAAAAGTACTTGACTGAGAAGAAATGACTTGGACGTGTGGAATACAATAGGTAGGGTTCTGGATTTATGTATTCCGTGCCTTTTGTCTTCGGTCAAATGGAGTAAATGGCGATTATTGCAGCTGTGTGTGGCTGTGTGCCTTAAAAATCTGGCAAAATTTATTAGCTTTAGAAGGATGGTGATTTATAGGTACTAGTTATAGCTGCGAAAATATTTACAGGGGTTGGAAAGCTGTTTATCTGCTGTGAGATACTTCTTTCGCTTATGTATTGAATTGTTTGATCTGCATTTTTAGAACTTTGTGGTTGTTCAGATCTGAGCTGAAGTAGTTGCACATTGTTCTTCAGTCTGCAAAGATTTACTATGTTTGCTTCTTGTTTTTATAGTGTTTATTGATTAGTTAGTTGACATTGTACTGTATTGATGTTTATTGATTAGTTAGTTGACATTGTACTGTATTGATCCTCCCATGTACTTTGCTACATATGTGCTTATATATTTTTTTATCTGATATTTATACGTTTGCAGAGTCTGGTGACTGGGTGCTTTTGTGTTATTTGAAGACACGATTTTGGAGTAGTTTTATGAATTCGGTGCTGATGATGGAGTGGAATGAAAAACCTCCTTCACTGTGGGATTTGGAGAACCTTTTCATGTATGGTACAAAAGTTACTGAAAATCCTAAGAAGTTACAACCAGCAGACTGGGGAATTGAAGGGGAACGAGGAATGAACTCTGAATCTTTCTATTCGACTGGGGGTGATGGGGGTAGTGGGGTTTCTGGCTCTGATTTGGGAGATGGTTCATCTAAGAGTTCGAAATCAGCTTCTGTCAATTCTTCAGTCGAGGAAAGTAAGAAATCCAATTTCAACTTAGAGGCTTTTGAAGGTTTCCCGAAGGATTTCTTTGATAAAAAGGATTCAGCTGAAGCTGAGGCCCTTGGATCTTCTCCAACTCATGATGTTTCGGCTGGCTCCGGCGAGCCATTGCTCAGTCTAAAGCTTGGTAAGCGGATGTACTTCGAAGACGTTTGTGCTGGAAATAATCATGAGACCTCTTCTCTTTCTGTTATTTCCACATCTATGGCAACAAAGACAAAGAGGTTTAAGTCTGCTGCTCAGAGTGCATTTGCATCACACTGCCAAGTTGAAGGCTGCAATCTTGATCTTTCATCAGCCAAAGATTACCATCGCAAACATAGAATTTGCGCAAATCATTCCAAATCTCCGAAGGTTGTTGTAGATGGTGTGGAGCTTCGGTTTTGTCAACAGTGTAGCAGGTAAAGCTTGGTAGAGATTCTTTGGGTGATGCAGCAACCCCGCAATTACTTGTTTTCTGAATTACAATGATGTTTTGTTTCTTTAGCAGTTAAATCAGAATGAGCTTTAGTTCTTTTCTAACATAGATCTTGATATGCATAAATCCTTTGTACCAGGTTCCATGGCCTTTCTGAATTTGATGAAAACAAGCGAAGCTGTCGCAGGCGACTTTCTGATCACAATGCAAGGCGCCGCAAACCACAGACAGAAGTAGTGAGACACCCAGCAAGGCTGTCTTCATCACTGTTCAGCACAGGTATTGGACTCACTTAAATTCTTGCTATTTACCGACATACATCAAATCATGATGTAGACCATTTTGTTGAAATCTTAGTTTAAACAGTATGTTTCTGTTTCTTTTTTAGAGTTGTCAAGAATGCAAATAAACCTACCAGGGTTTAATTCACCCATCTAATAATTTAATCTTTTGAGTGTTCTTCGACATTCACCCATCTAGTACGATTCAAGTAATGAATTTTACTGAGAACTTAGCCAACTGCAATACTGGTCATCAGGCATGCTTTTAGATTAAAGCTAATGTTAAATACTTGAAATCATATTTGTACTGCCCCGTTGCTCATCCATTAAAGTTGAGCTGGGTTTCTGTTCCGATGCAGATGGCATGAGCCTTTCTTTGGACCAAGGTCCCTATGTTTACACAAAGCATGCTTCAAATTTAACATGGGATGGCTCATGCAACCTCAAGTTTGCACAAACGAAAGAGTATTTTCCAAATCCTGCAAAAGCAGGAGGCACTGCCAGGCAGCTAAATTTTCATAACAATGGAAGTCCAGGCTCGATAAATGTGCTTTATCAGGATTCCAGTAGGCTGTCACCATCTAAGGGCACTGTGGCTGAGGTTCTTAACCGAGGTCTGTTTTACTTCAAAATGCAGACTGCCATATGATTCATGACCAACAATCAATTTTTGTTATGATTCACTGTTTGATATTTGTTGAACCTCACAGAAAAAAAGATCTTGCTAATCCCGATTTGGATAGTGTCACATCATTGTAGGTGGTGTGTAAGTTTTAATTGGTGATGTTTGCAGGTGCTGAAGAATCTATGATCTCTTTCAACCTGGATGCAACGCAGGATATTCATCGTGCTCTCTCTCTTCTGTCAACGAGTCCTTGGGTCTCAGGCGAGGGGAAATCTGTTCCACTTGATACCAATCAAAGTTATCATAACAACTCACCTCAACAGGGGATGCATGCGATGACTCAAGGTGTGCCGGCCTCTTCAGAGTACTGGCAAACTCAGCATCCATCCCTAGATACCCAAGCACACGTTTCCCACTCACACAGTAATGTTGGCAACCAATTTCAGGATCTTCATCAGTTCAAAGCGCCGTACGAGTTTGGCTATAACCCAAACCAATTCAGTTGACTCCCCCTGGGGTACTGTCCTTTCACCCGCATAACTTATCATGTTAAGGTTGGTTCCTTTAGCGGAGTTTTTTTTGTGCATTGCGTATCTGATCTTACCGCTATATTTGCTTTTTCTTTGCCTCTTGATTACTACACTGATGAAGTTTTGTGTTGAAAAAATTGTGAGATCTGAATCTCTGTTTTGAGTACCTTTTTGGTAGAGGCTGCTGATAAAAATCTGTCATTGTCTTCCAGGAACTCGGCACTGCTTTGGTTTTTCAAGGATGAAATTCCGGGGATTAGGCATATTATCGGTTGCGAATGCAAGAGCTGTGTATGCGTTTAATCTGGTGCTACCATATCTCCTTTGTTATGGCATGTATAATTTGACAATTTGTAGCAAATTGGTTCACTGTTACATTGCTTTACACATGCATTTTCTTTCATTTGTTGCGACTTGTACGTCAAATTGAAAGGGGATGTTAACATGCCCCTCCCAAAGCTCAGATTTCTTGCAACTTTTAACAGAGTGCTGTGAACCTTGGAAGGAATCCACCGGACTTTTTGTTTTCCGGTGGTCAAGGAACTTAAGAGATAGATCCCTTACCGAGAATACCATTCGAACCTGTACGTATTTCATGAGCTGCCGTCATCATTTAAAATTCGCATATATACATTTGACAACACTATCTATTCTTCTCTCTTAATAAATACTTTTAACAAATGGAAAAAACAAAACCAATTTCCGCCGGCCGATTCTTAGCGCCCAACCGCAATCACAATGCCTTGGCCGCAACTCGTACCTCCTTGCAGCCAGGCCGCCTGCACCGTTCACAAGGCCAGGCGACCAACGTTCGCCTTCGAAACGCCGCCTTCAACTGGTTGTGGGAAATTGTAAACCTGAAAAATGGGCTCGTTGCTCCCTATATACCAATGGGGAGCCAGAAGGATTGTACATATTGACGCAAAAGATTATTTTGACCAACCACGGCTTTCTGACAATTCTTTTACCTCTACAAATTTTTAGGAGAGGATCTGGCGAGAATCTTCCAATCATATTCGTTCATTGTACATCGTGCGGTTAAAAATCATTGTAAATTTTTTAAATTAAAATTGAACATAAACAGTACTTGACAAAACTAACCACACGATGTACGATAAACGGATGTGATTGGAGAATCCAGCGAGGATCCTCACTCTACAAATTTGACTAAATGAAGAAGAAAACCAGACCTTAAATTCTATTGAAATAAAATAAAAACAACTCAAGGGCCACTTTTTTTCAATTTCGCATTTATTAAACTCACCACTCTGCTAGCACAAAATCTCAAACTTTCAAACAGAGACCCAATTTGACCTGACAGAAACATAAAAACTCAGCGACGGAAAGATCTTTCATATCTAAAGGAAAACGTATTTGTTTTTTTTATTTGAAAAACGTTAAAAAGTAGAATTAGATTGAGACCCTTGGCACAAACATCATGCAGTGAGGTGTATTATGTCACTCTACTTAACTTAGATCCCGAGACCTATCATATGAACCCCCAATTTCTTTGCTGCATATGAGGTGTATTATGTCACTCTACACAACAAACACGGGGAAGGATGTATATCATGACACTGAACGGCCTGTCAAACTGTAAACATAATTTTAAAAAGGCCATAGGATTCACGACGGCCATAAGACGTGGAACCACCATATACCAGAGCCAAAGTCCTGACAGAATTTCAACAGCCACAACGAGGAAACAAGGCAAATGGGCAACTCGAAATTGAACTATAAGCAACTGACTAAAACAGAAACCTTTCTGTCCCCAACTCTTTAACAGTAAGACAATCAAACTTGGGGGGTTCATACGCTTCTAACAGAAGTACCGGTCAAACCATAGATACTTAAAAGACAGGACAAGTTGAATCAAATGAAAACCAGAAACATACGGACTACAGTAACCTTTATAGCCAACTGGTACCATATCATACGTGGTAACGTACTGACTAGAAAAGATGAATTGATTCCAAAAGCAAAGGGTCTAGCTAATAGAAACCAGAACCAACCTGTAAAACGCATGCCAGATGGTACTGGCGGACACAAAATGCATTGTACAATCCACAAAGACCATAAATACCATAGCAGTTAATACAACAACTTGACACAGATCATGATAAAGTAGAGTAACTCGATAACCGCTGCAACACGACGACAAGACTGACTTTCAGACACCCATATTGAGCAATGCTGGATGACAACTCTGGACCTTCTCAACCCTCAATTATGTCTA
The DNA here is from genome assembly GCF_963583255.1 of Pyrus communis. NCBI lineage: Eukaryota > Viridiplantae > Streptophyta > Magnoliopsida > Rosales > Rosaceae > Pyrus > Pyrus communis. The sequence continues at coordinate 7,119,187 of NC_084806.1, read as the reverse complement.
GTACTCACTGGAACAGTAGACAATTATAAATTAACAGATGCACTTGAAAAATACACAAGGAAAATCAAACAGCTAGAATCAAAATCCAATACAGTTTAGAAACAAAATCAAGTGCAGAAGAAAAGCTTTTAAATTGATCCACTAATAGTTCACAGCATAAGATGTATATTATGTTTGAAATGTGTATACACATCACCAAAAACAAGGATTCCAAGCAACCAATAGAAATCCAGAGAAAATATCTAATGCAACAAACCTGATTATTTTCATTCGGAGCAGGTGAAGGGGACTTCTTTGACTCGGCTGGTTTGTCCGCTCCGCAGTTCTGTCTGTTACACTTGGTTCTAAATGGATAGTTTATATTATTACATTTCTCACACTTCCAGCTACCTTCCGGCATTTTTTGTTCTGTAAACAAAAATAGTTATTGACGTTAAAAAAAAGGACAACAAAGTTAATAGAGTCAAGAACAATGAAGGGAGAAAGGAATTAATTCGGTGAGAACAACGCCTGGGATGACTTACTAGAAGTTTTGTCACCCTTTGCAGGCTGCTATAGAAAAGAACATTGCATGTCAGAAAAATTGATCCCCAAGAGAAACTTATATGTAAAATATTCAGAGAAAAGAGATACATAAATGCATGTGTGAGAGAGATTGAGTGAGAGAGAGAGAGACCTGAGATCCAGGCTTTGGCGTATTGCACTTCCTCATGTTACAAACAGTTCTAAATGAGAAGTTGACATTTCCACATTTTGGGCATGCCCAGTCATTGTCACGTGTAGCATCTAAATGTGCAATAAAGTTGAAAATTCAATGATCATTTCTATATATATTGTTTACATGATGTCCAACAACGACTAGTGATTCGAAAGGAGACTAGATGACTCACCTGTGCCCTTCTTTTGAGCTTTATCATCTGGAAGGAATCCTGGCCTTGGTCCCTGCACAGAAAATAATACATAAATTTTACCACATCCAAGATCAAGGAATTCTGTTGCAAGTTCAACAAAAGAAAAGAAATGTTTCCTCTGAACTTTGGAAAGAAATATATAGGAAAATTTGAGAGCCCAAATAGCATCAAATGTAATTAAATGACTGCGCAAAAATTGGATTAAATTATAAAATAGCAATAGGAAACATATATCAAGCAGATTGTTCTAGGGAACGAAGATGACTAAATGTGAAGAATGCAACAATAACAGTAGCTTTTGCGCATACCATAGGGCCAGGGCCCATGGGCAGACCCAGGCCAAACCGATCCATCATAGGAGGGGGCATACCATACATTCCACCTGCAAAATTAGAAAATCAAAAGAGAAACCATAAGACACTAAATCATCAAGGAATAACAGTCTCACATGGAACTTCCATAAGCAAAGGTTACAGCAACATGGGAAAACCACAACATTGTATACGGGAAAAGAAAAACTTGCTTAAACAGCGTATAAAAATCAATGTACTTAACTAATCCATTGCCCAAGTAAGAAAAAACAAAATCATCATAGGATAAATCAAGAAAAAAACAAAATCATCATAGGATAAATCAAGAAAGCGTACCATTTCCAATCATGGATCCACTAGAATATGGTGTTGGTCCAGACAAATGCAGAGGTCTGTAGGGGCTGCCTGTAGATAGGCGGCTACCGTAGTTGTAATGATATGCTGAACCCCCTGAAAATGGAACATCATAGGGAGGAACGGATGATCCATTGAAGATAGAAGAACCATAGGGTGGCACACCAAGATACATTGAGGAGGGTGCAGCAGAGCCCAGATAAGGAGCAGCAGACGTGTATCCTTGTGGGGCAGGGAAAGGCTTAGCAGCGGGTTTCTGAAATGTACAAAACTCGGATCTTAATATCTATATCTAACATAATTAACCCAACAAAGATTCCATGTCAAACACAATTATCAAAAATATAATCAGCCCAAATATACAAGTGTTCATTATAAATAGCGAAGTTTGGCAACATAAATCCCCTTTGCCGCTTGACCTCCATCTCTCTTTTGTCTTTTAAACAAAAAAGCGAAAACCAATGGACAAATCATGCAAAGTTTCAACAACAAAAATAGCAAATGGAATTGAGAAAGCGACTTCAAAATTTCAAATATGCATTATAAGCATCACACTCATCCAATTAACATAAGTATTTAGTGTAATCGTGGTCGGTGTCTTACTGAGTTATGATCCGCAGGCCTTGGCTGAGTGCAATTACGCATATTGCAAGTCGTTCTAAATGAAAAATTATCATTCCCACAGCTAGGGCAGGTCCAATCATCTTCCCTTCGACTACCTACAAACACCATATGTAGGTATAATGAACTCCGAAATCATAACACCAAAAATCATACAAATTCATTAAACCCTAAATCCACAATCAAAACTTTATGAATCAATACATGCACATTATATACAATTACAGACATTAGATTTTCCAAATAAATAAACTAAAATAAAACAAAAAAAATAAAATCATCTGTAGCTAATAACATACAAAAAACGCCACTTAGTACTACGGTCTAGTGGTATTCCTCTTCACTTGTAAGTGAGAGGTCTTAGTTCTTGCCAAATGCGAGTTTGAACCACATTATTGCTAGCATATTGTGAGGCTAAGCCCACCCGTATTCCTCTAAGTGAGAGGTCTTAGTTCTTGCCAAATGCGAGTTTGAACCACAGTATTGCTAGCATATTGTGAGACTAAACCCACCTAGTGCTATAATATCGTTTGTTTAAAAAAAAAAAAAAAACATACAAAAAAACGAATCAAAGGACCTCAATTAAAAAAATGAAAATTTGAAAAAAGGCATACCGTCGGTTCTAGCACGCTTGGCTGCTGAAGAATTTCTGTTATCAACCTGAACACAGTGATATCAAATTTATTCGCGGCTAAAAAAATTGGAACTTTCGTCCGGCGCGCCAAAATCCCTAATTTTGGCTTCCGTCGCGGTGATTTGGAAAAATCCAAAGGCAAAAATTGAAATTGAATGAAGTGGGAGGCGATTACCTGAGACATATCAACGGCGAGATATCAGATTCCGGTTCGAATATCAGAGAGGAACGCAATTTGCCCCAACAGAAACAACGGTAGCGCTGGCTGTCTGGCTGGAGGACTCGACGAAGATATTGTGAGGGTTCTTCTATACGATTATGTGGATTTGATTGGCGGGTCGATCGCAGCGCAGCGTTTTGTGTTTCCCCTTCCCCTCTCAGATTGCAAGTTCGGTTAGGATGGACGGTCCAGATGGAACCGAATCGAAGACTATTAGGTGTTTTTTTTTATCTTTTTCTTAAGTAAGTGTATATGTTCACTTTAACCATGGGACACTTTAAAGACCTTGACCTAGTGTGCATGAGGCCACGAGCAACACTGTTGGCTTGGCGACGCACATGGATGATAGTAGCTCCGATGATCATACGCAACATAGCTTTCACGTCCTCCACAATATGTCTACACGAGACACATTGTAAGATAGGTCTTGCAACATTGTGATGATTTGAAGAGAGCCGCTCTTCGTTATTAAGAATAGCAAGCGAAACTATAATTGATTAGTGAGTGAGTAAATATGTGTAAAATCGAACATGATTGTTCTAAACAAGACGGAACACCAACCTTCGAATGGTGTCGGTCCTACATATCGTGAAAGGATTCACCTCTGGCATTTGGACACGTTGGAATTAGCTCATCGGGTGGAGCACGGTCTGTCAAAATCCGCATAGGTTAGGTGCCATCGATGAATGTATAGTAAACCAAATTTTTTTCGGAATATTGAGATTGAAGTGTTTTTATCCGAGTTTATACAAGAGAAGTACATGCATTTTTCTGTCTTTGCAACGTTACAATTGGACAGAGGTTAATGCTAGCGCTCAGTCCTGCTCTGTGGACAGGCTGACATGGTATCACAGGCAGTCCTATTGACTTTTGACCGCAGGGAGTTTGGACTAATGGCAATTACTGGTGGCGCCGTTCCCAGCCAAGCGACGTACATGCTCCCCACTTACCATCAGTACAAAATAATGACCACAAGCAAGTTAAACAGTAGAGAAACTCAATTTACAGAGGTAAAGATCAACTCTTGGCTGTGAAAATTATTGTGAAGTGCCAAAAACCCTTTGACACTTCTGTTCTTTGTCAGCTGCCGCGGTGTGAGAAACAGTATGTTTTGGTGCCTTTACTTTCTCTTTGGCTTGAGCAGTTGAGCTACCCGAGGACCATTTACTCATAGAATTGAATTCCAAGGCACAAATTTATTTAAAAGTTAATTGTTCCCTGCATATACAGCACGACTCCTATTGGCGTTTTCAAAAGTTGTTTCTGCATACAGTTTTCTCCTCCTGTGATTTTCTATGTACATTTGAGCATAGCCAAAATTAGCAAAAGAACATGCTCTCCTATGCACCTGAGTTCGTCGTATTTTCTTTCCGCAATTTAGATAAAGAAACCTTTTTGATGATTCAAATATTTACTGCTTCAAATGTTTGATGATTCCGATAAATACTAATCTGCTCCCACCACAACAAATGAACATTAAACTTAGAAGATTGCCAAAGTGGGCAACTACAGCATGCAGTTCACAAAACATAGATACCGAGTCCAAGGAAACAACAAATTACCGCAAAGGCAATCAAATGTTAACAACCCTAAAAAGATCACACAGAAACGACCAACAAAAAGGACGTAAAATACTCCTCACGAGAGAACCTTCATCTTCTGATCAGATGCTAGCTAAACATACAGAGCAGGGAATGCAAAGAAAACGATGGCCACAGCCATTGCCCTCAGACCAGCATGCTGGGGTCCAAGCTTTGTAACTCCGTTGGAATTGCGGACCTTTTCCGGTGCCGATTGTTGTCCGCCAGCTCCAGTAGTGGGAGTTGCTGTTGATGATGCATTATTGATGAAGACAGCAGCCTCAGGTGAGCCCGCAGGTATGCCTAAAAGCTCTGGCCATTCAAACCACAATATTGCAAAGTCATTAATGAGGTAGGATTAAGATCTCTGTGTCACACATTAAGTAAGGTTAATTAGGAGACCCTAATCTAATAGAGAAATGCTAAGAAAACTTTCACAAAAGTGAGACTCTCGGACTCTCGGTTACTTCATGTTTTTGGCGTAATGTTTTATAATGTTGGCATGGAAATTAAAGTTAAACTGTGAGATGGCAGAGCAGAGATTTTTCAGTGTGATCAGTATATACATCACGTGTCTTTCAATGTGACCGGTACACGGGATGGTATATCACGTGTCATTATACAAATTGTGGGATATGTGTGCTTAAAAATTAATAACTTAAAAAATAAAATTTCCCACCACTCCTATTAAAACACATAGTATACCACTTGTGTTCCTGTCATAATTAAAAATTTCTCGTAGCAAAAAGTCCATGAAGAGTTTCACTTTTGAGCATTTCTCAACCTAATAAAGAGCCAATCAACTTTTTAACCTAATTAATGGCTATCTACTGGTGCCAGTGGCCGTATATATGTGAGCCATATTTCTGGTTGGTAGTTGGAGTAGTGGTGGAGCCAGGATTCATCGTGAGAATAGGCCTCACACAGAGAAAAAAATTTGAATAGTGGTTATAAAGTTACTAATGCAAAACATCATAAATAAAATTAATAATGCAAAACATCATAATATATAAATATATATCCGAATAATTAAGTAGTCAAATTTAACATATGCATAGATAATTGGGAACTTTAACGAAAAGCTCACGATACTGTTCATTTTAACGAAAAACCACATTTTTACACTAAAAAGTCAATCCTTATTCTATTCATTTTACCTTTTATTTTGTCCTTATCGTTAAAACTCAAAGTTTTCAATTCATTTTCATTAATTTTCCTTAGATAATTTTATCTATTCATAGTAATCATAATTATTCTTGACGAATTTCATATTTCGAAACCGTTGCATGATATCATCAATACTTCTATTGAAAGAATGATTAAACTCAATAGAGAGAACTAATAAAAAATTTGGAAACCCTAAAACTCAAGTACGAGGTGGGATAGAATAGAAACAAATGTTTTATAGAGTATTACAAACCTTCTTGCTCTTTATTCAATAAATTTGGGATTTGGAATGGCTAAATATACGAAATTCAAGAAGAATAGGGAATAAATATGCATGTGCATAAGTGAAAGACAATTTGTTTTTAATTAAAAGTGAATGACGAATTTTAATTTAAATGTTATTGATTTGTGATAGGGTAGTGCTATCACACACCTCTCTCAATTTTTGACCGTCGAATGAACTGAAGAAGTTCAAATGACATAAATTAACATGGGTGTGTGGAAGATAAAAAATTACATGTGGATAGCACTACCCTTTGTGATAAATGACCATTTAAAATATATACTTAATTTTTGGATGAGATATGCTGGATGAAAAATAAATAATGATTGAATTTGTTGTAATTGTTGAGAAGGGTTGCAAAGCAATAGAAATAGAAATAGAAATAGAAATAGAAATAAGTGTAATACTAATCTTATGTTTTGTAAAGATAATCTCTTTAATATTACCCGCAAAGGAAATTTTTTAAAAATCCAAACTTCAAATTTCCCAATTTTTTCTTCACACTCTCAAGTGGTAGGATCCACTCAACATTTTCCCCCATGTCACATATTACCAAATGAGTTCATATTGCGGAGAAAATTTTCATTATGAACGGAACACGGATAATTTATAACATGTTTTTATATAAGTGGTTAAAAAATTTATTTTTTAAGTTATTAACTTTTAACACACATATCCTATCACTTACATAATGATATGTAATGTATCATCCTGTGTTTCGGTTACACTAAACAATCTCTAAGAATATGGGACTCCTGTCAGAGACTTGGAATAAAAAAATTTGACAAAACACGGTTTATGTTCTAGCATCACCTACTTTATCAATCATATTATTTTGTTACGCAAAACTAAATTGCATCGCTTTTAACAAATGAAACGACTAGTTTGATTATTTAAGAGAAGAAGAAAACTGAATTTCATAGATCAAATGATCACTGATGGGGTTGCTTGTTTTCCTTTTTCTTTTTCCTCCTTTCCGTTTGCAATTTTTGTTGTTATGTTCATTTAAGACGTTAAGAGGTAATATGCAATATCCCACCATCATTAACTAAACACAAATCCACACTTACTAGTTACTATATAGATTTGGTCCTTCCAAGCACTGCATGCACCTTATTTAACGAAGTATATTAGGACAAGTCCTTGGAACTACTATCTATGAGTATCCCTCCCAATTGTAAGTGAAATGTCCTAAATTTGACTCGCTCACAAGTTTAATACCTAGTTACAAACTATTTGTGATTTAACTTAGTCCAAATCCAACTCAAGATTTGTATTAAAGAAAAGTAATATATCAAGACAGGCATGTAAACCTAAAATGATACCGTTCTAAAACTTACTAGGGCAATCGGAGGCAGTGGCGTTTTTCAAGCTGCATGCAGTGGGGAGCTGAAGCAACTTGGCCACCTGAACCCCCATCTTCTTAATCTCCTCGCTCCCGCTGTTCGCCTGCTGCATGACGTAACACAGGCACTCCGGCTGAGTCTCCCTTATCCCCTTCACCGAATCACAGCACTCCTTCGTCGGCATCTCCGCCTTCCCTGTCGCGTAGCTCAAGCACACCGCAACCTTCTGGAACTTGTCGCTGCACTTCTCCGCCACCGTTGGCGCTGCCGCTCTGACGTCGCCAACAGAAGCGCAGGCGACGAAAACGGAGAACAACACCGCAATCATTTTCCTCGTCATCTTCTCAACGAGCTATTTCAAGAATTTTGTATTTTCTTCTTTGCGTGTGAGATTTGATACTGTGTAATAACAAATTGGCTGGTAAGAGGTAACGATATATATAAAAGGGAAATCTTAAGAGTAGGTCTTGTATAAGTAGCTCATTTAATGAAGGGGAGTTGGGTGTTGAGTACTTTCAATCTGGACCGTCCACGTCAGCTTCGGGTGGCATCGACCATTGTGATGTTTATACAATGGCCAATTTTGTTTTACGAGGAAAAATGTTAGATAGACCATATTTTGATATCACATGCATACTACTTAAAATAATAAATGTTGTATACGCTTTATATCGATTAATGAATCTATCTGATAATAATAGAATGTTAGTTGTGTGCATTATTTACAGCATCATATGTTACGCGAATGTAATATTTCTAGCATTACTCCTTTATGATAAAGGAGATTTGCATGCAACGAAGACAATTAAAGATCTGTAGGGAGACAAGTTTTACACACTTATTTTTAAGAAAAATTAATGAAAATGACTTGAAAACTTTGAGTTTTAACAATAATGACAAAATAAAAGGTAAAGTGAATAGTACCAGGATTGACTTTTCAATGTAAAAATATAATTTTTCGTTAAAATAAACAATAAGCTTTTCGTTAAAGTTATTTTTTTACTTTTTATATATTTTTACTATTTCCTCCTATCATATAAGTTAGATCTCTCTTGTTTTTCAGATGGACTTTAAGACGTTATGAACGGAGGCCCATTCGGGTAGTTGGGCCGCATTTAATAGCTTCTAATGAAGTGAGCTGTAGGAATGTGCACTTGACGAGATGAGGTTTCGCTTTTGGTGAAGTGAGCTGTAGCCTTTGACCACGTGGAAGCTCCGTGATGTGCGAGATTCGAGGGTTCAAATGCTTTCCTTCTCGGGAGTCGTTCAATGATCCAACGGCTCAGACTAAAATACGACAGCAACAATGATTGATGATGGGCCCCTAAAGGCCCAAGAAATGTTAGGCTATTGGTGGGGCCTAAGCTAAGCCCATGTTCACATGAAAGTCGGAACCCCGCAATAATTATGTCTGCTTTCCTCTCAAATTGAAAATGGATCGGTTCCGTTCATTTTATACAAAAATAAATAAAAAAATAAAAAAATAAATTAGTATATGAATTGAACTATACCGAGCCATGCTTACATATTTTATTTTTTGCATGTTCGGAGGGTAGAAATTAAATTTTATGCAAAAGGATCTTTATTTTTGTTCCATAAATGAGAATTAATTGTAAAATCCACTCCACATCGAATTTCAACTATTTGAACCGTCTAGTTTGCCCGATTCATGAATCATTCTTGCAAAAATTCAGTTCAATCCGAAACATTTGTCTATTTAATTATCACAATGAAATTTCATCGTTTCTTATAAAACAAAGTGTTCATCAATTTCTTTAAACTCAATTAGATGTCTCAAATATTTTTGATTTGACTAATATTTTGTAATAATGATTCTAAAAGATGCAAATTGAAAAATAAACGGTTAGAATCGTTAAAATTCGATGTAATGTGGACCCACAACTTGAAAAATGGAATTCCTTCCTTTAAATACTTCCTATATATATATATGTGTGTGTGTGTGTGTGTGGTTGGTAAAAATCGTAAAAGAAAATTGCTATTATGTTTAGATTCTCATGACACTACTATTCATGGACTACCGGACTCTTCCAAGGCAATACTCCACATCTTTTTCCTTTTCTTTTTTTTTTTTTTTTTTTTTTTTTTTTACGACAAAAGTTTGTGATATAACATGCCAACCGGCAACCACTACCCCCACATTGCATGTTTGTTACCTTTTGATATCTTTTTTTCTTGCTAAGTTTTTGCCTGCCAATCATGCACCAACAATAATTGCGGTTATAATTTCAGCACTGGTTGGGACAAATCAGCCGGACTGCATCCGCGGCAAAAAAGTCTCCACGCCCGTGGCCAAGGGTATTTTAAAAAGATGATTCGTGACGAACTACAATTAATCATCTTTTTAGTGCCCGAAGGAGACTAGTTGGATTTCATCGTTTAATTTTGAGAAAATACAAGTATTCATTTTTTACATGAAATTTGTATTTTCTTGTTATTTTAGTATAACAAAAATATTTTGTACTAATATTTGCCGTTCATGTTATTTGAATTGCATACTGTATTGTAGCTAATCACTTCGACTGTACCTTTATTTTGATGTTTCATCGGTCTAATTTACCAAAACCTTCGAAAAAAAAAAAGCAGTGGGATAAGCAAACCTAGCCGATAGGTTTATAAATTTTTCCATTCAACTTTGTGCTAAGCCTACAGTCCCAACAGGGAAAAAAAAAAGGTTCCTTAAATTTAAATCTGTAGCCAACAGTTTCATTAAATTGGATCTAATCAAATCATGGTTGTTAATGATTGAATTATTACTTAAACGTTAAACGTTGATTAACGTGCTTATTTCCTATTAGTGATACATCATTTGGTTTGCAAATTTGATTTCAAATTTGGGTAATGCTAGAGGTACTAAATTTGTAGACAATTTGTAAACTAAATAATATGTCACCAATAGAAATGAACACGTTATCAACGTTTGAATAATATTTCAATCATCAATTTTCATGTCATTTAGTTTATAAAATTCTGGATACAAATTTAGTCTCTCTAGCATTACCCTTAAAATTTTAGTCTCCAAAGCATTACTAATCAAATTGTCATTCATAGATATTAGTGTAAATCTGTAGACTAAGAGCACATTTATTAGTTGGTGAAGGGCAATGACAATTGGAGGGTAAGGTCAACAAAATTGCTCTTACTATTCACTCCAAACAAGTATTGTCTTTGGGCAAGTTCACTAGTTTCGAAAAATGAAGGAAAATGGCAAGTGCGATTACTATTCATAAATATATCTTTTTTAATTTTTAAATGTTCTCTTCGTCTTATTCTGCATGTGTCATTATCATTATAAATTTTTGCTAAAATTCTCGACCCTTCATATAGTATCATGTGTTATTATCCATTCATAATATCCGTTCAGATTATTGGTAAGATTCTTATTCATTCGCACTATCTAGCCGATGAAATTTATCCATCGTGGTCCACTTTTATCAAGACATCGCCAAATCCATACACAGCAAAGGACACACACTTTGTCCAATAATACTTTAAATACTTTTTTATTATTTAAATAATAATAAACATATTATTTAATTTTTCTTGAACTTAAAAACCAAAGAAAATTTTGATTTTTTTTAAGCCAAATGAAAAAAATGAGTAGAGAGTCAGTACCTGAGTACCCGGCACTTAGAAAAGTTCCGCAACAGTAAGTAAGTCACGTGTCGTCAGTCGAGTGAGCACCATTAGAAAATTGTGGAGATTTAAAAAATGTGAAGCATTCCCATCTCGTCCACCCCGCGACGAGAGTTGCGCACCCACAAAAACCAGACCAGGCAACCGCAGACAGGATTTTTGCTGCACTAATAATCGTATTAATGTCCCCATCGAAACACCCCCCTCCCCTTCGCCCCTCCCCTCCCCTTCCAATCTCTCCACCTTTATAAAAACCACCGCACACCGGAACCTAGAATCGCAACCGACATCTGCAGATTTACCCTTTTACATTTCACTTTTTTATTTTGGATCTTTATTGTTGGTGATATTATTAAAAAGTTTAACATGAAGAATCGGAGTCCATTTTCCGAGAGACCTGGGTTTCTCGCCGTGACTCTGGTTCTATTGATCGGCGCGGCGCTGGCCATCTCCAGCTTCTGCCAGGGTGGCACCTCCGTCTTCTACTCCATCGCCGGCCCCACATTTCTACGCGCCGTCGACAATAACTACTCGCCGGTGGCGATCCAGATCCAGGCCATCCTCCACTACGCCACGTCGCGCCAGACCCCGCAGCAGTCGCGAAACGAGATCGGCGTGTCCTTCCAGGTCCTCAAGTCCCGCGCCCCCTGCAACTTCCTGGTGTTCGGCCTCGGCTTCGATTCCCTCATGTGGGCCTCCCTGAATCCACGCGGCACGACGCTGTTCCTGGAGGAGGATCCCAAGTGGGTCCAAAGCGTCCTCAAGGACGCCCCTCAGCTGCGGGCCCAGACGGTGCGCTACCGCACGCATCTCAAGGAGGCGGACCAACTCCTTTCCTCGTACCGCTCCAAACGGTCGTGCTCCCCGTCCGAGGCGGTCCTGCGTGGAAATACGGAGTGCAGGCTGGCGCTGGACAACCTGCCGGACGAGGTGTACGACAAAGAGTGGGACCTGATCATGATCGACGCGCCGCGCGGGTATTTCCCGGAGGCGCCGGGCCGGATGGGGGCTATTTTCTCTGCGGCTGTCATGGCGAGGAGGAGGCAGGGATCCGGTGTGACGCACGTGTTCCTGCACGATGTGAATCGGAAGGTGGAGAAGGCGTTCGCGAATGAGTTCTTGTGCAGGAAGTTTTTGGTTAAGGCGGTGGGGAGGCTGTGGCACTTCGAGATCCCCTCCTCCGCAAACGCGACGCACGGTGACGGCTCGCGTTTTTGCTAAATCCCGCGGCGGTCGTAACGGCGAGCTTGGATTGGTGGAGACTGGAGAATCGTTACGCATTACTACTCGCTGCTTTCTCTCTCTCTTTTTTTTTATTGAGGAATTATTTTAATTTTATTTAATTATGAATTGTTTTTACAGTATTTTTATGTATTTTTTTAATTATTATAAAACGATTAGTTGAAATTAGCTTTTCTTTAATTTAAAAAAAAAGACCGTTGCACATAGAAAATCCCCCATCCATCTCCACTATTAGATTTTATTAATAACATGAAGTGCTTTTACAATATGATAATGTATGAAATGTGATAGTTCACTATTAGTTGAAAGAGGATTCTCTTTGTGAGGATTCCCGAAGATCTTCCAATCATGTTCGTTTATCGTAAATCATACTGTTAATTTCTGTTTATATTTAATTTTTAATAAAAATTTTACAATAATTTTTAACCGCACGATCTATCAAAAACTCATTCCTAATAGTTTTTTGGTTGTTCTTTTTAAAATATTAATAAGTTGACGGAATGATTAGTGGGCCTGGAATAATCGGTGAAAAGAAAGATAATTTAAATTAATTAATGATAATGGTGGAAAGTAATTCAATAGGATTCCTTTTGGATTTTGAGGCTTCGTGAATCGTATCCGTTCATCGTAAATCGTATGGTCAATTTTTATCAGGTAATTTTGTGTTTAATTTTAAATAAAAATAATTTTAAATAATTTATAATCGCATAATGTATGATGAACGGACATGATTTACGAATCTTCGGAATCCTTACAAAGAAAATCCGGATTCGAAAGTAAATGACCTCTCAACAGAACAATAATGGCGATTTCGAATTTTTTAGGTACTTTCCGACTTTAATTTTTTTTTTTTTTTTTTTAGGCTTGTGAGTTAATTGTAAAGACCTTGTCAACTGGAATGTCACTCGCAGTGTGTGGGTTACACCGCGGAACAATCCGAGTACTTGGGGTATATGCTTACCGATCATATCATCATTAATTTAATCTAATTATTGAATTGCATGTTTATTTATTAGTTTAATTGATTAAAAATATTCATTTCTACACTCAAAATCTTGCATTCGATATTCTCTTCAAATCCCGCTTGTTTTAAGAATAAAAAGAAATTATACACCCATGCTGATAGGCTTATCTAATTGTAACTTGAACTTCGGGCCCAAAAGTGGCCTTCTCCCAATAATTGAATAGTATCAGAATTGAATTTTTAGTGTAAAAATGTAGTTTTTTTTATTAAAGTGAACAATACAAGGATTTTTCGTTAAAGTTCCCTTGTTTTTATTAAGGGTTTTTTTTTTTTTTTTTTTTGTCAAACGATATATTTTGTCAGATTAGATGTTCGATTAGTCATCGACGGGTTCAAACCCACACCTTCATGGAACGGCTCAACTTCTTTTCCACCACTGTGGTAAAGGACCTAAAAGGATCCTCTCCGAATCTTCTTTGTGAGGATCATGTGGATCCTCAAATCGTGTCCGTTCATTGTATATCTTACGGTCAGTTTTCGTCAGGTACTATTCATATTTAATTTAAAATAAAAGTATTTAAAATGATTTCTGACCGTACGATGTAAGATGAACGGACACGATTTGAGGATCCGAAGAAGATCCTCATTCGTAAAGCGCCACTTGCCTTTATTTATTTAGTGAGGTTAGGTTAGGTTAGGGTTGCAAGGCAGACATTATTATCCTTCATTTGTTACTGTTTAGAGGTTATGAATTGCTACTTATCCTTGTTCAGATTTAAACTATTGATGCTTCTGATTGTTTGATCCTCTTGGTCTCTGCATGTAGATGAGGCCTTAATGTTCGACTCCATAATCTTCTTTGTGAAGGTCAAGAGACAGTGAGTGAAAACTCCAATGGCCAATGTGTATTGTCTTTCGCACATTTTTGGAACATAAAACTTCGGTGTAATTAATGATAAGAATATTTCTATGACTTCTCACCATAACTTGTACTGCATTGCTGATTTCCCTCTAAACTTTTATTTTAACTAGTTTCTCCTAAAATAATACCAAATAACAGCTAATGAAGTTGAATGAAATGCGTGTAAACATGACCAGTAAGTTGAAATTTAACTGTTTACAATGACTTGAGGTTTGACGTTTGAGGGTAGGGAATAATAGGCGCAGATGAAGTTCAACGGAAAAATCAGCAGTTGCTACAAGTTCCAAGAAAATATCAGCGAAATACTCCAAAGTAAAAGCTCTAACCACAAATTCTTTGCTTAATGCTGATTGACCAAGAAAGTAAAACATGCCTTATGTCAAGACTATTAGGTTTTCAAAAATAAGATTAGGAAAAAGAAAAATAAAGACTTACTATGCTCCATTTATAACAGGAACAAGTACAATCAGATCCATGAAATTACACATGTTTATTGTTACTAAAAGCAATATCATGATGAAACCCTAGGCTAGGTTAGTCATAGTATCAAATGTTTTTCTCCTGACCAAGAGGCAAGTGATGTTGGATGGCTGGGTCTGAGTGTGTGTATTGTTGAGGGTGCACAGCACAAAATCTGGCCGGTACAGCGCCAGTGCTAACCGGTCCTCCCCCAAAACCAAGCCGGTTGCGTCAAGCAGGACATGCCATGAGTTCCTGTGAGCCTCCGAGATCCAATGCATGGAGTATTTAGCTCCATTGACAGTGGCCGGATAGGAAAACAGTCCCTTGGGACTATACTTGCACTTTCTCCTAAAGTACTGGCTAAGTTGTGACCCTTTTATCCTCAAATCCAACCAAGTTTCTGGTGCTGAAATAACCCTAGATTCTTTGGTACTTGCAAATTCCTTTATGGAATCAGTCTCCTCACCCACAATGGTCATATAGTAATTTCCTCTGAAGAAAGGGTAGCTCTCACCAATCATCACCATAGCATCTTTGTAATTTGCCATGAAAAGGACTAAATAATCCTCCTCTTGTAACCCACAGTGCTTCAATGCCCTATTCCTTGCTTGGACCTCAGGAATGGATACAAAGTTCCCTTGGAACGAAGATTTCTTGGTCAGGATGTCTAAAAGTCTTGAGGGTTCCATCTGAGTCCTGTCCAGGTCTGAGTGAGTGCTGCTGAATGGGGACAACTCTTTTGGTGCCACACTCTTGGGTGACTTGAGCTTATTGTCATGGGGTGGAGTTCCTGATGATTCTTCGTTGATCGAAAGATTATCAATGTCTAGTTTTTCGACATCCTCCACTAATCCATTGAAGTATTCTGGGTACTTTGCGAAGATGTATTGCTGAACATATTGCATCTCACTTGGTGTGATTGGACCTGACCATCTCAGATCAAGGCCTCTGAGTGAGGATATGGCTTCTGCTATCAAGTGAGCAGGAAACATGGTGTTTGCCTTCTGTAATTCAAACAAGTATAGCGGAATTCAATTAACACGTGAATTAGTAATACCACAAGGTGGTGCGATCGTCACACTTACAAAAAAAGGGAAAAATGTAATGGGCTAATTAGTCCAAGAACAGAATTCAACGACCTTAATTATCATGCTGCTTGGTCTCCCATCTTTTCTTGGACTTCCATCTTGAGTTGGTGAGTTTGGTGAAGAACCTGAAGCCAATTCTTGGAGTTCACTTTTTACTCTATCCTAAAGAGCAGAGAATTAGAAATTTACAGCTCAAACTTAGCAACAATATTTCTTCTTATTCTTATTATCTCAACTACGATGAGAAGAATTTGAACTTGGGTGCAGAAGAAGAGCATTGTGCTCTACCCAACTTCACTATGCCAAGATATGTCAATGGGAAGTGATTTCCAAATACTCATTTTCTCTCGATGCACACCCTATTTATTCCTAGCCTTTCAGTTTTATTACTAAGGAGAACTAAGGGGCAAACGGAGAGAATGAATGGACGGAAATCATTTCCTTGTACCAATTAGGAGCAATTTTGAAGTAATTAAGTTAGAGAGGAAAGTTTATGGACATATGTATATGTACCTTGAGTTTGCCATTCATGATGTCTTTTTCTTGTATGTTTCTTCCCATGCTGCTGCTCCCTCCTTCAGAAGCAGGAGAACATAGAAAATTGGGAGAGGAAATAGAAATGTTGAACAAGAAGCTGAGACTAGTCTTCTGTTACATGAAGATTATATGCTGTAGGTGCAGGGTTGGGGAATCAAATTGAAATATTAAATTAAAACCATATATCTTCAAGACAAAGAGAGCAATGCCAGCAAGTGATGAAAGCAACACCCGCACACAGCATTTAGGACATTAATCAGAGTTTATTCAATTATATAATCCCCTTGATTAGCTCAGCAAACTATAATTATTCAGGTTAATTAACCCAAGTGTACACAATATGTCTACAGCTTCAAATCTTTATTTTCAAACGTTCGTGACATGTCTACTTATTAGAAATGAGTGACTGTCTTAGCTTTTATTAACACGTACAAAATTTAAAAACATGTAAGTCGAACATTACAACATGTAATCCAATACTTGAAAAGTTAAGAATCAATTGCATTGATTACGGAAGTAGTTGATCTCGTAGCCTTTCCTCAACCCTAAACCAAAACTAAGTAGGGCATCTAGTTGATGGTTTAATTTTTGGATTTTTAACTTGTGTCACCCGTAAGTTTATATATTTTATACCGAAATGCCTACGTGACACCGTAATTCAATCTAACTTACACAAAATAAAATATTACAAAAAGTTGGAGACGACGAAATGTCAACAACTAGCAAAGTTTTTTTAATAAAGATGCCAAGTATTTGGTCATCAAAGATTAATTAAATTATTGGGAGAGATGGCGACTCGTTGAGGAGGGCATACGCATTCAGGAATCTTTAGAAAAACGATAGGGACTCGTAATTTTAATGAACTCAGCCTACGACTAGATAAATTAGTAGAAAGAACCGAAGTTAATAATAATTTTAGGTGGGATTTGATTTGTGAAATAAAATTATGCGATTGCCTTTGAATATTCACGTACAACCAATTCGTCTAGCCTTTTAGGGTTTATTTTCTATTTGTTGGGAAGGCGGTATACGAAATCATGTGTCAGTTATTCAAAGTAGCGTGCTTTTTTCTCTGCATTCGAGTTTGAATGTTACTCTTTGTAGCGTAGATGTATTTAAAGTAAAATATGTTTCCCCAAACCAGGGATTAGTTTATATGGTTAATGATGTGGGCTAAAGCATGATTATCAATATAATGCTTTAATTTAGTCACAACCACAATTCAAAATAGATGCGGTCCTAAACATTCACATCCATCAACCATTACACGCATACTGCTTGGAATCAAAACACTATTTGTTCATCTTGCAAGTTCTGCATTGTTTTAGCTCATTTGTCTACAATTGTCGATCAAGAAATTTGAACTCAAAATCTCGTTTAACAACATGCCGTCAGATAAAATTAATATTAGTTACGCTATCGTTCTTTAAAAATGATAGTTGTGTTGGATTGGTTTGATCCCTTTAGTGCAATCCCCCTTCCAAGTTCCAAACGTTAGTTGATGCACAAAAGGTCTTATTGCGTACGAGACGCCGCATGGCAGCAATTTGGTTGCTCCCTTGAGCCAAAGCTTTGAAGCAAAACGCTTCATATGTTTGCATTACATGGTTGGAATTTTGCTAAATTGGTATGTCGGCAGCATCTCATCTCCAACCAAACACATTATTTCTTCACGAATATCAAATTGGACGGACTCGATTAGCATGATGATAATAATTGGTTTGCATTATTGAAATATGCTGAAAGCATTTGTGTCCTCAAACAAATTACCCCAAAGAAAACTACGACTAAAATCGACTCATTTCGCAGACTTCGAAGCCAACATTAAAGAAAAATATGCCCCCCAGTAGAAGTTAAGGGCTCGTTTGAAAGTGCTTTTAAAATAATTAAAAACGCTTTTGGTGAAAGTGTTTCTGAGTTCCAAATCACTTACATTTTTACCAAGAATTAGTTCCAAAAACACTATCATCCAAAGCGTCTTCAGTCATTTTAAAAACACTTCAAAGAGCCCTAATTGTATTGGATACGATCTTTGGACAGATGATTCTAAAATAGTAGGAAACTAATCTGGCCTTTCATAAAATCAGTAAACAAAGCATAAAATTCACAACCGAATAATACAGGCCGATGAATGCCTACTTTCTGAGTTATACCTGATTACATACCGAGCGAGCATATGGATAGATTCTGAGCCACGACTGCTCTGCTCACTGGTATCATGAATTAGCCCAAATCTGAACCAGACGAGGAGGGCACTGGGAAGGCCGCTATAAATTGGCACTCTGTACAAAAGTACGGTAAAAAAGGATTATCCCCGCTACAAAAAGTATTTCATCCGATCATCTCTTCTCATGGCATTGTACACAGCTTGGACCTGGAAACCACAGTAATATTCCATGTCATTGAATTATAAATTTTACCATTTTACTACATGAAAATTTGTTTACATCATGGATATAGAGAAATAACATTAGCAAATTCGTGGCGGTTGTGCAGGGGAGAGGGGGGAAAACCTGTTCGCTAGAAATTACTTGAACAGGTCCAATGTTTACAGATACATATTTTCCCCTTGATGATACCTTCTGCCTCACACGACCCTGCCATAAAACACAACACTGCATAAAATTGTCCATCAAACTTTTGCATTCATTATTTTGAGAGTGGATTGAACTCGTGCACTTGATTGATTAGACATCAGTAAACATGTCAACAATCACATTTTCGAAAGTGATTCTTAATTCAAAACGGGCAACAAAAAGGATTGATGCGCAAGGATAGTTGATACATGTTACACCATCCTACCACTCGCCACATGATCACTTTGGATGAAATGAATTTTATCGTATGGTAGGTTTAAATTAAAACCAATACCAACTCATGATTACTGCATGAATTGTGACCAAGCCGAGAAGACAAAGACTCCCAGTACTTTTAGTATAATGTTCCTTTCATTGACAATTATCTTATCGGTAAAAAATACCCAATGATGGAACTCACAAAAAAGATAATAATTTGGCATCCACTGATCTTAATTTGCCATGTTCATAACTTCATTTTACACTCAACAATCTAACTTCAAAGCGCATTCTGATAGTCCTATGGTCAATTCAACTATTGGTCGGTATCCCTATGATTGGTTCCATGTAACCCTCAATAAGTTCACGTCAAGAGCCTTTTTCAGTTATGAGCACTAAGGGCAGGATGTATACCACATTTTTCTAGCCAACAGGTCCCTCTTTCTCAATAGATGTTGGCAAAGTACCTACTACATTCAATAGAGGAGTTGAATAGTTCCTTTTACGACATAGCAGCCTTGCTGAACTCTTTGCACAGCATTTTCAATTCAAACCTAATAACGCTCAAAATCATTTTTGAGCACATTTCTCACTCCTCTTCAGGAGCTTTGAGCTTGCAATAAGATATTTCTCGGTGGATAACTGCATAAACCATGATTAGTTTTCCATCATGATCACTGGTCAAAGCTGCTCCTTGTTTCTCATAACTGCTTCACAAGCCATATTCCTCAGGCTGTCCATTAGTACATCTTATTGTCTCCGAGCTACAGTGACACTTACTTTGGTTGGAATCATAAAGTTCTGTACAAAATTAAAGCGCACGAGGGACATGGTAATATACATCGCTATAAGGTCTCCCTTTGACCCCAATGAATAATAAAATTACCTTAAGCCTACTGATAGTAATTTCAAGGATTTACACAGAAGTCTAAGAAACAACTCAAACGCACCACATCTTTGCGTATAGTTTGGCACATACTAAACATTGCAACAATATGTCCTCGCATGCTTTACGACAACAAGCACCTCTATGGCTATCATGATTCACTTGTATCAGTCCATAAATTTACACACTTGAGAAGTCAACTCCAAATTAACTGCTAGTTGCCTATTTTATTCATCTCCTATTGAAGTGGTTAAAAGAATTTACTCATGCACCCAAGTTCCTACGTATTCATGAACATTGATACACCCAATGAAATACTATTTACAAAAATTTCACCCAAAAGGGAAACAACTTCCCCCAGAAGTGTATGTCCACTTAATGGCTTGCTTTCAGCAAGGTACTGGTACGCATAATGCTTGCAAATACATGCATTCGACAACCAATTCATAAATATATCTATCAACGAATTGAAATGACAGCCATCCACAACAAGGGATACGTACACATATATATATATCGTAAGTATGCATACCTCTGGAACAGGTTGCTGAATTACGGACTCCACAGCAACAACCATAGCTTGCACAAAATCATCCCCTCCAGTTCCAATTGCTGTGAACCCTCTAACAGTCGGGTACGAATTTACCTTAAAACACACGCGCGCGCGCACAAAACCATACCATTTATATACACAAGCTCATAAAAAATCTTAAAAACTTAATCAATGAGCTTTTAAGTCAAAATTAAGACAATGGCTTTCCCAATACCTTTTGATCCAAGTCGACCCATTCATTCGTAGAATCATCCGCCACCGTGCCTCCGATAACCACATTCGTCGTCTGCCCAACCCTCCCTTCTGTTTTCGACACCTCTGCATCCAATTCCAACACCAACAACGAGTCAAAAACACACATTAATAGAAAAAATTAAGGTAAAATAAAATAAATTTCGGAGGCTATGAGGCGAGCGAAACCTGAAATTGCTTTCAAGATGGCCTCTTGCGGCGGGCCCTGGTCGTCCTCCGACAAAGCCGGCGAGTTTTCGTTGTGGGAGCAGTTGAGGTGAGTCCGTCGCACCAAGTGGATGTCTCGGGTCCTGAAGTGGCGGCTCAACCTGGGGGAGGAGAATCCGCGGGTCCTGAACGAGGCGGAGGCGGAGCTCCGAGCGAGATGAACGGGTCGCCACGCTTCTATTAGCAGAGCGGAGCGGAGCGCAGTCCTGCACGCCATTTCTGGTCCTTTTTCGATTCCGAGAACAGACTATTTTGTGTGTGTGTGTGTGTGTTTTTTTTTATTTTTCTGTCCCAAAAGATAAATAAAGGACATTCTTTGAAATTTAGAAGGACGAAGTTATCCTTTGAAATTGGCGTTGGTGAGGGGATCATGAAGGGTATAAAAGTCATTTGGAGTGATTGCGGTTGGTTTACCGCTTACGAGGGTATAAAAGTATTTTTATTTTATGAACTCAACTATTTATGGGAATTTGAATTGACGGATTTGAGAACGCGGACGTGGGCGTAGTAAAGTTGGCGTTCATTTTAATTCGTTGTTCTGTATTTTTAGATTAAATTAATTTAAATATCACTTGAACAAAAAATAAATAGTTTTATGGATAGAATTCGTAAATTAGTTAATGCTGCAATGTGAAGTGTTCATGTACGAGTCATCAATGTTGTAGCATATACATCCTTCCTTTTGGAAACCTTGCAGGATTTTATTTCATTCCTGGAGCACTGCGTGTAGAAGAAAAATGCCAATGGACAGAGGAGGGTTTAACCAGCTTCCCGCAGCCTCTAATAGAACCAATGACAATGCATTCCGATTCTTTCTTTTCTATTGATTCTTTTCCGATTGAGATGTATGGATATTACGTGGCCAATTAATGATTTATTATCTGTGGCGAACGAGGGAAAAGTTTTGGCTGCAGAAGGGAGTTCAAATTCTGAATGTAATCCTACTGACAGCAAAGGGGGTGCCAACTGCCACGGGTGGAAGTTCTTTGAAGAACATCAAGTGTCGTCAAAAGGAAACTCAGGAAAATCAGTTTTGGCTTCAATTTTATTTTGGCCCAAAAGACTGGCAAAACCTGCAATGCCTCTGGGTGAAGAGTTCCAGCCTGAAGGTGCAATAGTCAATTACTTTGGCCACCTTGATGACATGGAATTTACATTTGTTGTGTCTTCTGGTTTTTTGTCTAGGTGATATGCTTGGGGACATCTTGATGACATAGAAGCTGATTGGAGTAAGCCTACCGTAAGCATGAGGTAGCCATTTCATTTTTGTTTTTCGATCCTGGTTGTTCATCAACAAATGTCTCACTTTCCTCGGTTCAGGCTGCAAAGCAATTTTCCTTTTCGGCGGAAAGCTTAGGGAGGTTCCTCCAACAGCAATGTTCCTTCGAAGCGGTGATGTTCTACTTATGGCCAGGAATCGAGGGAATGCTTTCATGGTAAATGCGTGCCTCGGCTATTCACTGATGGAGAAAATGCTGAAATTGTGCCTCTTGAGAAGCATTTCTCTGACGATACGGTTAAATTCCTTCTCATTGAATTTTCGGTTTCGGAAAGAATTTTTGGCGATATAGAATTGTAGGAGGTGGTGCTACACAAGGACGTGGGAGAGTTACAACAACGTGGGCTTGCACCCGTGAATGTGTGGCTCATTACAAGTTAAGAAGAAACAAGAGAAAATAAGTATGAATGCAGGCATCATTGATTATCCAAAATAAAAAGGAAATGGAGCAATGCAAGTGGCATCGGTTATTTGATTGTGAAATTTAATCTAACGTGTGTGATAATATTATTGGGAGTCGTTTGTTATTTTTTGTAATAAGGGTCAGTTTGGGATTGTTGTGCTTTTAAAAAAAACTATTTCTGCTGTGTTTTAAGAACGATCAGATGTAAAATAAAGTTGATGAGCATTTGGCTAATTGAATTTTAAAAGTATTGTGTGTATAAAAAACAGCGTAAAAGCGTATGGTAAAATTTAATGTAAAAGTGATATAAATGTATATAATAACAAATGTTCATAATAGTAGGAGTGTGGGTGACGACAACAGTGGTGGTGGTTGCGGCAATGATGGTGGTAGTGGCAGTTGTGGTTGTGGTGGCAGTGATAACAGTTGTGGTAATGATGCATGGTGGTGGTGGTGGCGATGGCGACATTGATGGTGGTAACAATGGTGGCAGTGATGGTAGTGGTGGTGGTAGCGATGGTGGCAGTGGAGGTAATGATGGTGGTAACAATGGTAGTGTTTACCTGTTTCTCTAAAAAATAAAATGCGTGCGGAAAGCTAAATAATGTCACTTAAAAAAAATTAATCAAGGTATACAACAATTGAAAATATTTATTAAAGACCTAACTCTGTTTTTATTAAAGCAGCTTTTAAAAGTAATCTATAAACTGCTTTTAAATGCTATTGTCTGGAGCTCGTTGCTTTTAAAATAAGCAGGATATACACTTTTTTACTGCTTAACTTTAAAATGAAGCAGTTTTTAGTGAAAAAAACAATATTAAACTGGGCCTAATTCATAGTACATATGCTCCTGCCGTGCAAATTTGTAGTTTTTCCACAACTCGATTTTGTAGGTTGTTCTGGGGCCTAAGAAAATATTTGTACCATCTTTGGAAAAAAATTGAAGCTAATGGATGCTAATTGTTTTTTTAAGCTCAATATTCTCCGTTTCAAATGCAAATTAAAATTCAAACTAACTTTAGCCCCCCCAAAAAAATAAAATTAAAATCATGAAACTGGAAAGAAAAAGAAAAAGAAATGTTGACAGTGGGATTTGAACCCACGCCCTTTCGGACCAGAACCTTAATCTGGCGCCTTAGACCAACTCGGCCATATCAACTGCTTGTTACACCATGCT
Source organism: Pyrus communis (assembly GCF_963583255.1). NCBI lineage: Eukaryota > Viridiplantae > Streptophyta > Magnoliopsida > Rosales > Rosaceae > Pyrus > Pyrus communis. Next base: position 7,095,339 of record NC_084806.1, on the reverse strand, counting down.
ATTTTCACTTAAATAAGGTAATAGAATACACCGCGCCAATCACAAAATAAGTTGTTCCACTTCAGGAAACATTGATTGGAGCAAAATATTCATAAAGATTTACACTTAAATTTGATATCACCAAGCCTGATAGTGTGAACTTGTAACTAAACAAAGCAATAATGTGATTGATGTATGATGAGAGTAAAAGTGTTTTAATTTTGGTCACCATCTTCTTATACGTGTGGGGTCATTTACCACGCCTTAAACTACTTGAGTTAGTAGAGCAACGATCCACATCAAGATAATTATTTACATTTTGTGAGACTTGACATGTCATGACATACATTTTACAAGGCTTGACATGCCCTGAACATATCATGACATCCATTTGCCTTTCAGGCACTAGTCCCACAGATGGACAATAATTTGCCTAGCGTGATGCTTGACCTCACCCCTCATCCTACGTTGCATTCTTTTTTTTTCTTCCTGAATTAGGAGTGAAATATTTTATTTTATTTTCCAAGTTGTGAGCATGTCTAAGTTTTGCAAAATTTTCTCCATATCTCCATTTTTGGTATCGTATCGCAATTGAGATTTTTTGTAGATGCTTATGTTGATATGTTCTTATCTTTGTTTCTTGATAAGACCGTCAAAATTAGTATTTAACAGCTTGGTTGTGAAAACTTTTTTGAGAAAAGTCAAAATCAGTATTTTATATAATTATATGTCGGGTTAGGAAAGATTTAACGTTCTTGTACTATTGTCAAAGTTGTGAGCGTGCCTACAATTTCGCCGAAATTTCCTCGATATCCCCACTTTTGGTAACGTATCTCAATTGAGATTTTTGTCAATGTTTATGTTGATATGTTCTTATCTTCATTCCTCGATAAGACTGTAAAAGTCATTATTTAACTGCTTGGTTGTGAGAATTTTTTTATTTTTAAATAGTTAAAATCATTATTTTATATAATTAAATGTTGGGCTAAGAAAGATTTAACGTTGTTGTGCTATTGTTCAAGTTGTGAGGTTGTTTGAAATTTACTCGATATCCCCATTTTTGGTAACGTATCCCATTTGAGATTTTTTTGTCGATGTTTGTTGATATGTTCTTATCTTCATTCCTCGATAAGACCATCAAAATCAGTATTTAACAGCATGATTGTGAGAATTTTTCAAAGAAACAATCTAGTTTTGGAGATGAAAATTAGAGACAAAGTTCTGCCCAAGATAGCTCTTTGTGCTTGAAGTTCCTCAACCAACATAGTTCGTATAACAAAGTAATTACTCATATCTCGATTTGAATTTTTTCATATACTAATATTCATTTTAGATTTGATCAAAATCGCTATTCTAGATATTCATTTATGACTTCCAAGTATAAAGTTCAAGGATCAAGATTGTTCAAGCTGAAATTTCATTGTTTGAAAGTGAATTCTAATCACTTTCTAGATCCACATACACGTTTGAAGCAAAGTTATGAACATGGTTTAAAAGTTTGAGAATATCATCAAGACTTTTTTGATATTTTCATTTTTCTTCAGGAGTATCGTTATTAAATTCAATATTTTAATGATGTTTTATTTAGATACTTAAAATTTTCTTATGGTTTTTTTACAATTTAACTTCATAATTTTTTTTTTAATTTTCTTTCTTTATCTTCATTTTCGATATTTTTCTTACATCGGCATTTAATAGATTTATGATAAATTTTCATTTCTTTTATTTTTGTTCCGGATCGAACAGAAAAATGGCTTGGAAATGTTGAGGTGTGAGCGGCATACGATGGCGATGATGGGAATCTCTAGGTATTATGTTATATAGTTCGTAAGGTGATTTTTGGGGGCCCTTTCCCAATGTGGATTGGTTGGCTAAACTCTAAAGCAAATAGTGAAATATATTTCAGAAAGATCCAGTTCACTACTTACTTTTAGAGTTTAGTCAACTAATTCATAAAATGTGATAAAAAATAACGCAAAGACGTGAATTTTCAAGTAAGAAACTATGAAGCGGGAAAATTACTCAACAATACAATGTCGTCATATTTAGGTTTTTCTATATGTGACATTGTATTATTGGATCTGAATGTCACAATAATGGTTAAAATGATCTATATAAGTGCTCTCATCCACGGGAAGGATAAGTCTGATAATTATATTAGGACTTGTCTCCCTACTGGAATGAATTGACAACTGAAGACATTATACACAATTGTGATATGGTTGAAGCAATTGAAGACTTTAGTGGAGACCAAGGTGTACTTGTAACTCCATCCGTGAATGTGGCTGGCTTTGCGACAATACCAGAACAATACTTGCCTCTTCAAAGAAGGCGTAGGAGTTCTTACTCAAAATTATTCGTTATCAATTTATGGAATTCCGTTTTTATAATTAGAATCATTCATATTATAAATTACTCTATAAAGATCTCATTTGTAAAAAATGAATTAAAACTAAAGTTGTTTAGTTATCGAACTATATAAAAACAAATGAACGGAATTAGTAAAAACATTACGAACCGTCTATGTATTTGCTAGAATAAATTAACTAAACGACCTTAATTTTAATTCATTTTTTACAGAGATGATATTTACAATGTGATTTATAATATGAACGGTTATGATCATAAACACAAAGCTCTGTGAGTTGAACATGAAGAGTTTTGAGTAAGAGTCCCTACTCATATTTGAGTAGCCGTTCTATTTCATTGGCATATGGATCCAGAGAGACGAGAGATATTTTATCAGTAATTAATTTAACGAGTCTAACAATTTTTGGAATAGGAAATTATCAGAATATTCACAACAATCACACCCATTATCTACTTTCAGATATTTTTTACAAACACCCATAAAAATTTCAAAACTAATTAACATCACACGTAAGTTTGACAATTTTTTAACCGACCTACTAACACAACGCGAAAGGACACTAAAATAACCTGTTAAAAGTCTGTTAGTCTGAGACGAAACACACAACCCATTAATCAATTGAGTCGCCTACTAAAAATCTGTTGAAATAATAAATTTAACATGACACATCTTGTTAAGATACTATAAACTCTTCACAAACATGACAAACACAAAATGTTTTTCAGGCCTATCACACCTGAAAATTTTCCAGCGGTGTACAAGAAAAAGAAAAAGAAAAGAAAATCAAGTGGTACAATCCTACCAGTAGCGTGGAAGGAAGAAAAATCAATAAAATACAAAACACGTCCGCAAAATTCCAAATATTCGACGTGCTTAAAAATCCCACCCAGCGGCGTCTACGTGTTCATTCACTTCACCACTTTAATTTTTCAATTTTTTTGCAATAAAACCCCAAAAATTAAATAATAAAAATCCTCGTTCTACACCTTTCGCTTATTTTCCTCCCTCTCTCTGCTCTCTCCTGGTTATCTGCCACATCAGCAACAATGGGAGGTCCGATCGTGCTGACTCAGCTGGCCACCGGTCTCGGCGTCCTGGCGGGCGCGGTCTTGGTCAAAACGATCATGGACCGGAACACCATGGCCGGCCCGTTCCCGCGGTGTCCCAGGTGTAACGGAACGGGTCGGGTCTCGTGCTTCTGCTCCCGCTGGTCCGACGGCGATGTCGGGTGTCGGAGTTGTGCCGGGTCGGGTCGTACGTTATGTAGCAGCTGCGGTGGGTCGGGTACGGGTCGGCCACTTCCGGTTCAGATCTCCGTACAGCGTCCCAACCCTCCGTCTTAGCTGGGTCAGTTCTGGTTCTTATTAGAAAGTCATAGAATTTCTCTCTTTCCTCACAATTTTTTTTCCAAAAAAAAAAAAAAAAAATTGTAGAAACTACAAAAAACTAGATCTTGTATTATAGTAAGTTAATGATATTTTGAGAGAAGGAGAGAAGGTGAGAGTTCATCATTCGGCTGTAATGAGGTGACTTTCCTTCAAATTAATATATTTTTATAACTAAATTTGTCTGCTTAATTGATAAATTTGTTACCTTTAAGTGTAATTTGTTTGTAAATTGTATTGGGTTCCACTGAATTTCACAATTTAGTTTACTCAAGTTTAATTAGAATTTTAGTATTTGCTGCTTAATTTATTGCTTGTGGCCACAAAGTTTGTGTTTATTCATTTTTTTGGGTTTGTTTTCGTATCTGCAACTTGGGCTTTTGTGCAAACTACAAAGCAAGAACCAGTGTTTGGCAATTTAACGAGTGAACAGAAATCTTACCGTCCAATCCTTGTGTTTAGTTAACTAACTAATCTGGTGTTGATTTCAGGACTTTGGTCCAAACAACTTCTCTTTGAGAAATGATTTCCGTACATGTCTCTTTTTCAGTACTCTGGTGTTTATTTTTATCCTTAATTCTTCAGAAATGTGTGGTAACGGAAAGAATGGGCGGAAATCACTTTTTTTTTTTTTTTTTTTTTTTTTTTTATCTCCAAACCAACTAACATGAATTTGGCTTCCATGAGCCTTAGCTTCATAAAAGCTGAATGCTTCCAAAACAAATAATTGTCCTTTTGTTTTCAACTTGAGGGGAATGGAAATGAATTATCTTCGGATCATTTCTTCCTAATTCATCAAGTATGGAGATCCGAATTATTGAAATTTAATATAATAGCTAAAGTTATTATAACTTTTAAAATGGACTTTTCTTTGTTGCTGTTGGATTAAATTTTAACTGGTCTGAGAGAAATGATTGATAAATTAGATTTTGAATATAATATGCATGATTTGATGGTTAAATCTGGGAGTGCCTCCGCTCCATCCGGAGCTCACCTTCCTGATTAAATTATGTTGAGGCTGAGAGCCTTGTGGATGTTAGTTGGCAACTTGGCATCCAAGTTGATGATTAAGTACCTTGTACAACTTTCAGATGAAAGGGCAGGAGATTCTGGTTACATATAAACGAAGGATGATCATTTTCGGATTCTTTTTAAGGAAAATTAATGAAAATAATTTGAAATTTTTTAGTTTTAATAAAAAACTATGTTATAAGTTTTGTTTAATGATTAATACAAGGCCCATATTAAAGTAGTTTAACTAAAAATGGCTAAACTATAATAAATTATGATTTGTTGATTTTACCCTTAACTTTTTTAGATTGAGTTCTAGATTTTTGTCGTTAATGGAGTTCATCGTTGTTTGAAAGACCTTCTTTTTCTTTGAAACAAAATTATAGATCCTCATGCTATTTAATTTATATTTTGTATTATTTCGTTGAAATGTGATCGTCGTTATTATTCATAGTGTATTCGAGGTACTGTTTTTCAATTTTTTTTTTGTCAGTGAAGTTCATCGCTTGTTTCTCCATAAAATAAATTTGAGATCTGCATGTTATTCAATAATAACGACGGGTCACTGTTTCTGAATTTTAAGTAACACTGTTTCTGGAATCTAAGTTGCTGTTTTTGGATTTAAGTCACTGTTTCAGAATCCAAATGAAATAGACATATTGTTTCTTAAATGTAAGTTAGAAAAGAAATAGTGAAATTCATTGTATTTGGATTCAAAGCAAAATAAGCACTATGTTTCTTAAATATAATCAACTGATGCATGAAAGAAAAGAAACAGTCAAAGGTTAAAACATAGATTGTTTCTGAAATTTAAGTTACTGTTTCTGGATTTTGGTTCTTTTCTTTCCAAATACAGTGTTTGTTTGTGCACAGATAAAACAAACACTAAATCTGATTTTTTTTTTCTTCGGAATCAGTGTTATGTTTTGGGTTCTCTAGAAATAATTTTATGTTTCGGTTCTTTCTTTTTTTCCAGACACTTTTTCGTCGATTTCTGCCATTAAACTTCTTTGAACTTGTTTAGGCGGCTTTGTTCCGATGAATGCTTCATTTTTCAACTTTGATTTGAGTGTTTTTGAAATGGGGGAATTTGATTTGATATGAAGACAGAGAGTTATTACGCGTGGTTTTGTTCTGGGTTGAGGTTAGTGAAGAGCCATGACAATATTAAATCATTTAAGGATACTTACGAAAGCGTAGATTTGTAGCGGCTTGGGCTTGTAAGTTTGACCCGTTGATAATAGTTTTGGATGATTTTTTATTAAACTTTGAGCCATTTTGGTTAAATAACATTTTGGGATGATTTTTGGTTAAATATTTGTTGGCCTAGATCCTTTTCATTAAAGCTCCCTTCTTTTTATGAGAATCTTGAAAATTCATAAATCATGTCCGTTCATCGTACTTCGTATAGTGTGTGGTCAGTTTTTGTCAGATACTATTTGTATTCAATTTTAAATAAAAAATTTAAAATAATTTCTGATCACACGATATATGATAAACATACATGATTTATGGATCCCCAAAATCCTCACAAAGAGGATCCTCATTCCATATGCACAAATAAAGCTTGTTAAAAATGATATTAAATCGTGATTAATATACAGCTTATATCAGTTTATTAGATCCGCACGTTTAATTTTGAGTAAAATCTTGTAACCGGTTTTATTGTATATAATTCCCAAGCTATTAGATAAGAACATCGGTTCACATGATTGAAACTTCGAAATCGCTTAATTTTAATAAATAAGACTGCAATCTGACTGTATGTTTGAGGCTTTGAGCATCTTCTCCCTGTCTACACAAACCAGGATTTGGATTTTTTAGAAGTTCATGTTGTTTAACCTTTTCGTAATGAATATTGTGGTCCAAATAGATCCCAAGTTGAGTTCTTTCCACGAAAAAAAGAAATCGTTTTGAAGTGGATTTGTAACTCGAGTGATTTAGAACACTTGTTAATACATTTGTAGTTCTAGGTTCGATAGTTCCCTCCTATATCGCAAAACAGTAGTCTACATATTTATAAGTTCCGATTTTGTAGGTCACCAGCTGATTTCATACATATTGGAACGAAGGTTCCAAATATATTTTTGTACACAAGGCAAGCAAATCAAATTACAAGTTTTAAGTCCTACCAACGTTGCCCCTTCTCCTCACGCACTTGAGTCCCAATTATAATTCTCCTTCCTTCCTCACTTGGGGGAAAAAGACTGTCAAAAACCAACCAAAACAAATACATGTTAACCCTAATTAAGAAAACCCTGAACATGTTCTCAAATTAGTTTAAATCAATTTAAACTGTACTAATTGCACTTACAGCAAAAATGGTGGCATGGCCGGGATCAGCGAGGTGAGCGAAGAGGTTGTCAATGGGGCCAGTCCCAGTGTAAATGTGCTGGAACCAAGCTCCCATCACAGCCAACATAGCTAGCCTTCCGTTCTTGATCTCCTTTGTCCTCAACTCCTTGATCTTCTCAGGCGAGCCGCTTCCCCATCCAAGTGGGTCAAACCAGAGCCCTCCCGGGTACCCAACATCTGTCCCGGTGAGCTTGTTGTTGGGGAAGATTGGGTCTGTGTTAACAGACCCGGGCTTGAGGATGTCCGCCCATCTCCTTCCCTCGGCCCACCCGATCAAAACAAGTTCAACGACGAAGAGAGTGGTGGTGTCTGTGAAGTACTCTTGCTCTCCGGCTGTGTACCATGATGGGGTGTTTAGAATGCCAATTTTGGTCAAGAATTCGGGGATGAAGATTCCGGCTGCGCCGAGCATTGCCCATCTGCAGTGTACAAGCTCCGCTTGCTGGTTCCATTTCAGGCTGTCTGGGTCAGATGCTGTACTTACAATTTAATAAACATTATTAGTTACAGATTTCATCAGCATTTAGAGATCATGTGAGAATTAGGGTTAGGGTTTAGTAACACTGGTGTTCAACTTACAAAGACCAAGCGGATCAAAGCCAAAGTCTCCTGGGAGGCTGCATTATTGTGGCATAATAAACACGTAATCAGAAACTAGCAAGGAAGATGTAGACTATATAAAGAAACATATAGAATATAGAGTATTATTTTTAGAGTTCACATGTTAGTAACAAAAAAGACTAAATGTTGCTAGACAGTCCGATAAGAGAACATTTATATGTAGGTATACGAAACATTTTGGACCGACCTTCCATCGAGCCATGGTGGAGGGGTGCTTCCCGGAAACCACAGAGGTCTATCAGGGTCAGCAGCAGCAGCACGTACTGTAAAAGATGACGATGATCCGGTGGATGCTGTGAAGCTTCTCACTCTCAGCTTCCTTCCACCAAAGAAAGAAGCCTTGGTCGCTGCCAAAGTAGCCCCACCCTTCTGGGAGCTGCAGTATAATCCATATCCTTGTTGTATCAATTAAGCAAACGTGACTAAAAACAAAGCTCCAAATTTCCACTAAACCATGCAAGAGCAAGTAATTAACCACAACATTAAGTTAATTAATTACTAATTACCGTGAAGATACGGCGACGGTTGCAATGGCGGAAGAGGAAGCCCAAGCGGAGGCCATTTTGTGAGACTTCAACCAAACCTTGCTGCTTGTTTGATCTGTGAAATTGGATGGGGGGTTTGGAGTGTTTGGGGAGAGAGAGTTAATGTAAAGAATTGAAGGGCTTATCTTGTAGGATAGGAGAGTGGTGTCCGATTGGCTTTTGGATTGCCATGTGGCGTGCAGAATCTGAAAGTGGGCCCCTTCATTCCCTCCACCTCCAGTTGTTGAGCTTACCTGGAAAAATCACAAACTGGTGGTTTACATTACAAGTCAGAGTCACCAATATATCTGAGAACTGATTGCAACCAATGAGGGCATCGTATAAGGAGGCCAAGTAGATATCTGATATTCTCACATAAGGTAATGTTTATTACCCAATTCAATGTGTATGAAGCACGTATAACACAACATCAACACAAGCTTGAATCCATTGATTATCCAAAGTTCTCGAACAAACATAACAATGACGTCTTATTTGTAACGTTAAAGCCTCATTTGGTAGCCGTATTAGACCATATTTCACCAGACTAGATTGTACTCAAATACATTGACTTGTATTGTAATGTGTTGGAGAAGTTATCATCGGTTTTCTTCTTGGCAAATTCTTGATGTAGTGCATTGAGATTTGAAGCACATCCCTCTTACAAGCCGGTTTTTGGGAGTGAGTTCTATCCATAGACTAATGGGAGGGTGTCCAAAAGCTCAGTGCACTACATCACGTGCCGAGTTTTTATAGCTCTCCACCACAATTACATTTCGGAGTTTAGAATTTGTAATGATTTCTATGAGTCTAATGTTAGGGTTTGTAATAGTCTTTGCTTCCGGTGTTAGCCAAGCAGTGAGGGAAGGTTAGGGTAATGATTCAGAATCAGGATAGGTCGAAGTCAGATTGCCATAACCAAATCGGGTCATTTAAGGAGGCCCAGCTTGAATTGGGCTTAACTGTATGGACTCATTTAAGAGAGAAACTTATTAGCTTGAGACATTCTATCACATGAAGCCCAATTGAATTTTATTGGGTCAGGAGGAACTTATTCACAGTTCAAGTGGGCTTCCTGGGCTATTTAAAGAAAAAAGCCCAATCATAACTTTGGAAGAATACTAGAAGAGGAGCTACTTCTACAAATTTGATAGCCTTGTTATCATGACGCAGCTGTAAAAATCATAAGGGAAAGAGTGTTGGTTACTCAAAGTAATCAGCAGAAAGCAGCAGCTGTGGGAAATCATTTGGGAAACAAAAGAGGAAAAACTAAATACAACTCCAGCTAGATCAAACCCAAACATTCAATAATTTCTGCATACAAGTCAATATGATGTGGATTAAAGCACAAAAGTTTTGACTTTTGACCCATATGTGAAAGGAAGGAGTAGCTCTGGAAAATGGCTTCGCAATGATGAAAACTTTTCAATGATGCAAAGGATCAAAAGTTAAGGTGAGGATTTTCTCTTCACTCATTGCATCTTGGTTTAAACCCCTCTTTTCTCTATCTTGAACGAACAAGATACGCCAACCTCCGGATGCTTTACTCCAAACTCCGCAAGGTTCCGAGACAGAGCTTAACCTAAGTCACAAACCAGTAAACCAATCAGTCATTTCATCCTAGACTTCGCTACCTAAATTATTGGCAAATGCGGTAGTATGACTGAAGACCCGTAGCTCATAAAAAACAGAATTATGATGGGGCGCTCGCGTTTTCTGACTTCCCTAAAAAAAACTTAAGTTGGTAAAGACCCACCTGGCAAATCATTCACTCTACCTCCTCTTATTAATTAACACCATAAAATGTCCCTACTAGAGCGCCCAATCCCTCAGATGCAGGCAAGAGGGAGGAATGCTTTCTTTCCGAAGGTTATTTACTAGAAGAGAAACCATCCTCATTTTCTTAATTTTATTCAGAGGAATAATATTTCTTGTAATTAACAAAAACGGTAAAAGTTAAAATAACCATGTATATATTAGGATTACTGAGGCATAATTATCCCAAATTTACCCCATAAGATAAAGCAACCAACCAAGAAATCTAGGTTGGTAGAAAATGGTCCTTTTAAGGAAGCAAATGGTGGTTGGAAGATTTGAAAAACGTAATTAGTGATTGTTTTGAGGTCTACCAACAACATCAAACCATGTTTGATACATATAAAGGCATCGCAATAATCTTTATCTTCTTCTCCTTTACTTCATATCATTTCCTTTGGATTCCTTATCTATCATTTTGCCATGCAACCATGTGCTCGCTATTAGTACTGCAATTATGTCTGCCAAGGAAATTACAGCACAAAAACGGTGTCCTAATCATGTCTCACTGAGCAGTCATTGAGCATTACAGCATTACAAAATTACAACTCTCTCCCATGGGAGAAATCTTTATAAGTATTAGAACAAAATCATGTAGTGTATTATTTTACGTGTTGGGTATTAAGGGTGAACGATGAGGTTGATATGCTTTAAGGTAATACCATAATATAAATAAAGAACAAATCTGCATGTTCTAATTTGAGTGAATTAGTAACGTCACTGGTCCGATTATGTGTTCTATGTTAAAATTTCAAAGTCGGACCAACAACTTACTAGTACTACTAATAAGACTGATATTGTCTCAACTTAACCATTCAATACAAATTGTAGCACAAACCGACATGTGTTAATTTTATCACAAAATGTCCTAATACAATTAGAAATGTAACTATTCAATACAAATTGTGGGGTTGACTACAATATTTATATGTATTCAATACAATCACCATCTCAACAGTTAAGAGGTAGTTGCATTAAATACATATATTCACATGAATATAACTGACCCTCATATTATAATTTTGTATTAAATACATGTAAGTATTGTAACCAATCTCATCAAGTGTAATTTGTTTTGTCAAATTTGTGTGATTGCTTTCCTCAAACTTTCCGGTTACACCGAAAAAATAATTGTCTCCGTGACAGACAAGTAGGGCCGATTCCTAAAGTTTGATTAGCATACAATTCTATTTCTAATCTCTCCTTTTCATTGTTTCTTAATTGCGGAGTCAACAAGCGACGACGCAGTCCTATGAATCATTGCGTGACATGCGAGATAGAACGTAAAGAAGAACAAGTCCCAGCGAGTTTATTGTTCTGAAAGTACTAAATCATGCACATCTTGAAAAGCTAATTATATTATTATGTCAGTTTTTCTTCTTTTTTATGATGGTGCTTCTGTATTTATGTCCACACCAGTCATGATATGGTCACATGATATCGGTGGTGAATTTAGGTTCAAGATTGTGATTTAGTGGTGGGGGCAAATCTGATGCCAACAACGCAGAGAGTTTATAGTTGGAGTGCACATCGCAGATTTGCAAAGGAATTGGGATTTATAGATTTGAAAGCGGTAAATAACATCATTCTCATGGCAGTAATCACTGCCAGTGCTATTCACACCTATGTTGTCTTCTTACACATATTTTTTAATTTTTGCCTATTTGATCTAATGAACTTAGAAAGATCAATGACCACAAATTTACAAAAATATGTGAGAGGTAAAAATTAGTGCGTAAATATTATTATCCTTGTTTTTTGCCAGATCAACACTACTCTAGGGTTTCACCAGAAAATGGGACTACTTTAGGGTTAATTTCTGATAATTTTTCGGGAAAAAAATTCTCTATCATTATCGGTATAGACACATAATTAAATACAACACCGCTCCCCCTCTCTCTCTCTTTCCCTTTCGACTCATGATTCTCCAGCCATGCTCTTCGTGGATGGCTTGGTTTCCTAGCGTGCTTCACCATTTTTTCGGTGTTCTTCGTCAAATTTTTGGTGTTTATTACCGTGTTTTATCTTCGGTAAACCCAATTCTTGTCTTGTAATTGCCTTTCTTCAACCCCTAACACCCTCCATCTTCCATCTACTTCATAAGATCCCCCTTCTCACACCGCACTCCCACATCCTTCGCTCAAAGCTACAAGTGGCAAATCTCTTTTGGCCGTCATCATATCTCAATCCTCCCATTACCATCCCTCACATGACCGGCATGCCGGAATATGGGGCCAAGCGTGTTGCGGCTTAGCCCAAAGCAAGGGGGTGTTTAAGATGCCTCTTAACCCCATCTCCTTCTCCATTTTTGCGTTTTTGGTTCTTTTTGTAGGGGTTTGTGACTGTGGTTTGGATCTAGTGGTTCTTTTACGGTGCGTCGTTTGTTGTGGCGAATCTGGTTGGTGACGTTCTGTTGTTGCGGGTTTGAAATTTTTTTGCTGCAATGCCTTCGTTGAAGTCAACGCGGTGTTAATTTTCTTAGGGAAGCTACCCTTATAGTTGTTGGCAAGGTGGAAGTGGCGGGGGCAGCGACACCAGTTGCATTCTGCCTTAGCAAGATAAGGATTAGGGTTCTCCTTTTTGTTTTGCATCTTGCTGTTGAATGGGCTTATTGGTTATCCCCAATTTTTGTTAAGCTATGTATTGTGTATTGGTTAATCTTCGCACATTCAAAGAAATTTATGTTGTTTTAGATTAAAAAAAGACACATAATTGAATACAACTAGTTAGATATAATTTTTTGTTTTTAAGTATAAATCTACCATATCGAAAGCACAGTGTCACACTATTGAGCTTATGCATGATAATCCCATGCAGAGTGCTTCACAAATTTAATGGAAAACAAATCATGATCATTAGTAGCCTTTCTTGTAAACTAACTGCATGATTCTGTCAACTTTAAAACTTGTAAGTAGGTGGGTTGAGCCTGAAATATAAACATGACTAGCTATGTCAACACTTATTTTACTAATATATCTGCCTATATGATCAAGTTTTAGCCAGTCACATTGTAATTAAATAATGAATAGGTGCTTAGCATGCCTTAATGCCGATTAAAAAAAAATTATTACGAAGAAAGTCGTTTATATATATATACACACACACACACATATACACTTGAAATTAATAAAATTATCCCAAAGAAGCTTCAAGAAAGAAAATCTAAAAAGTTAGCTAGAAACCGTCCTATAAAGCCAAGGGACTGAGAAGTGACTGACTTGTCGATTCAAATATTGCTATGGGTCGATTAATCGAAAAGACATATGTACGTACAGGACGAAATGAACTAAACCAGAAGCACTTGTGGTTTTGGGGTCACGTCATAATCTATTAGTAATCCGTTGGTGATGTTAACTTAAGATATGTTTGGGAAAATTATTGGGAAAAATGATATTTTTCTAAGAAGCGTGTAGATAATTAGGCTGAGATGCGTATATCTCATTCTCTTTAAGGAGATTCAAGTCCATTATGGTTTGACAAAAGTCTACAAACCGGTGCAACAATATATCTCTTGACATGTCTCTTCTAGGATATAACAGTCCAACTGAATTGTTGTGCGACTCAAACTTATCTGCACAAAAAAGAAGAGTCCAAAGCTACACCACACAAAGGCTCTTCTTTGTCCGGTAAATAAAAATAGAAAAAAATGGAGGAATGAAGAATAATTATAGTTGAGGAACTTGCTAGTGGGATGATGGATAAAATGCTACTAATTATAGGATTACCATCACCCTTAGCAAATAAGGTAATAAACACAAATTGACAACCATTTTTTTTTTTTGTCAGGAAACTTAAGATAATTAGATGCCGACCAAAACATCAGGGTTTTGTATGCATTATCTGTAGTGATGCAACCATTGCTTCTAGTACACCACCTAATCTCTGCCTCTTTATATCTATTAAGCTGATGAGAATAGACGATCACATTGTGGGGTCTTTGGACGGCCGATCGTGATGTTTTGTATGCATTATCTGTAGTGATGCAACCATTGCTTCTAGTACACCACCTAATCTCTGCCTCTTTATATCTATTAAGCTGATGAGAATAGACGATCACATTGTGGGGTCTTTGGACGGCCGATCGATCGATCGATCGCCGTAGTCAAGAGTCAACCTTATATTATAACAAACTAATCACACTCATTAGATAATAATTGGTGTGAGTACCTTATATTGTAACCAAGTCAATTACAAGAAAAATGAAGCAAACAAACTTGTTAGCTAAAACGGAGCTCTCAACCGTGACGTGCAGCCGGAACTCCGTACAGGTGCATGCATATCTTACAACCCGAAAGGCCACTTTACCAGTGTTATCGTGCTTTTCTTCTTATTTTGATATGGGATTTGTGTGTTTTAGGTGCATGCCTTGTGTTTGATCTTTGAGGTTAACTATTTTTCTAATCATTCTTTAAACTTTGCTTTCGAGTTTGGATTAGAAAGTCTGCCTATTTAATTGATTTATGTAAAATGACGTGGGGTTTTATGCTAACACACAAACAATTTTCAGATAGAGACGTGCACATATATACATATTTATTCCTATCGAGTCACAATTTGGAATGAATGTTGATGTTATATGCTAATTCACTTCTAGAAGCTGTTACATCAGAATAATATTAAATTTTTAATATAATTTAGAGCCAGGGGAGGGAAGGAGTAAGTTGCATGGTTAGATCGGCCGATCAAACCCTAATATGTAATCTAGCTTGCCTAATCCTTCATGATACGGATCAAGTTGTCTTCCTTTCGCTTTTAATACTACTAGTCATTAATAAATCATCAATTTTCTATATAAAAAAATTAAAACAAAAAAAAAACACTTGGAAACTCTACCTAGCTATCTAAATTCAGCAAGAACTCAACAATATTGTTGAGCTCCTCGTTTTGAGTTTATCACGTCGTCCAATGCTCTCCTCATCTAAGCTCTTCCCCAAGTTTATTGAGAAAATTTCATTTAAAACCAAATCACGACATTCCTCTAGACATTTTCAATAGAAAACTTCATTCTATTCCTTAAAAAAATAACGAAAACTAATGAAAATGACTTAAAAACTTTGAGTTTTAACGATAAAGACAAAATAAAATGTAAAGTGAATAGTACTAAGATTGATTTTTTAGTGTAAAAATGTAGTTTTTCGTTAAAATGATTAGTACCAAGAGTTTTTCGTTAAAATTCTTAAAAAAATATTACTTTTAAAATAAAATCTTATGTAAGATTAAAACTTAATTTTAGTCCTTAACTGAATGTCCATGCATGTCAGCATACATTTAATCACCTCATATTACTTTATATTTTGATATTTTATTTCTCTTTTTTCTTCCTAATTTCAATCTATTAATTACATTTAGTCTTTATTTCATTTCCCAGTTAGAAAAGGAAATCCAATTAGAGATAACCTGCCCATGAGCTTCATGGCATAGGTAAAAGGGAACGAGGAGGCAAGCCACCCCATCTTCCGCTTATCTTGCTCATCCGCATTTACGATTTATCATAATATATTTTGTTGTAGACATTTAGGTAAATTAATTTTTTTATAAGATATTCTGATATGCTTTGTGTTCTTCATTTAGGTACATTAATTCATTTAATATACCTTGATATATTTATATCAGACATTCAATATACTTTTTGGTACATACACTCAAGTACATTAATAGTTTATTTTAATATTATTACGATACATATATTTCGGTACAAATGTTAGGTACATCAATTCAATTTAATATATTTCACGATCTTATGTATTTACATATGTTTCGTATGTGTCATTAAGTATTAAAACAAAACTAGAATATGAATTTTGAATTAAAATACACGTCAAAGGACTATAAACCATATGTAATCTAACACTATATTTTAATTTAATTTCAATTTTTCGATGATTAAAGTTCAAAAGCCCCCATTTCTAATTGGGAAATCCCCACAATCGAGTACTTGTGTTGCGGTCCCCAAATTTGTTGTAGTGGGGGAACTTCTTTCTCTCAAACTTTTTACTCGGATATATATATTGTTCTAAGCGCTAGACGGCTGATCACCATCCCGATTAATACCTAGGTGTTTGAAAATTAAGAAAGGATGCCTAGACCTGCTGAGGCGCCCACCTAGACCGCCTAAGCACTTGCCTAGCTCGCCCAGACCAGCCTAGGTTGCGACTCACTTAGACAGAAAATAGATGACTTTCATTTTGTATTTTATTTTTTTAATAAATTGTAAGAGACTTGTTGAATACTTAAATGAACACACACTATGTGCTTGTTCCCCATGTTTTCATTATGTTCCAATACTTCATAATATATATATGTCATTCTATTTTGTAGTTTATAATGAAATTACATATATTTTAAGTATAAACAAATACTTATTTACATGAAATATAATAGATTTACTTAAGCACGCCTAGCGCCTAACATCTTTTAGAATCTTGGAGAGAGATATATATATCCTCAATCCTAAATTGGGAGAAAGGAGAGGTGGGGAGAGAATAAAAAAATAAGGGTTCAATGAGAAAAAAAAATATTGGTAAATAATGACCTACTTTTTGGGTTGAATTTGAACAAAATATCAAAATGTATTAATTCTTTTGGATGTGATGATATGCTAACTAGCTTCTTTCTTTCTTTCTTTTTTTATCTTCAAGTACGTTATTATTACAGATTTCTTGATTTTTTTAGACCAGTGCGGAGATCTTAGTTAGGGAATACATAATACGTATAATGATTGATAACTAGTAGAAAAAAGTAATACAAAAGTAGTTTGGCCTACATTTGCAACAAAATGTGTTTAACTTGATAAAATAAAATAAAAATTAAAAAGAACACATTTTGATATCATCCCAAACCTTACATTCGCAAAAACTGCATTGTTGTCTTAAGAGAAATTTTTTAGTGTATCTGAACGTATTCCCTGTTCACTGAAAAATTCTCTGCTGCCTTACACTCTAATTCAACGAAGGAGTACTTGAGGTGGATGACAGGAGTTGAGGTCAACTTCACTTAATTATTTGGGGCATTTTTAAGGTTTAGGGTCATAAAGGGTGTCCAACGAATAGCCAGCAACAGGCGACGTTACCACTTCATCATCACTGTTCTTCACGTTGTATATTTTGCAAACTTTGAAAGTTGATTCAATTGATGTAATCCATATCCACGCTCCTCATGCTATTGCGCTTTATATCATGGAAAAGAAAAAAATGAGAAAGGTGGGGCTTGTATTTAGAAATTCTTCACGATCATCAGTACTATATATAGGGTCACATCCTAAACGGTTTTGTTTCCTTCTCCTTGTAGTGATTAAAAGATGCCATCCTAGAAATTTTCCATAAACTAACTTCAAGAAGCAAGATTTAGTGTGCTCTGATTGCATATTTGAGTGTTATAAAATATTGAAAAGTAATAAGGTAAGGAAAGAGATTTGTAACAAAACAAGTAAGATATGGTTTCCTAAAATTCTAGTAACTACATGTTATTTGAGCTCATATTATCACGTTGGTTTTACAAGCCATGCATGGAGAGGGGGATATGGAACACATAATTTGAAGTGTGTAGTAATTTTTAAGCCTTACATGTGACATACAAATCAGATGACATGGAGCACGTGTGGCTATTGGACTTCATACACAAGAAAACTGCTCTAATACCATGTTAAGAAAGAAGAATAAAAGCTTTCATTGAATAGGTTGTTGAATTTTACATTGAGACATATAGAGAGTCTATTACTCTCGTACTTAACACCTTAACAACATCTACTCTAACAAAACTGATTGTCACAATCTCAGCAGTCCATCATATCATCCTATAATCCTAGCACTTTTAACCATTTAAATTAACAGATTATTAGATATTATTGGACGGTTTGCGAAATTATTGGCCCTCTTATAGAATTATTGGATAAACTTAGTTTAGTGGGTGTTGTTGGCCAAAGGGACCCCAAAATCTAGGTTTGTCTGCTTGAGTTTGACCAAACAAGAGTGCTCCACAAAGGTAACAAAAGAATATAATAGGTCGCGTTCAGTGCATGGGCAAGGTAGCAACCTTTTACATACTTTAATTAAACTTGTTGATGCTAATAAAGTAACTAATCTTGATTTTTTAAACAATAACTAATTAATATCTAATAGAACAGAGAATGTTACATGGCTTAAAAATGACTCCAACATATATATCATATGTATATTAGGGCATGCAGCACGTGTGGTGGCTCACGACTGAGATATTGCGCAGCAATCGAGGCACGAGGGAGGGAGGGAGAGGGTGGATGGAATCATGGAAGGAAAGGAATTAAGGGACCCCAAACCCAAAGCAGCTGTGAGGAAGAAGAAGCTTAAGAGAGAGAGAGAGAGAGAGAGAGAGAGAGAGAGAGAGAGATGCCAAATGCGTCAAGCAACATCCTTAAGTTTCTTCTCACTCTAATCCCATTTATAGTTCGTTACGCTAAATTCTCACAAATCCCTAAGTTTACTAAAATATATATTTCCCAATATTAATTATCTTAGGAATGAGAGAATGATGGAATTTTACGCCACCATGAGCTGCCATCTTGTTTTTTAAATTAGGAAGAAAAATGTAAGAAAGACTCTTTCGATCTTAATAAGCTTTCTCTTACGTCATAATTTTTATCATGTTTATATTATTGACATGAAAATTGACGTTACCGAAAGATCTATAGAGAGTTCCACTTTTTAAACTATTATCGTAAACTTTAATGCATGCATGGTGTTCTTGTTGCGGTCACTTGCATTCAGCTACTTATAATTTTATAAAAACCCTACGTTTTAATCCCTTTTCTTTTGTTACAAAGGTTATGATGGAAAAGGATAAATTCTGATTTGTGTGGTTTGGTTATTTAAGCAAGTTTCTTAGCTGGAAGCGTGGAAATATACTTAGGCCTCAAGAGAATAAAAACGTGAACAATCAGATATTACAGTGGTTAAGAGGGTGGCATGTCATCTCGGTTTATTATTGGCATAAGTTACAATTTTCCCTTACGTTTTCTTGGCAAAATAACCCTAAATAAGTCATCGTGTACGGTGTAGAAATACCATCTCCCATCAAATATTGCATAAATAGTTTCATTGTTTTTAGATAAATTGAAATAAGCTTAAAGTATTTAAGATTTGTATAAGTTTAATTTTAATTAGGCAAATACATAATTTTGATATATACAAACATGAAACACCTTCTCTACCCTAGGATGAGAAATGGATAGATCACTATATCTGTGTAACACCCACTCCACACATCCTCAATCTTATCTGATCTATAAGCAAACCAAACAGGAAGTAGAGTACCAAATTCTTGAAGTGGAAGAGTGAAAAGCTTTCTATCCAATTAATTCTAATCTCTCCCCACGTGGAGTTATTCAATTGGCTGATTCAAGCATCGAAGATAACTTACAGGTATAGCTTGAGTGAGCCCAGTCGACCCCAGGAGAGACCGTAATTACTATACTTAACCAAAAAGAATAGCCTTAGGATATTAAGGTGTGTGTGGGAACATTATGACTATTGTGCACCCTCTTTTCCTTTTCTTTTGGTTCGGTTTTTTTCCTTCATTTTCCTTTTTCTTTTTTGGTGTTGGAGTTCACTTACCATGCACGTAAAGGCGTAATTGTACTTGTCCCAGAACTAGGAAGCATAAAGCAACCAGTTACTCCTTGCTTGCACGGCGAAGCAGTGAGCCGATGGACTTGCATGATTCTTGAATATTATCCTTTTCTGAAAATTCCAATACAACCCCTCTGAAAATTACAGTACAACCCCTGCTGTTTATCCACGAGAGAACTTTCAATAAGACTGCACGACTATAACATCTCTCACTCGTGGTGAAATCAGTATGAGATCGTGTACAAAATATTTTGTGTTTTTGTGTTAATTATATACTACATAGTTGAACACTCGTACTTAAGTTTTTGCCCTCAACTGCAAACATTAACATCCATCCACGGATATTTATGTCATTTCACAAACCTTCCACATTGAGTTAAATTAACGTAGAATCATGTGGAACCAAAATGCCAGAGAATATCATAATTTTGTAATAAATGTCATCTGAATTACGTGGTCACTCACCCGTATGAACATCCATCCACGGATGTCTATGTCATTTCAAGGACCTAATTTCTCATAAAAGGTTGTCAAAACAGAGACTGAGAGAGAAAGAAAGCTTAGTCATGGTAGTGTGATGGATTGTCACACGGAGTGGCAGAAGGTGGAAGCAACGTAAAAAGAGTTGCACCTCAGGATAGGCGTGAGTGAGGTGGCGTGTGAATCCACATATACATTTTATTAAATTTGGCTTCCAACTTGTGTCACTTGTGGGGAAGAAGAATAAAAAGCAAGACCATTACTCTACTCACTCACATAGTCACATGGTCTAAAGGCCCGGTCAAAGCCTGTCAGTCTTGACTTTTGGGAAAATATGCATTGACGTGTAACAATCAAGTGCAAGTTACATGATTACATCTACGGCTCACATTACACGTGCATGGCAAATCCACTGCAGCTTCCAGCTAGGGCTTCGGTCAACATGCAAATCTACTCGAACCACTGAGGGCGTTTTTGTCTTTTGGAACGTAAGAGAGAGGGTTTTCCACTGTGCGTAATCATATGCTTCGGATTCAAAACTAGGAATGCATGAGAATGCCCGACCAGCCCACGATTGAAGGACTGGACTACGATGCGACTCTTGTACACAATCTTATTCTTCAATCACAGTCATCCGTATAATAAATATTGGTGGGCAATTTTCGAAGACACCCCATGAAAAATCTATTAATGTTCAACCACAACTTCACGTGTTGTTAATTTATTCATATCATAAAACCTCTTGATTATATTAAAATTTAAATTCGTTAGTGTAAATCATGTCACCCGTTCATTAATAAAACACATCAGTATATAACGCCACGTAATAGTCGAGAGCTAGTTACCCACGTCAGTTATTTACTAGTTTATTTCGATGAGTATAGGACGTGTTGATAGTAAATTGGCCACCGAGAAAATAAGAACTCTTGTATGTGTATACTTAAAATTAAGCAAATTTTCACATTACTAATTAATTTTACGATGAAATATAGAACTTTCTTCAACGACAAGATAATCGCTCCATTAAAAATTTTCTCCACAACGAGTACACATGTTAAACAAGCCACTACTAGCTTGATCCATACTCAACCGTGCCAAAACTCAACTGTCACGTGCCCATGCCTTGCATTTCAATATTTCACTTCATTTCATTTCTTCTCACTCAACACCATTTACGATTACGAGGGTCCCTAACTTCTGGCAAATGCGTTAAGCAACATCCTCTGCATTGTCTCCTTCAAAATTCTCTGTTTAGTCAGTGCGTGCTTTGCATTCTTTTATGTTTTTATTTTACACATAAATTAATTAGATTTCTTTCTTTTTTAAGATTTCTAGTTTAATTAATCAAGTTGGTTGAGTTTTTGCATGTTCCGATGTACGGAAAGAAGAATAAGATTGACATTTCTCTACGTCAAACCCCCTCCTCTCTAAAATATCGCCATATAACGAAGGTGCATGTCATGACCTGGCTTGTGTGACTCTAGATAATCTTATCATTATTATAAAGAGATTTTTTAGTGTGTTCAGAACATAAACACATACGTTATATAATTATATGTCATTATATAAATGGACAGGTACTTGAAATAAACTTTCCGGCCACTTGTATAACAATATATGGCGTATCGCCCTATGCTTGAGTCGTATTGAAATATTTCTCATAAAACACAGCCACATGTTTTGAATATTTTACTTAATTATAATATGTATATTTATTTTGTTAATACTATGTCATTATATAAGTGGATGGATACTTGAGAAAAAAATTCCTGGCCACTTGTATAACAATATGTGACGTATTGCTCCGTGCTCGAGTCGTATTGAAAATATTTCTCGTAAAACACAGCCACATGTTTTGAATATTTTACTTAATTATAATATGTATATTTATTTTATTAATACACTTAGAAGTAGAATGTATTAACTATATGTATGTCACATACTCATATTATAACAGGTAAAAAAAATTCATTGCGTGGCAAATTTCGTATATACAAAAAAATAATTTCTTTGTTATCATATAAAGAGATTCATTTTAGGTATTTAGTTTGTCTCTTAGCTATATTCTTTTCTTCCAACCAAATTTAGAATTTGTTTTTCTTCTTGTTCATACTTAAATCTACACGGCAAGCTGTGCCACAACCACTTCAGTTCCCTCTACGTGTACTAAAGTTTGTCACAACAACTCATGTTTTTTGGTGGTACCAAAAGTGAGTCACAATTGGCAAAAGAAAATATCACAAGAAATGGATAACTTGGAAATCATTGCATTTGATTTTGCAGCCAAAAGCTAATGCCTTTATCTCCATATATGATAAGGTTGCCATGAAAAAAGGGTTTTAGCCACAAAATTGTGCCACAAGAGTGTGGTGTTTATACAAGCCAGCAAGTGTACTTATTGGGTTTTTTTTTCAGCTATATTAGTCGGGAGCTTCTTGTGGTCCCATATATACAAATTAATAATATTGGTATAAATATTTAAGATGCATTCGTTTAATTAATTTAATCAGTATTTGTCCACGATATATACTTAAACCTTCTTGTTGCGGAATCAAATAGTGGTTAAATATCATTGTCAAATTAATTAAATATCATTTCATCTCTAACTGAATATACAAATTAAATTCAGATGCATTCGGTTTCTCATTTTCAATTTCAACTTTGAGATTAAATATATAACAATTTGTTTGTTCTTTTCGGATTTTTATAAAATAAATATTGAGTGAGGCGAGAATTGAACTAAAACTTCAAATAAAGATGCAGAAATAAATATACTTAATCGAATGCGTTACGAGCCTTTTTTATTTTTTTATTTTGCTGTTAGGTAAAACATTTGTTTTGAGTAAAGAGTTGAAAGTAAAATCTCATCACGAAAGTAAAATCTCATCACGGAGCCAGGAGGTGGTGCGAGACCCGAAAACCTGGGCGGGGCCGGCTTCTCCGCCGTGCTTTGACAAGTATTCACCACGGCCTAATACAAACGGTGTTAGTTAACGTTTCGTTAAATACGTGGACCAGTTGACTATATTATTTTATTGTCCATCACATTTCCACGCAAGCAGAACAAACTACTGGCATGATCGAATTGCGACACTCATGCTTTGTCTTGCGTGGCAACTGAAGGACGCGCCAACACTTTGCCGCCGATGGAATAAAGGACTTCCACGTGTCCAGTGGAGAGAAGAGTCTTGCGTCAGCCTAGAGGGAACAATCAGCTGTCTCATAATTCCCAACAAAATGGTTCCCATCGTAACAATTTCCCTTTAACAGATTCTGTCCAAATTTAACAGAGAAAGGTAGGTTCTTATTCTTGAGAAATTATTAAGTAGTATTGTGCTACCACGTTATCTGTGATACTTCCATTTAAAATTTAACATGTGTACTATTTTTATCACGGCTGGACTTATAATTTATTTTAAGAAATTAAAAATAAGTTAAATACCTGAAAAAAATACCCAGCGACGGCGACCCTACCCCTCCGTTGCCGACAAGTCCCTATCTCAGTACACTGCCTCCACGGCTCCAACCCGACTTCAAGCCACTGGTGGTCATATCCTTATCTCTTACCCTCTTTCCCTGTACAGATCTCATCAAAGACTAACTCTTAAGATCTTGAGTTTAGGGTTCATCCAGTATCATCAACACATAACTTCTTCTCTCGCTGATTCTTCATAAACTATATAAAGCCAGTAAGTTCACCCAATTAAGTGTTTTCCTAATCAAAACCCACTGAAAGGTACTCACAAAATTTTTAAGAGTCAACAACAGAATTAACATGTGTCACTTGTATGTTATTAATTTGATAAAACAAATACATAAATAATAATTCTAAGTGCATTATAGTCTGTAATAATAACACCACTTGACGATATTTTGGCTGAACACTAAAAAGTACTCAATGTAAGCGGTCAATACAATATGCTTTTAATATTGAAGGGTTCGTTACGTACATTTACATTGTGATACGTTGTATTTTCATGTTCTTATCGCATGAGTGGACTAGTAACAATTATGTACGTTATTATGTTCTCCTATTGATATGGCTAACCCTCAAGTTTGAGATTATTGTCTCCCTGATTCGACTTTAGTTACTTTGAATTTTAATTGTATTAAAACTGGTTGTACTATAAGCTTTTCTCTTTAATGAAGATATTTTTCATCAAAAAGATTTTCTCCCATTGATAATATTAACCAACTATTCAATCAAATATAGGGATGGACCTTGTGGTGCCACGTGGAATCACACTTGAAATGCACTCTAAGGTAAAGTAACATGAAACGATGAACGTGAGTTAGGAGTGAAAACGAAATCACCGGCTGTAGTGGGATGTGGGAGGGGGTTAATTTGTTGTGTGGTTTAATTTGCACGGCAGCTGATCAAGTGTGCTTTGCGTTGGTTTACTTACTTCATCACACTGCGAGACAAAGCTATAACGTGATGCATGCTTGGAGAGTTTAGAGGAGAGCCTTTGCTTTTGCCTTTTGCATGTCTCACATATACGTGTAGTAAATTTTATTTTACTACATCTTTTCCATTTACTTGCTTCTCAAACCATCTCAATACGTTTCCCAAAACATTTAAAAACTCAAAGGGTTTGGTGATTGACTAATTAATTGCAGATAGAATACAACATTTTTTAATATTCTTGGAAAAAAAAAAGTAAGAGTTTTTTAGCTAAAATGGTCCATGAGATTGTTATAACTCTTCATTGTGGCCCCTGAGTTTTAAAGTTGATAGATGTGGTTCATTAGACTGTCTATTGTCAATCATTTTGGTCATTCTAGGGACCAAAGTGAAGAGTTATGACAATTTCAATAACCATTTTAGATAAAAAGTCGAAAAAGTAATGCTATTAATTTGGACACAAAATTAATATACTTGTTGACATAGTTTTTGATAAATTTGACGTGTATAATGGTAGACTCGTTATTTTTTTAAGAATGTATGAGCAAACGTGTGTATTTTAAGTGTATAAATAATATTATTGATAAAAAAGTATTCATATTCATTCACTCTTTATCCCTAGTGTGGAAAAGGTATCACAAACCAGGGAGGAGGGAAGGAGGCCACCTCACACAGCTCTCCACCCTTGCTTTCAAATCCAATTACTTAGTGTTATCTTAACTAAAGAGAGGAATTTCTCACTGCTACCGACCACGTGTCGTTTGCCCAAAAAGCCTAATCCGAATCCAAGGTGTATCGAATGAAAAGATCTGTCGTGCCATACGAAAGGAGTCGACGTCAAACAACTTGCATGCAAGCAAAATATTGCAACTATATTATCTTTGACGTTCATTTTGGGAATATATTAAGATCCTAATAAGAAGCACTCATTGCCGTTCATGCTACATCACTAAGTTAGGTAGCAACCAGATTAAGACAGTGGATCAGATTGTAAAGAAAAACATCACAATATTATCCAAAGTAAGATACAAACAAAAATGTATGCTTAATTAGTCTTTGAAGACATTTAAAACCATGAAAATTGTATTTATCATTCTCGTAATCTTGCAAGTTAAACCTGAAATCTAGGACGACAAGTAGCTAGAGATCAAGTGTCATTACACCAATTGATCACGTGTTTTTCTAATTTTGTTTAGTTACTTAATTTAAGCAATGAGAGAATCCTCTTAACCAATTAATAGAAATAGATTTCGTGAGTAAAGAGCATCTTTAAGGGAGGTAGCAATTGGGCAGCAAAGTTAGATTTGGTATGCCAATGAGAAAAAACACATCTTCAATGAAGGTAGCAACCCAATTAGCAAATTGAAGAAGGAGCAACAGCCTTATCCTATTGAGTGTGGTCGGCTGTATGAATCTTAAAACGCTACTATACTTGGTTTTGTGTCAAGTCTTCCATTAACTCTAAGTGCTCAATGACTTTTCTTAGAGTCTCTTTGCAATGGCATGAGTGTCAAATGAGTTAATAAATGACACTAATATATATATAAATTGTTAATTTCTTTGGATAGATACTTATAACACTATATTGTTTTCAAATAGGACATTGTGATATGGAAATCTTTGGTTCTTCTATTGGTGGGACCAATTTACTACTGTTGACAGGCACATTGATCCCATATACTACTGGGCATGGCATATGAGGAAATCCCTTACGTAATCCGACTTACTGTTTCTGTAATTTAAAACTGCAGAATCTATGTTAGTCAAAGCCACTTCTTCATTTTAAATGATTGATTAGCAATCTAGAGAGAGAGAGAGAGAGAGAGAGAGGGAGGTGGCAAAGTAAGATACGAGATGGAAAATAATTGAGAAATCATGGAACAAGGCCCTGGCCATCCCACTCAAGAGACAAAAAACTAGAACAAAATCCGCAGATAAATCTTCTTTAAGGACTGCAAGAAAAAGACTCGAGGAGAAAAAAAATGTAACACTGATGGCTCTTGTCTTTGACTACTTCAAGTTGAAGGAATTGAATTTTTACAGAATTAATTTTAATTAATCACTTAACGTACGCACAACACCCCTATTTGTAGGTAAAGAAATCAACTAATTTCATTCCCAGCATTAATTTGGAGATATTGCTTATCACCTAGAACGATATAAAAGCTTGGTCAACCACTTGATAATATTTGTGCCTACCAAAAACTATTTAACTAAACTATTTAACTACCTCAAATCGTTTTTGCTAATCATATCCTGCCGGCCACCTCCAAACTCATTAGCTTCTTTCGAATTAAAATTTTGTAAATCTACTATATATAAATATTGGATTTGCTTGCCTTTAATTTTAAATTCAAATATTCTAGTGGTACTATAGTTGCTAATCGTTTCTTTTTAATTTTATTTGGCTGTTTTTGTTGGCTTGAAGTTGTCTATCTCAGTCGCGTATAGATTCTTATAGTACGTAAATCTCAACCCACCACCTTACAAGGGAAAAATATTGCTAGCTATTTTCTTGCATATTACGAACATACTTGGTCAGATTTTAGTTAATTAGTAGGTTTATTTTAGAAGTGTTAAGCAATAATACTCCATTGATACATAATCTCTTAGTAATGGACTCGAGTTAGACACTCTTTGGAAATTCAAACCCCAAAAAACACCGGCCAAATCGGACTACATAAAACCATTAAGTCTTACACTAATCACAAATCAGTCAGGGTTTCTTTCGATTGTCATGAACATTAAATTAAAAAGAAAAGACCAACAAGTTTTATTTATTTTTTTAAATAAAGATAAAAGAAAAGGAGAGGATAATTATCGATCTCAATTCACGCAAGAATTGGTGCAAGTGAAAGAGCAGAGAATGAGTAAAAGTTCACTCACTTCCATGTGGCTGCAGTTGTAAGTGAGTGAATTGGATTAGCCTTTTGAGTCTTGACCAATATTCCAAGTTAACCCTAACTCTCGAACGAAATCGGCTTCGTTGATCGCGGGTGCCACCGATAACCCTAGCTGCACAATCAACTTCAGCTGGTTGGCCACAACATCACGGCCCACCCTTTGTCCCTACGGTGCACGGACCCCACCCCACACCTACGCTAAGAAAATTTTTCAGTATCCTGAAAACACGACTCGATACATCAACTAATACAGTTAGTTAAACTCTTTTTTTTCCAAGTTTTTGCTAATTGTATCATTACACTTAATGTAACGGGCCACTTTCACATAAATTATTTTAATATGCTAAAATTAGGGTCCCATGTCCCCACTTGTGCATGTCTTGTGGCAGTTTTCAACTTTTTAAGAAAGTCTCGTAATCCACCAAATCAGGAAATCTGTGCAGTTGAAATTTGATCTAAGGGCTGAAGTTATTATAACTTATAAAATGAGCCCCTATTTGTAACCGTTAGATCAATTTTCAACTTTAGATCAATTTTCAACGACACGAATTATCTAATTTGGTGGATTAGGAGGAAAGAATCCAAAAAGCCTTCCCAACATTCTACTTCCAGAAGGAACCCTAGCAGGAGGAGGAGACACGTGGGTCCTACCGTGGTATGAAAGTAGGACATGAGTGCTCGACATCACTCCTTCAGATCCACGTCAGTGCCCAACTTACTCCACCTCTTTAAAACTGCCCTTTTCTTCTGATTGAAATTTATTAATTTAGAGTAGGGCGTGACTAATGAACCACGGCCTCATCCTCTCAGGGTTTGGAAAGACTACTGGTACCACCCCACGACGCCCCACATACAATATAAGTCCACAACTACAAATACAACTACAACATATTCATATTGATTGTATTGCCATTGCCTCTTCGAAGAGTCAACTTCACAAAAATGTCACGCTGCCAAGACTTTCACATATTTTAGTTTTAATTTTTCATCTTGTTCATTTTTTTCTTTTTATTTTATTTTATGAGGAGATATGTCAAATATATAGATACATTACGCTATTCGAGTTGTGAATTAAGACCTTTTATATAGTGAGATCACGTTAGATTGTAGAGTGATTTATGTTTCATGCGGTTTATTTTTTTCTAATAAAAGTCAAACCGAGATTATTATTTGGTTCTGCTTTCTTCAGTTTTTGTTTAGTTCAGTTTTTTTTTTTTTTTATTCAAATTTAGATTCTGTTCAATATTTTTTAAAACCTGAAAATTGACAATAGTTTTGGATCTGGCACTTAGCTGAATTGGATTTCTAAATCCAAATGGCAACCTTTTAGACCTGTACTTCTGTCTAATTCAATTTTTTTTCATCAATTCCGAATGATTTGTTAAACTTTCTGCAATTGAAAAATTATAAGGACAAACTTCTTACCAATATTCTTAGATTATAAACTACCTTGTTTGTTGATAAATATAAAGGGATGAATTGTTGGATTTGTTGCTTATGCACATCAGTAGAAATAAAAAAGACAAATGTTTGGGTTTGTTAGCAGAAAGAAAAAAAGTAGCCATGGAAATGCTATTGGGAAGAGGGGTGGGGCAAGGACGCCTCTTCCTTTTTTTATTTTTTTAAAATTTTTTTAAATCAATTATAAATGTTATTTTATAAAGGGAATATGTGTAAAGATAACTTAACATTTTGAATTGGGTTTGAGAGGGTAGTTTTGGTAATAAATTTGGGTTTAAAGAGAGATTAATTTTTTAATAAAAAACAATATGGGTGACGAGAGTAAGTTGGGTGTAGAACAAAGTTACATGAGTTCAAATAAAATTTTCCTTTTTGTTTCTTTTCACAGAGAGATCAGAATTTTGTGTTTTTATAATGTGCAGAATATAGATAGTACTGGATAAATGTTCACAAGGATTACTTCTGATTGATTTCATGAAGTCCAATAGCTGCAGGTTCCTAAATCTAATCAGAAGGCTCCTGCCAAAATCCATTTCATCTTAAGCAAATGGAAATAAAAATCAATTACAAATCTTTAAGCTAATTACATATGTAAAAAGAACAAATCCACAGAACAACCCACCAGCAACCCTAATCCCTAATTTCCACTAAAACCCCAATTCAATTTGAATAAACCCTAATTTTATCCTAATTAAACTCATATATACCTTTCTTTCGAACTTCAAGTAATGCTAAGAGATAGCGCGTCTAAGCGAGGATGAGAGAAGGGCAGAGACGCGAAGAGAGAGACGGCGTCACGGGCTGAAAGGACAGAGTATCATGGTATCGAATTTGGAGTGGTATATACCGTGTATTGGTTAGGGTCAAGGTTAACATGAAACCACGTCGTTTTAAGTGGGTTTAGATTCGATTTTCAATCCCCTAAAACCGAAATTGAACCAATAGAATTCGGTTTGATTCAGTTTGTTTCTTTCCGGTTTCAGTTTGGTGTTCGATTCAATTTATTTTTCTTTCGATTTTCTGTGTTTTAAACCCACCCTTATTAGACTGTAACATTTTAATTCGTAACCTACTATTATAACGTGTCAGATATCTAATGAGAGATAATGACATATATAGTTTACACATTCAATCCATATTTATAAAAAAGAAAACCAAATTTAGTTCTTTGCTCATACTCTTAATAAAATAGATTAGAAAGAATGCAAGTGTACAAGTTCATGTTTGGATGCGAATAATTAATTATACTACATCAACTTTCATGAACTCTAAAATATTTTAGTTGATGAAAAAGAAATGAATAAATTCTATTTAGGCGTGGTTAATCAATAGGTATTTTGAGTTTCTTGTTTCATTAAGTTTCTATGAAAATTACAGCAGGGGTGATTAACTAGCTTTCCTGTCAAGAAAACAAAACCCATTGGCTTATCGGCTATGTCCTTTGTAGTTTATGGTTTTGAGATTATACTTATCAACGTCAGAATTAGAGATTACGAGAGAAATTAGAATAAGTAATTAGAGGACGATGTAACAGCAGGCCGACGTTGCTGAAATTTTTACGTTTTTATTTCTGTTTTCTTTTGGTTCGATCTGGACGTTTCGTTCCTCATGCGACCACAAATCTCCGTTTTTCAAGATTCTTTCCCTAGTATGTTTTCTAAAGAGTTATGATTAAGTTCTGCTTAGTTATCCGTTTAATCACTTGTCTAATGGTACGGTCAATACAAAAATGTCCAAAAGAGAGTGCCAAAATCTTGACTTTGCGTTTGGGATTCATAGAACTAAACCTTTAGAATGCTTCCTTAAATTATCCAAATTACGTACGTGATTATTCCTGGGTGTTGTTACTAGAAAGACACCAAGTAAAAATACGATACGACTCCAGTTTTATTTTAATTTTAACTTTTTAATAAAATAGTCTCTAAGATTGTCATAGCTTTTTAATTTTTTTTTTTTTTAGATTTAAAATTGATAGGAATGACTTCTGAGATTGTTCATCATCAATCATTTTGGTCATTTTTTAAAACATCTCAGTTAAATTGAAGAAACCACCAGTTTAAGTGAAGGGGTTGGTTTGACAAAAATCCCCTCAATTTAATGGAAATTTTCATGAAATAACCAAAATGATTGACGGTAGACAATTTTAGAGCCCACGTCTTTCGATTTTAAATCTTATAGACCATAAATAAGGAGTTGTGTCAATCTCATAACCATTTTGGATTAAAAAAAAAAAAAACCTTTGATTTTTTCTGATTTTTTGGTGTGTAAAAACGAGAGCAACTTGTATAAACCTATTCAAGTCGTCTTGGTCAATCAATGCAGTGTAAATTAAAATTTAAACATGGTATTATATTATCAGACAAAAACTTTACGAATCCGTTCTGTTTTTTTATATATGTAAGTTTTTAATTCACGAGTAAAAATAAATGTGAAATTGTTGTGCATGCACAGTGAAAGTGTGAAAACATGGCCATTGACTTGAGAATAGTAGCAGCAGTGTCATTATGGATATGTCTGTGCACGGAGGAATGGGGATCGTGTCTCCGATTTTTGCCGTAGCCATTTAGTTTTGTTGCAGTTTTACGGCGCCGTTGCTGTTTCCGTAGGTTGTCGGGGGACTGTTGGGGCTAGCTCGTGATTGAAGTCTTCAATTTACAACTTGACCCAAGAAAACTTATTTGAGAAGAGAGGCATAACTTTGTATGTATAGATAAACGCTCATAATCATTGAAAGTACGATGTTTATCTTCTCAATCATTGAGGTTAATAGAAACCATAAATGTGTAAGTTATAATCTAATTATTGAGTTTTGTACTTCAATTAAAACTGAAGATTTCATTTTTTTGGGCATTAAAATGCATTGAGATCTCAATCTCGTAACATTTTTTTTTTTGTTAATGCATTGAAATGTTTAAGATACTATTAGCTTAGGTTGAACTTGGAAGATTTTTGTGTACACGCATTCGGCTTGAAGTCTTTCTCTAGCTTCATCAAATAATGGTATTACAGTTTTGGATATAGAAATTGGCATCACCTAATTCTTCGTTTAGTAAAGTAGAACTTATATTATGCTAGTATGGACTAGTAAAAGTAAAAAGATACGTTGTAAGCACTAGCTAGTTTAATACGTCGTTAACTACTTGCTTATAGGCGCATTCTATAATTTCATTCTATTATCATATTTGTTAGTTTTCATTCAAAGATCATATTTTCTAAAACTCAACCAAATCCAACATAATTATCATATAATCCAGAAGTCTTAAAATGATAAAAATACACTTGAAAATTGCATGTGAAATACATATACTAAAATTCCTAGAAGTGCGAATTTGGCTTTTCTTTTCTACTGCATCGCTTTTGGGTAATCGGATCAATACCATTTGCCAAAAAAACCACCATAAGATATATAAACAAGCAAAATTTTGCACCATGTCAGCAACAATGTGTTGGCAAAAAATATTTAAATGGAATATTAAACAGAAAACAAAAAAATATACACGTGAACCAAAAAACAAAAAATCGTAAAAAAAGAAGAGATAAATCCTAAAAAGACAAGTAAAACAAAAGAGAAAATGATCATTTCTGAATTCCTTCTATCAAATTTAATTAATAAATTCAGACTTTTGAAATTTGATCCAACGGTTAAAAACAATGGATATGTTTAAAAGTTATAATAATTTTAACCGTTAATTTAAATTTCAAGAATCCGGATTGGGGGATTAAATGGCTTTAATGGATCTTCCAAACAAAAGAAGAGTAACTGAACCTGTGCTAGTGCTGATTCATTCGTTTGACCTTCATTTGGCTGATTTTGCCACCTGAGTTTGTTGAAACGACCATGTTTATCTCCCCACTCTCACGCCCAACGCGTCCCCGTAACGCTCCCAGAAACAGAGGGGCGCGGTTGTGTGGGGGTGAAAGAGTAAAACCCACGCGCAAGTTCAGTGTTTTTAACCGCGGGTGAAATTTGGAAATACAGAAGATTAACCCAAGATTAGGTGTTTTTACCGGTAACAGAAGTAACTGCCTCCGTAACGACTCGGAAGATAAATATGTATTTGTAGGAGTGAAAGTAAATTACAGCCAACAAACAGTTAAAATAGAGATAAGAGGGAAGAAGGTGAAGAAAGGGTCTCTCTCACCTCCCTCACCCTTCTCTCTCTCTCTCTCCTCTAATTGGGTTCGGGTCGGGTTTAAATACTTGAATTTGTCGGGTTTTAGTACAGGAGGAGGGAGTGAAAAGGCAAAACGAACCGACGAGGGACAGACGAACGGATCTGGGTCAACTCCGTTTGACAGTAAATACAATAAACTCCAGGGGTGAGAAGTTGTAAAAAGGACGTTATGTTTATTAAATGTGTAATTTAGGAGTCGCTTGAAAATATATATATTTATTTGTTGGAGAGCATTCGGCTGTGTGTTTCTTTCTACTCGCTTTTCCCTCTCTTCGTATATAAGACCTTCACTCGGCTTTTTATTCATTTCTAAGAGAAAATATGAGGACCAGGGGCGGCGTTTGTTATCCGAGAGTTGGAGGCAACGGCGGCGGAGATATGTGTTGTCAGAGGAAGAGGAAGAAGGAATTCCCCGGAGGAGAGAGGACGGTCTGCCGGAAAAGGAATAGATTCTCGCCGGAGACGACGACGAGCTCGTCGGCTCCCGATTCATTCGATGCTTTGCCTGACGACCTCCTCATTCTTATCCTCTCGAAACTCAGCGCCACCGCTAACACGCCCGCCGATTTCATCAACGTCTTGATAACGTACGGTCTACTTTGTA
This sequence comes from Pyrus communis, assembly GCF_963583255.1. Classification (NCBI taxonomy): domain Eukaryota; kingdom Viridiplantae; phylum Streptophyta; class Magnoliopsida; order Rosales; family Rosaceae; genus Pyrus; species Pyrus communis. The sequence continues at coordinate 7,061,648 of NC_084806.1, read as the reverse complement.
TAAATTTTAATTCGATTAATTTGTATAAGCTTGGAGGTTAATCGCGGTTAGTTAGAGAAACGTGGTGGGAGTGTGTTTTGAATTAACGGAACTGACGATTTGATTGGATGACAGATGCAAGCGGTTGAACGGCTTATCTCTCCATTCTCTAGTGCTCTCCAGGGCTAATCCCAAGGCGTTTATCCTCAAGGCCAAGAACTGGTCCGAGTCGGCTCACCGATTCCTCAAGCTCTGCGCCGACGCCGGCAACACCGAGGCCTGCTACACTCTCGGCATGGTCAGTTCACTCCGTAACCCTCCAAATTCTCATTCAATTTCATTTAATTACTTGTTTAATCGCCTTTTATGAACATTTCGCGGCATTATTATTTATTAATTGTTTTTGTTCATTTATCTCTGCAGATTCGCTTCTATTGTTTGCAAAACAGAGGAAGCGGAGCCTCGCTCATGGCCAAGGCGGCGATTGGCTCTCACGCGCCGGCGCTCTATTCGCTCGCCGTCATTCAATTCAACGGCAGCGGAGGCTCCAAAAACGACAAGGACCTCCGGGCCGGAGTGGCGCTATGCGCGCGTGCCGCGTTTCTCGGCCACATCGACGCGCTGCGAGAGCTCGGGCACTGTCTCCAGGACGGTTACGGAGTTCGTCAGAACATAACGGAAGGGCGACGGTTTCTCGTGCAGGCCAACGCACGTGAACTCGCGGCGGTTTTGTCCTCTGCGGCAGTTTCGGGAGTCCCCATGCGCCAGTTACTGACGTGGACTCCACTCCCTCATCCGCACCCTCATCCTCATCCGCAGCTGCGGCACCTGACCGGGTCGGGCTGCCCCTTACTCAGTGACTTCGGGTGCAACGTTCCGGCCCCGGAGGTGCATCCGGCGAACGGGTTTTTGGGAGAGTGGTTCGCTGCTCGGAACGGTTCGCCCGGACCCGGTTTGAGGCTTTGCTCGCACGTGGGGTGCGGGAGGCCTGAGACTAGGAGGCACGAGTTTCGTCGGTGTTCGGTGTGTGGGGCCGTCAACTACTGCTCCCGCGCCTGCCAGGCACTTGATTGGAAGCTGCGCCACAAGGCGGAGTGTACCGCCGTTGAGCGGTGGGTGGATGAGGAAGGTGAGGGTGCTGACGGTGACGGAGCTGTCAATGGTGGCGATGACGTTATGGCTGAGAGTTAAAGATTAGACCGTGACGGTAACGGCAGGAAAATGTGAATTGAAGACGGGAACGGAAAGGGCAAAAAAGGGAAACGGGCCGTTTTTGTGGAAATATATATGTTAAGATAATCATGGCCGTTGGAAATTTTGTTCACCCTTTGTTACACAGAGGGGGATCTCTCGAAGGAAGTATTTTCTTTTCTGTTTTTTTTTCCTTTTTGGTTCTTTTTTTGTACTATAGAGCAACTTTAGCCTTAATTTCGGTAAAGCAAATTTCCAAACTCAAGAAAATTCAAATGTTCTTTCCTCTCTTATTCTTTTCTCCATACGTTTTTTCTTTTTTCGCTCTAAAATTCAAATGTTTCGGTTTCGGATGCAAGGTGGCGGCCACAATCGAGACCAACTGGGCCACAATCGAAACCAACTGACCTAAATTACGTATGCTCCAGACATTATTCTTATTGTTCTTTTTTCTAAATAACAATACACAACTGTCTTTTAGGTAGGTGCCAGATGAGTCATTTTATATTTTTCACGAAAGAAAAATAATTTATACTAAATTTATCTAAATTACAGGAATGTACATTCAAATTTGAATGCATATTTTCAAGTTAACTTGACTAAACTCTTATCAACCAAAATTGAACTTGTCATTTCAAATAATACCATTTAATAGTTTTATGGGGTGAGAAAATGGCTTGACTTTAGGGTAAAGTTAAGATGTTCCTTATCTTGGATGTGTAATAAAGGAAATTAGATTCGAAATTCGAATTTACAGCTCAGAAGAGTAGAAATACTTTTTATGCAAATATGAGTGCATGCAGAAGAAAGAAAGAGCACAAGCAATGAAGCGATGTGCATGCAGAAGAAAGAAAGAGCACAAGCAATGAAGCGATGAGCAAGTTGTGAGGCAGACACCAAAAGGATGTGTTAATTATCGCACTTGCTTTTAGGTGGTCAAAAGGGATCAGAACACGCATTTAAGTTATTGACCAAGAACAATAAGAACCAAGAGTTAAAAACTAAGAAAATAAATTCATAAAAGCTATTAGAATTATAAAAAAAAATTCATTAGAATTACGATGTTGTGATATTTCTCTGTATTTACAAGAGGAAAGGTTTTATGTTTGATATTTTGAATTAACTTAAATTATTTTACTTAAGGCGATTTTAAGCCAACAAAGCTCCCTACTTTGCGAGGGTCGGTGGGAAACTCGAACCCGTGACCTTCGTCACAAAACAACAATATTTTAGTTGCGTTAAAGCTCACCCCAAATTATTTTACCATATAGTGGAAATATCGTTATACACAAAACTTAATTACAAAAAAAAACCAAAAGGGGAATTGAAAGTAGTGGGAGTGGGCAAAAAAGATGTGCAATTTGCAAGTGGTGGGCATTGTTGTTTTAGGGATTGGTCGTTTATGTTCACAAAACCAAATCAAGTGGAGAAAAAAAGAAAAGAAAATCAAAACAGCATCTCTCCTGGTGGGAGAGCACTTTTATTTATTTTATATATATATATATATATACTGCTTATTTTCTTTTTGGCTAGAAATTAAAATGATTGTTGGTGATTGCATGCCCAAAAACAACATATGATGTTGAGTTATGGTGGTCCAGGCCCAGAACATTAAAACAAATTAATTGAGATCTGATGGGCGTGAAATTATTGCTCAGCAGCTCCATTTACTCTTTACAAAACCCAACTCCAGGCCCATTCTAACCACAGTAGAAAATTATAGCGGCCTCAAGCCTGTAGTTGTAGAACCGTGAGACATGAGGAAGATGATGAATTGTACTCGTGAAGAAGTTGAGTCGAAAGACGTCGTGTCTAATATTCTCCCAACAGTTTTGTTTGTTTAGTCGTTGTGGTTTAGTGAAACTCAAGAATGAGGTTCTAAAACAACCTAATCAAGTACTCCTTGCAGACCTCTTCTCTGCCCTCCTTTTTTCTGTCCACAATTCAAATCAGATTTCTTTGTATTTTGTTCGTATAATTTCAAAATTTTTACTGGTTACCTCCCACTTAGTTGTGTTATACACTTCTTTTGATTCTCTCTATTAAATTTAACGGGTCTTACAGTTTTGTGAAATATTTATTCAGTACGTCATGTTATGAGTTCAAAATTTTCTCAATACATATATGAAAGACCCTCTCTTAGAAAGAATTCTAACTCCGTCTATAAATAACGATTTTGATACCTCACAATCATGGTACTTGAGGTACAAGTAATTTACAAAACGCATTGAAAAACCAGAGGGTATAGAGATGACCCAGTTTGTTGCTTTCCTAAGTGTAAGCAAAACCCACGGAATTCATGGCTTCCATCTCTGAATTTTGGTCTACAAAACCAATTACAAAATGATGACGACGACGACAAATCACTGCACAAAACCAGACCGTAAATCTGAACATTTTGCATCGTAATTTGGAAAATCCAAATAAATACAAACAAATTAAGAAAAAAGACAAAGGTTTAGCAACTTAACTTCTATCTCTATGTACATGTCAGATTGTGAAATTACTTTTGTCTCAAATGGATCATGCGTAAAACGTCACCATGTTTGTTGTTTGCATTTTTGCTTTCTCTTCTGTGTTTTTTTTATTTTTTATTTTATTAATTAATTAATATTTTGGTTGGAGTTAAATCTGTATTTGCATTTTTTAGTAATATGAAACAAAGTTTCGTGATGGAGTGGGATTTTTTATCAGAATACTGGGAACATGGTTCTGTACATTAAATATTATAATATAAGTGGTTGAATATTAAAAAGAAAAAAATCTAACTACTTGTATTATGACACTTAATGTACCAACCGTGTTTTCGGCACATTGAAAATTTTCTCCATGCAGAGGGCCTAAAGTTTCTTCAAAAGATGGTGCACATTCATTGCCCTTCTGCCTACTCCAACTCCTTTTGAGTTTTGACTGCCTAAACAAGGAAACCGCAGAAGAAGATTAAGTGCTTTTGTATTGTATAGAAGTGGGCAGCTAGCAGATAACTTCTGGGTATACACTAGAGAAGCTCAGCTCAAATTCTTCTAGTGCTTAGTTGAATTGGGAATGGCCAGCTGTATTTCACAACCCAACAGACCCTACATTCTAATACTTTTCAAAATACAACAAAATAAAGTTGTTTGTGTGGTAAGCATCAAAACTTCAACTTTGGTTATGTTTTGATTGAACGAAAGACCTATCAATCATTGAATATGTGGAAAAATACCTAGCAATCACTCAATATATGAAAAAAAAACTATCTTACTGATGGAGTTTGAAGTTCAGTTGACGAAGAACGTTCATCTTACACTAAGAAATCCTGAATTTGATTTCTCCTCTTTCAATGTTGTATGTATTAAAAAAAAAAAAAAATCATATTACAGAACATATGTGTTATCCTATTAGTCTATGAGTGTTTGATTGATAGCTTCAGTGGTAGACCACTTTACCATTGATGGAATGAATACGACAATCATTCTCCCTCCTTTGTACTTTGTAAAAAAGTAGTTTGAGATCAACACTTTTATTAAACAATTGAAATGGGCTTGTGAAATTATGACTGTCTTTCGTTTTGTCCCCTCTGACTGTGAATTCGGTTTTGACACATAACGTTTTATAAGATGTGTTGAAGAGTGCAGTTTCGCTCATCATCCTTAAGTTGTAGTAATACTCATCACTCCATCAATTATTATTAGAAGCAGTTAAGTTTCAAAGTTTGTGTAGCACATAGATTAAAACAAACTCATTCAACAATAATCAATAAAGTGGCGAGCAATAATATTTCTTATGTTGATTTGCCACTTTGAGCAAATTAGTATGTTGATTCATCACTAAAAAAAAATCATGAATTCGAAATTTGGGATAAGCACTTGAAATGGGTCCATACGCTTGTTTAAAGTGTTTGGCCCAATTGAAGTTGTAGGCATCAAATCTTGTACAAGTCCAAAATCATCATAATTGGGCCTTAATTAGATAATAAATGGAAGTTGATAAGGCTTGGTCCAAACAAAATACTTTTAATCCGCTGCTTTGCCAGTTCGACCCCAAAAATCGTTTGCCATACACTCTGAGCTGAGCGGGAAAGCTCGAATCAACGAACAGGTAAGCTTCCCAATCGATTCTCCTCTTCAAATCTGTTGATATATTTGTTTAATTTTCTATATGATTCGGATTAATCGTTTGCCATCACTTTAAACATAATTACTTGAGCCTGAAGGATTACATTTCGAACACGCAGGAGTCTTATGAATGTGCCTGTAGACGAAGGTCTGCTCCTATCGATGCTTCTGAAGGTGATGAATGCGAAGAAGACGTTGGAGCTCGGTGTCTTCACTGGTTATTCTCTTCTCACTACTGCTCTTGCACTGCCCGCTGATGGCAAAGTATGTAATACTCGTTTATTAATATTATTCATGTGTTTTTTTTTTAATTTTCTTTGAAATAGTTAGATTTTCATCCTTTTACGTGTAGCAGCTAGCTAGATTAATATTTCAAATTTCAGATAACAGCAATCGATGTAGATAAAGAAGCCTATGAGGTTGGACTGCCATTTATTCAGAAGGCTGGGGTGGAATATAAGATTAACTTTTGCCTGTCAGATGCCTTCACGGTCCTAGATGATCTCATTATCAAAGTAAGTTAATGTTGGTGATTTAAGTTGGAGAAAGTAGGTTAGGCCATTATAATTTATAACACGGGGTGACCTGTGTGTATTGGAAATTGTACTTGTGTGTGGTTGGAAGGAACCCATACACAATGGAGCTCTTTCCTTTGGCAGAGTGCATGACCGTTAAGCTGGCCCACCTAAGTTTGTCTCTAGATTTCGAGTAACAAATTGGTAAATATGAATAGCATTTGTCTTTAGAATGAAGAGAAAGCTACACAGTTATGGAGAATGTTATCTGCATTCTCAAATTAGCATGTTAAACCTCTTCTATGAGTGTTTAATAATATAATGTTGATCCTGAGTAAATACTAAATAATGGTGAATTTGGGATGTAATATATCATCACGATACTTAGCTTAAGTAATAAGTAGTAGTAGTTAATACTATATTATTTGATTTGGAGAATTAAACGTGCAATCAATTAAGCAAGGGGAGGAAGAAGGGAGCTTTGATTTTGAATTTGTGGATGCCGACAAGGACTGTTACATGGAATATCACAAGCAGCTGATGAAGCTTGTGAAGGTTGGAGGAATCATAGCATATGATAACACATTGTGGTTTGGGACAGTGGCGGAGCCTGAGGAGAATGTGCAAGAATTTGCAAGGAAGGGCAGAAAACAGTTGCTGGAACTCAACAGCTTTCTTGCCGCGGATGACCACGTTGAGCCAGCCGTTGTTTCCACCGGAGATGGACTCACCCTCTGCATGTGTCTCTGTTAGCTTGCTGAGTAAGAAAAACCTCTCATTTTGAAGTTGTCTAATAAATAATTAAAACAATTTTATCTGTGTCAATTAAAATGGTTATGAACATTATCTTGGTTGCCTTCTTAACGAACTTCATTTAATCTTGGGAGATTTTCTATTCCAAATTTTAAACATAAAATTAATGTGGGTTTTATTTTATTTTGATTTTAAGAAAGTTTTTGTTTTTGTTTTTTTGGAAACAAGGAATTCTGTGTTAATTAATTAAATTTGGGAAATGCTTTTGCTACCGGCCACCTTTTGGGGATGCGTCCGATTAACCTAATGGTTTATGGTGTGCTTAATGTGACCTTAGCATTTGAACTTTGCGTCTGCCCTGTTTTTTAAATGATCATTTTCTCCTAGCATAGCCAAAATGAACATCATCTTGAAAAATACCTCCTTTGTTAAAATTTAACAGAGACGCCTGTTTTTGAATTTTCTTTGTAGCATGTGATCAATGAGACACTCAAATGAAATTATATTTCACCATTCAGTACTACGGTCTGGTAGTATTCCTCTTCACTTGCAAGTGTGAGGTTTTAGACTAGAATTTAGTGGGTGGCGAATTCGATACCAAATTAGGCCGCCCATTGTATGGCTTTGCTGAACTTCTCCTCCCCTTAGTGTAAAAATATCGATGTACTAGTAAAAAAAAAAATTGATGTTATATTTCTAATGATACGGTAATATTTCTTCAGAATAAGTAAGAGTTATATAAAACATGTTTACTATTATCGTGGCGTTTTGAACCATTAATACAAAGTCATGTGGAAAACTCTCAACATGACCTTGTAAAAATAACCTGTGACGTCACAATAGTTGTGGATCTGTTTCATCTAAGTTCTTTCCTAGAATATATATATCATAAAGTGCTATTTTGTAGGGTAAAGTTAAGATGTTCCTTATCTTGGATGTGAAATAAAGGAAATTAGATTCGAAATTGGAATTTACAGCTCAGAAGTGTAGAAATACTTTTTATGCAAAATGAGTGCATGCAGAAGAAAGAAAGAGCACAAGCAATAAAACAAGGAGCAAGTTGTGATGCAGACACCAAAAGGATGTGTTAATGATCGCACTTGCTTTTAGGTGGCAAAATTGGGGGAGGGGGGATTCTCTACCCTTCTATACCCTCGTATTTGAACGGTGTCAATATCTTATATTGATTTTTTTTTTTTTATAGAGATAATAAGACAAAAAACAATATGTGAGAGGAAGGGATGGAAGGGGATGAAAATAGGAGGATAGAGAATCCTCCTATGGTCAAAAGGGGTCAGAACACACATTTAAATTTGAACGTAGCACTTTGGGATCTTTTAAACTTTTGATCTCCAACCGATATGTCAAATTTTAAACATAAAATAATAATTCATATGTATTTTTTTTACATTGGGAATGAAAAGAAACAAAAGGATAATGATTTAAACCATTAAAAAAAATAATAAAAAGCATTTAATAATTAATTAAAAAAATCTGAAGGTGGTGTCAAATTTGAGCGTAAGGGGGAGAGATGTCAATTCATGTCATGCCACATCAGATTTAGCTTCTCGGTTGAAAAACATTAATGCAGACTTTTGTTACCGTTATTGCTGATTTGGACATTTTGACATCTCCTTTGGAGATGATCTAAGAAAATAAATTCACAAAAGCTATTAGAATTAAAATATAAAAAAAAAAAATCAGTAGAATTATAATATTGTGATATTTCTCTGTATTTACAAGGAAAGAGGTTTTAAGTTTGATATTCTGAATTAACTTAAATTTCGGTCTACAAAACAAGTACAAAATGATGACGACGACGACGAATCACTGCACAAAAATTTGAATATTTTGCATCCTAATTTGGAAAATCCAAATAAATGCAAATAAATTAAGAAAAAAGACAAAGGTTTTGCAACTTAACTTCTATCTCTATGTAAATGTCAGATTGTGAAAATACTTTTGTCTCAAATGGATCATGCATAAAACGTCACCATGTTTATTGTTTGCATTTTTGTTTTCTCTTCTGTTTTTTTATTTATTAATTAATTAATATTTTGGTTGGAGTTAAATCTGTCTTTGTCTTTTTTTAGTAATATGAAACAAAGTTTAGTGATGCAGTGGGAGATTTTTCAACATACAGAGAACATAGTTCGGTACATTAAGTGTTATAATACAAGTTATTGAATACTTTAAAAAAAAAAATCTAACTACTTGTATTATGATACTTAATGTACCAGTTATGTTTTCGGCACATTCAAAAATTTCTCCAGGGGGCCTAAAGTTTCTTCAAAAGATGGTGCGCATTCAATGTCCTTCTGCCTACTCCAACTCATTCTTTTGAGTTTTGACTGCCCAAACAAGCAAACCGCAGAAGCAGTTTTTGAAGGCTGTGTTGTTGGCTAAATAAGTGCTTTTGTATTGTATAGCAGTAGGCAGCTAGCAGATAATTTCTGGGTATACACTTGAGAAGCTCAGCAAAAATTCTTCTAGTGCTTAGTTGAATTGGGAATGGCCAGCTGTATTTCACAACCCAACAAATACTACATTCTAACTACTTTTCAAAATACAACAAAATAAAGTTGTTTGTGTGGTAAGCACCAAATCTCCAACTTTGGTTATGTTTTGATTGAAAGAAAGACCTATCAATCATTGAATATGTGGAAAAATGACCTGTCAATCACTTAATATGTGGAAAAACTAACTCACTAATAGAGTTTGGAGTTCAGTTGACAAAGAGCGTTCCTCTTATACCAAGAAATCCTGAATTCGATTTCTCCTCCTTCAATGTTGTGTGTATTAAAAAAAAAAAATCATATTACACAACATATGTGTTATCCTATTAGTCTTACGAGTGTTTGATTGATAGCTTCAGTGGTAGATCACTTTACCACTGATAGAAAGAATACGACTATCATTCTCCCCCCTTTGTACTTGTAAAAAAGTAGTTTGAGATCAACACTTTCAATAAACAATTGAAATGGGTTTGTGAAATTATGACTGTCTTTCGTTTAGTCTCCTCTGACTGTGAATTCGATTTTGACACATATATCATTTTAAGATGTGTTGATGAGTATATTTTCGCTCATCATTCTTAAGTGACGGTAATGCTCACTACTCTATCAATTACCATTAGAAGTAGTTAAGTCTCAAAGTTTGTGTAGCAGATACATTAAAACAAACTCATTCAACAATAACCAATAAAGTGGCGAGCAATAATATTTCTTATGTTGATTTGCCACTTTGAGCAAATTAGTATGTTGATTCATCACTCAAAAAAAATCATGAATTCGAAATTTGGGATAAGCACTTGAAATGGGTCCATACGCTTGTTTAAAGTGTTTGGCCCAATTGAAGTTGCAGGCTTCAAATCTTGTACAAGTCCAAAATCATCAAATTTGGGCCTTAATTAGATAATAAATAGAAGTTGATAAGGCCTGATCCAAAGAAAATACTTTTAATTCGCTGCTTTGCCAGTTCGACCCCAAAAGTCGTTTGCCATACACCGTGAGCTGAGCAGGAAAGCTCGAATCAACGAACAGGTAAGCTTCCCAATCGATTCTCCTCTTCAAATCTGTTGATATTTTTGTTTAATTTTCTATATGATTCAGACTAATCGCTGCTTGGGTCGTTTAATGAATCAATTTCTTCCCACATCTAAAATTCCCATTCCGCGACTATCCGATCAGTTTGGTTGCCGAGAAAATGCTAGAAAGGAAACGAAAATCTTAAAATTCTCAGTGTATCTGAACGTAAATTTCCCCTATTGAATTCCAATCGAATAATCTATAGTAGTTGAATCGTGTTTTGTATGAATATTTTGGATTTGTATAAGCTAGGGTTTGTGGAACTCTGAACAGGGCTGAGATTTTTAGGTTAACGTTGTTCAGGGACTGAGAGATGGCGTTTATAATGGAGTTTGCTGAGAATTTGGTATTGAGGCTAATGGAGGACCCTAAGGAGAGGGATAGGAAGTTCAGGGAGCACGTGTATGCGGTGAAGGACCGGTGCCAAAAGACCAAGGACATGTGGGCGCTACCCCTCCGTCCCTACGGATTTTGGACCTTTGAGCGCCACAATTCGCAGCTTCGTTGGGATGCTCAGATTAGCCAGGTTGAAGGCCGGAGGGATCCCTATGATGATCTCCTCGAACACAGCAATGATCTCGTTACCCCCAAAACTAAATGAGTGCATAAGGTATGCTTTTTCAGTTTTAAAGGCATTCTGTGTTTCTATTGCATTGTTCGGAATGTGTGGATGCTCTGCATTTGCTTTCAGTGGCCTCCAAGAGAATGGAAGCCAAATACGTCTTCATGCTAATTGCTCCAACGCATGTACCCAGGAGAGTGTGTATTGGCATTAGCGGTAGCTTTGTGCTATATGTGTGGGTCATTGCTACAAGTTTCATGTTAATTAGTCTAAATATTTCCGGTGAGAATCTTTCAATAAACTCATGGTTTATATTGGCATGGGACATTGCTGGTCTTGCATGTGTTTTGATTTGTATGACCCTTCTCTTTTAGGTAAGCCCTGGTTCTGTTGGATTGAATCTTTTCATAGGTTAGGCACCAACATTTCATCTGTTTATGCAAATTCATGGTTTTATCTTTACGCTTATCCGCTTGTCACTTTTTGGTACGTAGAGAAACAGTCAGTAAGTTATTTTGTATTTCAACTATCCACTATGTACATTTTATAGACGAGAACAAAGGATTGCATCCGCCTTAGATTTTGTCGAAGGGCATCATCGAAGTTCAAATATGTCCTTTCGAGTTGAAACTAGAAGTGCTGTCTTTTACGTTCGATTGTATTGTGGGATAAGCACACTGTAATTGGGTTTTTTGGGCTTCCGCAACCTTTAAGAATAGTGCTTAAGATCTCAGGTTGACGAGATGAATGATATTGGATGCTCTCTTTCCTTGTTGCAGGTCGAGCCATCTGCATAGTTCAAGTTGAGGCTTCTGTTGCAGTTCGGAATTTGGTGTTGTCGTAAAACGTTGTTCGGTTTTAATGTTTATTCAAGATTGGTCTCTGTTTGAATAAGAGTCCCATGTATCTTCGGTATTGCGGAACAAAACATTTAATGTGTTAATTCTACAAGTTTTCTATTATCGTACAATCGTTGGTTTTCCATTGGCTTTAGTTTGGGATTACGCAGACAACACGAAATAAAAATTCGAATTAGGTTTTTTTTTTTGTAAGTTTTGATACCTTAATCTCTGTAAACTGAAAACGTTATTTTTCGGAAAGAAAATGCTATTCACACTTATTTTTATTTTTTACACACCTTTGTTAAATTTTTATTATTGATTTTCAATTTATTTGATCCAATGATCGAAAATTAAAAATAATGAGACATAAAAATGAGTGTGAATGCCGCTAACACCCTTTGTAATTAGATAGTTTGGACTTGAATCCGGTGTAAGACTCTCTCTTACTATTATGATTTCCTTTCCTCCTTTTTTATCACACTTTTCTTTTTGTCTTTTTGTCTATATAAAAATTTCAAAACAAGACAGTTGACGCAGGTTAATTATAACCGTTTAAATAAAAGGAAAGATAACAGGAGAGGAAATAGAAAGAGAGAATCCTACTCCCTTGTATCCATGGAGTAGGAACTTAAACGAAAACGTAAGCAATGCATGCTGTCGAAATCGTAAGCCAACAGGACTTGCTCGCCCCTTACATATTTGTGAAGATGTAAGAAGCAAAGCAACATCGCCGAATAAACTTCGAGTTCCGACGGATAGTAACCCATCCAACGGAGGCCTTAATATCCATCAGAACCAGACATTTCCTTTCAACCAGAATCGGCACCAAAATCAGTCGGTATCTAAACAATCGCACGCCAAGAGAAGGGTAAACGACCTTTAACAAACTGAGACACAAGTTGAAAGGGTCTAGAAGTAAATTTACAGAAGTCGCTAGCTAAGCTAAGTAGCTATCCACATATCTTCAGTTCATCCACAACCCGCCAACCCTAAACACAAAACTCAAAACAAATCTGATTCTTCCGATTCTTCAATCAGAATCGGAAGAATCAGATTCAGATTTGTGCTCGACGTTTGCAGCTGCATCTTCTTTCTTCTCCACCTCACCCTTTTTAACCGCATTGGATATCTCATCGATCGGAACAAGGGGTAGATAGCGGAAGATGGCATAGCCTTTGCGGGTCATGTGCTTTACGGTGTGGTTGTATTTGTCAGACCAGCGAGCAGCGGTTGGTGCAGCCTTCTGTGCCACTGTGTGGATGGAAGGGTACTTGTTGAGTCCGACCCACAGCTTCACAGATTGGTTCAAGACAAAGTTCTTGTACTCAGTAGCTGCATAGTGAATAGCTGAGCGTGGACCGCCAGTTTGAGCCTCCCTTACAAATTTCTGTCCCTTCTCCGCTGCTTTCTGGATCAAACAATGCGCTTGGCTCGCAACCTGCTTGGCCACAGGTGGAGCATGCTTATCGAACTTGTCTGTAGCTTCATCTACCTGTTGAAAATGTCATTAGTTCTTCAAGAATCTCGTACTGTACAAATCTTTGCTCATACATGATACATATCAACATCTAATAAATCTCAATCAACGTTGATCATATATGTAAGCATGCACAGAGCATCATAAAACCGCAGAACATATAAACTAAAACTCACTAAACACGTAGCTCAAAAATCAAGTTAGCAAATACACAAAAAGTAAACTAGTTGGATCAGAAGCATCAGTTATCCATGAAGATGTCGAAATCGCAGTTCACGGATGATCCTTCACTCTTATTACAATGGGATTCCGATGGGACTTTTCGGCATAAGGATACATTCCCAGACACAAAATACAACTACACAAGTAAAAACCCCCTTTCACAATTCATAAGCAAACCAACAGTCACATCCACCGATCAAGCACAACCTCATACAATTTCTACCATCTGTTCACAAAGGACACCAAAAAAAACCATAATTTAGCACTTCACTATTCCTTCGACAATCCGAACCAATCTTACATTTCGACTTTGTAATTTTGCATAAATTACATTTCGACATGCATAACAACCACACATCTTTCTCATTTCACAAATTAACAGTTTCAGTTTCTTTCTTTCGAGTCAGGAAAAGAAGAGAAGAGAATACCTTGGTGTCGAGAAAAGAGAGGACATCGTCAGGAACGCCCTTGAACTTCCGGTAAACAGGACCGACGACGGCGGTGACAGCGCCCTCCACAGTCCCGACCGTTGATCTGAGCGGCCCAGAGTTCTGCTTAGCGTAATCGTACAGACTCGAAACGAACACCAGCGTCTGAATCGCCGCCACCCTCAGAAACCGTAGATGCTTCAGTTCCTTCTCCTTGCTGTTGATCTCTACCCCATCCTGCACACACAAAAAATCAAGAAAATCAGATAGTTGGCAAAGATCTACGCAAACAAAACGCAAAAACAAATCCAAAAAATATAGATAAAACGACAATTCAGATGATCGGAAATTCAATTACATCAACGGTTGCCATTGTTTGCAGATTGTTTTTCTGGTTTTTTAGGCTCCGGGAAGTCGCGACTGAAAGAGCAAATTGTGTTGCGAGGTCGAAAAATAGAGAAATGGTTTTATTTATAGCGGCAGGAGTTACGAGAGGAGTCTGGTGCGTTCGTACGACGGACGGTGGATGTCGGATCTGTTTTGTAGTGAGTGGGCCCCAAAGTAGGTCGACTAAGGTGCCAAAACAAGGAGAAGTGATCCTCTCTCCGGATCCCTTCCTTAAAACCACCAAATCAAGTGATCTGGATTTTTAAAATTTCATCTAACTGTTCATCTGTTTTAAATTCTTAAAAATTATCATAATTTTAAACCGTTAGATGAAATTTTAAAGATCAGGATCATCTGATCCGATGGCCTCCGGATCTCTTCTCCAAAAGAAGGGAGGTTTGTGGAAGTTTCGGGAAACGAGCTTGACATAAGGAGTCTCGTGGCGGGTACCCAGTAGCTTTGCCTCCATCATGATCGAGTGTGAGACTGAAATGTTTTCTGTGGGCCTTGTCATTACATCGTACGTGGGTCCCACTACGAAACCACTCGTTCTAAGTCTAAAACTAAACGGACGCATTTTAGGGGAGAGATCTAAGAAACGTTGAAGTCCTCGATTAATTTATTATACAGCGCAATGTAAAGAAGTTTCTTTTTATAATAAAATGATATTATTATTTCAACTTACACTTGAGTTAGAATTCAAGACATAATAAGTTAAAAGAAGTTTTTTTTTTTTTGAACAAACGAAATTATTTATACTAAAGAAGAGGGGGAGGGGAAAGGCTTAATGTCACAATTGGTTAGTAATAATGTGATTCAAAGTAAGAATCGAACCTAAGACCTCACACTTACTAATGAAGACGAATATCACTAGATCATACTGCTAAGTGGCTATTTATTATTATAAATTTGATAGTTTTCTTAATACTAATTACATTGCTATTTATTATTATAAATTTGATATTTACCTTCATTTATAATTGAGAAATTTTAAATTTAATTCCAGTGAATGACGAGTTTGTAATTTTGACATAAAAGAATTGATGATTGAATTATTACTTAAATAAAATATTAATTAATATTTTTATATTCTTATTAATGACATATTCTTTAATTTATAAATTTAATATTCCGTATCATTATCCTAAATACTAAATAGCAAAAGTGATTTTGACATGAACTTGCAATTTGCAAGATAAGAAGTCATCTGTTGTTGTAATTATATACTTTTGTTGATAGTAATCCACTACGTACGATTGATTTTGAATAATCTGTGGGCTGCCCCGTCACCAAAGCATTAATTCTTTTAAAACGTAATCTTCAAATCTGTTGGCTTATGTCATTGCTTTCAAAGGATGAGATAATCATAAAAATTGTCTTTCATGAAGAACTTTCTTCCAAACTTCTTTTTTATGTGTTTTTAATAAGAGTGGTGTTGTTCACACATAATTTTTTACCTTTAACATATTTTTATTAATTTTTATTCATCAATTTTCTTCAATTCATTTGATTAGTCGGTCGAAAATTAAAAAACGTTTGAGAAGTAAATAGAGTGTGTATAGCACCACCCTTGAATAAAACATTTTTCCAAACTAGTTTAGAACTTACTATCTGTGCAGTCAAATGATCAACCACTAAACCTGTATTCAGCACCAAAACGCACAGCAGCATTGCGTGTGCTATTTACAATGGGCAAAACCATCCCCAGTTTACCACATTATACTCCTAAGTAATCACCGTAAAGACTTACATAATAAATTTCCGCAAGTATAGGAAAATCGAGTCCGGCAGACGGACAGCAAATGCTGGAAATTTTCAGACGGCTTGAGACTTTTGGCGCTTCAAGTACTGAAGAATTGGCTCCTTCACCTGTACAAAAGTTAAAAAGTCCCAAAGTGCAACATATTAAGGACCATAGCACTTTTTTACTAGCGTTTTGCTGGTCACAAAAACTACAGATTTCGAATCATACGCACCGTGCTTGTTTTCCTCGACCGCTTGTCTTGGCTTGACCTTCCACTGCAGATCACTCTGTCCCCATCGTCACAGTAATCAGTGTTGCCATTTGCTCTGCCATTATCATTTCCCGGCACGAAGCTCTCCCTTGAAGTCACTGGCTGCAGAATATCCAAACAAAATTTAAACTTAGTGTAAACAGTTAAGTTGGAGGAAGAGAAAAAATGACATGAAGTGAAGGGGTGGAGGATCTAAATTAATCGATGCACCTGAGCCCTGCTTGTGGGAGTGTTTGGATGCTCCTTTGTCTTTGAAGTAGTCTGCTCACTCCTCATTGGACTGTAATGAGGTCCGTTCGATTTTATTCTCATTCGTGTGAGATCTGATCCGATGGAGTGGAGGACGCCGCATGTGGATGTGTCCCTGATGTTGCTTCCTGTTAACAAAAGCAGTTCTTAGGCCTTAAAAATGCTTATTAAGAAAGTAACTAGAGACTTGAATTCATTTTAATGTACTGAAAGCACTTGAGGCTTTTACCCTTTGTATGGAAATCCAGATGATTGGACTTGTTATTTGGTTTGTTATTTGGTTCAGTGTTGTCCACATCCTGTGCATTGTAAGAAATCCAAGCAAATATGTAATAGAAGAGAAAAAAACTACGGAAATACTAAATTGATAAAAGATACCATTGCATCATTGTTCAGAGCTTTCTTCACTTCAGCCAGCTTTTTCTCGGTGATCTCAGAACGGATAACACGCTTCCCTGGTTTAGAAAACAAATGAAAATGGTAAGTTAGATATAATTTGATCATGCATAGTACCTAAATACAAGGATTTTAAACTGGATTAATCGCACACACCTAGCCTTCGGTTGTCTTTGGCTTCAAGAAAACCCTCTCGTGCCATTTTATCAATGAACTTGCGCACAGTAGTCTGATTCACCTCTCCACCGAGCTTGTTCTGAAGCTTTGTAGCCGCCACATACTGCATTGGAAGAGCATGATAAAGCGCCTGAGATAGACAAATAGAGTCAGGTTAAACAAAATGTGACAACTGAAACAGTCTTATGAATTAGAAGTAAATTTTCAAAAGTACAGTACTTGGGGATATTAAGAGATTTGAGGACTCTACAGAGAATAGAAAGTTTCGAGACAGGAAACACAATCACCTTCATGTACATGAGATCGTTAACCATTGGAGTTTTGGCAGCAACTGGTACTTGACCATCCATTTCTTCTTTCACCAAAGTGAACTTATAATCAGACTTCTGCATCGAGGAGAAAGAGTTTGACTCAAAAGCAATAAAATATGGCCTCAGAATTGAAACACAAAGGAGAAAACATAAGGCAAACCTTCGGCCTGTTGAAAGTGTAAGTGTCCCCTGCAGATTTCGATAGAACACCTTCTATGACAAGCTTGTCCATAATCTCTGTGATCCAGCCAAATAGGGTTGGAAAGTAGCAAATCTTGTTACCAAGTCTCACAAAATAAGTTAAACAAAACCAGCAGCCCTAAGGGCATTCTTCAGTTTACCTTCAATCAAAACCTGCAGCATATAAAAAGGGAGAGATGGAGTAAAAAAGTACAGTACAATATGCCAACAGAGCAAGGTTTCAACACAGTTTTTTCAGCAGTGACTTGAGAAGTTGAATTACTTACCACTGAGATGTCTGGGAAATTTGAGAGAACATCAGTAAGTTCAACAGTGTCAAGGTGGAGGCTACTGATCCAGTCTTTTATCCGAGCCAGTTGTTGTTCGTCTTGCACAGAATCCTGAGTATTATCTACACATCATAGAAAAAATCATTAGTTGAACTGTGCGGGAAAATCACAAAGGAAACTCGAAAATTAAAAGAAAAGGTAGTTTAGGAACTAAAGCCAAGAAATAGCTGTCATTCAGCACGGTTTTTAAGTTCAAACTAGTTTGTATCACTCTCACTGTGGTATCGAAATTGGTCTGCTAACTTAGTAAAGTGTAATTGCCTAATTACCTTCATCAACCATGCTGTTATCTTCCTGCGGTGCGCTGTTATCTTTCTGTAGTTGTTGCTTATCTGTCAAGAAAACCATTGTTTCTTTCGCTAACAAGTAACAACGCAGGCCAACAGATAATCAGGTGGGAATTACAATACAAAGCCAAACCATACAACAGATTCAGAACCCTCACCTACTGGAGCAACTATATAACGATCGTTTTGTGATTGGTTAAGCTGAAAGTAGTATGAAAACATATCATGTTTCATTTGTAAACTATTTTCTAAAGAAAATACTGACATTAATTAACACCATTAAGCTCATTGGAAGTTCTATATCCAAGGAAGATATAAAATATCACCTCACTGTCAGAATCAGATTCTGAATAATCATCCCCTTGCATAGAATCAGCTCCTAAGCTCACTTCATCATCTTGAATATCGTCATTTTCGTCCTCACAAGGATCAAGGATGCTCTTTACCTGTACACGTAATGAGAGAATCAAAGTTAAATCTGGAACGCAAATCATGAATTTGAATATCACACATTCAAAAAACATTCTCAATTCCCTACCTTCAGCGCTAATACAAGATGCTTGCTGTTTACATTCCCAACCTCCATTCTCAAAGGATTCTTGGCCCATGCATTACGAGCTTCTTCCTCAGAGCAGCTCCTGAAGAATGGAGGCTCATACTCCGCTGGCTGCAATGTGAAATAACTGTGTCGTCTTGTGGCAAACAAAGCATATTTGACAAAACGAGAAAGAAAGTAATCAAACAACACATGAAACTGAACGACTAGAAAGCAATTAAAAACGGTGTACCGTCACATCATCATAATACAGGAGCTTCATCAGTATTGTTCGCTGAAACAGAGAGATTCAAACATCTTTAAGTACCATACCAACACAGAAAAACTCTTCCAGGACATTGCAGAATGCATTAAAATTTGCAGGTAGCTCATCAGAAACTAAGGCGAATTATAGGTTTACCTCTTCAGGCATTTTATCAAGAGTTCTCATCAATTGAACCAATGTGCGAACCATTTTACAAGCAGAACTTCTGGAAATTAACATAGTTGCACCAATTCACAAATTTGCCAAACAGGATGGGAATACAATCTGGAACGAGTTTCGATCAAAGTTACCTCATCTGGTTGGGAGTAATTTCTGCTGTGGAGTTGCACTTGAATGTTCCACCCTCTTTCTTGTTCCCAGATCGACTTATATTCATCGAAACCTCCTGGCTTTCAGAATTTGAGTAACTAAAAGAAACTGAAGGTGAAGGTCAATAAGAACAAGTCAACTCTCTAAAACTGAGGAATTAGAACAAGTCAATTCTCCAAAACTGAGGCAAAATCAAAATTAGACTAAAAAATTCACACTCCAAAATCAACCAGCATTGAACCTAATCAAATTTAGAAAGGTGATTTAGATGACTAATTTCGTGAATGGCTTACAAGTGTATTCCTCAATCATTGGTCCTTCAACTGTTTCGCACACGCAGAATAAAAGTGTTTTCAGGTATTTCTTCTGCAATGCATCGTATACACCTGAAAATAACATAGAATTTTTAGCCAAACAATAACATAGAAATTTTAGCCAAACAAGGAATCGACAAAACCACATTCAAAAATTTCAAATTAATGATCGGCGAGTACAACGATCTATACCTTTCTCCATCCAATCAATAAGCCTGCGAGACTCGGCATCCATTGGCATTAGCTTTTTTATCTTCATCTCTGTCGAAGATTTCAAATTTTCAACAAAATCACAACCCGAATTTTGAACTAAACTACAACAAATTGTGATCATTAAACAAATTTACCTAAAGCAGGAACAGACTTATCGTTGAAGTACTTCTCCGGAAAGAGGCCTCTGATGTAACTGATATTGAATATAGCAATACGAAGCAGGTTCCTCGTCTGATCTCAGATCAAACGAAATTACTCAGAATCACTTCATACAAGTATCGAGAACTTCGTCGTCACAATCGTATAATAATTACGATCTATGAATTTAACGCGTTTCTTCAATCAAACTTAATCATGCTAAGACATAACACTACTAATATTCAAATACTAATCGTCAATTACTCGCCAAAAACTCGTATGATCTATATTTTGAAAATGCACAACTCTTCCATCATAAATATTTCAGAGTTTCGCAATATATCACATCAAATTTCACCGAGAGAAAGCCAAAGAGATTCAATCGAAGGTGAGAAAAAAATTAAATGAAATGAAAACCGATCAGATTTAGTAAACGAAAAGTATCAACTCTGAAATTCAGAAGAATCACTAACAACAACTTCAAATTATCGCTGCGATTGTTGTTAAATAGATGAGCGATTGTTGATTACCAGAAGAAGCGAGTCCTGCTCGGTGATCTCCGCTTCCTTCACCTTCTGTGCGACGACCTGAGGAAAACGAAGAAGTTGCAGTGAGATTCAGAGAGATTCAACAATCGGTACTAGCAGATTGACGAAGATCGTCGAGTATAAAGGAATTGCTCAGATAGCTGAGAAGCTCACCATTGTTGCAATTTTCTCAGAGAGAAAAATGACAGTCGGAAGTTAGAGAGAGAGAGAGAGAAGTAGCGAATGAGAGCTCTGGATTTGATTATGAGGAGCTTGCTAGCTGGACGAAAATTTGAATAGTTACAAATGGCGGGAGGCGGTGAAATATGAAAGTTACTCGAGAGTTGAGACGGTTCACGAATTGCAGAGCATGCGAAACGCGTCGAGTTGAGATAGAGAGTCGGTTGCTGTACACGTGTCCCAAAACGGAAATCGAAAAGTTTGTTACGGCCTCGGTTTTTTATTCCAGGAGCGGTGCACGGAGGCCGTGCCTGTATTAGTCGCTAATCACTATTCGTTAGTGATTAATCAGTTGCAATTTGATAACCAGCGCGCCAAATCGAACGGTAACACCTGATTAGCTGGCACTTAATTAGACATCAGCTCTTCATGCTCGTCTTGATTTAACTACTCCAAGAATTATGGGTAGATTCGTGTGTGACCCAAGGCTGCCTAAATTACTCATGTATAAATCACTTTCGAGGTTGCTCGAAAACGCCTTCGTTTTCTTTTTGCTTCTTAACTACTTTTATGTGTGAAATTGTGAACAAGCGTGAACTGAAATTAAAACATCATCGTAACTACTTTTGAAGATTACCTTTAAATTAATTTTTTCGAACAACTTTCTTACCAAGCAACTTAGCAAACTAAAAATTTTGAAAGGGCAGAAGCTGTACCAAATAATCAACCCCAAACGGGCATTTAATTTCCTTTCTTGTCAAATGAAAGAGTACGTAAATTCATAACTTCTTCCAACATTTTAACTCAGATGATTAAATCACAAAATTCTAAAAACCCAACTTTTTAGTGTCAAATTAAACTTATTATATGGTAATTACTATAGTTTTTTCTTCTTTTGCTACAACATTTCAAATAATGCAGAAAAGGATAAGACGCTGACCGGACTAGTGTAGCAAATGGAAGTTCTTCCTTCACTCATTGTAGATTTTTAGTAAATAGAGATCACCTTCTTTGTGGATGCGAATCACACAATCGGAGGTCGGGTATGACCGTATGAGACGCAGGTGACCACATATCCTTGCTCCATCTGCGTCTCATCCAAGATCACCGCCTCCGATTGATCCACCGATCCCCAAACCAACAACCCGGTACAAGTAGATCAGGCACCGGACCGGCATAAGTAAGGCAACTTCAGACCTGCGCTTTCAGCTGACTCAAGCATGTGAACATCATCTGGAGCTTCAAACTCATTCTCCTCACCATTTGGTCCCAACAGTTTCACTTAGTATACCGCCATTGCAGATACACAGAAAGAAGAAGATTTCACCCCAAACGCTTTAAAAATTGTTCGTCACATAACCAAGAGACGAACTGCGATTCTTAACAAAAGCTGAGCCTCTGCCTGATGATGCACTTGTTGTTGAGCATAATGTCAAAAGCCAGGCAGCTGATAAATTAACACTCGCCATCTGAACTCGGGTATTGCGTAGATTTTCCGAAAATAATCGGGTTTAAATGTGTTATATACAGCAAAACTGAAGTGGCACTTCGTAAATAAAAATTTAACAATCAATAAAAAGAGCAAACAGTCTTCCACTTCCTAACACTTTATAAGACCATTAAATTGGTAGGAAACTTATTTGTAAGCAAATTTTCTATCAAGAATTTTATGCGTCGTATTTGAGTCTTTGACCCATGTTACACCCCGATTGTATCCCCGTCTTTCTCAATGAAAGCACATAACTTCATAACAAACAGAACAGCGTTTCTGGTAGGAAAAAATCTAAACGTACAGGAAATACACCCTTTCAAACTGTGAAACTGGTTGTAGGCTCACCTTTCGAAGGGATCGCCTCTGTTTGAGCTAAAAGGATAAACAGCAGCAGCAATTTTCTCCCTAAGGTTGAATTTGCTTGCAATTAGTGGCCGAACATCTTCTACTCCGACCAGGCTCTCCAAAAAAGGAAGCAAGGAGAGTAACTCTTTATCAGAACGATCATCAAACCAGCTCTCGATTGGTATTCCATTGTCTACTTGGAACCCGAATGCCTGAAACAAAGCCAACGCACTCAAAAATGTTATATCTAGAAAAAAAACAAAGTTAATAAAATTGAATAAGGGACAAACATAATCCTAGGGGTTTCCTCCTGAGATTGGCATAAATTAAAGTTGTATTCGTGTTTCATATTTCATATTTCACTCGATGTCCCTGACAAAGAGATCCAATGAAGTCTGCGATCCCGTGTCGTAAATGTTCATTAAATGAAATCTGAGATATCCCGTTGACACTAATCCAAACATGCCTTGGCCGAAAGCTTAGAAAGGACTGACTAGATTTTGATTTCAGAGCAGGCAAGGGAACCGACTAATGATGTACATTACAAGCAACAACTGCAGAAAGATCGACCAGTAACTGGAAATATACAATGCTGATAAATTTCACCAAGACTAGAAGGAGCTTCTTTCAACTCACTTTTATTCATCACCATATTAGGCTTATCCCGAAACTCACTGATCCAAGAACAGACAAATACATTCCAAAAACTATGCCAAAATATTCTCCTAGAGACAATAAATTCAATAAATCACCTTCAAGGGCTTAGTGCACAGATAACTGCTAATGGCAGAGAAGGGAAGGTTGGAATAGCATACCTGTGGAGAGTTGTCAATTATGATAGTGTGTGCCAAATCACGACCAAGAACTGACAAATCTTTGAGGTAATTCCCCTCCACAAAAACACACGAATCCCGAAAAACACGATGGCGAAATATCTTCCTTTTTGGGTCCAGCACATTTAGAAGTTGCTCTGCATAAATACTTTGACTAGCTGTAAATATTATGATCTCAAAAAGACTGGACACTCTGTCCAAAAAATCTCTGAGATGAGGACGGCATCGGACATATACTGTGTGCTCTTGGAGGTTAAAATTAACAGGGAAAGTGAAGTCTGCATCATCGCAAGGTTCTAGCGTGGAGTGTACCAAAGTTTCTGCCAGATCAAAGTCAGTCTTAGCATGCAAGTCCAACCAATAGTTCAAACAAATCATCAACAAACGAGGGATGATAAATCAAGGACTAAATGTTGCATCATATTAAACAATACAGTGAGATAAAAATGCATGCCTATGTCCTAGAAAAAGACACATTTGGCACTCCTTACAAAGAAAAACAAATGCAAAAATTTGGACTATAATTTAAAATCAGATCTTCCATCAGACTAGAACCAGCAATGAGAAAATGCCCATGCACGGGTCCCCGTCCTACCATACAGCTACAATTATCATGCAATAAACAATTGAAATGAAGATAAATGGCACATGACTGAAACATTATCAACAAATGTTCTATTTGACTCTCATCATAAAGACGACAAAAGAAAAAATGCTAAAAGGAAGACACATCCAGATTATTTTGGCAGAAGAAAGCAGGCAAAGATCAAGCTCAATGCAATGAGATGTGTAGTTACCAATCGTTCCTAAGTTGATAAAAAAATGATACAACAGTTTGTCATTATTCTCACCATCCAAGTCCAAAACAAGACTAGTAGGAGGGCAACGCCGTGTCTGTTTAGGTAAAAGCATCGGCCGAAAAGTTGGAACAACTGCTGACAAGTCAGGTAAGTTCTTGATAAAGAAGTAAGGATCAAAGTCATCAACTTCCTCATTCTCGTCATCATCTGTGTATAAATCAGTTGACATGGGCTCCTGACCATGCTCATCCACACATTCCAACTTGGAATTTCTCATGGCAAGATATATGGCTGAGACTTCAGAAGAGATGATGGCTGGCTCCACAACTGCATTACAATGAGGATACACATTAATTGTGCCACATACCACATAGTGTTGTGCCTTCTATTTTGCTCATGCATTTTTGTTTCATTTCATTTGTATTACCAGGATATGTTATATTTACTGAAGAAAACGAGTTCTCACAGTAACTCCCTTTGCCTCTAACAATGGATTCGGAAGTCTCTTGAACAACATGACCATTCAGCACATCAACCCTTGAGTACATTATTTCACAATCTTGATGAAAATTGTGGTCTCCATTTCTAAATAA
Source organism: Pyrus communis (assembly GCF_963583255.1). Taxonomy (NCBI): domain Eukaryota; kingdom Viridiplantae; phylum Streptophyta; class Magnoliopsida; order Rosales; family Rosaceae; genus Pyrus; species Pyrus communis. The sequence continues at coordinate 7,037,078 of NC_084806.1, read as the reverse complement.
GTTAACAAAATCAACTAGGAAAAAGAGAACTGTAAGGTCACAACATTCCTAAGAAAACCACAAAACATTTTTATGAGATCTTTCTAACCATTAATAGAGAAGGAAAGAGAAACAATTACAAAATCATTGACGTGAAATACATATATAAAATATAAAAATGTTTGTTCATCTACCTCCATTATCAGATTCAACTTCGGCATGTTTAGATATTTGAAAGGCAGGAGAAAATATTGTTTCCGCTGTGCAATCAGCAGTTCCCTCTATACAATCCTGCAATTTGAGACATTTCTAAATACTGAATGCTCAGGCAATGTTCTGTTTCTTTTCTTTCTTTTTCTTTTTTTTTTTTTTTTTTTGGGGGGGGGGGGAGAGAGAGATAGGGAATAGGGTGGGAGCATAACACATAAAATGCCTTACACGACTTTATAAGGAAACTTAAATGAGCCGGCCATGGCATAGCTAGTTAATTACCTTAATCTCTATGCAATCATCACTCATAGCATCATGCCCCAAACAAGTGTCAGCAGTCTCATCACGCATCGAATCATAATTCAAATCCGAATTGGTTGCAGTAACAGCACCCCCGTTCTTTTTATGAGTGCCACCTGAAAGTTGCGGTAGGAAGATGACGTTTTAGAAACAGTAATTGGACATGTTCTACATAAGAATATAATCATAAAGATAAAATCTTGACGACAAACAAAACGAAGAGCAAAAGTTTCAAAATTGCCAATATTGATAACAGTATACTACCACCCTATACCAAAAGAAATTTGTCCAGGGGATGTCGACACTCAACACTTAGAAGTAAACGTGCACTAATATATTCCACGCAAGCACGAGGAACATTTCCCGAGGTTATTGTGCAACAAGTAAGAAGGTAACCTACCTATTCTTTGCTTCCTTGCTGAAGATGTAATTAGGTCTGCAACTTTCTTTTCCACAACTTGCACACTTTCATACGCTTTCCTCTGAGCTCTTGTGACCTTGGGGCTAGCATGCTCTCGCACAGCAGTTCTTCCAGAACTTCTTTTCTTCGTTTGCATTTTGACTTGAATTAAACAACTTAGCTTTGAGAAGCTGCAGGTGTGCCTACTTGACTTCAGAAGAAAGGATTCAAATTTCAGAAATCAGTTAAGCATCCTACATGCATAATAACATCCAATTTAAGAATCAATCATTCCATACGGGCGAATCAACTATTTCTAATTCAAACAAATCAAGATTTCAAAACTTGGGGTAAATGAAAAATGCAGCCTTTCTAAGTTTTGTACATTTAGTTGCAGCAATTGGTTCGGGAAAAATTCACCACGAACCGAAAAATCAATCAGTAGCTAGAGTACCCCCAAAACTATGCTGAATTAGTAGAAAATTATGCAATTACTAACAGTTCGAAGTAAAGATTAAACCCTAGAAACCCATTAACCAATATCACTGACTGAAGTCCAAAACATACCTAAATCAAATCAATTATCTCACTCCATTCATTTCTCACGAGCAAAATAACACAAATTTCCCCACAAACCCAACATGCAAAACATCAAAACCAAACAAACCCTAAAAATTCAGCTAAAAAAAATGCACCTCACAAAAACCAGAGCTACAAACTCCAGCTAAGCCAAAAACCAATTATTCTCACTCCACCATTTGTACCTGAGCTAAAATCAAACCGGAATACAAGACGCCGGAAGCTGCCGCCGCTATTCCTGTAACCAAACAGTAAACAAACAGCGAATCAGCAGAGAGAACGATTGCCGTCAGTGAAGCTTGAGCATTTGCGAAAACCCTAATTTTGCTCTGCTCGTTGAAAAGCAGGGGGTTTTGGATTTGGAAGGGTTTTCCCTCCAAGGGAAAAGAGAGGGAAAAGTCGGAAGGGATCGAATTTTTTATTTTGTCTGAACAGAGGGATGTGATGATAAATAACTTTCACCGAAATTTTCTCTGAATATTTTTGAAAAGGTTTGAAAATTTTTGATCGGTTGAGCAATTTCTTATGGAGGTGTACAGAGGAAGGTTTTGTACTCGCTGGTGTGGGTGTGGAGCGTACTCGCTTTTGGATGATTGACGCGTGGTGGGTTTTTCAGTTTCGACGGTGCAGATGGAGGTTGTTGGTTCGTTTTGGAATGCAATGAGGGATGTGAAGGTGGGAGAGATTGTTTTTTTCCTTTTCTTGCTGAAATTTCGATAAGGGAGACATATTGTTGCTAGGTATTTGTCTTAATTTCATTTACAAAGGTACGTCAATTTCCGGAATTTCTAAACTTTACCCTTGACTTTTGGATATTCCACCGTGGCCCTGTATTTCTATGATCTTTCAATTGGAATTTGGACACTATCTAACATCATTTAAAATTGTAACTCAGTTACTTAAAAACATTTTCATTTGAGATCTTATATTCGTTTTTCCCTACTTTGCACTTTGATAACCAAACAAAATATATTATCGTTGGACCAACTATTCATGAACACTAAAAGGATAATCTAACAATCTATAAACTCATACCTGGATCATTGATTTAAAATATTATTTTTAGTGCACTTAATGAAGGAAATGATACAAAATATGGTAATCGGGCAAAACGTGAGAGACGAAATCAAACCATAAGGACCAGAACCAGATGAAAAAGTCTAGGTAGGCATCAAACTTTAAAGTATACAAGCAAAAGTGTATGCGCAATGTTGCGGGTTTACAATTCTATATATACACACATACTTACAACTATGTTTCCAACTTTATTTACACATATATGTCCAACAATATTTACAATCCTATTTACGGGTTTACAACTTTATTTACACATATTTACAACTATGTTTTACATATACGTACAACATATTTACAATCCTATTTACATATATATACTAATTAGCAGAGAGCTTACCTCTACAGTTGTTGCCGATTTGAACAAATCAAGCTTCTGTAGTAGCCTTTCAGATCACAAAGCTGAGAGATTTAAGCGAATTGGTGAGAGTAGAGTGAGAAAGAAGCTAAGAAATTGAGTCGGTGAAGACACACGTGTCACCATCTTGTTCTCCATTTGACAGCAAATTGGTAAAGTTGAAACAACAACAAAGAAGCGGGTAAAAATGGAATCGCATTGTAGAATGAAAAGTGTTTCAGTCCATTTTCTCTTTTAGTATATATATAATATAATTTGTTATATTCATATCACATGATATTAGACTTAGACGGTTTAACCATCAATATTGGTTTGATTTTGTTGGATAACCCACGTTCTAATTGCGATAAGGACGAATTAATTGTTAATAAATGAATTAATAAGAGTTAAATATTCACAATGAACACTATAGTACATACATACATCCATAAAGTAAGAATGTTATGGAAAGAGTGAGGATCTTCGCCAGATCCTCTTTGTGAAGATTTCGGAGATCCTCAAATCGTTCATCATATATCGTACGGTCAGAAATTATTGTAAATTTTTTTATTTCAAATTCAATATAAATAGTACCTGACAAAAACTGATTGTACAATATACGATAAACAGATCTAATTGGAGGATTCGGCGAGGATCCTCTCTCTTATAAAAACTTAAGTCTAATATCGTACAACACATAAATTTAGTCTACTCCAACACCTAAATCACTCGCACTACAAGGAAAATAAATTGGAGCTGGCTTCGCTGCCCTCGCACTTCCCATACACTCCCATCCCCTTCTATTTGTGCGGTCACATTTAAATCACGTCAACATTTTATATTACTGTTGCTTTTTGTCTTATTATCTTTATAAAAAAAAATCAATATAAAATGTTAACGTGGCTTAACCGTGACCGCACAAAATAAGAGAGAATGAGAGTGTATGAGAAGTGAGAGGGCAGAGAAGCCAGCTCCCAATAAATTAGCTATCTTGTAGTTAAATTCCTAGCTCCACCCTTGACTCAAACTTAACCAAACACAACCATTTAACAATTATTAATTTAGTCGTAGTTTATAAACATTATAAAAGTTTATCAAATGATAATAGGTATCTGTATCAAAAATAAAGGATAATCATTATAAAAAAAAATTCACTTTCAATTTGGATCAGTTATGTATGAGAGTAAACTCTATGTTATAATAAGTTATGCTTTTTCTAGATCCCGTATTAAAGGAACTCACATCCATATGGCAAAAATTGTCAATAAATACAAAAATATGTAATGTCACAAACAAAGATGAACTAAAAGATGGGAACTATGATTTGCTTTCCAAAAATCTCATTATGCACTCCTAGCAAATGTATTTCTCTTTCTAAATATAGAAAGTTTGGAGTTAAAATAAGGATTTGAGGATGCTAATAACAATTCTCCTAATATATATATATATATATATAATATAATTGTTTGAGATTGTTTTATTTTTAAGAGTTGATACCATATCTTCGAGTTTATGAGTACGTAATACCTCTTCAACATGGACATCATCTTGGTGAAGCTATAACGTTTCTAGCTTCCCAAGCATGTTTACATAGAAGTATTAAAGAGAGCACTGCATGTATACATGCATCAAATTTTGAAGATCAGGTGTCATACCACTATTAAGCAATAACTTTCCTAAAGTTACAAATGACTTGTTTGAAAGCATTTTTAAATGACTAAAAGCAGTTTTACAGAAAGTAGTTTGAAACCAATCCCTACCACAAAATTGAAGTCAATTCTGAAAAAGCACTTTTAGTGCTTATTGCAAGAAACACATAACTGAGACTTCTTGCAGCAAACACTTCAAGTTCAAGTGCTTTTGGAACCCAAAAATATGTTCTCTAACAACGCTTTCAGTCATTTAAAAGTACTTTCCAAACGAGCACAAAATTTATTTGGTCCCAATATTATTAACTGTATAGAGGTTTAGAGTATATACATATCAATTGCGAGCAACTGAGCACAGATTGTATGTTTATGACCAATTGGCCAAAGGGAGAAGAAAGAATAATAAGTAAAGGTTTTAATACAATTAAGCCGTATTTATTTTGGGCGACTTGTTGGGAATTCAAAAGTTGGAGGACTGAACAATTGTGTTTTATAAAGTGCTTCGTTGAGAGAATCTTTTCGAAATTTTGAAAGTTGAACCTCATCTGCGAGGGCCACGGAAGCAGCCTCCACCCACCCTCAAATTAAATCGGTGTGTTTCCACGTGTTAACCACGACATGCAATGAAGGGCCCATCAAACGGTGACCCACTTTCATATTTGGGCTCTAGTTTAGAGTTAAGGCCCAAATCGGATTTAGTCACAATTTTTTTTCGTATTAATTTTGTGAACATGATCATGAAAGTTCTAAATAAAATGTTGACTTTTGGTTTATTTTAAGACTTGGTTAAAATACTTATATTCATTTCATATAATTAATATCTTAACGGTTTGATATGACCTCTTAATTTATATAAATTCACATGAATTATATAATGTAAACATTGTGTTCTCCCAATCGGGAAACCCACTTGTCCACCCCCCCTTCCCCAACACTTACGATTAATATATATTAGCCATACGAAATCGTAATAGGAACCGTTCATTCTTTTTATCATTGTCTAAAGATCATATATGTGAAAATAAACTGTTATTGATACTCCAAAAATCTCGTTTTACACTCCCACAAGTGTATTTTTCTTTCTAAGTATAGAAACTTTAAAGTGCAAAATAAGAATTTTGGAATGCCAATAACAATTTTTTATGTGAAAAAATCATTCAATTTGGAGATCTTATAATCATTCACATGCATCAAACAAATGAACAGTTCATCATGATAATGCTACTTACTAACAAAATTGTCGATTGGTTTGACAACAAATGAATAAAAAATCTCTAAATATTTATCCAAGTCGGCCTACCAAATTAGTTAACACACTAGGACCACCATATTACAGTGTTAGGTAGTATTTTGGGGACTGTAAAATGCACTCCCCTAAGATATAATAAAGTATTATTTGTTATTTTGCATGCAGATATTGATGAACTTTTTCTTCAATTATTGTTGTCTTTCTGTTCTGTTAATGCTCGAAAAACAACCCCACGTACGCACTCAAATGCTACAATACAATTGCAAGTAAGTGATCATTAGGTACTCCTAATCCTTGGTTAATTACAACTTAACAAAAGCCTTGTCGTAATTAATGAATATCCATGACTGTAATCTGTTCGACACAAATTATTAATTAGTTCCTTCTATGGAACGAACCAATATACTGATATAGCCAAGCAAGTATATATATATATATATATTTATTAAGAGTATAAGCCACTTGCTCCTTTACACTCAAACTTTACTGGTGTAATGCGCGCATGCGTGGATGATTGCCTTAGATATACATATCCTTAATTAGTTAGTTAATTCCTTACACATGAGCAGTGGAAATCAACTTGACGAATATAACTATGTTGAGTAAACTTCTGAAACACGTGACAGATCTAGGAAATATTATTTAGGAAATCAGTAAGAATAGTGCTTGTGGTGCGTAAATTTTTTTGGACAAATTAACATGTAAATTGGCATTTTACTAAGTCTTAGTAGGCCTAAGGTTGTTGGCAAATACGGGCCAACAATTTACGAGTGAGTATATCGATTGATGTCAATAGTTTTTGAGCGAAAATGCTGACATATACTAACGTATGCCGAGTGAGCCTCCGACAGATGACCATAGTAATGCATACAAAGGCATGAAAGTAGCAACTACCCAGCCTAGTGTCCATAGATGTAATTCATGGAGCAGTTGAAGGGCATCTTTCAAGGCCATCTTAGATTTTTAAAGGGTAGCAGCCAACTCTTTCACAGAGAATTTCTAAGCTTGAAAATATCAGCTGATCACCTACCTTGCCCCAAAGTGGATATGCCCCTACTTATGAGTTCAATAGCCTTATATAGCTTATTTACATTTATTGATGGATCAATAAGAGAGTATTTAAAGTATGGTTGTGGCATAGGGCAAGTTACTCGCACGGGGTGGAACCTCTGACATCGAGTCCCATCATCTTGTGATTAGTAAGCTGCCTCATATGATAGGCCTACTCAAGACCTTATCGGCGTTCTCACTGTCTAAAAATCATATAAAAAATAAGTCGTGGTGCTTAAGATCGCGGATAAGTACCTTGTGTTTCAAACCCTAAAAAGATAATGAGAAAGTAAGAAATATGTCATTATAACTCAAAACCACATTTGGGAACACCTTTAAACGTTGAACTAATTTAGCAATATCTACATGTAGAAGAAGCTTAACCAAAAAGAAAAATATATGAACTTCAACAGACATTACATGTATGGGGGGTCCCAATTGAACTTGTGGCGCATCAACATGGCAATTTCAAGTCATATATGCAATATATATGTGGGAAGCAAAGGTGAGTTAAAGTGATTTGCCTTTGGACAAAAGCTAAAGATTTGGATCTGAAAAAGCCTAAACTTTAGGACATGCCTTAAAATATCTTTGCCATTGTGTACAAGTTTAAGGTATATGGGTTGGTCCACATTAATATTCTCTTCATGATCCATCTCTATCCATCAACTAAATGCATACCACTTGGAAACGCCTAATGACTTGTTAGTTGTGATCAGCTAGTGGTTTTCAATCTTTAGTAATCAATCCGTACAAATTAAGCAGATTAAGGCTTGATTATTAGCAAAAATAGATGCCTTTGGGGCTAAGATTTGAGATACACACACACACACACACACACACACACACATATATATATATATATATATATATATTCTTTATAATTTTGTAAATTCCACTAGTAGTCTCCCTTGCACAACATTATTTCCATAATTAAATTCATAGGCATGATTTTAACTGATGTCGTAATTCTCAAGATTTTATAGAGGAGGTCCAACGATCAACTACTAATTGGTCACACGTTAATGTTATTCTCAACTTAATCATATGCTAACCAAACATGTGCATGATGTTTTTTATCACAAAAAACTTGAGCGCAATTAGAAAATTGAAACACTCGATATAAGTTATATTTTATTCTGTCATCTTTTCGACGAGAGACTTTTTACATTATTTTTATGCATGATTAATTAACAACATACATTTGTTTAATAATATTATTGAAAATCTCAATATACATATATATATATATATATATATATATATATATATAATGGCTTATTTTTAGCTACGTCTCCTTAAGCTCCATTTTGATCTTACTTTGCCCATGTAGCTCAAAAGTTATATTTTTACTCCATGAAACTCAAATTTCATTTCACTTTGATTTGTGAACTCTCTCTACTCCCTCAAACTTATAGGTCGCCTCCTGAAACATATGTGAGACCCAACAACCAATAAGACTATGCCACATGTGCAATAAATTTGATTATAAATCTCCATTATGAGTTAACATTCAACAATCATAGAATATTAAGTTTAAAAGAAATTGAAGAGTTGAAAAAGATAAAAAAGAAATTGATTAGCATGGTGCACCCAAATCAAAACCCACATAAGAAATTAACATATCTAAGGTACATGAAGCGAATTTTGAGTATTACATAGATGATTTTCAAGTTTCAGGAGGCAAAACGGGAACAAAATCAAGTTCCAGAGGGTGAAGTGGAACAAATTTTGAATTTCAGAAAGTAAATTGACAACTTTTAAGCTACAACGAGCAAAGTGAAATAAAAATCGAGTTCCAGAGACCATAGCTAAAAATAAGCCATATATAAATGTGAGAGTTCCATCCATGTCACCAGGTGCATGGTTTGTTTCCAATTGCAATTGATAAGGACAAGCAAAATGAGCACGTTCGGTAAATATATATGGTCTATGTTGTTGTGCAATATAATTAGTCACACCAAATTAAGAATGGGATGGTGCAGATGTTGGTGGGACAATAACTTGCTACAACCACAACTCAAAAAACTCATCACTTAGCTGTGCCTTCCTTTTAAGTTGATGGATTTTAAAGACTCTTTCCTCACTCCACTATAAACTGTTTTGAAAACGATTTTGATGTTAATCTGTTCTTGAAAACAATTTACTTGCAAATATTCTTTTGGAAAAAGTCAAAGCATTAAAGATAAAGATTAATTACCTGCCACTTAGTACTACGGTCTAGTGATATTTTTCTTCACTTGTAAGTGGGGGGTCTTAGGTTCGATTTTTGTCAAAAACGAATTTGAACCACATTATTGCTAGCTCATTATGAGGTTAAGTCAACCCCCCTCCCTTTTAATGTAGGTATATAATATCATTTGGTCAAATAAATAAATAAATAATTATGGATGATATTTAATTAAGTGGAGGCTTTAATTAGTTATTCAACTTTAAGTTTTTGTGAGATATAATTATGTGAAAGTAAGGATTCGCGATCTACTTTTCATACTAATTTATTGTCATATAAAGGGTTAATTATAATTATTTCGAGTTAAAATAAATGACTAGACTACTGAACCAAAGCCATGCATGGCTTTACAGTCTAGATCGTATCATCCACATGTGGATTACTTACCTACTCGGGCTTAATTAATTTGACAATGTTTAGTGGTTATGGCGGCTTTGACCTGTATGTGTTCAATGTGTGATTGTTGTGATTGTTAATCATATTTAACCTTTAAAAACCAAGATTCGGTTTATCTCTTTTACTTTGGTTGAAAGCTGTAACATATCTAGTTATTTAGTGGTATACAGTAGAATCTCGATAATTTAATATCTGATAAACTAATAATTCGTTAAATTTAAAAGACAATACATTACAAAAAATTTGTATAGGTCTCACGTAATATATAAATTAATAGTTTCCTGATTTCTTTACACCTTTGAGATGAGAAATCATTGTTGTATGTATGATGTGTTGTTTTGTTTATTTAAATAGGGTTTTTGTTTAGTTAAATGTTCATAAAATAAAATAATGTAGTACTTTGAGCAATGTACAAACTATCTTGGGGAAAAATAAGTTGATTCATGAATTTTACTTGGTTAAAAAAATGCATAGAATTGTTAGTTTATAAAACGATAAGCTAAGTATGATTATTATACTTAGGGAAACACTGAATACCTTGATAAATTAATAAGTTATTAATTAGCCAATAAATTAATAAACTATTAAAAATAATACTAAAGAGACCATATATTTAATCATATTTATAAACTACATAACGTGAATATTGATGATTAAATTATTACTTAAATACTTCATTAATGAGCTTATTTTATATTGAGTCGCATCATATGGTTTATAAAGCACCGTGAATATATTGGCAGTCAGTCATAAAGTAAGACGTTGAACATTAATGCAAAAGTTCAAACCACTAGCTTTTATAAAATAGTCAAAACAATATTTTACAGTGTTCATGAGCCAAGGATTCCTTACATACATTTTTGTGTAGAGGTTTTGAGTGTCCTTTCCTAACCCCATTTTACTGGCCTCAGATACATTATGCAAACCACGCCCTAGCTACTTCGATCACTACTCACACCATCGTACAATTTTCAACCAGTGCACTGCATTATATTTCCCCTAATTATTCATAACCACTAGCTTAGCTAGCTTCATTAACTCGTAATGCACTGCGTGGGGCGACGCGGCATGCGAGTGGTTTCTTCATTTCAAGAGAGAGCCTCAAACACTCTGAAAGGTCTACATGCTCAGCCGGTAACCACTTGAATTGGTGCAAAAGCCTAGCAAGCCACAAATGCACGGTAGTTAAACCCAACGCTTTGCCTGGGCATACTCTCCGACCAGACCCAAATGGTGCGAGCTTGAGATCCGAGCCCATTATTGACACGTCCTCCTCGATGAACCTCTCAGGCCTGAACACCATCGGGTCCTTCCAGATGGATGGGTCATGGGTTATGGCCCACATATTGACCATCGCAGTTGTGCCAGCTGGGATAAAGACCTTGTCCACATGGACATCATGGACCGCAAGACGGGCCCATGATAGCAATGGGCCTGGAGGGTGCATTCTGAGAACTTCCTTAACTATGGCTTGCAGATAAGGCAGGTTTGGAAGGTCGGAGTCTCGCACGTGCCTCTTGTTCCCCACGTGTGTGTCAAGTTCTTGTTGTGCTTTGGCTTGGATGTCTTGGTGTAAGACTATCCTTGCCATAATCCACTCCAGAAGTATAGCAACCGTGTCTGTCCCTCGAAATATCATTTCCTGGATAATGTCACAAAACCAAAAGACAAAAAGGCTTGGTTAATTTAAGCACGGAAGATCTTATGGTTGTACTAGGAGCTAGGAGATCAAAATTATTAGGGAAACAAATCTTAGTATATATGTTAATTTAATCTAAGCTAGTGCAATGTGCATGTTCCACCAAGAATCTTAAAGTCCCATGAAAAAAATGGTAAACAGGAAAGAGATCAACGTGGATAGCATAAAAGAGATATTTAATAATATAGGCCATATTTAGATAGAATTCGTACGGAGTATGATTTATTCCTAGTGGATAAGGGATAAAAATATCAATAATTAATCCCCAAGAACAAAAATAGCATGTGAAAGGTTCTCCATCATCTTATTGTGGCAATTTCTAATTTTAACTTAATGACAACGGAGTCTAAATCAATCTTCTTGATTACTTAGAAGCATTTAGCGTTGATATATTTGACAATAGTATTTGATTCAATGATTTAAAAAGAGTGATAAAAGACTGCTGAATCAAATTTAATGCTTAAATACGTGTTGAAATTGAGTTCAAATATACATTAAAAAAAAAGGGACTCTAAATGGAACTATATTATAATTTAGAATCTTATGGTCAAATACCAAGTTAGCAGCCAGGGTATGGTGTTGTTCAATCATGACTCTAGATAGCTTTTGCAGCAGGACTTTGGATTGTCACTTTTTATAAAGTCCTAGGAACTATAGGGAAAAATATCCCCCATAATTAATGATCTATCAAACGAACTATAATAAACTTAACAACAATTATTCATATGTATATAGATGATCGTTAATTTGTAAGTTGATAAGTCTTAGTATATGTAAATTAATAACTGGTAGTTATTCACATTTGTAAGGGTCATATAAAAATCTTATTCAAAATGTTAATCACATTTGTTATCGAAGCAATATATATCCGATTTTATGAATCTATACGTTTATTAAAGATGTGATCAATATTATATGATGCATGCAACAATATATAAAATGACATGTATATATACATATACATATATATTGAACAACTATAGTGAATTATATTAAGAACAATTTAAAGTTGAGAGATTTTTGATTGCTCACCCACAAAACAGCCACCATGTCTGAATCACTTAGTTTATCTTCTTCCGGCAAAGCTAGCAAAGCACTGAGAAAGTCACTGCCGCCACCGAAATCTCCTGCTCTTATTCTTTCCCTCACAATTTGCCCCACCACACACTTCACCTTAGCCGCCAATTTGTGACACTTCCTCTTCACACCATAAAAGTCCAAAAACCTCAAGGGAAAATAATCCTCCAAATTAAACCTAGAAATCAATTCGTACCCTTGTTTAACTAGCAACATTAACGTTAGATTAGTACAAACCACCTTATCTAAACCTAAATTATTAGTGCCAAAAACACTCTGGATTATGTTATCCAAAGAACCCTTTTGCAATATTGCTTTTAATCCCACAACCCTATTTTCCTTCATCTCATCCCAAATTGTCACCACCATTTCATCAGCCACTTTTTGCCTTAGGGTTTCTAGGCCTCCGATTCTCTTTGGTGAAAACATATGGACAGCTGCTATCCTGCGCAGGTGGCGCCAATATGTTCCTGAAGGAGCAAACCCTATGGCGCGCTCAAACATTAGCAACTTAGCTGATTGCTTGATCGGACGGTCGGAAAATGACGAGCCTCCTAGGATTTGCCTAGCAGTGTCAGGATGGCTGCTGATGATAACACGAGTAGTGCCTAAGCTGAATGCCATGAGCCTGGTTGCCTTGAGTGAAGTTGCCATAGTGGAGAGTTTTTGGTGGGCAAGAGAACCCATATGATGGGGTAGGAATCCTAGTATAGGCCATCCAGCTGGTCCCCGGAGGCTCGTATCGTTTTGAGAGTTTTGGGCATGACTGTAACATGACCATGCAAAACCTCCGGGGACGAGACAGTGACATAGAGAGACGAGGAAAAGGTAGAAGAATGAGAGGAGGAAGAGAGTGAGAGTGAGAGAGTTTGAGTACGACGTCGTACCTCCAAACCAAAAGACTAAGATTGAAAGGTTGGCTAGCACGAAGAGTTTCATAACTATAACTATTTGAAGTTAAGCGGGGAAACTCTAAAAGCTAGTGGAATTGCCTAGAAACGGACATTTGTCATGAGGATGGAGTGTGGGTTCATTTGAATATATAGTACGTGGAAAGTTGATTAGGGTTAAGGGCCTAGGTCAGTTTGTTAACCATGGTTAAGCATACCCAAGCTAAGGACCATTTCCATCTTGTTAACAGTTGATATATATTATTCATCTTTAAAAATGTTACTCCATCTTATTGAATGTTGTTCACTAACGTATATAACACGTAGAATAATAATATTGTGTAGTAATATATCGAGTGCACATAAGAATTTTACGCTATATTTATAAATAATAATAGTTACAGAATCTGTATTTTGGAGTAAGGCCAAATGGGTTTCACGTCGAACCCACAATTTGGAATTATATCCCACCTCCAAATCAAAATCACAATCACGAATCCTAGCCTTTTGTTTTTTTTGTAGATTTCCCGAAAACAACTTCACGTTTGAAGATCCAAGAAGATGCATATTGTCTAATATCTTAGTGAATAGGTGTTGGGTTTCTAACTTTTCATTCATACGTCTTAGGTTCGAAACTTCATATCTTCTAAATTATTTTAATAATTTCGAACCTCCCATATTAATAATAAATTAAAAAAAAAGAAATCCAAGAAGACCATCAACGACCCTGTTCAATGTATTCTTTTTGCCTCATACTCATTAAGGCCAACGACCACATGATGTGTATATCGTAGGTTGATAATGGCATGTGTTTGAAGATATATTTGTTCTCATCAAACATGAGAGAATTTTGAGTGTGACAGACACATAATGGTATAATGATAATTATTTTCGTGTTATAAGTTATAATATGGGTGTACAACAAGATTGATACGTTTGCTCATGGTGAGCAATTATCAGTTTTTGTTATAGAGTTGTACGCGCTCAAGGCTGGATTGTTTCCAACTGATGAAGATTTTCTCCCTTACAGCAACTGAAACAAATTGTTTGGAAGCGATTCAGTTAGTGAACTCACCAGCATTGACTGTTGATGGTATATTGGTGTACGATATTCGAAATTTGATGGTATATTCGTATATTGTAAGTGTTATGCCAAAAGAGTCGAATATGGTGGCATACAAGATGCTTGTTATGCGGTGCGTGCGAGAGGTTTTTTTCTTTTTGATAATTAGTTTTGCAATTGTAATAAGAGTGTTGTGTTTTTTCCCTTGTTTTGAAGTTTTCACAATTAATTTTCTCCGATACTATTTTTACAAAAGCATATAAGATTACTAAATAACTGTATATATCATAATACGAATACAATGGTAGATGTTATTGACAGCGTGACGCCCACGCCGAAAACTTATCATGAAAGTATGAAACACAACAGCGAATGCCCACCATAAAACTGCCGGGTTGTCACCTTGGAGGCTTGGACAATATTTTAGCTCGTGAAAATAAAAGCCAACGGTCCAGAATCTATTCAAAGCAGCTGGAATGCATTAACTCCGACAAAGTCTAATTATCCACACTTGTCGTTAACAATATTCAGCTTTGTTTAAACTTAAAACCCAGCTAAATTAAATTACTAAATTCAACCTTCGATTCGACGGCTGTGTCGGTAGGCGTGGGCCACACATTTAAAAATACTTTTTATACTACCATTTAGTACTACAGTTTAGTAGTATTCTTCTTTATTTGTAAGTGAGAGATCTTTAGTTCAATTCCGTCAAAAGCAAATTCAAACTAAATTATCATGGATAGCTCATTATAAGATTTAACGCAATCTCTCACCCCATAGTGTTGATAATATCATATGTATTAAAAAATAATGCTAATATTTTGTATATTAATTTATAACTCTTGACCTTCTTTAATGTTTTTTAGTGAGACCTGGCTTCTCTGCCTTCCCACATCCCATATACTTCCATTTCCTCCTATTTGTGTAATCACGGTTAAGTCACGTCAACATTTTATATTAATATTACTTTTTGTTATCTCTATAAAAAAATCAATATAAAATGTTGACGTGGTTTGACTCTGGTCGCACAAAATAAGAAGGGATGGAAGTGTATGAGAAGTAGAAGGGCAGAGAAGCCGGGTCCTGTTTAGTGAGCCCAATTGTTGCGTTCCCGTTGTTCGTTAGGTATCGTTTGGTATGCAGACGGGACGGGACGGAACGGGAGCAAAGATGACCTCGGATGGAAACAAGGAGGAAGAAGGAGACAGAGAGGTTATAATTTTGTGTTCCACGGATGTGGAACGAGTCGTTCCAGGGGGTGAGGTGGAACGAAAATTCACCCAAAACTCGTTCCGTGGAACAGCTCGTTCAACCCGTTTTAGGCGCACCAAACGTGAAACGGAACGCCTTGTCCCACTCTGTTCCGTCCCGTCCCACGTACCAAACGGTACCTTAGATTTGCCACTCATATTAGAATATTTAAAAATCGCAAAGAGCCCGTGTGCTTCCGGCTGATTCTGATTTCTGAGACCAAATCTAAAATTTTACGCCTCAACTCTAAATTGCCCAAGTAATTGCGAACCACCGAGGCTTTCCGGATGATTCTTTGCAGCTCGATGCCCATGCCACCACCGAATCATTTCCAACCACGTCATTCACAAGACGCCTCTTACAAAGCATTGCTTGTATTTTGATCCTGGTTAATCCCACGCCGCTCCCTATATCCATGAGTAGCGCCTACTCCTTGCAAGCAATACCAAAATTCTGATTCCGTTGGAAACTAAGGCAGCTCTACCAAAGTTTCTCTCTTATTGGGGGCTATGCATGTGCTATGATGTTTACATAGAAAGCAACATTCCTAAGTATTGCATATAATTACAACAACAAAAACTCAGTTGAGACCAAAATTATGTTTTGGGACGAACATAAAATTGTGGGCAGTGAAAGATGGTAGGGAAATGGATTGGTAATTCAAGCAGGATTTTAACCCTTTCTTAGTCGGAGCCCAGCATTCAACCTGATAAAGATGACCATTCCAACTATCTGACCCAGCATCGATCAAGCATGCAACACAGAATTTCCGAAGCATGTTACGTCGTTCAGACTGTTAGTAAGTCTCACCATTAGGGGAAAACTCGCATAATCAATGATCCAGATTGACAATGTAAAAACCACGGCTAAAAAGTACGCACAATGTCTCGCAAAATCTATAACAAAACCTCACAACAAATTGATGCAATTTCAATTCCGTTGCAGCCTAACCATTCAGTACAAGACAAGCATGATAAGTTCCCGTGGAATACGGGTGCAGAAAGAGCAAGTTTTCACAGATCATTTTGTAAAAGATTCACAAAGTACACACAAAAGAGATATTCCCCCCTTAATTTAATTCCCAAATTCCTGCATGCGCAATATAAAGGCTTCCAAACCACATACTAAGTAAACTAATCACATATCAAAACCAGCTTTAGTATTTAAAATCCAAAGCCAGAAAGACAAGCCCTCCCACAACCAAATACAGAAAGCATACAACCCATTTGCATCAAAATATATACAAAAATGTACTATCTCAACCGACTTTCAAGAGAAGTTAGCCGACGCTAGCATCCAATACTTGATTTACCAATCAGATTAAAGGTTGCTTTCAATCCAAAAGCACCCGATATCACTGGGGCCTATCAACAATAAACTATAAAGGAGGCAAAGCAGATGACCATAAAGTTAGTAAAATTAAAATCCCACAACACCGAGGGAAGGGGCGTGCAAGCCTCTCCTCCATCAAAGTCTCATTAAACTATGAATTATTAATGATCATGAGGACTCTACTTTGCTCAAAGCACGACAGGCCGATGATAAACAAATCAATACAACTTGTGCAACCTAATAACTCCCTTATTGGTGAAAAGAGAAAAATATATTGAACTATAAGCAGTGTTTAAAAAGAATTAAATCTCAGACACAGACCACCAATTGGTACTCAACCAATGGGGATCAATCAAAGAGGACACAAGAAGTAGGGAGTCTTTGCGACAGAAACTATATTTTCCATAGTCCTGTAGGGCTCTCCCTAGTACTAGCCAGACCCTTCTGGGAGGATCTCTTAGAATAAACCCTTAAAAAATGCAACCAAAGTGGAACACTTAGCTAACCATTGCTGCTTTTGACATTATCAAAGTATTTTCCTAGCATCTACGCAACAACCAGCCAAGATATATTAAGGACTAAAAGCATATTATAGTCTAGAGAGCATCTTTTGTTTCCACTAATGGCAAGGTGTCCAATGCGTATATGACACCTTACCCACTACTACATACCAATAATGGAATGTGGCAGCACTACTACATACCAATAATAGAATGTGGCAGCAGGTCATACGGAAGAAGGAAACAACCTTGACACCGACAAGGGGTCAAGTTTTTTTAATAATTAAACACGATGATGCATCCTGGATTCTGCAAATCATCCCTACAGGCACCCCGCTTCAATCACTCAACCCAGTTCTTTCAGAGATTTTTTACCAGTCAATCTATTAGGCTTCCCAACATGACTATTTTTCGAGTGAGCTAAAAGGGATAGTCTACTCCTATCTATATGATAAAACGTTTGGCTCAAAGAGTTTGACCCTAGTTAATTTTTCTCGCACAAAAAGAAAACAATTTCATCTCTGTCATCAGAACTGCAAGCAAATGGCCTCCTTCAAAATATTAGATGACATTGACATTTGATAAACAATATGAACAGGAGAAAATTGGAGCAATAGTCCCTGAACTTTGGCCCAATCGGAGCTTTGGTCTGTAAACTAAAAATCTGTGAGTAGTGGTCCATGAACTTGTTATAAAGAGGAGCAATGGTCCTTTTGGCTAACTCTGTTAGAACTTATATTCATTTTTTGTCCCTTTAATCCTTTTATTTTGAATGGAAGTTCTAACGGAGTTAGCCAAAAGAACCATTGCTCCACATTATAACAAGTTTAGAGACCAATACTCACCGATTTTTAGTTTAGGGACCAAAACCTCAAGTGAGCTAAAGTCTAGGGACCATTGCTCCAATTACCTCTATAAACAACTTTAGGGCCACAAAACACGAACCAGAATTAGATATGACAAAATAAATAAAGGACGGTGTTAGGTTTACAAAGAGTTTTATACTTTGCCTAACAAAGAGTTACAATTTCCCAAGCCTAGAACATTGTCGGAGAACTGCAAATTTATGAGGACAAGAACATCAAAGTTTCATAAAGATTGGGGCTCAAAATGTTCTTATTATAGTTGAAACTAAGAGAATCATTACTTTGAAGGTCAATGATTGTTAATATAAAAAACTGAATGTACAAAAATAAGATATTTACTAAAAAAAGCTGTGTTCCCAACAAAATTGGTTCCACAGTGATTCCACAGTGACCAAACCAAGAACCAAAAGAAAGAGAATCAGAAATAAAATAGGTCTCAATAGATTATCCACTGCTTTATTTCAAAAGATTTGGCCTCACTACTTTTATCAGACATCATTTCCTGTACTAGATATGCCCTAATAAGTCTTATCCCAAGTAGGAGTTATCATTAACTCGGTCCGCATTGTAGTCAACTCAATTATTGAGGATACTTGAGTGTTGACTGTTGAGACAATAGATTTATAGCTAAAAAATGATTGAGATTTGCAAGTAAAAAGAACTGTTTACGAAGCTAACTTTAAGTTTTCAAGCACACAACATATTTCTACCTGTAATTTTAGCTTCCAGGGCTTGGTCTTACACATGATGAGTCAAATAACTGGTAAGAAAAGCATAAGAACCTTATTTCCATGGAAGTGGGAGATTTCTATTGGTCCAATGATCAAAGTGAACATGCTAGTATGTGCCTGTATAAGAGTTTACAATGTAAAACATGAGAGGCGTACTCTTAGCCTATAAGAGGACTTTCAGAACAAAATAATGGCCTTGAGATAATATATCCGACCAATATTATACTTCCCCTCATTAAAGATGTTTAACAACTGAATCCCTAGTTTTATATTTACCACTAGCAAGTGGCAGCCTCCCTACGTGTATATTATATTTACCACTTATGGTTTAGCGCACCTGTTTATTTGTGTAGTCCATGTATTTCCAAAAAGAATAACAAGATTACTTTTTTCACATGCTCAATTTTCTTTCTAAGAAAACATCTAATCATTCATGTAGAGGAACATTTCATCTTGAAAGATTATAATGAATATGTCACAGTGCATTATAATTATTATCTTCCATGAATAAATCATATTGCACAAAACATGATTTCCATTAATTCCAACTTCTTTTAAAAATAAGACTTGGTTCTATCATGATTACATCAAGCTCATCATAAGAAAGTAACTTAGTATTTTACCAAATTATATGCTTTAGACACTTAACAATGATGATATATTAATAATTAGTTTCCGGGTTAATAATTGATCCATTAGTGGAAAATCAAAATGTGCAATACCAGATTGTTTGAGCCATCTTAGTAAAATACTAAAATTACATTAGCAGCAGAAAATTCAACTGGAGTAGTATATATATTTTTTTAAATGGAAAGTAAAAATGAAAGACAACCTCTTCATTCCCAGGTTTTCACTCAACTTTTATGTAAGTCTGAAGTCCAAACCTAAGAAGAGGAATGGTAGCTTCAAACAATAGCTTGACCAATATAAGCTTCTTCCCTTATTAACCCTGAGGTGAAACATTACTACAAGTTAAACGAAAGAGTTATATACAAAAGGCCTGAACTCCACTTATTTAAAGAGAAAATAGCTACGTCCCTTAACAGTTTAAAGAATAACCAACTTTTACCGATTGGGGACTAAACCATCCTGGATTACCTGGAGAAGGTAAAAAAAAACTGCATTTAAGTCTAAATTTCCTATATCTCCAAAAGAACCAAAACCAAACCCCAAATTCTCTCTCCCCTTGTCTCATGCAAGAGAGAGAGGGGGGACTGAAAACTCCATTGACATCATTCACCAATTGCTTCAAAACTTTTTGCTAGCCAGATGACCCACAAAAAGAGGAGAGCAAACTCCATTACTACCGTTAACTTTGGTGCTCTTCCACTGGTACAGTGACCACTACACTAATGGCAAAAAAAATAAGACAAATGGAGGGAGGGGAAGACAGTTGATTGTGGAAAACTCGTCATGCTGCTGAGTATATCCTTGAAACATGCTGCCAATTTTTCATACAAACTCGATTCAAATTTTTAGGCAGAGATTATGTCAGAGAAGGGCCTTCAGCACACATTCCAAAGATTGAGGAATACTCCTTTTCTTTTGACTTGTTTGTTTGTGGGTTATGACTTATGAGATATGATCAGTTATCAGATTAAGGGCATTCTGTTATTCTTCAGTGAAGCTGGCTAGAATTACATGCTTTAAAAGGTTGGCTAATTCAGAACTAATAATAAAAGACAAAATTCTAGACCAGACCTCCCTAGCTTACAGATATATTACACCACCAAAATTTTTTTATAAACCCTGAGAAAACCTCTAAAGAGTACTAAAGAGCAAGGTAAAATAAGTAGGTCGATGGGAACTTAAGCAAACCAATCAACAGACTATCCAATATTTGCAAGAGCAAACAATAATTCATATAAAAAATGATGTTCTAATTATCATAGCAACATAAAAAAGTTATGGTCAAAATCAACATGTAGTCAACATACCACATGATTTACTTGATTTACTACAGCTCAACCAGATGAATATCTTAAAGAAAATATTACCCTTCAACCAAATGCACTGGCAGGGTTACTTCCGTCTTATTCTAAATAAAGCTTATCTTGGGGGTGGTGGCGGCATGTGGGATTTTGCCATTCCAACCCATGCAACAATGCCAACAGCAAGGATAACCCATCCAAATATGTCATACTTCAGATCACTGCTCTTCTTGGTCTTGGAACTCTGGGATAAATAAACAATTTAATTAGAAGTTCCTATGAGAAAACTGAAGCATTCTTGCATCTACACACTGAGAAATGTAAACTATCCTAAAGAAACTTATATATGCACTAATAAATATGCCTTCAAGCTAGTTTCAAAATATGGAAAAGATGCAACAAGTAACCGAAACCAAATAAAGAAACTAATATTATAGTGATATTATGTGCTCATTCATGTGTGCTATCTATAGTTAGACACGATTTATCTAATGGTCTTTGTGTGTGTGTGTGTGTGTGATTCTAACCCTAACCACATCCAGTCAAAATTGAAAGCCATGTGCCATGCTCCGTAACCTTTGTCTTTTATGGTAGCAGTAACATATTCATATCACGAGAATACAGTATGACATAACTGAATTAACAAAAAAATCCAACAGTAGTTTCGGAACTTATAATTTGTTAAACCAATCAGATCCCATATGACTGGTGACAAGGCAAATAAAGTGTAATTTGATACAAAAAGAAGAGTAAAATACTTGTCAATCACACTTCAAAATAGGGCAGCAGTGTTAACTGACGGTTACTATTTGAACCACTAATTTGTGTAACGTATGTAGATTTCAACCATTCTATAACATATACATATCTGGAAGCACGAGAGTTCGCAATCAACCAGAAATATACATATTACAACTTTTAAATAGAATTGTAGTAGTAATTGAGCATGCAGGTTCCTAACCAAATAATAAGTTGAATGAATGACAATATAAGAGAGTTGTTAAACATCTCAATACAAGGAAATTTAATATCAATGATTCAATATCAATTACATGAAGGACAGCTAAAAACCAAACACAAAAACATTTGCAACAAACAACATGTTGATGTTGGAACGTATTGCACTTAGAATAAAGAAATAAATTGAGAATCTAACCTTTGTACTGGATGATGAAGGAGCAGGTCCCCCACCCAGAGTTTGCTGACCCAACGGTCCTAGTCCATGCTTATGGATCTCCATATGCAATTCTGGTGCCTATGGATACATGATCAACAATTACCTCTGTTGCACTTGCAATGTAAATTCAATACATAAAAATGTGTATTAAACCAACTACGACAACAATCTCCTAAAGTAATTTGTTGGTACTCAGCTGGATAGAAGGTCCTAAAGTTATCAAATTTACAAAACATGATTGCTTCTGCCCAGCCATATACCCATAACCAACCAGATATATATATATTTAAAGTGAAATGAAACTTCTGCCCAGCCATACCCGTAACCAACTAAATGTATCCACGTATGGATGCAATTTAGCATCCGTGACCCTTTCTAAACATTGTCATAGCCCAAAGTGGACCATTTATGAATAGTTTTAAAGTTTGAATTTTCATAAGTCTACAAAGCCCCCTCCTTTTAACTTTATTACCTACTAAATTTGTCATGCCATTGTATTACATACTAGGCCACCAAATATTTGAACATTCCAATCAACCACAATATTAACGTTAAATTCAAGTATCTCTAAGGTAGCCAAGCAATCTCCGAGGTCAATCTACGAAAGTTACACAATACAATACTATAAATCACTAACATAATAACTTGCCAAGTGGAATAACAATAGCAATACCTTAGATGTAACTTCTAAGGACTTCTGATAAAGCTCGTTACCGGGGTCCTACAAAATCAAACCCGCTGTCAATCCTCTCTCTGACTCTAGAATGCTCAAGTATAATATAATATAAAAACTCGGATATCCAATATATAACCTCATCGGCCGCCCTCTGGAAAAACTCAGTGGCCTTATCGAAATAAGGCCTTGCCTCGTCGAGATCAGGGGTCAGAAATGCAAAAGAGGTGTGGGCATTTCCTAGGCACCACAGAGCATCGTGCTTCGTGGGAATTATCTGCAAAGCTTCCTCCAGCTTCGAGATGCAATCTAACCAAAATTTCACGTTCAATTGAATACTCATTACAGAACACAAATTGCAATCGAAAATTGAAAATTGAATGGGAAAAAAACACCATAACAACTAATAATTAGGGTTTATGAAAACAAAATAATAAAAAATTACCAGTAATCATGCTCTTCGAATCCGCAATGCTTTGAAACTGCGACAGTTCGAGCAGCGCTCCTCCCCATTTCGTCAAATTCTGCGGTAAAAAACACCACGGTTAATCCACGCCAGGTGAAAATTAAGAGAGAGAGAGAGGGAGAGAGAGGGAGAGGAGAGAGAGTCCGAACATCAGCGTCGCGGGGGTTCTTGGCGTAGTTAACTTCGGCGGTTTTGCGAGTGTGCTCGAAGAGCAAGAGGCGATCGAAGTCTTCCTGGGAGAACTGCATGGCGGCTGACGGCGATTTTTGGTGCAAAATAGGTTAGTATGACTCGCTCTCTGGCTCAGAGCAGGGAGTTAGGGTTTGTACGTTTTTTTTGGATGGGAGGAGGAAGAATAGTATACGCTATACAACTTCGAGCTTGCGCGAGCGCGGCACACCACGGCAGGATTTCGCGGTTGACACGTGTGTTATCTATCACTTGGCCGCGCGGGTCACGTGACCGGTCTTACAGCAATTTCAAGCCTTGCGGGAGAACAAGAGCATTTACGGTTCGTTTAGAAGTATTTTAAATGATTAAAAATGTTTTTAAAGAAAATATTTTTAAAACCACTTAATAAAAATGCAAGTTTCTCCTGAGGAAGTACTTAAAAGTTGTTCTTGCTAGAAGCATATAACTAGTACCCAATCCCTTCGTTGGGTTGCTCTTACTCCTTATATGGGCCCTCTTCCTAAGCCCACCACCTCAAACCGATGTTTCTTGAGCCTTCTTGGTGGTGAAGTGGGCTCAATCGTGGGCTAACAGGTGGGGGTTCCACCACATCTAATATAAAAAACTCTCTTTTGGCGGGAACGACATTTCGCATGGCGGGTACAAATATCTATCAACTGTCACGACAATATTGTCCATCCGAAACTTATCAACTGAATATTTCCCGCCGATTCAAAAACCTAAACATCGTTTTCCCCTTTTCCACCACTCATTCCGGACCAGAGCTTCGCCGCCATCAATGGCAGAAGAAGAGATCGCAGCTCGAGAGGAAGAGAACCCAGCAGGAGAAGAAGAAAACCCAGCACAGGAAGAAGAAGAGAACCCAGTACCAGAAGGAGAAGAGAACCCAGTACCAGAAGAAGAAGAGAACCCAGCACAAGAAGAAGAGGAAGAGAACCCAGCAGGAGAAGAAGAAAACCCAGCACAAGAAGAAGAAGAAGAGAACCCAGTACTAGAAGGAGAAGAGAACCCAGTACCAGAAGAAGAAGAGAACCCAGCACGGGAAAAAGAGAAGGCAGCAAAAGGAAAAGGGAAGGCAGTAGCAGAAGAATGGAACGCGAATCTGATCCGACCCGAATTTCCGAACGGTCGGGTCAAGAGGATAATGAAGCTGGATAGGGACATTAACAAGATAAACTCGGAAGCCTTACTCCTCGTCTCGTACTCCGCCCAGCTTTTCCTCGAATTCCTAGCGGAGCGGTCGGCGGAGGTCGCGACGGAGAGGAAGCGCAAGGTCGTGAAGCTCGAGCACATGCGAGTCGCAGTCAAGAGGCACCGCCCGACATGTGATTTCCTAATCGATGAGCTTACTGTGCCCTCTCAGCCGTCCGATCATCGGGCAACCGACCGGAGTCAAGGTCGCTCTGTCGTCAGTAGTTCAGCTCCAGCTAAACGAGACCGGAGCCGCCCCGCTGCCGATAGACCAGCTCCAGCTGGTACTCGTCGGATCGATGGTTTCTTTCACAAGCTGGCAAAAAAATCCCCGATCCAGACAGAAGAAGCCCCGATTGAGATCGACGAAGCCTCAATTGAGACCCACGATGCCCCAATTGAGATCGACAGTGGCCCAATCACGAACGACGATGCCCCAATTGAGGTTGATGATGTTCCAATCGAGAGTGACGAAGCTTCAATTGAGAATGAGGAACCCTAATTGAGACCCACGAAGCCCCAATTGAGATCAACTAGTCATAAATCTTCGGTCTTTATAGGTCGAAAAAAGAAACATTTTGTTTGGTCAGGTTGTAATGGTGAGAAATCAATGGAAACCAGGAGAAACTCTACCATTCTGCTCCCATGTATGTTTTTGTGTTGTTCAAAACAGAAGTTCTTCACTTTCTGGCTTGTGTTCATATCCCAATTATTGCTTTATATTGTTCTAAATTCGGATAACCCCTTTTCTGTGCTTTCTGTTTTCCATTTTATTTCTTATTTTTGAATTAGATTGGTCTTTTTATGCAATTTTTTCTTGTTCTGTTGAGATAAACACATTGTATGTATTACCAATCTTGATTGAATAGCTTAAATGAGAATCACAACAATCCTTGCAATATTACAGTCTGAAACCCATGATTTGCAAGCTGCTTAATGTTTTACTTTTTCTAACCTGCAGTGCATGGTAGTAATAAGAAAACAATCTTAGAACTTATTTATTTTTATTTGCAATTACAGTTGTCTAAAAATTCTAGACTCTTCTGCCGGTACAGGGGTAATTCTTAAAATACTGTCTCTTTAGCTGAATTACTAAACTTATTCTTCTGGATGATCTATTAGGTCTTTCCGCGCTACTAGCTCTCGCGCCTTTCTCCTTTATGTCCCTCCCCGTAGGACATGGCAATTGGCAAATCAGACATAATTCAGGGAGATTGTGGACCAGAAACCGTTGACACCACTGAAGCTGTTTCATCTCTAAGATGAGAAACAAGGCCAGGTCGAGCAAACATCTTTTGTCTGTGTACCTTCTTGCCTTCCTTTATAAAGGAAATTCCTTGAGGGGCTGAGTTTACACTGTTTGGTCCCAATTGCTGAAGGCCTAGTGAAAGCCTTCTGTTTAGAGGCATGGCGTTGCTAAAACCTCCGTTCAAAGTCCTGCTTGAAGTTCGCCTTGTACTGGTGCTTGGCCTGGTTATGAACAGATTTTCTTGCTCAACTACTACTTGGCTTTGGACCTTCTTCACTTCCTGTGAGGGAAAACTTGCCTCATCACGTTGGTAAGTAATACAGAGGCCAATAGACCATTATTGAATGAGAAATTATTCTATCGAGTTACATGCAAATATCTAGGAGGTCTAACTGGAAAACTGCAAACATAAAACAGTTTCTGCAGTCTGATAAACCTTTAATTGCATTGTCAAATAAAACTAACCCGTTGTCTTTGCTTATCCTCCTCCTTTTCCTGCCTTAGCACATTATACTCTTCCAACATTTCTAGGAGTGGTACCTGCATGACATGTTTTCCCTGAAATTGTAGTTGACTTGGACTACCAGTCTACCGGAGAGAGAAAGCATGGAACATTTTGGAGACAAATAAATACAGTGTAAAGATGGAAGCTACTGTGATATTCCGCGGAAGTACAAAACTTAAGACATTCATAGAACCCTGGGACGCGTAGGTCCATAATTTCTTGTCATCCTTAAAGACTTAAACCATATTACATCCAGCTTTTGTATCTTCTTATCAGATCGATTAATGTGTATGTGGCTATTTTTCAGTAATATTCATGAAACAAGAGGTTGCATTTAACATATTCATATGCATTCAACTAACGTTTGAGTGATTTTCCTTTGATTGTGGAAATTTGTTGAACACAAACTTCTCTACTCTAGTTTCAATACAGTATAGCATATTGTATGTATGGCATAGCAATTCTTTACGTACCTCATCATACAAGAAAGTTTTCTTTCTTTCTTCTTCCCAACTCTTAGTATTTGTTATTAACAAATCCACCAAAGCTGCATTTTATGATATTGTGAGAAAACTTATCTGTATTGGATCTCAGTAACGGTGTGATGCAAAAACATGGCACATACATTAAAGATTTCCGTTCTTCTTTGATTGATATCTAGGGAGAAACTGCAACTCATCTGGCTAAGATATTCTTATTAGCGCTACGTATGGCATCAAAGTTTAGTGTTTGTATGTAAACTTTGATTGGACCTATTACATATGACAATCCTGCTTCTGTTGTATGTGAATGCGTATAGCTAACAAACAGTTTTTGGATTTACCTGGGATTTTGTTGACTAATACTCGGGCACGTTCTGCACGTCTCAGGTTCTTGTGTGCACCTCTGCTGACTGAGTACCGGTTCTCGTCCTAAAAGAGGTGCTCTTCATTAGTAAAACTGAAGTCTATGTGTGTACATATAAAGGTATGAGCCTACTATAAATGAAGATCCATATACTGACTCTACTGTATTCTTCCAACCAACGCTCCTCGTCACGTGCTAGCATCCACTTCTCCACCTTTTCCATGATAGTCATTCTGCTAGAAGCTTCTTCTTTTGCTCTTGATATCTGTTGATCCAAGCTCATTAGGAGATCTGCATGGTCAATCTCCCCTGTTGTACATCAAGTTAAGTTTACAGTCTACTTTATCCATAAAACAAAGTAAATCATCTTATTTCTTACGAAAGAAATGAAAATCACTGAGTCACACCAGAGTTGATGAGGTTAATAAGATTATCAATCTCTGATTGCAAAGGAATTTCCATGTGTGATTTATTGCATATCTCCTTGAGCTCATTCTGTTTCTTGAAAAATAGTTCTTTCATCTTGCTTGCTTTTAAGTGATCCAGTCTCTTGACTTCAGCTTCGGCCTTTTAAAACGAATTTGAATGATGTTATTACTCTTTTCCGATACAACGAATTACCATCAAAATTTATACTTGCCTGTTGTATTATATTTAGGGTCAGGCTTCCTGGATCTGATACTTCTGCCGATGAGAGTGATAATAAGCCAGTGACATGGGAAAACGATTGACGATCCTTATAGGGTGTGTCCATGAGATCCCATAAGTTCGTCAATGCTTTGCCAAGATAGTGAAGCTGAAAAAATATATACATAAAGATATGATACTGATGCTTTATCTGACAAGTGAGATTGTATCTTGAAAATCCCAGAAGAATAGAGTTGTATATTGAAATGGAAAAATATGCGAAATTAGGAAAAATGAGAGAAGTTGAAATACCAAAACCATGGAATTTATGCTTGAGTTTACCATAACTTAGGCTACTTAGTCAGTTCTATGAATTTCTTTCTGTAATTATATCTCTGCACAACTAAGATATATTTAGTGAGAACTGGTACAACTGCGTAGGTAATTGTCACCTTTTCGAGTCGCTTTTGCTTTTCTTCCTCTAGGGATTCAACTGTGCTGTTAAGTTTAGCCAAAATATTGTTGCTTATGTTTTTGGCCAACCCACATAATTCATTCAAGCTTGGATGAACCTTGGTGATAACCATTGAGGCTTCTGTTCCTAATATCAAAGACAAATTGTGGACTGCATCTATATATTTTTCGACTCTCATGAGCCTTTCATTCTGCAAGACAAACCAAAGAAGGAGATTTGAATTTATCATGTAGAAGGACATAGTATTCGTTGTCCATGAAACAATTTCTGAACTACATTATGGTACCTTCTCGTTGTAGAGTGTTTGTAGCTCCGTCTGACACTCCTCTAGTTTCTTCAACGAAAGATCATTCTCATTCACCACAATATTTGATGATAAGTCTCCGTACTCTGACTGACCTGCTATTTCTGCAGAAATTTTCTGAATTTGCCCTTGTACTGCTCGAAACTTATTCACCCTATCTTTTTTCCTCAATCTCATCTCCCTCAATGCCGGCGTGAGTGAATCCAGCTGCTCTTTCAGCGTTCCCACCATTTTTTCTGGCTGATGAGATAAAATAAGAATCACCCCAAGAAAGTAAGAATTTCTTATATTTCCTCAAAGTTCACATATGTATATGAGTTCTATATTAACATGCATGCAATGTTTATAGTCATACTAATTTTGCAGAGTTAACAGGTATTGCTAAATGATGTACCCGTCCAGGAAGAGACGGTTCGCCCAGCGACAGAAGAAGATGGGTAAACTCAGCCTCAGCTTCAGCCAACTCCTGGTGCAAGCGAGCTCTCGAGGTATTTGCAGCATCAACCTTCTTCCTATAAACCTCCAGACATTCTTGCTCTAAATCCAGCAGCACCTTCTCCCTTTCAAACTGATCTTGCCCAACTTCATTCCAAATCATCTGCTTTCATGTAAGTTAAATAAAACAGAAATTTAAAAGTCTCAGAACGAGAATCATTCAAAGGCATTATAGTTAAGGAGCTTCTTCCGATAATGTAGAACGAAATCTTGCCTGCAATTCCTGAAGCAAGTATCCGCACGAAGTTTCCAAAAGCGTGGAGCTTCGCATTCCCATCGGCGTCTGAAACGAACCCATCTGACGTTTTTCTTTGTTTCTCCAGTGATCAGGGCAAACCTGGCATGCAGTGCAGCCAAGTAGAGGCAGTGCGGAAAGAGAAAGAACGTGGGATGTTCCTTGATAAGGCAGATGTGTTACGGTGGACCTCTTTGGGTGTGAGTGTTGCTTAAAAGACAAGTGTGCCAAAAGGTAGGTAATGTCCAAGCTTTGAGTTCAAGGATCTCTGCAGTTTTTTGTTTTTACAACCCTTGAGCCTTTGTGGCTTTTGGTCGGTCTTTCTTTTTTTTCCCTCTTTTATTATTTGAATAAAAACTTGAGGAGAAATTGTTGTAGTTAGGGTTTCTTATTCACAGGTGCACACCTGTTTTTGCACCGCACCGTACCGCACTGACCATGCTTTGACTTAATTCCTAAGCAAACAAGAATGTAGTTCTGCCTTCACTGTTAACTGTTATAGTCTGTTTTCCTTGCTTTTTTTCGGTTCTAATTTGTATTAGTAACATTTGATTAGCAGCATTCCAGGTTGGGCCCTTCATTACTTTATTTGGAAAATCTTCAGTTATGGATTAGCCCATTTAACATTTTGATTGATCATTAGCCTTTTTAATTTTTTTTTTTAACGTGAAGGTAACTCGAACTTAAGACTTTTTCTGATATCTGGGAGAGTGTGCCACAAATTCATTTGAAAATGCTTGTATGGGAATCATTACAACGCACAAGTGTTTTTTTTTGTGTTAGTATGCACATGTGTGTTTAGTTGGTAGAAATCGTTGTTTACCCTTCTAGAAACAGTCTTCAACAAACTTTAAGATCCAATTCAAAATGCTTATGTAAAAATCACTTATAAACACTTTCTGTAAGAAAGTTACAAGGTCTTTGAATCAAGGATTATTTTCAATTTTTTCTGCAAAATGTTATCACATATGTTTTTTATTATATGAAAGCGCTCAACCATTCCCAACAAGTCTTAGAGCTTGTTTGAATGTGTTTTTAAAATGACTGAAATCGTTTTTGGTGAAAATGTTTTTAGAACCAATATTTACTAAAAATGCAAGTGAATTATGGAAAATGACTTAAAGTGCTTCCTTGAAGAAGCACATAACTGGTGTTTCAAGTGCTTTTGGAACCTAAAACTATTTTTCCTAAAAGCGCTTTCAATCAGTTTAAAAGTACATCCAAACAAGCTATTAATTGCTAGTTGGTTGTGGTTGATTCATTAATAATCACACTAATAACATTTGTCTCTCTAATAAAATGTGGATGAGAAAATGCAACTCCACTAACCTGCATTAGGTGTGGGATTAAAATCTTAATAAGATGATTAGCACCACACTTAGAGCTAATTAGCAAAATCATAATGTGACAGTCTTTTGGCTTGTAAAGAGGATAAGATACCAAGAGTAGCTGTGGCTGTCACCCAAAGGAGACATAAAGTAGAAATTGAAACCGAGTTCAAGATCTGCCAAGAAGGAAAGAAAAAGAAAAGTTGAGCAACCCAATCTCTCTTCATATTACGCAAACTGGACTTGTCAGCTTTCAACCACGAGAGTTTGGGAAATCAAACTTGAGGAGTATTTTGTTCTACTCCACGTCCACATGAGAATTGGTTTTCTTTGTGGTTGACAAGTAAGAGGGAAAACCTACAAAATAGCACATTACGATCTCTATTCTAGGAAAGAAGTTAAATGGAACAGGCCTACAATTATTGTAACGTCGCGGGCCATTTTTACAAGGTCATGTTGAGAGTTTTATACATGACATTGTATTAGTGGTTTGGGATGCCACGATGATGATAAACATGTTTTATTTAACTCTTTCTTACTCTAAAGAGATATTACCGTATTATTAAAAATATATCATCATTTGAGTGTCTCACTGATCATGTACTACAAAAGGAAGTTCAAAAATAAGTATCTATGTTAAATTTTAGGGTATTTTTCAAGTTGATATTCATTTGGGCTATATGCTAGGAGAAAATGATCATTCAAAGAACGGGGTAGAAGCAAAAGCCCAAATGCTAAGGTCACGTTAAGCACACCATAAACCATTTGGTTAGTCGGACACATCCCCAGTCGGTGGCCGGTAGCAAATCACAAGCATTTCCCAAATGTAATTAACACAGAATTTCCTTGTTTCCAAAAAAATAAAAGCAAAAAAAACAAAAAAAAAATTTTAGCACATCGATATTTTTACATTAAAGGGATGAGTGAAGAGAAAACCACCAGACCATAATACTAAATGACAAAAACTTTTTTAAAATCAAAATAAAATAAAACCCACATTAATTTTATGTTTAAAATTTGGAATAGAAAATCTCCCAAGATTAAATGAAGTTCATTAAGAAGGCAACCAAGATGATGTTCATAACCATTTTAATTACCACAGATAAAACTGTCTTAATTATTTATTAGAAAACTTCAAAATGAGAGTTGTTTCTTGCTCAGCAAGCTAACAGAGACGCCTGCAGAGGGTGAGTCCATCTCCAATGGAAACAACGGCTAGCTCAACACGGTCATCCGCGGCGAGAAAGCTGTTGAGTTCCAGCAAATGTTTTCTGCCTTTCCTTGCAAATTCTTGCACATTCTCCTCAGGCTCCGCCACTGTCCCAAACCACAATGTGTTATCATAAGCTATGATTCCTCCAACCTTCACAAGCTTCATCAGCAGCTTGTGATATCCCATGTAGGAGTCCTTGTCCGCATCCACAAATGCAAAATCAAAGCTCCCTTCTTCCTCCCCCTGCTTAATTGATTGCACGTTTAATTCTCCAAATCAAATAATATACTAACTACTACTTATTACTTAAGCTAAGTGTCGTGATGATATATTACATCCCAAATTCATCATTATTTACTCAGAATCAACATTATATTATTAAACACTCATAGAAGAGGTTTAACATGCTAATTTGAGAGTGCGGATAACATTCTCCATAACAATGTAGCTTTCTCTTTGTTTTAAAGACAAATGCTATTCATATTTACCAATTTGTTACTCGAAATCAGTGTTTTAAAAGACTCGGCTTGGGGCACGCCTAGGCGGCCTTGGAGACGGGGCTGCACCATTTTTGCCTCTATTTTAAGGGAGTTGGCGAAATACACCCCTAGGCTTCTTGGGGCGCGCCTAGGAGCCTGAGGCATCAATTGGGCGTCCCTTTTTCTTTTTTAAGTTTCAAAAATCTGGAATTTTTTGAGAGTTGTAGAGCTGTTTTGAGTTGCAGGCCATGAACACCAGCGAAGTAGATGAAGAAGATGAAGAAGAAGGCTAGGTTTTTTAGGCTAAGTTGGTGTTTTTATTTATTTTTTTTTTTTTAATGCTTAAACTGACTCCAGTTTGTCACGTTTATTACCCTATTATCTTCACTTTTTTTTAAACTAATCCCACTATAAAGACATTTGTTACCCCACTATCTCTTTTCTCTTCACTTTTTTATTCCTAATATTTATTTTCTCATATACTAGATATATATTAGATAAGCATTGTTTTGTTTTTGTTTTTATTATTTTCCTGAATATTTTCATGATTGGCCGTAGAAAAGAAAACATCATTTTATTTGGATTATTATTTTCTTATTGTTATATTATTCTTCTTCTTTTTTAATTCGTTATATTTTTTTTCCTTATTTCTCTTTTTTTAAGACTACCTATCCCACCCAAATATCATCCAAAACTCTCACATAAATAGCCACTTACTTAAGTAGATGTCTGAAATTGATTAATTTGATTGCTTGATTAAGCCTGGTTATGTGAGTTAAACTTGTCTGTAACTATTATATTTTTATATGTATAAAATATGTATTAAAAAATTAGGTCTCGTGAGGCTTCGACTCACGCTTTAAAGCTTTCGTCTAGGTAAGGCTATCCATCAAACGCCTCACTCATGCCTTCGCCTTTTAAAAATTGCTTGAAATATAGAGACAAACTTAGGTGGGCCAGCTTGACCAGCTTAACGGGCATGCACTCTGGTAAGAGCTCCACTGTATATGGGTTCCTTCCAACCACACACAAGTACAATGTCCAATGCACACAGGCCACCCGGCGTTATAAATTATAATGGCCTAACCTACTTTCTCCCAACATAAATCACAAACATTAACTTACTTTGGTAATGAGACCATTTAGGACCGTGAAGGCATCTGACTGGCAGAAGTTAATCTTATGTTCCACCCCAGCCTTCTGAATAAATGGCAGTCCAACCTCATAGGCTTCTTTATCTACATCGATTGCTGTTATCTGAAATTTGAAATATTAATCTAGCTGGCCACTACACGTAAAAGGATGAAATTAATCTAACTATTTCGAAGAAAATTAAAAAAAAAAAAAACACATGAATAATATTAATAAACGAGTATTACATACTTTGCCATCAGCAGGCAGTGCAAGAGCAGTAGTGAGAAGAGAATAACCAGTGAAGACACCGAGCTCCAACGTCTTCTTCGCATTCATCACCTTCAAAAGCATCGATAGAAGCAGACCTTCATCTACAGGCACATTCATAAGACTCCTGCGTGTTCGAAATGTAATCCTTCAGGCTCAAGTAATTATACATTCATTTACGAAGAAGCGTACGAGAGGATTGGGTGCAAAATGTGGCCTCGTTAAAACCTTGGCGGGGATTTAAGCCCAGTACGAAGGAAAAAGAGTACTACAAATATCAAACCCTACCAGACCGCATATTTCTCGATGGTGGCCTCCCTTAGTTGCTTCAGTTGCTCGTGTTCTCTTGGAAAGCAGCTTGTTTCAAAGATGTACTGTAATATCAGAAATTAAGGCCGTTAATTGACTGCGTTGTTTGAGGATAAGACCATTAATTAACGCAAAATATAATTAGCACCTTCTGTTTCTTTAGTTTGTAAATATTTCAACAACAACAAAATGCGGACAAGTAAACCTGAATTTCAAGAATTTTTGATACAACGATATATTTACGAATTGCGAACTCGTAATTCCAAACCGTTTTCTTAAAAAAAAAAAAAAATAAATGACAAAGGAAATAGTTTAATGCAGAAGATAGACATTTGTGCATCACGCAGCTTCATGAGTTGTAACTGAACGTATAAACAGGGACACTTGTACATCATGCATGATATACTTGTTCATCATGATATATGGCCATCTCATAATTTAAAAAAAAAAAGAAAAAAAAAGAATCTGATTCCCTCATTGAAAAATTTAATAATAAAAAAGCATCTCACTTTTAGCTGAAAAGACTAAAGATTATAAATGTTGATTTTTTTTTTTTTTTTTTCCACGGTACGAGAAATTTTTATTAAAAACAATTAGAACGAAAATGTTGAAAACTCCAATCCGAATCTGAAAGAAAGAAATCTGGAAAACGAGAAAGAACTAGGCAATAACTAGGGATAGAAAATCACTCATATGAAACAGGAGGTCAAGACGGTGGTGTTACAAACTAATCATGGGATACAGTGTAAGAAAATTAAAATGCCTGATAAGTTTGGAAGAACGTCATTATGACGGTCTAGTTTAATATGAATCTCTCTTTTATAAGAAGCGCATATGATCCGTAGAAGCGACGGGTCACATTAGAGAAAAGAAAACGAGAGTGTACCTTGAGAAGTGCTGGGGTTTTGAGGATTATCTTCTCCGGTCTGTCGTCTGCCATGGCTGAGTGAACAACAAAAGAGCAAATGTTTATTTTCTTCAATTTCTAATTTTCTGTGAAATAAGCAGTTGGGTGCATTGTGTGTTTTATATTGGGAATTTGGGAGTAAAGGGGTAGGCGGCAATAACATGGCCTAAAAGGAAAGGTCGTGCCAGACTTTTGGACTGGGCTTCACTTTTTATTTAATAGAAGTGGGCCGTGTGGCTGGTTGGGCTGTTTTACATTTATGGTTCAGTGGAGAATGATTTATATGCAACAGGGTTATTGTTGAACAGTGTTTTGGTTTAACGTTTATGATATAACTAGTAAATTTTACCCGCACGTTGTTGCGGGAGCAAAAATATAACTATAGACTAAATTTTTAACATATAAATAACCAAAGACTAAGATAAACATTAAGGAGAAAATGGAGCAAATATTTTTACAAAGCTGTCTAAGTTTATGTAACTTACAGAAAAGACATTGTGAAATGCCTTGTCATTGATTTACAAAAATGGCTAGTCTAGTATTCCCCATTGACAGTCACATGAACATAGAATATCCCATAAGAGCACATTTTCCTTGAAGCAGTCGCTGCATATAAAACAATTTGGATCATCAGGGAAAAAAAAAAAAAAAAAAAGGTTACAACTGAAACAAAATGTCAATACAGTTGTAATTAATTAGCAGTAATACTTTACATGAATGAATTGGACAGACGATGGCAAACCATGATATCAATAAATGAAAAAAAAAAAAAAATTCAACAGCCATCATTTATATACAGGAATAATAAAAATCCATTTGCATTAGCTCTGGATCAAGATCAACTCAAGGCTACAAAAATTTTAAACCCGAGATTCAGATCGCATTATTCAACCCCAAAAGCCAAATAGTACATTTAACCGACTTAACACGATGGATGGCATAAATCAAATCTAGGATATCATACTCAACCTGCATTGCAGAAACGAACACTGTAGCTTATATACATTCTCAATGTCCTCAGCAAGTCCTCTCTCCAATGGCTCAGCAATCTACAAAAGGTTTTTAGAAGATTATAATTTAAAAACTGAATCACATAAAATTTCTGAAATTAGGTTGCTTCTTACCATAGTTATTTTATTCTTCTTATTGGATGTTTCAGCAAAGCATTTGATTGACAAAGGCTACACAGCTTCACAAAATGAAACAACTGGATCAACCTACAAACAAAAGCATATCCATCAAGAAAAGAAGAAAATAAAATTTTACGTTCTTAAGGGGTGGAAAAATTACTTTAAAAAGAAACAACGTGAAGAGAGGATGAGGATTGGGAGCAAACAATTACCTTGACTTCTACTTCCAAGTAAAGCTCTCTTAGGTCCTTCATTATTCTGACATAGCCTATAACACATTAATTTATGTTAAAAAAAACCTAAAAACTAAGCACCAAATGTTTCACTTCAAATTCCATAAAAATCAAACCTCTGAAACAAAAAGTTATTGGGCTTTCCCTTGTGAGGAGGAGTCCAAAACTCACAGTTCTGCAATATGGGCATCGGCCGTAGATTCG
This sequence comes from Pyrus communis, assembly GCF_963583255.1. Taxonomy (NCBI): domain Eukaryota; kingdom Viridiplantae; phylum Streptophyta; class Magnoliopsida; order Rosales; family Rosaceae; genus Pyrus; species Pyrus communis. The sequence goes on along the minus strand of NC_084806.1, from coordinate 7,000,646 downwards.
ATTGGTCTAGGATTTCACATTCGTTTTCTGCCCTTTGCAAAAATCACAGAGCAGCCACCTTCTCCCATTGCAATCCTCGCAGAGAATCGCCACGTCAGCCTTGGAAAAAACTGGAATCAAAGCAAAAACATGTAAAAGGGCGGTGCCATACCTGTGGAGCTCGAGCATGGAAAGGCTCTGGTTCCATGCAAAACAACAGAAAAAACGTTTACAGATCTAGCTTTACAGAGATGCACAACCAGTCGAAAAACGGATACTGGAAACAAAATCCCTAAACAAACGAAAACCAAATTCACTCAGGAATCCGATAGTAGCAAGGTCTAGTTCTCTGGTCATCAGCAGAAATCGCCATGTCGGAAAATCGAGCATCTGAACACATAAACAAAACAGTCAAAATTAAAAATAAAATAAAAAAACCAAAAACCAAAATTTGAACATAAGTTGTATTTGCGGAGCAAAGGCCACCCAAAAATAAATACCCGAGCACTCGAGCTGAGTTTTGAAAGAGAAGTCGAGCTAGAATCCTAGAAGCCGTCGCCGGCCAATTGAATAATCAGAGATAAGGCAACGATGAGTGGGTATTTTAGATAGAGAATCAAGCGACTGGATATTTCGATTTGCCATTGGAGATTGGAACGATCTGGATGAATTTTGGTTTCGGGATTCTAAGGTTGGATGAACGCAGGTTTTTTTGTTCATTTCAGGAGAGATGAAGCAAATGAAAGCAATTAGAAGCAATTAGAAGCAATTGGAAGCCACTGGAAGCAAATAGAAATCCTGACACTACGGGCCAAATGATCCCGATGACCAACACGTGGAACTAACACGCAGCAGCAGATAAAAGTGGAAGAAGCTAGAACCCTAGAAAACACGCACGCACAGACGGAAAGAAAAATGAGAGAGGGGCAAAATGGCCAATTCACCTTTCAACCCCACTAAAGCTGAAAAAACATGAAGAGAAAGAGGGGCACAACTGGTGGAGCACTGTTAATAAACAGTGATTTCCACCGGGTTTAAGTATATAGATAATACATATATATATATATATATATTTTTTTTTTTTTTCTGCCACTCTGCATTTATTATCTCTGTTTTGAGGAATGGGTCTGCGTTACTACCACCAGGCAATGGTAATGGCATCCCTCTTTTCCTCTGCCTCTTTTTCAAATGGAAGGGAATGATCAACACGTGGCATAATGCAAACCAAAAGCAATCAGAAAAGGCTTTAAATACTGGACTTGAGAGTGATAGGAGGAAAAAGCACGGATAATGGACAGGTAGATATAAGAAACAGTGAGAGAGAAATAAAATAATAACATGCATAGAAAAGAAAACCCACTTTCAGAGAGAGCTGCAACAGCCAGTGAGGGAGTTTTTTAGAAAAACAATTATATATATAATAAACAAAACAATCACCAATTGTTTTACCCCATGGATAAACACATTGGTTTTTGAACAAAAAAAATGATAAAAAAATAGACTGCAGGACAAAACAATTGATTATAGTTGTCAGTAGTTAACTCCAGCCACATAGTTTGTGGCGCAAAAAGGGGAAAAAATTATAAAAATAATTGTTCTAGGGAAAAAATGATTAAAAAATGTGTTTGGATTTTGAAAAGCAAAGAACCGCAGATGATGGAGAACGGCACCAGAAAGCGGAAAGGGCAAAATGGCCAACTCATTACACAATTCCAGAAAAGGGCAAAAAATTGCTCAGCAAGCGAGGGACAAAACCGGATGAGCACTGTTAATGAACAGTGCCAATCCGCTGAGCTTTAGTATATATAGAATGTTAGTAAATAAAAGATAATTATTAAGGAGTGTATTGTATATAACGTTCAATGGATTTTCACAGAGTTATGAACATAAAGATTTTGAGGGAGTTTAGTTGCCTTTAATAAGTTCATGTGGATTTGATTTGAATTTTACGTAGATCTTAATGAAGTTTGTAAGATTTTTATCATGAATTTTGGAGCTCTTATTGTATATAAAATTTGATGGACTTCATAGAGTTTTGTTTGACTATCAAATTCAAGCGTATACAATATAATTTTGTGGTATTCAATTAAGATTTTTGTGAGTCTCACATAGATGTATGTGTATTAAAAAATTCGTTGATTTTAAAGGATTTTATAGACTTTGAGTGCTTTTATAATAAATATTTTGTAATTGTGAATCCAATCACCACCCATAAGGTTTTGCTGAATTTTACTTTTCCCAATTCTAATATATTCCACCACTCATCATAATTAATACAATGATTATCTCTGGCTACCACCACCACCACCTTACCATGAGCATCTACGTTACCTCTACTACCAACAATGTCACCTCACCGCCACTACACCACCACAACTACTATCATCTAGCCATGACCATCACCATGACCCTATCACCCCCACCATCACCTTATCAATACCACCACCATCGTACCATAACCTCTTATGATCACTCGCCAATGTCATCACTACCATGACTGCCATCTCTACTACCACCATCTTATATACCTTACCCATCGTCACCACCATCTTTACAACTACCATAACCTTCTACGACTTTCTATGGCCGCCACCCCCACCATGACCACCAGCTTTACCACCATTATCACCACCTCATTAAGACTGTACCCACCCCCACTCCTCCATCACCCCAACATTAGGCTGCAACCACAATCTCACCACCCTTACTCTTATCTCCTTCACCAACGATTAAAGGTGGCAAATCAACTCATTGAGTTGTTAATAGGTACCCCCATCACAGAATAAAATTGAAATATCAATATTTATTAAATGGTCATTAAAAAATTCAAGTCAATACATAAAATTCTATTAAGATAATGGTATTACGAGTGTCTTAATAATATCACATAACAGTGCCTTGTCACCTATACTATTTTATTTGCAGTTACCATCCATCATCATTAGCCATTAATCCATCCAACTTTTCTTCGAAACCGTTCTCCATGTCTACTTTACTCTGTTGATAGGGACCATTGCAACTTGAAAACTTATTGAGGAAGTTGGGTACTTTAATGGAGGAATAACTTAACGGGTACTGATCTGGTTGTGCCGTTAGCCTATCAATGGAGATTACTCGCATGAATATTATAGTTGGGTTGTGGAATTTAGTGTTAGTGGTACACCAAACCACACACAACAACCAACCCCACCATCCCCTCCCCCCAATCCCCACACCACCCCACCCCACACCCCCCCCCCCCCCCCCCCCTCCCCCCCCTCCAAAAAAAAAAAAACACTAAGATTATCCCAAATAACATCCAGGTGCATCTTCACCACAATTCATCATCTTTGTCCGAACATGAAAATACAACAGACTCTAAAAGTCAAATTGACACCACACGAGACATCATCATGTAGTTTAGCGTACCATACATGTTGCTTTCTGCTCCCCATGAATAAAGGCCCGAGCCAACATGCTATGGGCAAAAAATAATCTGAACGTTAAAAAACCGATCGAACCAAATCAGCACTGAATATGCAAAATTTCTTTTGTGCTCCATGTATCTATTATCTTGAATTTTTAACCGTTAAATTCTAGTCATCGTATCTTTGACCACAATCTATGGCATACCTCAACCCGGAATATCCAACTAGACTCCGAATCGAGCTGTGTTGGCCAACACCAGGAAGGCGACGAAACCATAAAATGTAGTAATGTGGAAAACGTGAGTAAATTTAAACCTATAAGTGACTAAATGCAAGAGTGCGCATGTGAGCGGGATTGAATCCAATTCACACGTAATGTCAGAGCATAAGTACAGTACAGTAAAAGTAGGATAAGAATTATACCATCGAATGTACTCTCCTATACCAACATTTGCCAATAATCCTCGTCGACACGAAAGCTTGGCCACTAAAACCTGGAGAGGCGAAAAACAAAGATGACTGGGCCTAAAAATAATAAAATAATTAAAATAGTAATTTTACAAAAATATCTTTTGGATTCGTAGTTTCGTAAAATCTTCGTCGTAACTCTAATTTCAATTCTGCTTGCGCCCACGCGTTCGTAGTGACGAGTACTATGATAATATGTTGAGAATGGTTCATATGTGTTATGATACGACGGCCAACGAAGGTCAACCTTGCCTCTAGGGGCATTTTTGTCAATTCACACTTTTAAAATTGATAAAATCGTAAAATTAAGAATGTGTTGTTACAATCTAACAATTAAATATCGGAAGTATAAGAACCTCACAAGCGCCGCCACCACCACCACCACATATAAATAGAAACTTCAAACTTGTGGTCTCTTTTATTTTCAGCATTTGGTTAACTTTAACGAAACAAAACCCCCTGCTTTTCTCTGTGTTTCCTGTTCGTTGCATTTGTAAGTAAAATGTCAGGTCTAAGAGCCCCTTCTGATTATTCTGAGGAGCCACCTCGTCATCCAAGTCTCCTTGTTAATTCCCAGGTCGGATCATCACATGAATATTAATGTCATTATTTTATTTATCCATTTTCTTGTCTATGTATCTGTTTTGCGTCGTGCAGGAACCTTTTAATGCAGAACCACCACGTGCGGCGTTAATAGAGTCGTACGTGACACCGGTGGATTTGTTCTACAAACGAAACCATGGCCCTGTCCCTGTCGTGGATGACATTGAAAGGTTAAAAACATCTTACCATTTTTAGAATAATTTATTTATAATAATTTGGCTTTTTAGCTAAAATAATCCCTGATATTTGTTTAACTTCTCACTTTGGTCCCTAAAATTTGAAATCGATAGAATTGGTCCTTGAGTTTATCCACAATCAATCATTTTGGTTCTTCAACGAAAAATCTCCATAAAATAAGAATAAAATGACAAAAATACCATCAATTTTTGTTAAATCATTTTGGCTATTGTTTATATATTGAAGGTAATTTTGTCATTTTGATCCTTATTTAACATAATTTTTCACCTAAGGTTCAAAATGATTAATGGTGGACAATCACTTCTATTGATTTCAAATCTTAGGGAACAAAATGATGAGTTAGGCAAATCTCATGGACCATTTTGGCAAAAAACCTAATAATTTCAAAAAACATAAGCTTGCTAAGTTGACTGTAGCAACGTGCTCTTCTCAAAGCTCGAGTTTGATTCTCACTCTTCGTATTTTAGAATAGATTAGGAGGAGAAAAGACTTCAAACCAATTTTTTCTGTACTCTTTTGTTCAATTTCATGAATTTTCAATTGTCTACTCCAAAGCAATGTTATGCCATTTTATATTTACTTAATTAGTGTAGTCCTCGTGACGACTCTTAATATTAGTGAGAAATACTTCGAGAATTGAACTAAAGAGAAAGACGTCAACTGTTAATGTTTGTTGCAACAACAATTGGGTTCAAAGTTTCTTTTGTTCTTCAAAACGGTGTTTTGAGTGTTATTGACTACGGCAATGGAGTTTTTGTGGGCTTGTTTGTGAAGAACCCGTTCATTGACGGCTACAATATATTTGGCGGAGCAGGTATCGATTGTCAATATGCGGTTTGGTGGAGAAACCCTTGGAGATATCAATGGCTGACATTGTGTAAGTACTTATTAGTATATCGGAGGGAGACCTAATCATGATTAGTTAATCTGCTTAAACAATAACATTTCGGTTTTGCGAAAACAGGAATCTGCCGAAGCACATTGTGACAGCCACTCTACAAGTAAGTTTGTTAACTGTGATGCTGAACATTGTATAATTTAGTTACAGCCGCTCGATAGTAATTCGATTTGGTTTGTTTCAAGCTAAGCAGTGTGCAGGTAACAGAAGGACTGCAATGAGCAAAGTGAAAACAGTGAAAGGCGTTGGCTGGGACGTTTCTGCCATTGGAAACGGTAAATTTGCTACTATCTGTCATTAATTTCTTTCACTGTTAAAATGCGAGTGTTTAAACTTCATCGTGTTTGTTTGTCTTATGTCTTCTTTCAGCCGTTTGGGGTGGGGCTAAACTCGCTGATGTTCTCCAACTTGCGGGAATCGCTAAGTTAGCATCAGTTTCCCCGTTGGGAGGAAAGCACGTTGAGTTTGTAAGCGTTGACATGTGCAAGGTGAGCTTCAATTTTTGTGCGACATGTTAATCGCCTTACTCGGGAATGTTTTATATGGTACAATGATTTCTTAAGGAGGAAAAAGGAGGACCCTACAAGGCGTCAATACCGTTGATTCAAGCAACAAACTCGGATGCTGAAGTTTTACTAGCATATGAAATGAATGGAGAGGTAAAGGAATAGCTTGTGTGAAACTCTTTTTCTTTTGGATCAAATTTCTTGAATTGTTCTTATACTATCTGATCATGTTGCTATTTTAAAGCCTCTAAACCGGGATCACGGGTATCCGCTGCGTGTAGTTGTTCCGGGTGTTATAGGTGCGCGTTCTGTCAAATGGCTGAGTTCCATCAACATAATCGAAAACGAATGCCAGGTTGGTTTTCACAAATCCAATTGCGTGGCCTACTCTTTATGCTTGTGACTCCTGAGATGGATATAATAATTGTGTTTTGTGGTTGAACAGGGATTCTTTATGCAAAGGGACTACAAAATGTTTCCTCCTACTGTGAACTGGGAAAATATCGATTGGTCAACCCGGCGGCCTCAGATGGATTTTCCTGTTCAGGTACTTCTAGATATCAATAGTCTGCTCCTAGCCTCCTGCTACGACTCTTTTCACGTCGTTACTGCTTAATGCAGCTTCAGTATCTAACTTTACTGATATGAATGAAATAATGGATATTGTGTTTGATGGTTTCTGCAGTCTGTAATTTGTTCTTTGGAGGAAGAAAACGCTGTAAAGCCTGGAAAAGTAGGTTTTCTGTATACAATTAGTCATTATATTTTGTCACACTGCCCTGCACAATTTACTTACATTTGATGTAATTATGCACACAAGCGCGCGTTTCTGTGCAGGTAGTAGTTCATGGATATGCCGTGTCTGGAGGTGGGCGGGGGATTGAGCGAGTAGATGTATCGTTTGATGGTGGCAAGACGTGGGTGGAAGCAACCCGATACCAAAAGAGTGGAGCTCCATATGTTGCAGATGATACGAGTAGTGACAAGTGGGGATGGGTGCTTTTTAAGGCTGAGGCTAGTGTCTCTCGCAGCACTGAAATCGTCGCTAAAGCAGTAAGTAACCGTTGCTTTTAATTCGACTACTTCTCTGCTCATGTTATCTTACACATGAATCTTGTTGAACAGATCGATATAGCTGCAAACGTCCAACCCGAAAATGTGGACGCCATCTGGAACCTGAGAGGAATACTGAACACATCGTGGCATAGGGTTCGAATTCACGTTGAACACACCGATTTGTGATTCTTCTGCGTTCGAATATTTTCTGGTGTACACATTGTACGCTCTTCGAGAGTTGCTCGGTGTTTCAAGGGCAAGCTCTGTATGTAATTCAAGCAACCAGGATTCTAAGCCTACTACAGAACCTGGGGATTTCAGTTGGCACCATATCACTTTGTTTCCAGTTTGACATGTTCGTTCATAAATATGCAATCATTCTCTATAAGATATGTAAGATTCATACTGATTTCTTGGGAAGGGCCGCTAATTTGTTTAGCCATCTTGTCGAAAATCAACTGGACGACTACCCAAGGATACTATACACCATTTTTCTGCATTGCACAAGCTAGAAAATATACCACGATAGCCAAAATCAGCAGCAATGCGGACAGTCGTGTTATTACAACATTAGAACTCAAATAAATATACAGTGCTCGGAAGTCCGACAACTAGCAATTGTTAAAAAATTAGTGACCCGATGCAACTGATCATCAAGAGAAAGTACCTCCCAATATGCGACTTGAAGAACGGTACTGAACCTCTCAAATGACAGAGAGAATTGGCAGGGTCAACGAATAGACAAGCCGCAAGCTATGAAGAACGCTATTGAATCTCTCAAACATTACCCGCAGAATCTGTGGGTGTTGTGGTGCCTATATTTCTTTACCCCGTTAAGGGTTGTCACTATGATGGAAAAAAGGATCTTGAATATACAACAAACGCAAGCTCCTGAAATCACTTTCTCCTCCGCCACCAGTCTGGTATTTTCAACCTTTGGATTCTATGTACAGAGAGTTTGACAGCAGAGAGCTTGTGCTTCACCTGTCTCCATAGCATATTGACTGCATCCTCTTTCTCTGGGGGGTAATTGAATTCAAAATGGTGGGAGATATTCTTAAGTGTCCTCCACATTTCAATCCATCTCTCCTTTGAAACATTACGGAGCTGATTAACCATGTAATCAGGTTTCAAAGCCTCTTTGAATGAGAAGAATAGTGAGAATTTGGTGTAGTCAATTTCATCCTCAAACGGGAGCTCAATTTCATCACTCACAATGACAGGAACACAGTGGCTCACAATAGCATCAAATAGGCGACAAGATGAAGGAGTGTCTCCAGCAGGATGCAGACAGAATTTTGATAAACGCATCCGTTGCGTAGACTGAGATAACAGAAAGACAAACGAACGAGAAACATTAGAAGTTATATTTATACATTAATAAATGAATCATTCCTCAAACTTCTGATGGCTACCAAAAAAATCCTCCTATGCCAAGGGAAAGTTATCCATCCGAAGGAAAAAGCAGATCACATAAATGTAAGTTTCCAACCTTCCATGCACCCTCAACCTTCCCGTCTTCTTTATGTGAGGGCATATATTAAAAACCTTCTTGAATAAACTTAAAAGTAAGGAATTTATTCTTGCGATCATTGCATTAGATATTCAGATAGAAACTACAAGTAGGGGGACTACGGTAAGCACATAAATAGTTTTAATAAGAAGGCTAAAGATCATAAAGAAATGTAAATGATGCCAAGGACGACAAAGAATCATTTCCAGTGACTAGTGTTTAAAACCATATTTTCCAGGATAAAGAATATGCACGAAACAATATCACCTATGACCCATTATAAAACTCCATACTCAATGCATACCGATTTTATGTTCTCTCCTGTTGCAACACTTCGCTCATAGTGAACATCATCATAACCAGCTAAGACTTTTGCCAGTTTAACACGAACAATGCCTTCCTGCATATAACAAGACCGTAGATAATCAATTGTAGATCGAAGTACAAGGTTTCAAGATGGGATGCTGTTATTTCAAGCAACTTTGAAGCTAACATACATCTTTCCTGTATGTCCTTCCCTGGAAGAACAGAAGCGTAGTACGGGACTCAAATGGATCTGGACGGTCATCATCTGTAAAGGAATCCACAACATGTACGTATGGGGTGACCACATCTTTGCTCAGATTTGACATTAAATGAGGATACCTGCCAAAATCTACAACAATCTGAATTGACGCATTGACCTGTGGTCGAAGAAATCTGAAAGCATTGGGATGTGTCAAAGGGATAACATGGTCTCGCCCTCCAGATCTTTGCCAGTACTTTGATTCTCCCAAGATTTTCAATAAATCTATCTGAAATCAGAAAAAAAAAAAAAAAAAAGTTTAGTCATAACAAGACTATGGAATTCCACACAGAAAAAGGTCAATTGGAAACACCACAAGGATCTATTTGACAGTGATTTGAAAAATCGGTAGCGCTAGAGAGAGGACTTAAACTTTGAGAAGCCTGTTGACAAAGACCAAGTAAAGATAACAAGTGGAGACACATTCTAACTTACTAAAAATTGTTCTACAATTTCTTGTATAAATGAAGAAATCAAACAAGGCCCGGGTCTCGAATTCGATATGTCAGCTACACAAGAAAATCCCAGTTTTTACATCGCATCTAAGCTCAGCTAACCACTTTAATCTCAATTTCAGCAGAAGACTCTGTTCAATTGCCTACAAAACTACAACTTAGAAATGAAACTTTCATGTCCAATACAAATAGGGTAAACAAACTCAATCAAGCCACCGGAATTCGATGTTTTCAACGACCCAATTCAACACCCAACTATCAAATTTAAAAATCAACAGTCAAAACCCAATGTTTACCTGCAATTGGCGATCAATCCGAGTAGCCGGGTCTGTCATGTTGTGCCCATGAGTATTGAAGCTCAACGAAGAGAAAAACGGCACAAAGAACGCATCGGCCAATTCCGGATCAGAAACCCTAACCGCCTCTCTCCCGTCACCGCCATTACCGTCGAACAAAAGCGAGCCCATCATCCAGTACTCAATACTGTGCTGCCTCTTGAGCCCGGAGTTCTTTGGCCACGGAGGCCAAGTCCGGGCGGTGACAGGAGTCTGGTCTGTGCTCCGGCGGTTCATAATTCCGACGTTGAAGCGGCGCGGGAGATCGTACATGTAGACCTTGAGAGGCGGGGAGGTGGTGGCGCAGAGGGACTGGACAACCGGCGGCGGCGATGAGGGGAGGAGCGGGAGGAAGTAGGATCGGATGTCGACGGTGCCGATGAAGATTGAGTAGGTGAGGAGGAGGAGGAAGGCAATGATGAGGGCGAAGGCGGCTTTTCCGTACATTTTGTGAGATCTGGCGTTTGGCATTACTGGGTGCGCGGGCAGTATAATAGTACTGGGACTCAACTGTCCGTTTGATTTGGTTAGGGAGGCAAAATCGATGCACTTTTCACGCCTTGGGCCATTGCTTTGCTTCAAGCATTCATTTGGGACTTGGGAGGAACAAAAGAAAAAAAATTTCTAGTCAGCACTCGGTAGAGAGATTTCTTTCTTTTGAAGACACGAACTGGTACATCACTTATCATAATACAAGTGGTTGAATTATTAGAAAAAATAAGCAAAATTTTAAAATCCAAAGATCAATTTTACTCAATTTTATTTTATTCTTTATTTAGCACTAGGCTCTTGTGCCGTTCTACTAGTGCCATGCGGTTTTTAGAATATTTCTGATTAACAATTTCCGTCATAAGTGATATTACTATAAAGAGAAAAACCCAACCATCAAGCCAATTGACTACTTACGAATCCTCGACTTTTTAAAATCATTTAAAATCCGATGTTCAAATATAATTACGTGGATTAACATAAAAAATACAATAAAATTCCTCCAAATCCTTAAATTTTTAAAAAAACTTTAAAACTTCCAAACAACCCAATCCTATTTCTAGAATTTTGTATTAAAGCATCTCCAACAATATTGGCCAAGTTTATTTTAGAGAACTTTAACAAAAAACTCTTGGTATTGTTCACTTTAACGAAAAACCATATTTTTACACTAAAGAGTCAATACTGGTATTATTCACTTTACCTTTTATTTTGTCCTTATTGTTAAAACTCAAAGTTTTCAAGTCATTTTCATTAATTTTCCTTTTATTTTATTGTAGCTAGCCAAATAACTCAAATGTTAATTTAGTTGTTCATCAATTCCAACAACACCAGCTATTTTATGTTAAGTTAAAATACTTTAATATTATTTTTTCATAAAAATAACAATCCAAGCCCTTTTTCTTCTCTTGAAGTTTATAAACAATGCAATTTTATAGTTTTTAACTCTCTCTCCTCCTTGTTAAATCTAGCTAGTTATTGTTCACAAAGTTAAGATAGTTAGGGATTTAGCTAGTTTGTTGGAGCTTGATTTTTCTATAATTTCTTGTTAAAGTTACCCAAAAAATCTTATTAAAGCATATCCAAAGGGATTGTCAAATTCTAAGTAGAGACACCACTATGCATATTTAACATAAAAAATCATTACAAACAAAGTATTATTTACTGACTCAATTTGAAACCTTTGTATTTTTTTGTCAAAGAAGTTTTTTGTGATTAGAAGTCAAATTGACATTAACGCCAATTTTATTTTTGATTAGTTTAATGACGGATCCCTTCTTCCACTAGCATTTCAAACAATAAAAATTTGGTTTCAACAATTTTTCTAATAAATACAATCATTTAAAGCTTTACACTATAAAAAAACAATTGAGTTACAGAAACACAAAATTTAAGGTAGATTATAGAGGCTTTTTAGGCAAAAGGATCGTGAAAATTGACATAACTTCTCCCCTTGGTTTCTGAGATTTGAAATCGATAAAAGTGATCCCTGATTTTGACCACCATCCATCATTTTTGTTCTTTTGTGAAAAAAACTTTCATTAAATAAGATAAAATGACAAAATACCCTAATTTTGTCAAATTATTTTGGCTATTGTTTATTAAATTGAGGATAATTTTATTATTTTGGTTCTTATTTAACAAATATTTTAATAATCAAAATAATTAATGGTGGAGAATTAGGACCACTTGTATCGAAGTTTAGAAAGCCAATCTATAATTGGCACATCACGCAGGCCACGAGTCTGATGTCTTATATTTTGTCTCTTTTGAGTCCATTTTCTAATTTTTTTAACACTTGTCCCTCTATTTAACTTCATATCTAACACTGTTAAATTTTCAATTAAGTTTAATTAAAAAAATAAAAATTGAAGTTAAACAAAAAAACCAAAAACCCAACAGCAACCCTTCCCAACCAACATTGTTTCGCAACCACCAACCCCCAATCTCCTCCCCACCATGCTTGTCAGCTGCATTTTCTCACCATCGGCAAGGTTTCCTTTGTTGGGGATATATGATCTAATTATAGTCCAAGCATCCTGTCTTTCTATTTATCTCTCTTCCTCTCTCTCGTCGGCGAAACCAAATCGGATCTTAGAGTCAGTGGCAGAGCCATGAATTTAAGACAATGGGGTCAAAAGTTGAGCTTCCATTATTAGACATAACAGGCCAAAAACGCAGGTCTGACGATCTGTAGGTTGCCAGGTGATAGATTCATGGTGGTGGGAAGATTTAGCACGGGGAAAAGAGGTGCTGATGGAGTGATGGCTAACAAATGGAGCCACATCTCCTGTTGGACCCTAAACTGCTTCTGGTTCCAAGGATAGACGACAGCAAGTGGAGCTCCAATGGATGAATTGTTGCTGCATCGAAGAAGAAAGAACAAAATAAGGGTTTAGTCCCAACGGCTAGTTTTCAGTTTAAATGCTTTGTATGTGTGTGTGAGAGTGACAAGTGTACACTTCAGATTAGATCACTTAAAACCTCAATGAAGGACCATGATCAAATCTGGAGGAGAATGGGTGTAATATTTGTTTAAATTCTCTTGTCCCCCACTCTTAAAAAATGTTTTCGGAGTTGGCAATGCACCAAACCCTACAAACATTCCTTATTAAATGAAGTAATGGCAGGTGCAATTTGCACAGCCTTGTAGTCGTCCAACATCTCTGCATTATTTGTTCCATTTTTCTGTACAGTTCTAAACCCCATGAAACTAATCAAACAAACACAAACAAACTTTATCAGCTCCTTCTTCTTCTTCTTGTTTGGCCACAAGGTTATTGGGGTCAAGGAATCCCATTGCCCCCATCTTGGCTCCGCTAGTGCTTAGAGTCGTCTTCGTGTCGGTTCAAATCTCAACGTTTGTTCAATCCTTACAGATTTCACCATCGCGCGGGGTTTTCTTTATTTGCATTTATCTCTCTTCCTCCCTCTTGTCGGCAAAGACGAATTAGATATTAGAATTGTATTTGCGTCGGTTTAAATCTTGATGTTCGTCGTCGGTTCAAGCCTTACAGATTTCACCAATATTCAGTTGATTAGATATCTTCCTTCAATCCCCAAATCCCAATAACTTGAAAGAATGTTTGCTAGTTCTGTAGTATGCCGATTGGCGGCAATGGGTTGTAAAGGGTGGAACTCAAAAGTTTATTCTTGGTTTTTGTATTACTTTAATTTTTGGTTTTTTTTTTAATTTAATTTTATAAAAAGTTAACAGTGTTAAATTTGAGTTAAGTCAAGAGAATACGTGTTAAAAAATTAGAAGGAGGGACACAAGAGAAACACGAAATAGGGGACAACAGGCTCGTGGCCCATATATATTGAGTGATATGTGTGTTAAAAAATTAATAACTTAAAAAATAAAATTTTTCATCACTTCTATTAAAACACGTAGTGCACCACTTATGTTTCCGTCAGAATAAAAAATTTCTTCCCAACATCCCTTATTTGGGAATCGGATCCCCTCTAGATCCAACCATCCTGAGCCCACTAATTAATGAATCCAGACCAATGAAATTTGATCTAACGGCTACAAATAGGAATCTTTTAAAAGTTATAATAATTATAGTTGTTGAATCAAATTTTAAAGATGGATTGATTAATGGGCTCAGATGGTTGGATCCGGAGGGGATCCGGTTCCCTTATCTGGGAAAGGTGGCTCTTTGCGTACGCAATTCCCCACTTTCCGACTTCCTTCACCTCTCCGAACCAAAAGCCACCACAACGATCACAAGTTCCCAACGTCCCGTATCTGGGGAAGGTAGTTTTTTGCGTACGCACTACCCCAACTCTCCGACTTCCTTCACCTCTCCGAACCAAAAGCCACCGCAACGATCACAAGTTCCCAACGTCCCGTATCTGGGGAAGGTAGTTCTTTGCGTACGCACTTCCCCTCTCTCCGACTTCCTTCACCTCTCCGATTCAAAAGCCACCATTTCCAATCGTCTCTTCACAAATCCGCACACCCACCAACTGCATAGAGATCGGGAAAAAATGGCGTTGGGATTTAGCTCCGGCGACGCGCCTGGCTTCAAGTTGCTGCTCATTCTGGTAGCGACGTACGGCCTCATGGCGGCGCTGGTTCACTCCGTACTGTACATGCGCTTCATCAAGCCGCTCGACATCGACGCCCCTCTCGATCGCTTCTCCGAAGCCAGAGCCGTCGAGCACGTTCGAGTGTTGGCCCATGAGATCGACGGCCGCCAGGTGAGCTCATTTTTCAATGCCCTCACTGTTTTTTCTCGATTTTTTGTTCAAATTGAAAAGAAAAACAATTTGGGATTTTTCCTGGGTTTGATTTGAATTCGCTATTGTAATTTCTATTGGAGAGATTGGGGACACGTTTTGGGTTGAGGTACTTATTTGTAATTTCCTAATTTGTTGATAGGAAGGGCGTCCTGGCTTGACCGAAGCTGCTCGGTACATTACAGGGCAGTTGGAAATGATAAAGGAGCGAGCTGGGTCCAATGTTAGGTCTGTAATACACTATAAAGATTGTTTCTTTTTTATTTATTCATTGTTTATCCGAGTTTCGTGTGGCAATGGTGCCAAAATTTTTATACTTGCAGAATTGAGATAGAAGAGTCCGTTGTTAATGGCACCTTTAATATGATGTTTTTGGGCCATGGCATTTCTCTTGGTTACAGAAACCACACAAATATTGTGATGAGGTAAACTATACACATTTTCGATTACTTTAATTTCTTGTCAATATGCTGCCGGTCTCAGTTTTGTCACTACTTATTGCTGTCGCTATATCTATTGTTTTGGTCAAAGTTTTAAGAATATTATGAGTAATGCAGTGGCATTGATGTTTTCATCTTGCTGCAGTTTAGTAAATTTCACTTCACATTACATTGTATTCAATGGCAGGATATCGTCAATACATTCACAAGACAATGAACCATCAGTTTTGTTAAATGGACATTTTGACAGTCCACTTGCTTCCCCAGGTG
The DNA here is from genome assembly GCF_963583255.1 of Pyrus communis. NCBI lineage: Eukaryota > Viridiplantae > Streptophyta > Magnoliopsida > Rosales > Rosaceae > Pyrus > Pyrus communis. The sequence goes on along the minus strand of NC_084806.1, from coordinate 6,985,219 downwards.
CTGCTGATTGCGGTTCATGTGTAGGTGTGTGGAAACAAACTTTCACTTGATTTTAACCATTTCTTGCATGTTCATGTCATTTTCTTTATTTTTCTATTCTTTTGCAGCATCAATGCTGGAAATAGCAAGGCTAATGGTGGATTCTGGATGGGTTCCTCCTCGGCCTGTTATTTTTCTTTTTAATGGGGCTGAAGAGCTTTTCTTGTTGGTAAGTTATTTCCATAATATTTAGTCTGGAAGTTATTGCATCATATGCTACCAATCCAGGTTTTATATAGTCTCAAAAATTAATATATATATATTTTTTAGCTTGCTATTGGCATCTGATATGTTTAAGCTCATTGGAGGTGATTTCTTATGTTATTAGGGTTCTCATGGCTTCATGAAGACACATCAATGGCGTGAGACTATTGGGGCTTTTATAAATGTGGAGGCATCAGGGACCCGCGGTCCTGGTAGGATATCATCACTTGTCAATATTACCTTCTTCAAGATGTCTAAGTTGTTTGTTTAACTTGGTAATGCTACTCCAGAGTGCATCTAGGTGTTTGTTATTGCTTTTCATTTCCCATGATAATTTGGGAGTAGTATGTCAGCTAGAATACTCAAACTACCTTGCTTGGATGACCGAGTTATAATTTAAGTTGTCTTGAAGAGATAGGATGCATTTGCTTTACAAAATATCTTTTCCAGATGATCTCTTGATGTGACCTTTATTGGCATAAGTATTCATTACATTTTGAGAGGGTGGTGCTATCCACACACCCCTTTTTACCTTCCACACACCCCCTCAATTTCCGGCCGTCGGATTGAATGAATTGAGAGGATCAAAGGACAAAAATTAACAAAGGGTGTTTGGAAGGTAAAAGGGGGTGTGTGGATAGCAATGAATTTCATTTCCAGTTTTATTGCTTAGTAAACCGAATTTTTTTTGTGCCGCAGCATTCTTTGTTGATTTCTGTACTCTTGAGTTTTGCAGATTTAGTTTGTCAATCAGGACCTGGTTCTTGGCCCTCTCAGGTCTATGCTCAATCAGCCGTATATCCTATGGCACATAGCGCAGCTCAGGTTAATGTTTTGCCTTTTCCACTACTAATTATCAATTTTGATTTTGATGTGTGCAGCTTATTCTGACTCGCTCATTCATTTGATATCTTACATTGTTGTGTTTTGTAAGTGTTTAGTTTTTCCTACTGCAAAATGCATCAGCTAACTTTTTTCGTAACTCCAGTTTCATATTAATAATGCAATTGGATAAACGGGATATTTTTACGCTATTGATTCTACCCATTACAACGTTACGATCTTCTAGTACCTTAGAATCTTTAGTGGCGATACTAATTCAGATAATATATATTTTTTTAGTTTGTCTCATTTTATAAACTGGCTTACTTCTGGATTGATTTATGTGCCATCTGCAGGATGTTTTTCCTGTCATTCCTGGAGATACAGATTTCCGTATATTTTCTCAAGATTATGGCAACATTCCAGGCTTGGATATTATCTTTCTCCTTGGTGGTTATTTTTATCATACATCCTATGATACAATGGAGAGATTATTGTATGCATTACATCTGCTATTTTGGTACATATTTACTTAATTTGATTTTTCAAACCACTTCGTCCCTAAGCACTTCCTCTGATACATTCCAATGCCTCCAGACCTGGAAGTATGCAAGCTCGGGGAGAGAATTTGGTTAGCGTAATTAAGGCCTTCACCAATTCTTCTAAGCTACAAGTTAAACATGAAAGAGAGTCGAATGCATATCACTATGACGGAGAACGTGCTGTTTTCTTTGATTATTTATCATTGTTTATGGTATGGTACCAAGCTGGTGATTTGTAGTATTTTCATGATACTGTTGATTTGACAAGTATGTGCTCGGCTGATATATGATATATGATACTCGTGCTTTCTCTCTCATGATGAGTATTACAGATTTACTATACGCGGAAGGTAGCCAGGCTACTTCACAGTATTCCTATTGCCATTTTCTTAGCTATGCCATTTTTTTCACACAAGCAGAATCGTGGGCTTGTTTCTTGGTTTTCAACTTTCTGCGATTTTACGAAAGGTAAATCCGCTACTTTTCAATGTAAATACGTTCCTTATTGCTAAGAGTCCTACTTTTGCACCCGACAAATTTGGTTCTCTACTTAGTGGGCAGAATTCATTATGTAACTTGCGTTTGTCTTCGTATTGAAATATTTGACATCTTATCAAGAATTTTCAACATTGTTGTCCAATTTGTTAATTTTGCAGGAATGATTTTCCATGCTACTGGGATTTTTCTGGCAATTGTATTTCCAATTATCTTTGCCATCCTGAGATTGCTGTTCACTAGTTGTGCTATGAATTGGTTGGTTCATGTTCGTTGAGTTCTTCCTTTATAATTTATAGTCCTGTTAGCATTGTGCTTTTACAAGATTATGAGTCTAGCTTTTAATCAATATTGAAACTTTTCAGTAGAATTTAATTACGCTCATTGATCAGACACTTTATTTCAGCAGTTAAGCTTCATATCATTGATGAAAGGGCTGCCCGTTTTAGTTTGTATGGTTTATAGTGATTACAGATAAATTTCTTTCCACTGAAATGGTGTGTCTCGCTTGGTTGAAGTTCTGGATCATAATGTAAAAAAAAAATCAAGTTAAATGTATAATTTCTAGTCCACTAGTTCTAGCTCCTACAAAAAAGAAGAGAAAAGAAATCTATCTAAGCTCCTGATATGTGTATTTTGAAGATGGAGCTTTGTTCCTTGAAACTCTCACTTACCTTTTGTGTTCAAATGCAGGTTTGCTCATCCATATTTGGCTTACTTGATGTTCGTCCCCTGCTCACTTGTTGGTATGTTGATTCCTAGAATTATTTGGAGTAGCTTTCCCCTCTCTCAAGATGCATCAGCTCTCAAGTCTTTAAAAGAGGTACTCTTATGCACCAGACAAGACCAAGTTTATCTTTTTTCCCCAATAGAAGACAATTATGGAGAAATGCTTTTTTTTTTCATTTATTGGTTGAAAAGTTATAGATTTCTTTAAAATCTCATTGATTACATTATCTGGTTTGTCAATCAGCTTGCATATAATAAGAAAATGTTTTGAAACTATGACCTACTAAGTTTAGTGTGGGCTTATATTTCTGCCTTAGAAATTAATTTGGTGGCATCATGTCTCTTTTTCAGTCTGTAGACCTATTGTCTAATGTCTGTGCAGTAATCCCAGCATGTTAAGTTAGCAAATCAATCATCATACGTCTGAATCTTGCAGGCTTTATCTGATGAAGCGAGGTTTTGGGGAGCATTTGGATTATACGCTATATCAACTTTGGTAAGTGGCATAGTTACTTTTTTCATAGTTTCACTTAAAAGTTTTATTGATCACTTAAAAGGATGAATCATGAACTTAAGATGCGTAACTCATATTTGTTTAGTTAAACCTGAGACAGCTAAAACTATTTTAGTGAAAGCAGGCTTACCTTTTGGCTGGGCTTAGCGGAGGCTTCTTGACTTTTTCAATATCTACCTCTATGCTTCCTGGATGGATTTCATACTGCTTATCAGTCAAATTATTTGGTCACCAGTCACTCAGGTACCCGTTTCCAGAGTTATTAAAGTTATAATTTAATGGGTGTTTTTGTTTGTGTGTTTCCTGTCTTACAGTTCTCAGTAACATTTTAGTCCTGTTCTCATAGTTCGAAAAGAAATTACAGTTCTTTAACAGAATATATATCATTTCTCTCAGGTCAACATTATTTTACGTGTTACCTGTACTTCCATGCCTTGCATACTCTGTATATTTTGGTGGATTTCTTGTACAATTTGTGGTTGAAAAGCTGGGTATGATGGGTGCTTTGCCACCTCCATATGGTTAGTATTTTTGAACTTTCCTTCATTACTGCTGTTATGTGTTACCTTCACATATGAGTTATTATGTTCTTCAAGTCAGTTTTTTTATTGAATCAATATATGGTGGTTTCCCATTTTTATCATAGTTGGGAGATTCAGTTCTCTATGGATACGTTGTGCTTGCAATAGAGCAAGATTATTAAGATTTTGTTGTTAAATATGGTTCATTCTGAAACTTTGAATTATGCTGCAAGTACTTTGGATTCCCGTTATTCAAGAATTCACAAAATCTTCTTTTAATCATCAGTTGCATTCTTGCAGGTTATTTTGTTCCTGATGTTGTGATAGCAACAACAGTGGGAGCTGTGACTGGTTTGTGTGTAGGCCCTCTGATACCAATCTGTGGTCGCTGGTTAGCTAGGTCATCCATTTTGCAGGTTTTGCTGCACATTAGTGTGCTAGGCTTGGCTTTGTCGTCTCAGTTCTTTCCATACAGTGTGGACGCTCCTAAGCGGATTCTTTTCCAGCATACGTTTCTTACTGCAGGTATTCAAGCTAGCAAAATGATTAAGTATAATTCCAAAATGCTTTCCTTTTGATCAGATTTATCCTAGATCCTATGCAAACAGTTTTTCTTGCGTGGCAGATGCAAATCAGGTTATGGACTCCAGCTATGATTTTTCTGTTGTAGATTCCAATTCTTTACTTTTTGTATTCAAACATGCACCGGAGGTGGCAAAGGAATTGCACATTAGTTCAGAGTTATCTTTTGAAACTGCAAAGTTATCTCAGCCGGAAAATTTTATGGTATGTAAGATTGTAATGAGTTTACGTCAATTAACTATTAAAGACAGCCTTCCATGACCTTTTTTTATATTTATACTCTAGTTCTTATCCTTGAGATTGGATCACTCATCCTAAGTATTATCCATGGTCCTCATGTCGTGCACTTAGTCATTGTTCTTTGTGTCTGATTAATCACCTGAATGATTTTTTTACTGATGAGCCTAATATGTACTCGAGATTCAAGAGCAGACCTACACTTTAGTCTTACTGTAAACCATGGATAACTTGTTCATGCAGGTCAATTGCTATGTTCAGTTAATTGTTCAACATTAATTGCGATGAAAGATTATCTGATGGCCTTTTTGTATGTATGTGCAGGGAATTTTTCCTGTGTCTTTTTTGTTCTCAAGAAGCTTGAAGTTCCCTGCAAAAAGTGACAGTATTTTGAAGCAATACAGGCAGTTCCCCCATCTGTCTACTTATGAGCCGCATACGGTTTTCATTGAGGGATCTCGCAGAGTATACTTGCAACTGTCTTTAGGGTAAGTAGAACAAACCACCACATACATGACCTACTATTGGATACTGAATAGGCTTTCAACACCGTTTTTCTGGATTCTTTTTATTAATTTCAGTTGCAAGTTTTAAAGTTTACTGTGTGATACCTTTCTGTCAGTTCCTTAAAGGAGGTTTGGGTTACCGTCCTCAACATAACAGGCCCTTTATCCAGTTGGTCATTTGCAGACAATACACTTCCAGGTAACGGAAAGTTTTTTGCGTTTTGAGTTTCTTATACACATTTACCTTTTCACATGGTGTATGCTTATGCTTGAGAAAAATTGGAACAGCTACTGTAACGAATGACGGAGGTCCACCATCATACATATGCCGGCTTAGTGGAGCTAGCTCTGAGAATTGGAACTTCTGGTTAGAGGTAAAGCTCTTTTACCTGGTGTTGGTTTATTTTCTTTACTGCTCATATCGCAAATCTCTCTGTCAGCTGCTTTAGTTTATTTTCTTTAGCTGCTCATATTGCAAATCTCTCCGTCAGCCGCTCAAGTTTGCTTGCGATAATTGCAGGCTAGGGGATCCGACGGTTTGAGGGTTGACGTAGCTGTCATAGACCAATATATGGTTGACGAAACAAAGAAGCTGAGAGGCCTTTTTCCAGAGTGGGTGGATGTCGTTGCTTATTCGAGCTTCTTGTCAAGTTATATCTTCTAGTTTAGTTTTACTTTACCACCGGCAAGTCCAAAAATGCAAAAGACAAAGCGATAAATTTTTTTTTCTTGAGAAGAAACGATAACACTTCAACAAGAATTACAGAATAGTGGATAAGAAATCCACCATGTAGCAAAAGCCAAGACCTCTCAAACAGATCTGATAACAAGTAACATAACCTCAACCATAATCATTTTACGGCTGCTAACATATCCCGCACTATATGAGAAAGAGAATGATCCTTGAACTCATTCGAAACTGATGCGTGGAGGGTTGCCCAGTATCTTACTCTACCCCATAGTTCTGCTACCCCCACCCCCATTATAATCTTCAAAAACTCTTCTGTTACGCTCCAACCAAATGTTCCAAAAAACTGCCAACATCAAATAGCCCAACAAAGCTTTAGCTTTCCTCCCCTTTCCTAAAGCCTCAAAATTGGTGCTTAGAAGCTCGAAACAACCCTTTGGAATGACCCAACTAACTCTAACTTCCTGAACCAATTTCCATCACAATTGTATTGAGTAAGAACAATGGAGAAAAATATGATTAACACTCTCCTCAGATTTACACAACTGCACCAATGGGGAGAAATACAAATAAAAGGCCTTCGCCATTGAACTTGATCACAAGTATTGACCTTCCCAGTAGCCACTAACCACACAAGAACTTTGACCTTCAGATGAGCTTTTGATTTCCAAATCTGAGAAAAAGGTGGAAAATGTTGCACAGTTCCATTGTTGCTCAAGAAAGAGCAATAGGTTTTGCAAGTGAACAATCTTGATAAGTCTAGTTTCCACCTTCTCTTATCCGTTCTTGATTGAATCAAACGAACATTTTCCACCTTCTGTAATAACCTAGCTGCCTCTTCTATCTCCAACTCATTCAAATTTGTTCTGAAATCAAAATTCCAACTCAAAGAATGAAGAGAAAAATCCACAAAACTTGAAATGATCTGGTTATGCATTCTCAATAACAAGAATAATCTAGGATATGGCTCTTTCAATGGTCCACCTTCCAACCAATCATCCTCCCAAAACCTCACCCTCTTCCCGTTGCCCACCTCAAACTTGCAGCACTCTAGGAACGATTAAAGACCAGACGAAATATCTTTCCAAGGGCTATGACTTGAAACACGAAACGAAGGATTTGCATCCCACCCATTATCCTGCAACCTGTACTTGCTTCTTATCACCTTGTGCCAAAGAGAATTTGATTCCTTTGGGAATCTCCACAACCACTTAGCCAATAACGCTTCATTCCGTTTCCTCAAATTCCCCACACCTAAACCTTCTTCCTCCTCACTTTTAATAACTACCTTCCATTTCACCAAATGGTTTTTCTTTCCTTCCCCTACCCCTTCCCAAAGAAACACTTCCAGTAGTTTTTCTAGCCATCCAATCACCTTGCAAGGAATTTTGAACGAAGACATGTAATAAATTGGCAAACTTCCCAAAACAAATTGAATCCAAGTTAATTTACCACCTCTAGATAAGAAAGCCTTCTTCCAACTTTGAAGTCTTTTTTCCATCTTTTCTACAACTGGATCCCAAAAGGTAAGTGTTCTTGGCCTTCCCCCAAGAGGGAGACCCAAATACTTTATTGGTCAGCTACCCACCTCACAACCCTAGGAATCTGCCATCCTTTTAATTTTCTCACAATCTGAGATTATTCCAGCCAGAGAGCACTTTGCTTCGTTAATTTTCAAACCTGAAATAGTACAAAATAAATTGAACAACTCTAATAAATTGTTCCAAACTTCCTCAGCCCTCGCCAAGAAAAAAAATGGTGTCATCATCAAATTGAAGATGTGAAATCTCCACCTTTTCTTGCCCAATGCACAAACCTTTAATCAGACAATTCTCTTGTGCCTTTTGCAACAATCTACTCAAGACATCAACTAATAAGGTGAAAAGAAAAGGTGACAATGGATCACCTTGTCTCAAACCTCTTGAAGCTTTAAATTTTCCTATAGGCATCCCATTGATCAAAACTGGGAAATTTGCAAAACTTAGACAACCCTGACCCATTTCCTCCATCTATTGCCAAAGCCTTTTCATTGTAAGACTTCATCCAAAAATCTCCACTCCACATGATCATAAGCCTTTTCAAAATCAATCTTGAACACCAATCCCTCCATTTTCTTCTAACTCACCTCTACTACAACCTCATTTGCAATGAGGACCGCATCCAAAATTTGTCTATCTTAAATAAAAGCTCCTTGATATAGAGAGATTGTGCTACCCATAACCTCCCTTAGTCTTGATGCAAGCACTTTCGCCACAATTTGTATAAACTAGTAACTAGGCTTATAGGCATGTAGTTCGTCACTTTCAAAGAATCTGACTTTTTCAGAATAAGACAAATGAATGTTTCATTTGTCACTGCATTTATTATCCCTTTCTCAAAGAACTCCTCCATCACCTTCAAAATATCCACTTTCAAGATATCCCAACAATTTTGAAACATTAGCAAAGAGAACCCATCTGGACCTGGCAACTTATCCCTTCCACAATCAAAAACTGCTCTTTGAACTTCCAATTCCTCAAAAGGCCTCTCAAGCCAAGTTGCCTCAGATTCACTTATTGAGCACCAGTTAATGTCTTCCAAACCCCAACACACCTCTTCATTGCTGCTAAACAGGGACTTGAAAAAGTTAACGATTTGTTTTCTATCTCTTCTGCATCCTCTACCACTCCACCATCTTCCACTTCCAATCTTTCTATATAATTTCTCTTCCTTCTTCCATTAGCTATTTTATGAAAAAATTTAGTGTTACCGTCCCCATCTTTAGCCCACTCCACTTTACTTCTCTGCCTCCACTTCACTTCTTCCTTGAAAGCCAAATCTTCCACAAGGAAAAGTAACTCTTCCCTCTTTCTTTTTGAAGCAACATCTAACCCTTCCATCCCTTCTCTCATATCTAATTCCTCTAAACTAGCCTTAGCTTCCTTAATATCTTTCTCGACATCACCAAAAACCTCCTTACTCCATCTTTGCAACTTCCTTTTTAGAGCTTTTAACTTGCTAAAAAATTTATAACCCTCCCAACCCTCAACATGCTCAGATTGCCACCATTGTTTGAATTTGTTCCTGAAATCTGGGTGTTGTAGCCACATGTTTTCGAACCTGAAAGGACTTGGCCCCCATTTCACCTTGTTAGTATCCAACTCGATTGGACAATGATTTGAAATTACCCTTGCCAAAGCCTTTTGTCTTACATTTGGAAAGATCTCTTCCCATCCAACAAAGACCAAGTATCTGTCTAACCTCCGACGCACTGCTTCTTCTCTAAAATTTGACCAAGTAAATTGAGCATTGAGCAACTCTAGATCTTTGAGTTATGTGTCTTGGATAAACTCATTAAAAGTCCTCATGCTTGTAGTCATCCTTCCCCCATTTGATTTCTCATTTACATATCTCACCACATTGAAATCTCCTCCTACACACCATCTTGGTCCACAAAGCCCATAAAGGCTTGCCATTTCTTCTCAAAACTCCCTTCTCTCTTTATTTTTACAGGGACCATAGACCCCTGATAGCCACCAGTCCAACCCATTCAATGCTTTAATTTTTATGGAGACTGAGAATACTCCAACCAAAGATTCAATAACTGAGATTTGTTTTGTGTTCCGTATCACTGCTATACCCCCAGATCTTCCTTGTGCAGGTGCGAAATAAGAGCATGTTTACTTGCATTTTTGGGAATGAGACATGAAAAGTATAGTAGTTCCACTTGCACTGCTATAGCTATCGCCATGGGTTAGGAACAAACGGTAGGAGTGAGGAACGAGGGTTGCTCCGCAGGCTCTTCATGGGCGCAGCACAAGCGTTCCACGTTCTCCCACTTCTCATATTTCACCACCAAGGCAAGTCCATCCACTGACTCCACCAAATAGATAGACGCGGGCTGCATGTCACGGACGACGATGTCCATAACCTGGGACAATAGCTTTCGCCACCGAAGTCCCATACCTCCACTGAGTTATCCACCCTTAATGCAAATAACCGAACGTCCACAAAATTAATTGGAAGAAGAAAATAAATTTGAAATTTTGATAAAAGTCAGAATTTACAAAATGACATGTATCGATCCTTCGTGTGGATTCATAAACAAATAAATTTAGAATTTTCACGTAGAAAAAAACTTGAATTTGGGACCTCCAATTTTCAAGTTTTAAGTTCCATGTAAACATGTGTCAATTCTAAATTTGTATGAGTTAGAGTTTAAAAATAACAAATTCCGTATTCAAATTCTATTGTTCTTTTAAATTAACCATACATTAAAATTCACAAATTATAAAAAATAAAATTCCATCATTTCAATTTCAGTTATTTTAAAATCCCTTAATAATATTTAATTTTTTCATTCAAACAAAATGTGACGGTTTAGGTGATAGGTTAGATAACACTCTTGTAGTAGTGTTGATGCGACCAAGACGACGAAGTTTTACTGCTTTGTCGACCATTGTTTTTGGGACTACATGCACAAAATTATGCTCTGAATCACTTCTCAACTTTTTAAGTTTTTAATTCCTAATTTCGGTTTATTTTTTAAATATTTATTTTTTGAATTGGTATTGGGCTTTGAATAGAGCCCACATAACAAACATTACGTGGTTGCTAGCATGAAGCCCAAATAAGCCCAATTGAGGGTCCATTAGCATATTAGAGGCCTGGTTATTACTAGGGTTTCATTCCATTTGTTTATAAAATCACAAGTCCCACAAGAACTCGCCTCTTCTGCGTCTAAGCAAAAGCGTAAACCCTTCACTGAGGCAGAAGCTCCATCGGCCGCCATGGTAACCCTTCTCACTTCCTTCCCCTCAATCTTCTATTTCTCTCTTCCTCCTGTTGGAAATTCAGTTTGTTTCTGAATCTCTGCGCCTTCAAATGCACTGACAGTGATTTTGTTTTGTATTTTTTTTTCCAGGTGAAGTACTCCAGAGAGCCCGACAATATCACCAAGTGTATATACTCTTATCGATTTACTGTTACGGATCTAATGGGTTTTTGTATACGAATCTTGGTTTTGTTTTTCCAGGAAATTTGTTTTGATGTGATTGTGGGTTTTGATTTGTTTCGATTGTTTCAGCTTGCAAAGCAAGAGGTTCTGACCTGAGGGTTCATTTCAAGGTATTGTTACTATTCTTTGTTGTTCGTAGAGTTAAACGTTTCGAGTTGCATGCTTTTGGGTTTTTGTTTTAGCATGTGATGATTTGGTTGTAAAATGTGGGATTTCTATTCGGTTTCTTTTGCCTATGTCAATGAATCTGCTCTTTTTTTTATTGTTGGGTGGAGATTCAGTAGTTAATGTAATATTTTGAATTGGTTATATCGGTCCGCTTGTTGTGGGATGTGTGTTCAGTTTACTAAAATTTGTTGTCTGAGAACAATTGAATTGGTATGGTGGCTGGGTAGAAAGTTTTACGTGTCTTGCGAATCTAGTTAAAGGTGTTTGCTTTTCCAGTTTTATGATTAGAAAAACTGGAGTTAGGAGGTAGCGAGTTTTAGAAGTTTGTACAATTAGCTGAAGGTGAGAAAAAGGTTGTGATTTCATGCAATTTACTGACTTAGCACTGATTCAAACTCTGGTGGTTTGGTTCGCATATATACATGCATTAATTTGTCGAACCCTGATGAAAAAAGCAGGGCTCTGTTGCCTTCTGTGAACTGAGCTCCCGTATACTTCAGGAAGATCACTAGCATTGTTTTTGGGTGAACCTCTGTACTTTGCATATGTTGCATTTTGTGACTGAAGGTTCAGTTAATGACGCCACATTTTGTCATTTATGATTTTTTTCATGTTTTTGAAACCTGATTTTAAAAAAAGAAGGGTTATTTACCTTCTGTGAACTTGTCCCCCGTAAATTTCAGGAAATCTATTGCATTGTTTTTGGGTGAACCTCTTTTCTTTGCTTCTTTTGCACTCTTGTGAATGAAGGTTCAGTTCTTGACCCCACATTTGGTCATGTTTAAGATTTTTCAATTTTTCAACACCTGATTTAAAAAAGCAGGGCTTAGTTACCTTCTGTGAACTGGGCTCCCGTAAACTTCAGGAAAATCAATTGCATTGTTTTTGGGTGAACCTCTGTACTTTGCATCTGTTGCATTTTTGTGACTGAAGGTTCAGTTAATGATGCCACATTTTTCTCATGAATGTGTATTTTTGTTTATTTCAAACCTGATTCGAATTAACGATCTTGTGACGTTTTTTCATAAGACATTGTTAGAATCACTTCTGTAGTGTGTGGACAGTACCATGATTTTGCTGCCTTGCATGGAGTGTTGACACTTGTAAAAACAATTTTGTGCTTGCATTTTAGAATTTTAGAATTTTTTTAAATTACTAATTTTGAGGTTTTAACTTGCGTTGCTATTGTGTTTCACAGAACACAAGGGAAACTGCGTTTTCTATCAGAAGGATGCGCTTGGACAAGGCAAAGAGTTATTTGGAGGATGTTCTGGCTCACAAGCAGGCCATTCCCTTCCGTCGTTTCTGCCGTGGAGTTGGGCGTACTGCCCAGGCAAAGAACAGGCATTCCAATGGGCAAGGACGCTGGCCTGTCAAGTCTGCCAAGTTCATATTAGATTTGCTTAAGAATGCTGAGAGCAATGCTGAAGTAAGTTACATCATCTTACATTCTGCTTATCACTTGGTATTGTTATCTTTATCTGCTATCGAGACTAATAATTTCTAATCAATTTTTCAGGTGAAGGGTTTGGATGTTGATTCCCTAATCGTATCTCACATCCAGGTCAACCAAGCACAGAAGCAAAGGCGCCGAACCTACAGGGCTCACGGAAGAATCAACCGTAAGTTCCAACCAATCATCCTCTCATCTTATTTTCTTGTTGAGAATTGTTGTTTTTATATTGATTTGTATTGCTAAACCAATTGCAGCCTACATGTCATCGCCCTGCCATATTGAGCTGATCCTTTCGGAGAAGGAAGAACCCGTCAAGAAAGAGGTAATTTCAAGATTGTACATTTAGTACGACTCTATGTCGTTGAACATACGCGAGGCAAGTTGTTAACCAATTCGATTATCTGTTATCATTGCAGCCCGAGAGCCAGTTGGCAACAAGCAAATCGAAGAAGGCTGCTCTTAGGAGCGGTGCTTCCTCTTAGAGCGTATCATTCGTCGAATCGAAGGGTTGCTGGTTTCCTTTGATGAGGGTTTTTTGCTGCTTTTTATATAGGTTGAGATGTTATGTAGACAACTTTTGGGCCTCTCGTTGTTTTAGTACCAAATTATGTTTTGTTTGGGTAATATGCTTGATAACCAATGGTAGACATAATTTCATACTTAAGCCCCACGTTATCATGCCCCTGGTGCTGTTGTTTGTCAATGGTCTCGAATCAATGGCATTCTGTTATCTCTGCAAAACCGAAGTTTAAATTTTGGATTAATTATGTGTTTTTTTGAACAAATAATATTATTCATGTTAAGGGGGGATGGGGTGGGCTTAGCGTCGTAATTGGCTAACAATATTGTGGTTCAAATTTGTTTTTGGCGAGAATCGAACTTAAGACTTTTTATTTACAAGTAAAGATAAATACTATTAAATTGTGCTATTAAGTGATAAATTCGTTTTTGACGAGAATTGATTTTAAGACTTTTCATTTATCTTTTTTTGTATGCTTCTATAAGTGCTCCTTGGAAGTGCTTTTGTTAGAAGCAGAACACTGATTCAAACTGAAAACCAATGTTTATTGGAACAGAAACTTACATGAAAAGGGTTCATCGTCATATGATGTCAGGTGGGATAAAATTTGCATATGATAATGCATTATTGGATTGGTTATAGCCTAAATGCCTTTTAAGTAAAAATATTCCCAAATATAGCTAAATTAATCTAAAAACATATTATTTTCAAAAAGTTAATGTGAAAGGAGATTAGGCGAAAACGATATTTAACAGTTTTTGGGCCTAAAATTTAGGCCGTGCCATTGCTAAAAGTTGTATCTGATCAAATGAATAAGATGTTGGATTTCTACTCATGCGTTCAACATTTGAAACTCTTCCTTTTCTAAACTAATATAACAATTTCGAATTCTCCGTTTTCGTTAATAATTATAAAATAAAAATAAAAAGAATGGAACTTTAACGAAAAGCTTTCGATACTGTTTATTTTAACAAAAAAATCATATTTTTACACTAAAAAGACAATCATGGTACTATTCACTTTACACTTTATTTTTTCTCTATCATTAAAACTCATAATTTCAAATTATTTTCATTAGTTTTCTTTAAAAAGAAAAGAAGTTGGCATCCTTGGGTTAGAAATCGCAGGCCTAGCTAGTTGGAGAACTTTCAATTGGGCCGGTAAATACCCCGGAACTTAATCGACCCGAAATTTATCAAAACCACCAGAGCAAACCACGTATGCGCCGTGCTTATCAGCCGTCAGATTCAAAATCAACGTCCACGAACTCTTTCCGAGAGTCAACGAGCGTATCGATTTTATTTTTCTAATTTCGCCCCTTCAGAAATTCTCACACCCTCTTCCTTTATCGCTCGCCCGTGCCTTCATCAGTTGGTCCGTTCGCAGGTAAAAACTCACTCCTTCTCTCTCTCTCTCTCTCTCTCTCTCTCTCTCTCTCGTGGAATTTCAATTTCTAGGGATTTCTCAGATCCCAATTTTTGTTCGAACATTTTTCTTTTTGATTCCGTCATCGACCTTTATGAATTTGGTGCTTTTTTGTTCTTTGGCAGCTGAATAAATTCATATCCAACCAAATAATTTTCATGATCTCGTCAATTTTCTCTTTTATGATTGCTTTTTCTGTGAAATTATGGTAATGTAATTTATGCTTCCAAATTTGTTTAATTTTTCAGCTTGCAGAGGAAGAGCTTACCTCAGAGTTCATTTCAAGGTACTGTTTCTAGGGTTTTTGTGGCACAGTGTCGAATGTTGCGAATTTGCGTAATTTTGTTTTGATCCGTTAATTAATCCGAATGAGGAAGATCACTTCTTTAATTTTTTGGTATAATTTGCAGATGGATTGGCAAGGGCAAAGGCTAGCTGAGCAGCTGATGCAGATACTGCTACTGGTGTTCGCCGTAGTTGGATTCGCCGCAGGTTACATCACTGGGTCTTTCCAGACGATGGTTCTGACTTATGCTGGTGGTGTGGTTCTCACCACATTGGTCACCGTCCCGAATTGGCCCTTCTTCAATCGCCACCCGCTCAAGTGGCTGGACCCGAGCGAAGCCGAGAAGCATCCCAAGCCGCAGCCGCAGCAGCCCGTGAGCTCGAAGAAGAAAGCCTCCAAGAAGTAAGAAGTAGGTCAGTTTTTTTAAGACTGATCACAGCAATGAGATATTAACATTGTACTCAAACTTACATTTCCAGCACTTATACAATGACTAGAAGAGAATTTCATGGTATTTGCAGCATTGTGTTTTGTGCGATCTTGTTTTAATAGGTTTTGGTTTCGGATTCGTAAATAGGAAACCCTTCAATTTGCTTTTGATAGTGTTTTACGTAAAACTGAGCGTTTAGGATTCGCACGGCCGACCCCACTTGATAGGATTTGTTGTTGATGTTGTTGACTTGTTGCACCCACAAGCAATCCCTATCTATTGAGAGTGTAAAGATCTCTGAGATTGAATCGGTTGCCAATTATAAACGTTGCTTGCATTTCACTACAAAAGAATCTAGCAATCTGATTACACTCGTGCTGTTCTGTACGGCTGAGGTCAGTGTAAACACTGTTACAACATCACGGCTCAAACTTTTAACTATTTACAACGTAGAAATGAGTGAGCTTTCTACTGGTTTTCATCCCTCATTGCCCTCAGAAAGGCATCATTTTCCTCATCTAGTAAGTTGTCGTCATCATCCAGCTCGTCTAATTCATCGAGTAAAGATTGGTTCGTACTCTTGCGAGATACTCTCCTGTGCTTCTTCAGCTCCAACCGCGGTTCAGCTTGTTGAACGCCCTTATCTCCCGCCTTGTAC
Source organism: Pyrus communis (assembly GCF_963583255.1). Taxonomy (NCBI): domain Eukaryota; kingdom Viridiplantae; phylum Streptophyta; class Magnoliopsida; order Rosales; family Rosaceae; genus Pyrus; species Pyrus communis. Next base: position 6,969,401 of record NC_084806.1, on the reverse strand, counting down.
CTGCAAACAATTTGTCCATTCAGGCTCATTAGCAGGACAAACAAAACATACGACATTTGTGCAGATACTAATTAAGTCTACATAAGCACAACGATGAATGCCAGGGCAAAGTTAAACCGGCAGAAAATTATGAATAGTCAAACGATTCACGCCATAGAGACGGTGAAATACTAGCTGCTTTCATACCACTATGTTTCGGTGGAGCATATGATTTCTTTTTCACCGTAACAACCATGGTGGTGCGGATTATCAGCATTCAAGTACTTAAACCACAGAAGTTGAAGTATTTAGTTGAAAAGCATGCATAATCAAGGTTAATACCCTGATATATATAACACAAGCATACCTGACATCACCCTCCTTTTTAGTTCCATACGTCCTTAACTGAAATTCCTCTCTGATTCGGATCTCATCAAGAAGTTGGAAATAGTACGGATATCTTTCCCAGTCAGCACTAACGACGCACCCCGGTTCACCAAGATGCAGGCAATCATTGAATGAGCATTTAGCAGGCTCACCGTCACTGAGCATCTTCCTGATCTGATAGGATAAAAGCGAAAGTAGCAGTAGAAAGTAACAAAAGTTAACATGTGCCAACAATGTGAGGGAAACGAACTTAAAGGACATGAGTCAAGTGAAGGGCATAAAATAAAAAGTACACAAACCTCTGGGAATGTTTGTGCTAGAGATTGCTTTGTGACTTTTAGTAAACTAGGCTGGTTGAAGCCAGGAGTGTCAGCAAGATAACCCCCGGTAGACAAAGGAAGCAACGAGACATTGCGAGTAGTGTGCTTCCCTCTGCCACTTCTTGTTGAAACCTGTCCAACAAGCTGATCCCCATACCATTTGCTGCCTAAAATCTGAAATAAGTACAGGAAACAACGGATATATGAGCACCAAACTCACACGAACAAAATGATCGAAACAAAAGAAAAAAGAAAGAAGGGAGTGATGAAACCCACCGGATGAAACAAATTTTCCCCTTCTGCATCATCGGAAGCATGGTGGTTGCTCCTCAAAGCATTAATCAGACTAGACTTTCCGACGCCACTTGGACCCACAATAACACTTGTCTGATCTCTCAATATGAATGCAAGAGAATCAAGGCCATGGTTAGATTCAACACTGCAGAAAACCGGGTTGTAGCCCCACTTATGTAGCCTAGACTTCCATGCAACCTTTGCCTGAAAATTTCATCGAAGGTTAGTACACTTAAGAATCAATACTACCAAAACAGAGTATACAGAAGACGGACAAATTATATTGCATCCATAAAAGTAAACCACATTTAGCATGCCAGAACAATTCATCCCAATTCGCGTTCCAATTCGGTTCCACAGGTGATTTTACCATGCAGGATAAGAATAGATTACAAGGAGAAATATGATCGAGCTCAATAACTAATTGTAGGCGCTGTTGCGCGCTACTGTACGATGACAGATTAGATTCGAACGAGTCTTCAACAGGATCAAAATTTCAGAACCAGTTTGATGCTTCGTTGAACTATTACATGAAAAACAGAGAGCACCGGATCAAAAATTCAGAAACATTTTGATGCTGCATTGGATTATTCTACTTTTTCTCAGAGGCCAATTCTCATCCGGAAAACTAAGTTTACTCACGTAACACAAGAGATTAACAATAATTAGAACTAAGCAGCAAACTAAGCACCAAAATTAAAATTAAGAAAGAATCCGATCAAACCTCTTCGTCAACCAGCTCAGACTTGTTGAGACCGAGTGTGAGCGGAATTCCCGTGGACTCGGCCTCGATCAGGAACCTGGTGAGCGCGAACGGCTCGAGCTTGGGCTGCTCCATGGAGAAGAGCACGAGCAGATGGTCAACATTCGCAACCGGAGGGTCAAGAATCTCGGAGCTCCGTTGGTATACATTCTCGATCATTCCCCGGCGGTCCACCCAATCAATCGACCCTACCAGCACCTTGTCCCCAACCAGCACTCTCCTCTTAATTTTCTTCAGCACCGCCTTCACGACGCACAGCAGCTCCACTTTGCTCTCTTCGATGCTTCTGGGAGGCTCCACGATGACGCGCATGAAGTTGGCCTGGGCGGCGGCGACGGTGCCGACGGTTTGGGACTCGGAGAGAGGGGGCTTGTCCTGGGGAGACAGGACCGGGGCGAGGGAGGAGTAGTCCTTGAAGGTGTGTTTGGCTCTGAGGAGCTTCTTGTTCGGGGGCTGGGATTTCCTGGAGACGTTAGGGTTCTGGTGCTGTTTGGCTACAGCGACCGTGGCGCACCGGAGGGTTGAGATTTGGCGGATGAGTTTGGCGACGGTTGGGAGAGCAGCGGTGGTGGGGATGATGGTGCGGTGGCGGAGGATGGACATGGAGGAAATTGGCATGGAGATTGTGGCGGTGTTTGGATACAGAGATTAATTTGGTTTGGTTGCGAAAAAACTGTTTGGGAATTTGATTCAGTTGAAAAGGGGATTATGGTTATAGAGATTCTTCATTTCTGTTATCAGCAGATTGGAGTGAGCACTGCACAGTGCACAGGCATTCTGCATTTCTCAGCGGGGTCGAGACTTCATGGGTATTTACAAAACGACGTCGTATAGAGAATTCATGGTTTGGACCAACACTGGATTTAGGCCCAATTTTGTGCAGTAGACTTTATAACTTGATTTAGCCCGATTTAGCCCAAAGTTAGGCCTCATAAAATGTAATGTAGCCTTTCTTTGGGTCTTGGAACACGTAGTTTTCCTTTTGGTTTAGTGTACTCCTCTCTTTGTTTCTTAGAGTCACTGATTCGGCTCACACGAATACGAGAACGATATTTACATTTACTTATAATGATAAAAAGTTAATGTAAGATTGTAATGTAACTTTGTTGTGAGTTTATTGGTGCGTTAATCATGACTTCGAGTCTACAACCACTGCCCCGTTAATCAAAATTGACAAGACTTTTATGTGACAAGCTAAAGGTTATCGCATAATGTAGAGTATGGTAACTCATGAACCATGACCAAAAGCGTCTCCAATAGAGATCGTACAATCGTGGAGTTCTTAAATATAAGTATAAAAGGTTTTCAACGAGTCGGAATAGAAGTCCTCAAAGTATTCTAATATATAGAGAACTTGCGAGATATCTCAAAGAAATTCTCAAATATGAGGATTGCTTAAGACTTAAAAGGTGGGCCTGCCTGTTGATTTTGAGTGGGAACCAAACCCACCAATGTTTGAATGCTGCACAACATAGCTTCATTCTGGGTTTTTTTTTCTAATTGTTTATTGTTTTTTGAACCAACCCACGTGAAAGATTTCTACAACTTGTTTTTTTTTTAACCGTTGGGAAACCAACAGTAGAGATAGCTTTTTTGATTTTCATCAACGACCACAATACTACAACGAGATGAACAATGATTTTTTACTATTTTAATCTCTCTATTTAAGAATTTTACCATCAAAACCTCTCATTGCAGACAACATTCCTTTAAGGACTCAATATTACATTAAAGTCTCTCAATGAGACTTCAAAGTTAGTGGTGACCATTGAAAATGCCCTAAAATTGGCAACGAAGTCAACACCTAAAAGAGGGTACTTTTTTTATAACTATTTTGTTTTTCTTCGTCTCACCACCTATACGATGCCACCCATGGATAAGATAACCATTTCATCGAATCTATTTTAGATAGAGGAGAACGTGCACGGGCAAAAGGAGGAATAAAGAATGGTGAAGGAATGACGGTAGAAGAAATATAAAAAGAACGTGCCTCGAATTACAGACAAATAGAAATCACTATTGTCGTTTTGTTATTCTCTCCTTTATTTATTTTTTTTTTCTATCCCACCCACTACCTCCCTTTTTTATTCTCAGTTGTTGGTTATTCTCAATTCTTCGTTACTCTCATATATGTTCCTCCTTTGTAGTAACATCAGAAGTAAAAAATTAAAAACGAAAGAGTTATTAAATGACTCTTAATTTCACAAAACACGTGACAAAAGAGATCATTTTAGTCAAAATTTTTGCAAACGTCAAATTTGTAGGTGAGTTACATATAATAAGAGCTTGTGATTTGGTCATTATCTCATGGTGTTTGGCAAATCTATGGGAGTCAATGGTATTATATTATCCCGGATAGGATGACGAACATAACCTCATTTCATACACTTACAAATTCTTATCCCTTCTTCTATGCAATACAGCAACAACTTACGTTTCATGACAAACATGAAACTCAAAGATAATCTACAACAGCAACGTCTTATTTTATTAAGTGGAATTGGTTCTATGAATTCTATAACATCACTGCGCTTGGTTTTGCGTCAAGTCTTCCGTTAACTCCAAGTACTCCATGTCTTTTCTTAAAGTTTCTTTCCAAGTTTCCTAAGTCTTCCTCTACTTCTTTTGTCCTAAGCCTCTATTCATATCTCAATTTTTAATCAGAGTATCTGTAGATTTTCCGCTTACATGTCCAAACACAGAGATAATCACTAAACCAATTTTATGACTAATTCAAATCCTCCTACAGAACATCACCATGTTTATTAAAGATACAAATTCTGCCTACCCAACTTTTATAGTAAGTAGTGTACGTGTAATGATATCTCTAAAGCGTTTCGGAATGTCGGATAAACAAGAGGATACTACTTTTTTTATTCTCGGTCAGGTAATGTTAGGGAAAATAAATTTTTTAAACTTAATTTGTAAATCAAATGATGTGGATGTCAATTATTGGATTATTATTTAAGTAATGATTAACGTGTTTATTTCTTATTAGTGACACATTATTTGATTTGCTAACTTAGTTTAAAATTTTAGCTTCCTTAACATTATCCTTCTTGCTCAGAACACCACCATGTTTATTAACAATGCTTTTCGCAGTCAACTTGCTACAATTTGACAAAAGCCTAAAAGCAATTTAGGTCAAAAATGTTGGTTGTTTATTTGATGGACACTAGGGATGTCGGTTGTAAATTTGCAAAAAAATAGCAAAACATATTCTCTTGGTTTTCCCAAACTGATTTCAACTTAAGGATGGATCAGATGTTTGGTTTTGTTAAAAATATCTAATTAGGTAAAAATCATTTGTTTTGTTGCACAATTGGATTGACCTTTAGGAGAAAAGTCTTCGCTATTTTCGATTGTATTTTCTTTATAATTACCTCGCAATTACGTATCTTGATTTTTATGCATGAGAGATAAACATCCCGTTTGCAAAGCAAAATCTCAATTGAGACAAACACCAAAAACAAAACCAACCCAAAAAAAAAAACCAACCCCTAGAGGCCTGCACGCAAGGATCATTGGCCATTTAGGTAGGCATAACCACAGCCACCAGATGATAACCATACTGACGTGTTGCATGAGATTCTGAACTAAATCAAAATTACCTACCAAATAATTTTTTTAATGCTTTCTTCGAACAATCAAGGAGCTTAATTATATTGGAATACTAACTAATGCGTGATTTTTATATCGGATTATAATCTAATGATGATGTGGTAGCCAAAATCATATAGGAATGTGACCACCTGCTCTGCCCATTACGGGAAGGCCAAGCTACCCCCATCCGTTCACTTCACCGACCCTTTCAACGTGTGCCCACCACACCCATCCAATGGCCAATCCGCCGTCGACTTCGACCCATATTTGCCTGTCAGTCGACCTATCCAACCACACCCACACAACGGCAGTACACAACGATTTTATCCCACCGCAACAGAACACCACAAATCCAAACATAAATTACGTCGATCCCAGGGAGTATTTTTCATGTGATTCTTACATGGTCATGTTGTTTTACTTTTAGCGTAAGAATATTTTAAGTTCATGATATATCAATTGTGTTGCTATAAGTTGTTTAAGAGAGTATTATATCGTTTAATTATAGTATAATACGTGAATTGTTAACAACGTTTGACAAGATAATCGTTTTATGTAAATTTTCTCAAATGATAGAAATTCATGTCGTGTCAATTTATAAAGGAAAAAGAGGAACAAACAGAAAAGTAAACCGTTCAAAAATCACTGTGAAGATGTCGATTTTCACCCCCCCCCCCTTTGCATGAGCATCACAAAAATTGGGGGGAATTATTGTTGAAGTATTAACCTACCAAGGGGCGTAATTTGAAGGAATGTTAGATTATGTTGAAATTGACCGTTTAATGGATAAGACCACACATTTTCTTCTGGCTCCGGAGAGTTGATAGCAGCCTTAGACACTGAGAATCTCTTGGTCCATTTTCAACCTAGATGCTTATAAATCAACAATCTTCTATAAATTCCTCTTAGACACCATCCACACACACACACACACACACACACACACACACATATAGATAGGAATTAATTGTGGAACTCACTTCATACGAACTTCAACGATCCAAACTGTTTATTTTGTAAGTCTCGATTCATAAATCATGCTTTCAAAAATTCAATTTAATCCCAAACATTTGTCCATTTAATTATGATGATGAAATCTTAATGTTTCTTAGAACATAATATTCATTAGTTTTCTTGAAATAAATTAGATGTCTCAAATATTTCTAATTTGACTAATATTTTGTGAGAATTATCTATGAGGTGGATCTTAAAAAATACACTATTCAGATTATTGAAATTCGATGTGATACAAGCCCCACAATTAGCCCTTATTTTGAAAAAAAGGAAGTGTGAAGCCAATGAAAGAATAGGGGGCACGTGCCCTCCTCAAAATTTTGGACTGGAAGAAAACATGGGATGAATTGATATGCTTGTGGCATTTTGTGATCGCATTCATGTACTTGGAGCATGACTCGCATTGCAATAGCTACCAGATATTTTTAGAATCTCTTGTTTTCACCCGAGCAACGAAAAATATCTTGAGAGTAATGTGTTCTCTACCATATATCTTTTATTTTTTTTGTTTTTTGTTAATGAGAGTGAGATTTTGAATTGACAATATTTTTATTAGTGGCGGTTTTATATAACCAACAATATTACAATTTTTTGTCTATTCTATGCAGTGGTGGATGCACATTGAGGTCAAGGTGATCTTAGGATCACTCAGAGTTTGAAATATATACATGTAAACATCTTTCGAAGATTCTTTGAATTTTTGGAATGGGTCTATTTTATGCCCACTAAGTGTTTTATGTAATGTTTTCTAGTTATATCTCGGCAGCATTCAGCAGATTGCATCGAAAACATTTGATACATACACGAGAGAAACTTACCTATAACATAAGTACAATCTAAGATTCAACACCAGTATCTCAAGTACACAAAGAAAACTTACTTGCACCATAAATTCCAGTTGCATGGTTGTTCTTCTCTAATTACAGTGCTCATAAATGATAATATTATTATTTATTTTGTAATTTTTTGCTGTGAATCCAAAAACCAGTCGATCCAACTTTGCAGAAGTCCACAATGTCATCAAGGTATGATTGAACTTCCCGATGCCCCATCTATCCTCTTCAACTTAACCGTCCAAACTCATTTATCTTCTGAAAATAAATTCACAAAAAAAAGGAAAATACATAAAATCCAGTATTATACATGTATATATAGTACTCATTATTTCTTTTTCCCGTATAAATCCAAAAGTGCTTCTGAGTCCTACGTCGTCCAAAAGTGCTTCTGAGTCGTTCATCGCTTGTTTTGATGACCAAGTGCGTTGACCGGGAGTTCTGATTTGGTTAACCTCACTTCTGCTCCACGCAGATCATTCACACAATAATCAATCTCCGAGTCATTACACGCTGGACAATCCCCACCTGTCATTCCTGACAATCAAACAAAATAAAAACAAAAAAGATAACTTGATAAATAAAAAATAAAAAGTTAATTTAATTTTCCCATTGTTTCGTAAACAGAACTAAGATCGTCTGTTTCGAATCAATTTTTTTGTTTTTTAATTTTTATGTTCAAAGTTGACGAAGTTAAAGATTCAGACCGTTTATTTTATATTATATGATTGTTATTATTTATATCGCACAATTAAGAATCTGAATCATTTTTTTTAACGGTTGAAATCTCTTGTCCTTTGGTTTTGGATAGGGAGGGGGAAGATTTTTCAATATGACTGACACACAAAGTGATACATTATGTGTCATTATATAAATATTATGATATGTATGTTAAAAAGATTAATAACTTAAAAAATAAAATTTCTCTTTACTTACATCAAAACACGTGATTTACTACTTGTGTTTATGTCATAATTAAAAATTTATCTGGAGAGAGAGGATATCGATACGTCTGTTTCCTTACTCTGACGTGGTTGGGGGCTTTGTCGTCAGTTTAATCCTCTTCCCATGTAATTCGGGTCCTATAAAACTCCTCGTGTTCCGCTCTCTCAAGCACCTCATCATTCTGATTGTTTCTAATTTTAGCCTCCTCCTTCACACGTTATAATCTCTCTCCAAATTCTGTGAAACTTTTCTGGATAGTCTCCTTTTTCAGGTAATCTTCATTAATCCTCTCTGTTAATCTCAGATTTACATTCCTGCTTTTGCTTATATACATGCACTCGTTTTCAACATTTCCTAATCAGGTTCGGCTTCCATTTTTTTTCTTTTTGATTAAGTTTATGCTGTTTTGAATTCGAGCGTTATTCTAATTTAATCTAAATTACGGGAGGAGATTTGAGCTTGAGTAGGGGAGCACACTGGTTTAGCCAATTTGGCTACGGCCAGGTCTGGATATAGTTTATGCTTTAATTATGCATAATTATTATGTTTCACTAATCCCATCTTAGCTAAGCTAACCCAAATCGACATATTTGGATTTCATTCTGATTTGTTCAAGATATTGGTATTTTTACGTGTTCAGATATCATTCAAATTTTCTGTTTTCGAGAGTGTCAATCACGTCGGAGAATTAAAACTTTGCCTGCTAGTTTGAATGATAATATTAGAGCGGTTTTAGCTCTCAGGAGCTGAAATTTGTGTATATTTGCAAACGTTTCGAGGCTGTATCTTCTTTGTCGGTTTGGGATTTGGGTTGATGATTTTCTGCATTGGTTTTGATCGAGATATTACGTTACGTGATCGCATCATTATCTAATTGTGATTGGATCTGGTTGTCTTGAGCTCCATTTTTATTGTATCCTGAAAGGATGATTAGATCTGGTACTAAAATTAAGATTTTTTTCAATCTGATTAGCTAAACAAAGTGGGTAGGCAGGTTTCTTCCTTGGCCCGTCTGGACTAGTTCTGCTGCCGGCCTTGACTACGAAGGCCGCCGGTGCTTGTATCAATCTTTTGTGTTCATGTCTTTGTTTCTGAAGTTTTTACAAAGTTAGTGTCACAATATAGACACTTCCCCCGAAAGTAATATACGCGAATTGAATGCGGAGTATAGTTTTTTTTTATTGAATTTCGGTTGTTGCTGTCTGAATCACCGATCACTGCCTTGTTGTTTGAAGTGCTAAAATTGTGTTATGGCAATATTCGAGCTGAATCTTCTGACTCATTTGTGATTCATTCAGGTGATTATCCACTTGGACATGTTATGGAAGTTACTGGGGGCTAAAACCTGCCAAGTATATAGCATTGACTGGTATGATTTCTTCGACCTGTCTTACTCCTTGACCGCAGATGAATTGTTTATCGTTTTGTTCCTATTCTTGAAACAAGATTCCGCTAATTTTGCTCCACGATATGCAGGTACTTGGGCAATGTGTGGAGCAAGAAAGAAGTTAAGGAGCAACTACTTTGGGAACAGAAGTTTTGTTATGGAATTTGAACCCTGTCGACACAGAAAATTTCCTGCGTTTACTGCTTGTGTTGTGCGTTTTGCGACATATTTTATGCCTTGGTCTTGTAAAATTCCTATAGGTGACGGATATCATGAATTCCTTTAATCAAAAGTCTGCTTTAAAAAAAAAAGAATACGCATTGTTGGGAGATACTTAACCGATCATAGGGGATATTACCTGCATCTCGTTTGACATGCATAGCTTCTCAATCTACACGATGCCGGCTTTTGTGAGTGAAAAGAAGAGGTTCAAAGATCCAAATACGGGCCTATCCAATTCAGTCAAGCAAGATACACCAATTCGTAAAGAAAGCTATCGCGGTTTGACTTCTCTGGTTGTAGATGATTTTGACAGCCCCATTCTGCCCGGATTGCCAGATGACATAGCAAAATATTGCCTTGCGCTTGTTCCTCGTTCAGACTTCCCTGCAATGGGTGGTGTGTGTAAGAAATGGAGGCATTTTCTTCAAAGCAAAGAACTCATCACTGTGCGGCAATTAGCTGGGTTGCTTGAGGAGTGGCTCTATGTGTTGACAACTGATTCCGAAGGAAAGGAAAACCACTGGGAGGTTTTAGATTGCCATGGACATAAGCACCATGTTCTTCCTCCCATGCCTGGTCCGACGAGATCTGGGTTTGGGGTGGTGGTTCTCAATGGAAAGCTTCTTGTCGTTGGTGGATATTCTGTGATCACCGAGACCACCGTTGCATCAGAAGATGTTTACCAATATGATTCTTGCCTCAACAGGTTTGTTTTGTGTCCATTTTCAGTGATCAGTCTCTTCCTTTAATTTCCTTTCTGCAAAACCTACATAAATGTATAAGAATGCCCCGTATTTTCCCTCACCATGGCTACTTTCTCCGACATATTAGACTCTAACGAATGTTGTATGTTAAATGTGGTTCTCTGCACAAGCTTAACTTCATAAGAATCCAATCTTATCGTTTGTTCGTAATTGTAGGTGGGGCAAATTGGCAAACATGAATGTTGCTCGACATGACTTTGCTTGTGCGGAACTAAGTGGTATGATTTACGCAGTTGGCGGATATGGTATAGATGGCAGCAGTCTATCCAGTGCCGAGGTGTACAATCCTGACACCGATACTTGGACCCTGATAAGCAGTATTCGCCGCCCCCGCTATGGCTGCTTTGCCTGTGGATTTGAAGGAAAGCTGTATGTTATGGGCGGAAGGTCAAGCTTCACCATTGGTAATTCGAAGTTTGTTGATGTCTACGACCCCGAGAGTCACACCTGGTGCGAGATGAAGAAGAATGGTTGTGTCATGGTCACTGCTCATGCTGTGCTGGAAAAGAAGCTGTTCTGTTCGGAGTGGAAGAACCAGCGCAAACTTTCGATTTACAATCCCTACGACAATTCTTGGGAGATGGTACAGATTCCGTTGACAGGAAGCACAAGCATTAAGTTCCGATTTGGGACACTGGACGAGAAACTTTTGTTGTTGTCGCTCGAGGAGGAGCCTGGTTATCGTACTTTGTTGTACGATCCAAATGCAGCACCAGGATCAGAGTGGCAGACTTCTGAGGTAAAGATGTCCGGTCCGTGCTTGTGCTGTGTTACAATCAAGGTGTGAAACTGTAAGGTGTGCCCGAAAGGCAAAGGTTAGAGGACGTTCGTAAAACTCTAAAAATCAGTTGGTGAACTTCTTGTATTGACTGGATTTTAGGACACTCTAGTGTAACTGTATTTGTTTGTTCCGTTGCCCGGATTAGGACTCTTGGGTTCAGCTTCGTGCATTGCTCGGAGTTGAGTCTACTTTGATCATGTATTAACTTCATTGCATTCGATTATATTCCTGTCGGATCACTCTGTGGCATCTCTTTTTTATCTTCTTGAGATTTTCAATCTGATACTTCGATTTTGATCTAAGTACGGTTCAACTACAATAACTCGATTACAAATGAATCAGATTTTTTTTTTAATAAATTTTTTGTAGAAAGGTATTAGGCGAGATTAGCTATTCGTCAATAGTTTCGTCGAGGCACCAAACCTCCTCCAAAGAACCAAGGGAGAAAGGATTGTTGCACCTAGGTTTTCTACGTCCCCCTCAATTGGATTTTACAAATCTACATTGGTTAATCTCTCATTGATACATAATTGTCTTCAACTAACATTAAACATAAAATTAACCACATCAGGTGACTTAGTGGTAAGGGCGCGGATTGCGGCTCCAATAAACAAAAAATATGAGAGGACCCGGGTTTGATGTTTCGAACTGATGAGTCTGCTTGACTGTGGCACGGGTAGAGTGAAATTTCTCATAGCCTCTCTAAGCCTGAAATGGGTGAATAAACGCGTCTTACCATCAATTGTCCTCTTAAAAAAAAATATGAAAAAAACATTAAACAAAAAATTATCTTTAATAAAAAAGAACCCCCAAAAATAAAATTTTTAATAAAAAGGAGCCCTAAAAAATTTGAAATTAAAAAGATCCCCAAAATCGTTTGACTAATGTGAAGGAGAGGGAAAAAGACTGAGAGAAAAAGCGGGGACAAAGAAACCAAAAGCAGGCACAGGCAAAGCGTCGAACAGCGGAGCTACACCACTCTCTCTCTCTCTACATTCAACAGCGAGTGAGATCAGCCGCAGCGGCGACAATGTTCGGAGCTCAATCTTCGTCGTCCCCCTTCGGCACGCCTTCGTCAACCCCAGCGTTCGGCACGCCGTCGTCGACCCCAGCCTTCGGGACGCCGTCGTCGACCCCGGCTTTCGGGACGCCGTCGTCGACCCCGGCATTCGGGACGCCATCTTCGACGCCATCGTTCTTTACTCCTTCGACCCCGGCCTTTGGAACTCCGTCGACGTCTGCATTTTCCGCCGGTGGCTTCGGCGGCTCCTTATTCAACACTCCGTTCTCTTCTCAAACTCAGCAGCAACAACAACAGCAGCAAACGCCGTCGTTTCAGCAGCCTCAGTCTGCTGGCGGCTTTGGGTTTCAGGCTCCGTTCTCTGCGCCGCAGCAGCCGACGCCCTTCCCTAATTCTCAATTGACGACTCAGATGGCTCCTGTCGCTCCTCTCCCTTTCTCTCTCGCCGATCGCGATATTCAAGTAAGCATTTCCCTTTTTTTTTCTTTTTTTTTTTTTATTGATGATTCAGTGCCAAAACCGTAACCTAACCCCCAGCTTTCACTTTTCGTTTTGATTTGACGGATTTTGGTTTTCTCTGCTAGGCAATTGTTGATGCTTACAAGGACGAGCCTGGAAACCCTAAATATGCTTTTAAGGTTCTTTTCTAATTTTTTTTTTTTTTTGCATTAATTTTTTTAGATTTTCGAATGCATTGGCTTCACGCCCATGATATCTGTACCTGTATGTTTGGTTCCTGAGGAAATGGCAGTAAGGTTGTGAATTTTGAAGGTGCTGAATCGGTTAAGTTCATGTTTGATTTAAAACCCTAATTTATTATTTTCCTCTGCTTTTGAGAAACCTAGTTTCGGAGATTCGTGTGAGAAATGAATGACTGTCTTGATTTTTGCAGCATTTGCTGTTTAGCGTAACTGATCGGCAGTTCAGGGTGAAGCCTGCTGGTGTATCGGATGTGAGTTTATTGTTCCCCTTTTATTTCCTAGGTGCCAGTGGGATTATCTGGCTTTTTTTTCTGGCTAAGTTTGGAGAATAGTTTGCATTGCCAGATAATGTGGGCAGAGGCTATGGCGAAGCTTGAAGGTCTGGAAAGTACTGACAGGGAACGCCTGTGGCCTCAGCTTGTTCAGGGTTTTAAAGATCTCTCTCAACGCCTGAAGGTAATTGTTAGTTTGAAGCATAGAGATATTGTTTTGAGTATTTTTGTGTGTTTTTTCTGTTGTTGCTACTTGGAAATAGTACATTTAAGTAATATTTTGAGTTTTTTTGTTGCTAAAACTTAAAATTCACTGGTTGGTGTTCGTGAATGCCAATTTTGGATTAAGATGTTATTGTCCAGGGATATTTATGAGTTCTGAGATGGCAGTTACTGAGACTTGGTAAACTATTCTGTAAAATTGTTGGTTACCCACCAGAGTTGCTGTCCCATGTTTGTCATTGGATCACTGCTATTATGCAAGTATTAAACTAATATGGGGTTTGGGTAGAAAAAAATTGCAAGAACCAGTTGGTGACACCGACGTATATATTTGGAGAAATTCGTTATCATTTACTAATGTCTAATGTTGTCAAACTGAATTGATGCAGCTCCAAGATGAAGTCCTTCTTTCAGATGCTGAGAGATTGCAAATGACCCAAAGCAATGTCAAGATGGTACCTTTTATTGTTCAAATGTCCATCTACTATTACCACATAATTTGAAAATGGGTCTCACGTCTTTTGCCATTTGCAGCTTCAAAGGCATTTTCAAGCTGACACTCTTCCTTGGATCGAAAGAATGAGACAAAAAGAACAAGGTCTTCAAAGGCGCCTTTTGAGGGTGGGTACGCTTTCTCCAATATATTTAAAAAACTGTAAATAGTGAGTAAGATGGGTTTCATCAGTACCTTGTAATTTTCTAGCCTACGTTAAGCTAAAAGCTTCACATAGTGATGAAGTAAAATAAGGTTCAGACCTCATTGTCCTTTATTGACCGTGTTGATATTGAAGTTGGCTTAGAATAAAATACCGTCATTGCAATCTGGCCCTGTTACTTACAGTGCTTAACCAACATCTAGAAGGCCGGATTTATGACTGTTGTTTGCTTGGAGGGTTTAAATCATGTTTGTGCAGGTAGCTTATGCATTTTGTATTTTGCCAAGTGTTTTTGACATCTTTGTTCTCATTTGTTATTCCAAAAGGTGATGAGAATACTGGAGGCACTAGAGGGAAAGGGTTTCCGACTGCCTTTAATGAAAGGTGAAGTAGAATTGGCCGAGAAGTTAGCTGCAGTTACAAGACAGGTATGTTGTTGTTATGCTCTTTATCCCTTTTATATGCATCCTACTCTTTGTGTGTCATTGGGTGAAGATACTAACAAGCAGATGGATTTCCAGCTGAAAGGATCGGGAGCTGAACTTTCTAGGAGGGTACAAAACCTATTAACCATATCCCGTGTCCAAGAGAATTCTATTGGTGGCGGTGGTTTAGGTTATCTTCCAGGATCAACCAAAATACACGAACAGAGTCTTGCTGCTATGCAAGAGGTAAGAGCAGACTAGTTTGAAACACTTCCTTTATATAATAACATCAGAATTGGGTAAATGAGTGTACTTTTTATGTGGAGCAGGTGTTACAGCAGCAGACGGAAGCTATTGCGAGACTCGGCAATGTTTTGAAGCGAGATATTAGGGATATGGAGATTATAATGGCTGAGGATATGGAAACAACACAGAACGGGAGCTAAGACGGGAAAATGAAACAAATTGTTGGTTTGTTAATTGTAATATTTTGATTTAAATTTTCGGGTTTGATTCAGCATCAACAGCCCCTGAATCATTAACAGAGGTCGAGTTAAACTATGCAAATCAATTCAGCTGACCACCAGAGATGAGATTCAGTGTTATACCTGCAGCATCATTTGCAATGAACATTAGCTCTTATTTTACAAATTTTCAATGGTCGTTGCAAGCAGGAGATGTTGCAAGAAACCGGTATATACCCAGTTTCCTTTTGCTTTTGTGTAATCCTTCAAGTGTCTCCTTGGGAGTCCTCTTGCTGGTGGACCCCACCCGGCACTGATTCGTTTATACAATAGAATCTACGAAGTTTAGGGACGGCCTTGAGGGTAGTTGAAAGAGGTGGCTTCGTATTATGTTAAGAGTATTCTCAGTAAGGGGTTATATATAGGGCTAGAAAAGTGATGAATATAGCTTATTTTAAAGCTCTGAGGAATCTTTAGGGTTTTATAAAAGAATCTCTTCCAATGAAGGGTTATTTCTTTCAGGTTTTATATGATGTTATATATATATATTTATGAAGTACTTTGATTATGTGATAATTTTTTTATTTTTTATTTTTATGAACCTTTCAACCTAAAAAAGTTCAAATTGTGATAAAGTTTGATTTCATCACTTATGAACCGTTTGTTGGATTAGAGTTCTTTATTTCAATCTCATGCATTGAAAGATACAAACTCCCACTTCGTCTTCTGAATTAATTTGATTTTCACATACAACACAACAATTTACTTAGCATCAATTGGTAAATTAGTATCATACGATTTTGAAAAAAATTATTTGAAAATTTCACCCACTAATGCCCATGAACGTTAAATCAATTGAAATTTGTAATTTTATGAAATTTAAAACAATTATTAATCAGCCAAATTGCAAGAAAAATATGTAAAAAAAAAGAAAAGAATAAAGGAGAGTATAAATGTATTTGCAAGTGGAGAGAGTGATAGAATTTTGCTCACATGAAATACTACTTTTTTTGTGAGACCCATTGTTTTTGTGTCACCCAATTTTATGATACCCAAGAAAGAAAGTTGTTAGCCCCAACAGTGGATCTAGCCTCATTTTTCGGTTCATTGGGGATAAAATTTCTCACTAAAACTTGAAATATAGTAGGTTTATGGAGGCTAAAGCACCCATTGAAGATGCTCTAAGGAAACACAGAAGAAGTCATGCTGAAGTGGATAAAAAAAGGGCTTAGTACAAAATACACACACACACACACACACACACACACACGCTGAAGTGGGTAGAAAGAAGAGGATTAGGAAACAAACAAAATAGGAAAGTCATGCTGAAGTGTATAAAAAGACAACATTTTAAGTTATCCTGATGGCTTGGGACTTTATGTTTCTTTTTAACTAGGATTCTTGTTTCAATTAGCGCTATCATGTTCACTATATAAACAGTTATTTGAGGTGTGTTTGTTAAAACTTATTGTCGCTCTTGTAGCTCGATCGATCGCATTCGCGCACGCACGCTCTCTCTAGCTATCGTTATTCGTTAAGGATGGCCGATCGAGAGTTCATGAAGAAGATTCACAAATGTGCTCTCAAAGTGACCTTCAAGTGTCCCTGCAGAGCCCATGAACAGAAATTAATGAAAACGATGAAGAAAATTGGAGTCTATGAAATAAGTCTGGATATGAAGCATGGGCAGTTGGAGGTGATTGGCAGATTGGATACAGACCAGCTCATCAGGAATCTTAAAGAAACAAAGATGCTTATGGACGTGGAGCTCTGGGAAGATCAAAACGGTTCAAAAAACGCTCAAGCTGATCAACTCAATAACGAGTTCAAGAACATGACTGTCGGTGTTGGGGAGAGTAGCAAAGGTACTCGCAAAGGTAAGAAAACAGTCAAGTTTGTTTTGCCCGACGAGGAGGAGGAATTTGAAGCAAGTCGTAGGGGAAAAGGCAAAAGGATCGTCGAGTCGAATTCGTCCGACGAGGAAGAACTCGATGCATGTGACGGTGACGAGGGTGACGGGTTTGATGACTGCGATGTTCATAGCGATGAGGGAGATGGGGCTAGTTCTATTCGAATGAATAGCAATGGAGGGAATAAAAAACAACGTGGTAAGGGAAAGATCGGAGGCAAAAAGGATACGAGAGGAGAACTTACATGCAACGACAAAGCAACGGAGGAAAGCGATCGACCGAATCATATCGCCGGCCCCATGGGCAGTCATCCAATGGCTCCTCCATTATCAGGTAGGATGGTGCCTTGGTGTCCTTGTTACCAACAGCAACAGCGACACATGACGGCGATGGAGTACGAACGACGCAAGGCACATCGGGGTTATTACGTGTACTTGCCGTCGCCGGTGATGATCTATAAACACAGAGCAGCAAATATGAATGATATGTTCCCACCACCTTACGGTCCTTACATGCACGCATGGCCGCATCATCCGCCCAAGAACAAGGGATAACCAACGTCAATCGGTCAACTAAATTTCTTATCATCTCGATTCTCAATCGTGTTATTGTTTTTTGTTTTCTGTTTGAGTTGTTAGGTTGTTTGTTATGTTCCGTTACAAATTTAACAGATTTTTTCTTCTTCTTATAATTATGTTATCAAGTTATTAATTGACTTAAGACTCATTTGAAAGTGTTTTTAAAATGATTAAAAGTACTTTTGGTGAAAATATAGTGAATCTTGAAAAAGCACTTGAAGTTCTTTCTAAAAAAAATTACGTAATTGGTGCTTTTTGCAAGAAGAACTTCACGTGTTTATGGAACCCAAAGATATTTTTTTTTCCGAAAAAGCTTTTTCAGTCATTTTAAAACAACCATTAATATTCAGCAATAAGTAAATTACATTCGTTGGTCTCTCGTCATGCTACAAATAAATCAATGTTAGTGTTTGACAGTTTGAGACTGCTGCTGAAAAATCTGAACCGGCTAAAAGTGTTTTCTGACAATCAAAATCGCTTCTGAGGCTCTCCTGTATCAGTACTAGTAATAACACTACGATTCAAGGAACGAAAGGGAAGTTAGACTGAAGACCCGATCGCTATCGGTATACTATTCTCTTCGGGTTAGATTACACCACATTTTGCTCATTCTGGCAGTTTCGACGTTGCGCTATGAAAGGAGCCTTGCCCCTTGTACATTTCAGAATCCAACTATCAATTTTTGTTCTTACGCTGTGCGCTCTAGCTAGAGTAAGCTTCCGCCATGATTAACAACACGAGAGATGTCCAGCCGTTGAATACGCGTGCGCCTTTTCCCTTGCCGTTCCTCTGATCATATTGTTCCCAGAAGAACCCGGTTTTGTGATAATTTTTCACCACGTTTCTGCAACAGTGGAAACGCGTTTAAATCCAGTGAATATAGCAGGTTAAGCACAAAAAATAAATAGGGCATTACAAGGGTAGAAAACGTCTCACAATACCTAATCAAATTGCCTCTTAATTCATCATAGATAGTTCTCGCTTTTTCTCTGTACGGTCCATCCACTGCAACAATTCAAACAATAAGACGGTTATACATGAAGAAACAAAACTTTGCTCTACATTAGGGGAGGTGTTAAGTTGCGTACCTCGAGAGTAATGATAGAGCGATGAAAGAATCATGTAATTCATGTTCATCCATATTGGACCCCTCCAGTAAGGCGCATCATGCTCTGTGTTGTATTTCATGTACAAGGAACTGTCACGTAAAAGTTTAAAGATTTAGTGCTCCCGAATTAACATGGTCTTCAGAAGTCCGAGAAAATTAACTCAACCAAGAGACCAATACGGTTAACATATCTGTATACTTGATCACCTTGTTTTGGCAAGAGAGCGGAGTCCAAAATCTGTCCATAAGATACTCCGATTCGATATAATGTCTAGCTGTTTTTCTAATATCTTTGAATCCTATGATCAAACATGAAAGAGCGGTCTGAATGGTAACATGACAATAATACTAGATAATTGGTAAAATATTCAACCAGATGAAAAAACTTACAGCCGGTATAATCCTTCCAATGAAGGGGAAAAGACTAACAGGGCCAATGTGAGGAACCAGTCTCAGCTTGGGGCTTTCCAATACCTCCCGTACAAGCTCTCGAGTTGCATAATTGTGTCCTGTCATCGTTTCTTTCCAAACTAAACGAACCTAGTACGATCAAACGAATGCCCAATTTTAGCATGAACTATTGTAACCGAAAAGCAAAAAGGCTATCCAATAGTAGACATTCACAACCAAGAAGAAAAAAGGAATTATATTTACTACATGCAAGTAGCATACCTTTTCTGTATGATTTCCGAAATCAAGATATGTTCCATATGCATCATCATAGTGCATCTGTTCAGCATCAGGAGCATATAAGATATAACTATAAATACAATGAACTGAAAGTCTAAAATAGTAATTCACCATGAAGATGTGGTTGTCGGACATGATAATCCCCACACAAATGTGTCATGGTGAAAATGCCACAATAAACTATAGAAACAATAATGAACAACTAACCTGATTCAGTACTTCAAAATCCGAGAGTAACTTAACTGTAGCACCATATTCCTGCATAATTTTTTCTATGTTAAGTATTTGATAAATCCAAGTAGTCTCCAGATGCATTTGTTTCCCTTACATACCTTTGCAGACTTATTTTCCTTCTCAAACAGTTCTGCAATGGAATGCAAGCAATCTGCTGCAAGTAGCATCCAGCATCTAAGATCTACGTGACGCTCATCCTCACTAGGATGGGAAGCACGTGGATAATCATCCAATCCAGAAGTCAGCGTCTGAAGATGCCATAATACAATCTCGGTTCATTAGCAGTGTCTTTAAACAGGAAGTTTTACTTAATTTGATCCAAATCTGAGCAGCTGAGGTATATGATGACAAAAATAATACCACACTCTTGCAAAGTTAAAACAAAAGCAGAGACTGTTTTTTGTTTAAAATCGAGTTTTTAACAGAGTCCGAAATTCCAAAACAGAACCTTCGGGTTGAGTTCCCTATTTGTTATGTTGTCTCTCCCATGCCAATAGTAGCTGCCCACTTCCTTCCCTGTGTTCATCGAATCATACTCCAAATAAATAAAAGATTTCAAAAGTCAAAAACGAAAGTTGACTTTAGCAAGTTTGTAACACAAACACGTGGCCACAGCCACACACTCCACAACACGCATACAAGCACAAGCACAAATGTGCATGCATATACACATTTCAGACTCATGGTGTTTGATTCCATTTCCCAGAATCGTAACTTATCAAAGATGTGCCCTTGAGTAAATATATCACTCAGTAAAACAACAGACCAACACATGCATAATGGCCCTTGTCCTCCTATAAAGAAAAACCCGTGGCAGAGACTTAAGATTGACAAACCCTTATATACCTGACTGGGTAGTGTTGAACCATCGAAACCATGCTTCTAGACGAACAAAAGCCCGTTCTACGAATGAAGATATCGCATCACTTTCAGCAGCAGTAAACTTGTTTTTCTTTAAGCCATGAACTAGGTCTGGAAGAAGCAAACTTTCAGACCACATCATAAATAATCTATACATCGAACCACCTAAATCTTCAAGTAAACAATATACATTTTGAGGGATATGGAAAGAAACTAGGAAGTCAAAAGTTCAAACATATGTCTCACGACATAATGTTTCTTGAACAACTAAAGTTACTTTTGGGGGTGTGGATAACAAAATAGTCTTTCCTTAGCATAATATCACACAAAACTATATTTCCAATTTTGCATGGATAGAAAGGTTTAATAGAAGGAAAAGAAAAAAAATTCAGTTACCACGCAACGCCAAAAGCAGAGCTGGTGGATTTCCATTTGTTGGAAGCTGAGTAACAAAATCACTTGGGACTTTACTGCAGGTACACCAGAAAAAGCTTACATTCTACTTACACTGACAAAATCTAAGCTGACATATACACATATTTGGACAAGGTCACAAGAATCTTACCTTAGAGCTTCAACACCTAAAATTTGCTCACGTGGAATCCATCCATCAATATTCATCAGATCTAACCAGTGTCCTATGATGTCCAAGGAAATATGTGTATCCCAACGCCTGCTCAACATTAAGGATACATATATGAAAAAGTATCCATTTTCAAGGAAGTAGGCAGATAGTACACTGTCATAAGGTACTTAACTTCATATTTTTATAATTTTTCAGGAAATTACAAGGCGGCAGCTTAACTGAGTAAATTGGAGTAAGTTGTAACATGCATATTGAAAAACACAACTCACCAGATCAAAAGTTGATGAAAACCTTCATCCCACAAAAATCCCCTTGGAAAAAAGGGTCGACTTGGAACAGCTGTGTAAAGCTCAGCAGGCCAATATAAGATAGAATTATCATGACTTCCCGGCTGCAAGAGGAAATGGCCAACTGTATGATTTTGTCAGATGTCCACAATGATGTGATTACCAGGCATAATAAATAATTTGGTCACTTTCAATTAACTATTCTATCAGAAAATAGTTACAGTGATGAAAACCCACTGATATCATATTCTAAAAATGTTGTAAACATCATGGTTTTTCATTCCAGCACTAGCTCATATTTGGAAGCAAAAGAGGTGGATTTCACTAACACTAAGTTAAGCAGGAACCATTAGCATGTGTGATCATGCAATTAGTCATATGATGCTTTTTTTCCTAAATTATGGAAATAAAGAGGGAAACTGGAAAATGAAGTATTTTTCTTTAAGAAACAAAATTGTGAAAACAGAGGAAAAGTAAAAGGTTCTAAAAGGAAGACCAGTAGCACATAGAGGTAACCAATAACTTACTAACATATCCCCAGAGACGGCAATTTTTGACTGGCCAAAGAAGTAGCCAATGCCACCCAACAAGTTTGCTATAGCGGCCTTACCAGCAACAACAGATTCAGAATCAAGCTGAAACCATAGTAACAACGAGTTTAGAAGCCTTTTGTTGTACAATTATATTTAAGCACATTATGTGAAACTTCAATTCTCATGATGCACATAACTATCTCAGTTTTGTTAAATTTTTTAATGTCAGTGTTTGTAACTGCATATGTAGAACATCAGCCTCAACTGTCCTACTGAAATGCAAGACATGCCCACTAATGCCATAAAGGTTTTTCCTTGTGTGGCCAAAAGACAGTAAAGACTCCCACACTCCTATAGATACAACATAAAATTGAAAATGGCGGACAAGCTCATCAGATTAAGCTACCAGGATGGACTGGCTTATTCTTTTTCACCATGTCAACCAAAATCACAAGTATATCAATGAACAATACTCAATGTTTCATGTAATTGTGTGACTACATATTAATATTTCACTTTCAACATGACATTCAAATAGCAGACACAGTTCAATAGTTTGTAACAACATACACTGTCCTAGGAAACTGATTTCCAAAGTACCTTGTCAACCAGATTAAAGCTCTTCTCAAATTTTGTGTCAAATTCTCTTTGTTTCTCCTTCAGTTGATTGGTCAGTGAGGTACCTTGATTATAAAGTAACTAACTAAAAGTTAAGGGCAATAAACATTAACTTGGAAGTCAATCATGAAATCATGAAATGCACACACGGATATTAAAGAGTAGCAGAAAGCAAGATACTGATTTCTGGTTCTTGACAAAGCCCAAATTTGAAGGAATAGCATTAAGACTTGGACGAATAACATTGGGATCAACATTTGAGTTCATGACTGTGAAACATCAATTATTCAGTCCTCATGACCCCTTAATGGAAGCCTGACACAGAGCTCAATTTATTTAATGATTCTGACATTTTCAAGTCTCTTAGATGCTTTTGTGTACTCAGTGGAACCCTCTTGTGCTTCTATCATTGTTACTTATCATGATTATATGGAAGACGAACCTGTAAGGCTGCTGACACGTTCTTCTACTCTTGAACTTTCCAAACGAGTTCCAGATATGAATGCAACATCTGTCCTGAAAGGAGCCCTCGCAGAAATCTGCATAACAATGAGAAACCACAGGACAAGGTAGATGAGAAAGAAAAATCAAGAGTGAAAAATGATGATCAATGATTAGTTAGACTAAAAAAGTAGTACTCTTTACCACCATGTACCTGAAAAACTAGAATATTTGGAGAGTCAACAGATGTATCAGGTAGCTGCAGCCGACCAAACTTCCTTACCTAGAAACATGGAAGCGAATCCAGGCATTCAAGGCAAGAATTGTAGATATTAAAAAGCTGATTTTTATTTCTGGATATATAATAAAATGTGTCATGAAACTCTGATATACTTGTAGTCCAAGATTCTCCTGAACAAGATCTGATAAGTTGTGAATATGAGGCGTCTTAAAACCAGCATAATGAACTTCCAAATTGTCCTGAAAAGAAACACAGAGAAGTAATGGATCAGTATTGGAGCCTTCAACAATATACAGCAATTGAAAAATGAGTAACAACGCAGATTAGGTGGAACCAGTGACGGACAAGCCATAACTTTGGGGTGTCTGTGACCTAATGCTGGGGGTAAGTTAGGATGGGGTGGGCTGGGTGGGTTTGTTGGGTAAGTTATTAGAGGGTTTTTCATTTTTTCACCTCATGTTCTAAAGATTTTCCTACTTTGTCCAATTTGTTCCTAATTTTCACATTGGCTCTAGCCTAGCACATGTGAACCTATCTTTGCTCTGTCCCAGGCTGGAACCGACATTGATTTGTCCAAGAGACATGACGTGAAATTTTATCATAAATACTCCAGCTGTAAGAAAGGATATGAATTTTTATCCACAAATTTAACCAGATTATTAATCATTTTTAGCTATTAACACGAATACCACAAAGAGCATGATACTCTGGCAGCATTCAATGGATCCTATCTTAATGAGGTAGACCAAGAATACGTTCATGGAAATATATTTCCTCATCATAATTCATATGACTTTGTCCTTCAAAATAAAAGATATACTTTTTTTATCTGAGTCTCTTCATAACATTACCAGTGATTTTAAATGTAGCTGCCAACTTCCAATGTCCATCCGTGAACCAGATGCAAGGAGAGGGTTCTCATGAATGTCCAAGGTATCTCCACCTAAATTTAGAGTATTTCCATCTTCATCGGCCAAATAGAAAAAGAGATGTGCACTTCTTGAAGCTTCCTCATTCCCTCTAGATCTGGAAGCATGATGAAAAGAGTCAATAGAAGATTCATGTATAAAGAATGCCTGGCCAATTCCATCTATTGTTAGAAACAAAAATGCCACAACTGTGCCCCCGCCTGGGAAGGATCCCAACACCCAACAGAGAAATTAAAAAAAAACCCTCTACGCATTTTTCTTCATTACATAAGCATACTGGTAAGTATAATCCTCTCACCGTCCAATCAATCATAAATTCACCTCACTTATGCCTATACCCTGTCCATTTAATAAAACAAACATTCCAGAATTAAGCCAGGCTATTTACTTGTGGTTCTGCACATCAATTTGAACTGCCCAATCTCCGCCATAGCCACTGTCTTCACCCTTGGATTTCAAGAAA
This sequence comes from Pyrus communis, assembly GCF_963583255.1. Taxonomy (NCBI): domain Eukaryota; kingdom Viridiplantae; phylum Streptophyta; class Magnoliopsida; order Rosales; family Rosaceae; genus Pyrus; species Pyrus communis. The sequence goes on along the minus strand of NC_084806.1, from coordinate 6,944,869 downwards.
CTTGTTCTCAAGTTCATGTCCTGGTCAACAATGACTTGATGTCCAAAACTGCGCCCATCATGTTGTGCCCAACCATATTTACTCAGATCATCAGAATCTTGGCAAACATGCCGAATGAAATGCCTCCCATCCTTTATACCAATCCACATTAACCCGGCTATCAAAGACCGGGGAGTCCTGCAAGGTGCAACAGCTATAATTACCACCACATCATTCGCAAAGTCTAAAATACATAAAAGAAAAAGCAATGCATCCGTCAACATAGTGAAATGCGATAAAGTGCAAGATCGTGGACATCAAGAAACAAATGTTGATCAACAATTTGATCAAGTGCCTAGTTTTAGTGACAAGAGTAACAAACTTACTACCAAAACATAAATTTATGCTCAAAATTCCCGACACAACCTACGATATCAACTAAATGAACATGAATTCTAAACAAACAATTCAAGAAAAGAAATTTAAGATCGGCAATGCAAAAGGCATACCTAGCCCGGATTCCGAGATAGACGTTCGGGCGATATGTTCCCCAATACAAGCTCTCCTTGTGCTCACCTTGAAACTGCCACAACCGGTAAAATGCACAATCAACTCACAGAATTCACACATTACATAGTCTGATAGTCAACGAAGAAAAATCGAATACCTGAGGGAGGTCCATGAGCTTTGGAGCCGGGAAGGGCGTGACGACCCTCGGCGTCTGAGCTTGTTCGGCATGGTTCATGAGGTTGATGATAAAATACAAGACGGCGAAGAAGGCGATCGCGCTGAGCCCTAGCAGGACTTTGAGATCGAGGTTGAAAATTCCGATTGAAGTTTGATTTCTACCTCTGCCTCTGCCTCTGCTACCTCTATGCGGCCGAAGATTGGGAGTTGGGCGGAGAGGAACAGCGTCTCCGTCAATGCCGTCACTGGAGGAGCTGACTCTGCTCCGATAGCTTCTTCCAGTTCCGGCCATTTTAGACTTTCACTATCCGTTATCTGTTTCAACTTTCAAGTCTCGACTGACTCAGAGAGAAGTGTGAAAAATTGTGGGGTGTTGTAAACGGAAATTAATGGGCCCAACTTCTTGGCCCACTAATTTGGGGCCGAAACTCCAAGGGACTTTGAAAACTCGGCCCACAAATTTTCATGTGCATGTTAAAAATACGAAGGTGGCAAAACCCTTTTAGGCGAGGAAGATCGGGATGGCTTGGAAGGTCAAGCTGATGTCGTAGGATTGGAGGAGTGTACCCTGTTGTAAAATCGACGATGTGTGTACAGTGGAATAAATAAAACAAGACACAAAATTTACGAGGTTCCTCTACAGTCAGTGTGACTGGAGTACGTCCTCGGGCAGCAGTGATGCTTTTATTATAATTTGGAATAATAGGAGTATAAAGATAACTCTATTTATTCTCTCCTCTCCTCTTCCTCTCTTTCTCTTTTTCTCTGTGTTCTATCTTCAAAGCATACGGAGTGCTCTATTTATAGAGCAACTCCAAGCACACAATATATTCTCCACATATCAATATTATGCCAAGGTTTTCAACACTTTGGCAATGTTTTCAATGTTGTGGCAGGTATTCAATACTGTGGGCATTCATTACCCACTAGTATTTTCAACACTCCCCCTTGGATGCCCACATATCAACATTAGTTGCCTCGTTAAAATCTTGATCTATTTTTTTGGATGCTCCCTCTTGATGAGTTTCTCCCCCTGATTTCAAATTCTTTAGCCTGATCATTGATCCTGCTGCTTTAGTCTTTTAGCAGTGATAGTTGCCGAATGAGGTGTTTCACTTGTTGTTAACTTTCCACAGGCTTGTTCTTGAACTGGGTTGGAGGGCCTTCTGCTAGACTTCCTCCAAAGGTCTGAATTTACCTATTTTATCTGGAGCTGAATTTGATTCAAGGGTGGTGGACACTTGATCTTGAATCGGACTTGTGATTTCTTCAAAGACCGTCTAGGCTTGATCTTGAATGAAATTGGACCATGAGGAGCATCATGTGACAAGTGATCTTAGACTTTGTCGGGGATGAACTGACATGTGTTTGTTGTGGTTGTCTCCACATGCTTCAATGTATCATTTTCACTTGCCTTACTTGCTCCTTTGCAGAAGTGGTATTTTCCTTATGCAGGTTTGGCATCTTCTCGTGTAGTATTTGTCCTCTGATACAGGAGTGGGATGCAAACCTTGTATTTGAATGGACCATCACTTCTTGGTGGCAACGCAAATTTGAGTGGAGGTTCCGACATATTGCTTTCTTTGTCCTTGTCTTGGCAGGTAAGAACAAGGACAAAGGAAAGGACAGGGAGATTACATGATATGAGATACTCTTGCTCTCGTCCCTGATGATATGAGATACTCTTACTCTGGTGTGACTTGTTTGTAGAGGTATTCTCAGAGAGGAAGAAAACTGAGTATTTCGAGATACTTTGTGAAAGATGCATTCTCGGAGATGAGGAAGAGTTAGATATTTTTCAGTTCTGCCTTGCCATGGAGGACAGAGGTTGACATATATATGGATTTCCCAATAGCAGGTAGTAGTGTTGTGCCTTTACTCTTGTCAGCAACTGTGGTGTAATTAGAACAGTAAGATTCACGCGTTTTCAACTTTATCAGAGATCTTTGACAAAGTTGGACGTGATATCCAAGAGCTGAGATTGTGTCTGAGAAATGTTGACAGACGTCATGCAGGGAAATCCGGCTTTTGAAATTCGAAAATCGGTGTCTCTTCGATTTTTGAATAAGTGGTCCTGTTGCCCCTCCTTTTATAGAGATATCAATTTTGTTCAGAAACACTCAGAAAATTGTTACCTGCAGAAATTTCCCTTTCTTGCACTTCTGAGATTTTATCTGACTTCCTTCATCATTTCTGAAAATGGCTTGCCCATCTAACATTTGCTTAGATTTGAGTCTCAGGATTGATACAGACGAGCAACGTCAGGATAACATATGGCGCCCGTCCTTCTCATCTTCTAATGGTCCTCTTACGGTTGGGGACTCTGTGATGAAGGATAACATAACTGCTACAGTGGTAGCTAGGAATCTTCTCACTCCAAAGGACAACAGAATCCTTTCAAACCGGTCTGATGAGGCGGCCGTTCAAGACTCATTGGCTCTCAGTGTTCAATGTGCGGGCTCTGTATCCAATATGGGCCAGCGCTTACTTGCTCGAACTCACCAAGTTGAATCATTAATGGCTGAGGTGGCAAGTCTTAAACAAGAGATTAGAGGGCTCAAGCATGAGAATAAAGTGTTACACATGCTTGCAAATAATTACTCTACGAGCATGAAAAGAAAGCTCGACCAGCTACTGGAATCCGAAGGTCGGACTCAAAATGACAATCGGGGGTTCGAGTCTTTATTCCAAAGACATCCATTGTCTTAGCTGTCTGGAGTTTCACCAAGTATTGAGACTCCAAATAATCAACTTCTGGTGTCTTCCCCTTCTGGGGTACTTCCGAGTACTGAGGCTTCACATGAGTAACCTTTATGAAGGTTCCTTTCTGTTTGTTTGTTTTAACTCATGTGTATGTAATTTCTCGGAGATGTTAATATATAAGCTTTATTTCATTCAGTGTATTGTGTTAAATACAATAAAGCATATATTTCACTAAGATGTGGTACTTCTGGACCAAATATCAATTTATCTTTACCCCTCGCGAAGATAAATGATTATTCTCAGTGTCTAAATCATTTGAATATTCAACTCATAATCTTCAATCCATATGATTCTTTAATGTCGTAAACATCATGGATAAGATTCGTGTTGGCATATTGTTCGATTCTGCAGTTCGAGACAATATTTCTCTCAACACTTTATAATCTTTCTTGACTCTTCAGGAGTCCCAATTTAATATCATCAACTCTTGCAAGAGATTTTAGTATGTTGCAACAATACCATAATGGAAGTACTCACTAAGGCAATTTATACCATTCATTGGTATTGAGTACATATTTCATGCTTTACCCTTCCGGGGCTTTCTTCAAGCAATTTGAATCCTTCAGGGATTTTCTACATTTCATGACACATTTTCCTTTAGAATTTATACAGAGCAATTCGCTTCCATGTATATTTGAGGGATTTACTTATGGAGATATGATGTGGGCGACTCATAACCCTTCGTATATAATTCTCCATTTATACGAACTCGTTTCTAATCTTGTGTCATATCATGTGGATGTATTTCATGGTATTACAAATGCCCATATGTAACCTTCTAGGTTCAACATCTTTTGGCTATTTGTATTGTATCCAAGTATATAGGTCTATTTTTCTACGTTCTTACAAAATTATAATGGAATTTGCCTTTCTCCATTTTTGGCCCATAATTTTGTTGATGGAAAAAGAACGGGACTCAATATCACCACAGCTCATTGATGAATTTAGTAGCTACTTGTAAAAACCAAAATTACCATTGGTTATCATCAATCTGTGATCCCATATTCTCATGTACATGCGCATGCATAAAAGCTTTTCATTTCTTTTGGATATCCATTGCCTCTTCAAGGGCATTACACTATCTCTTCCAGGATAGTCGTAATTTAGAGAATGCGGATCATAACCTCATTTTGAGCGTTATAGAGCTTGGATTTTAATCTCCACTTTGGGAGTTGAGTCATTAGAACCTATACGTCTATCATGCTTCATGCATGAGACATCAATATTCTCATGTCCGCGGATTGACCTTTTCGGGACAAGTATCCTTGCAACAACTGTCATGCGTCTGGCATGCGACAGTTACACTTCGGGAATGCAATAGTTCAGTACTGCCATATTCTTCTTCTTTTGAATGACTGAACCTTTTGAGTCTGAGGGTCTGCCACGCTTCAGGCGTGCAACAGATAAATCATTTGCTGCCATATTATTTTGTCCAACAGGGACATTAATTCTTGTAGGCACATTTGCAGCAAGCATATGTGATTTTATCACTTTCGTTGCATCATTAAATGCATCTAGCATTTGATTTGCATATCGTTGCATCATTCAATTATTCTCATTTTGTTTGTATATTGATTGCTTCATGAATCAAAATAAGACAAATTCTCTTCGTTCTTCTGGAACGGTTTTTTCTCATCATTCTTCTGAAACAAAGTTATTTTCTCCCCCTAACGGCGGGAAAATTGTCTTATCAAAATGACAGTCCGCAAACCACGTGGTAAATATATCCCCAGTCAAGGGTTTTAAATATTGAATGATAGATGATGTTCAACATCAATGCCTAATCCGCAATGATGCTTCATTTCAGTATGTTGTGGCAGTGCAATAGGCACATAGATAACACAACCAAAAACTCGTAAATGTATAATGTTTGGCTGGTTCCCAAACACGAGTTGTACTGAGAAGTATTGATGGTTGTCAACATGACTCAACCAAATCAATAATGCATCATGCAAAATAGCATGTACCCATGTAAAAAATGGCAATTTTATTTTCATCAGCAGAACGCGGGTAATCAATTTCATCCGCTTAATAAATGCTTCTGCTAAACCATTTTTGAGTATGGACATAAGGAACTTCTGGTCCTTATTTAATAGTCTGCAGACTGAGACTCTTATGGCTTTTATTGCAATTAAGTTGAGGCACTGCGGCACTTCAAACTTAAGGTACTTATCAAGGAACTTCATGTCCTGATCTTTTTGTTTGATGGAACTTCAGGTCCAATCATTTTTATTTGATGAGGATCAAGAAACTGCAGGTTCTGATCTGATCAAGGAACTTCGGGTCCAGTATGTACTCATCGTAACAAAAAAAGTACAATAAATAAATTAAAGTAATAGGCGGTAATTCCAGCCATAATGAATAAATTGCATTTAAGTAAATAAAGTTTGTGATAATGGCTTTAATTTAGCACCATTCACATAAATCAAAACTTAAAGCAGTAGGCGGTAAAACCGTCCATGATAAATAAATTGCTTTAAAGAAAATAGAACTTGTGAAAGGGTTTTAAACCAACACCAATTCACATAAATAACAAGAAGTATCAAACCTCCTTTTATTTATTATTTTTCTTTCTTTTGTCAGCACTTATTCAAACCTGCAACATGGTGCCATGCACCAACAGAAACCTATTTATGTTATGTTGACCAAATGGTGCCATGCACCATTCAAATCCTTTTATATATATTTTTCTTAGGTTACAGTCAACATCCTTTTTTTTTTTTCACATATGCCTTGTCATTCCATCAATCCCCCTTTTCTATTATTTTTTCTTCCTTCTCTGTCTCTGCCAATCTCGAAACGCAGGGCCAGCTGGGTAGCTATGGAGGTTGCCCAAAATTCAATTCAATCCAAAAGGCTACCAGAGACTGGCGTGGTTCTTGCATGACCCAGGGAACATGTCATCGTTAAGCAAGAACCTCCTTACAGGGACATAGATGACAGTGGGGTTGACGAAGGCACAAGAGAGGGAGGCCTGTGTGGATTCATTCTTGCCATCACCATCTCAAACAACCAAGTATTCATGGGAGTTCTCAAGATCCGTCGAAAACAACGTGATCTGGGTTTCCAAGTCTGATGAGATTCTTCTGGATCTCTGGAAACCAGTTGTCAAGTACGAGTTTTCTCATCTCGTGACGACTTCAGGTCGTAAAATTTCAATTCTCACCGGAATTCGGTGGGGCGCTTCTGGCACAGTGGGAGAGACGAAAAATGGACATACCTTTTATTCTGTGAGATTTTAGATGACGGAGGTGAGAGGTGGATAGTGCTTCACCGGATTTATGGCGTTGTGCTTTCCACTGACATGAGAGCTTTTCGTGCTGATAACGTGTTGTAAAATCGACGATGTGTGTACAGTGGAATAAATAAAACAAGACACAAAATTTACGAGGTTCCTCTACAGTCAGTGTGACTGGAGTACGTCCTCGGGCAGCAGTGATGCTTTTATTATAATTTGGAATAATAGGAGTATAAAGATAACTCTATTTATTCTCTCATCTCCTCTTCCTCTCTTTCTCTTTTTCTCTGTGTTCTATCTTCAAAGCATACGGAGTGCTCTATTTATAGAGCAACTCCAAGCACACAATATATTCTCCACATATCAATATTATGCCAAGGTTTTCAACACTTTGGCAATGTTTTCAATGTTGTGGCAGGTATTCAATACTGTGGGCATTCATTACCCACTAGTATTTTCAACACAAACCTCCTTTTATTTATTATTTTTCTTTCTTTTGTCAGCACTTATTCAAACCTGCAACATGGTGCCATGCACCAACAGAAACCTATTTATGTTATGTTGACCAAATGGTGCCATGCACCATTCAAATCCTTTTATATATATTTTTCTTAGGTTACAGTCAACATCCTTTTTTTTTTTTTTCTTCACATATGCCTTGTCATTCCATCAATCCCCCTTTTCTATTATTTTTTCTTCCTTCTCTGTCTCTGCCAATCTCGAAACGCAGGGCCAGCTGGGTAGCTATGGAGGTTGCCCAAAATTCAATTCAATCCAAAAAGGCTACCAGAGACTGGCGTGGTTCTTGCATGACCCAGGGAACATGTCATCGTTAAGCAAGAACCTCCTTACAGAGACATAGATGACAGTGGGGTTGACGAAGGCACAAGAGAGGGAGGCCTGTGTGGATTCATTCTTGCCATCACCATCTCAAACAACCAAGTATTCATGGGAGTTCTCAAGATCCGTCGAAAACAACGTGATCTGGGTTTCCAAGTCTGATGAGATTCTTCTGGATCTCTGGAAACCAGTTGTCAAGTACGAGTTTTCTCATCTCGTGACGACTTCAGGTCGTAAAATTTCAATTCTCACCGGAATTCGGTGGGGCGCTTCTGGCACAGTGGGAGAGACGAAAAATGGACATACCTTTTATTCTGTGAGATTTTAGATGACGGAGGTGAGAGGTGGATAGTGCTTCACCGGATTTATGGCGTTGTGCTTTCCACTGACATGAGAGCTTTTCGTGCTGATAACGTGTTGTAAAATCGACGATGTGTGTACAGTGGAATAAATAAAACAAGACACAAAATTTACGAGGTTCCTCTACAGTCAGTGTGACTGGAGTACGTCCTCGGGCAGCAGTGATGCTTTTATTATAATTTGGAATAATAGGAGTATAAAGATAACTCTATTTATTCTCTCCTCTCCTCTTCCTCTCTTTCTCTTTTTCTCTGTGTTCTATCTTCAAAGCATACGGAGTGCTCTATTTATAGAGCAACTCCAAGCACACAATATATTCTCCACATATCAATATTATGCCAAGGTTTTCAACACTTTGGCAATGTTTTCAATGTTGTGGCAGGTATTCAATACTGTGGGCATTCATTACCCACTAGTATTTTCAACATACCCCAATTTTTTTTATTTCTGATCTGTTTTTTTCACGTACGTGGACAAAATTTGACTGTCATATCAATAAAAATATAAGTAATATATTTACCACGTCATCATTTAACATTCAAACTAATGTTTTGATTAATGAATATATGAAATTGAAATAAACTAATAAAAGATGTATGAGATTGAAATGTTTTGAAAATGTTTATAAGATTGCAATTAACTACAAATCTGAGAGGATAAAATGTAATCGATGAACCATATGTTGATACTTATCGTGCAAGAAAAGCTTAGAATTTCTGGATTCTCTCGTTATAACCATTCACAATTCTTCGTCCTCACCCACAAACCCCATACTAAAATAACTTATACCATACAGATTGAACTTAGAAGTAGCAAAAGAAAAGATTTCAATCTGAACGAGTTTATGCTCGACAAGCATAGCTGCATTTCCTTTCTTCGTGCCTCATCCTGCTTAGGGGCTTTTGGACATCTCATCTATCGGAACCAAAGCTTGATATGTTATAACCCATCAGGGTCAAGTTCTTTACCATGTGGTTGTATTTTGTGGACCAGTACGCAGCTGCTGAAGCAGCCTTCTTTGTCACGCTCTGGACTTTAGGGTAGTGGTCCATCCACAACTTTGAAGATTGGTTTAAGAGATGCTGTTTATATTCGGTAGCTGCAGAATGAATAACCGTGCGTGTGTCCCCAGTTTGAGCATCCTTTGCTAATCTTTGGGTCTGTTCCCATTTTTTCTGGATAAAACTGCGAGCTTGGCTCATAACCTGCTTAGCCAAACTGGGAGGAGCATGCTGATCGAACTTGGTGACTTGATCTACCTGTGTTAATAAATAAAAACATCACTTAGTTCTACAGCTTTTGAATACTATGAAAAAAATCTAACGAGATAGAGATCTATCAAGAACCCAATGGATAATTTTGACAGGTCTATTCGTAATGATTATATAGCATTTCTAATCCCACTTTGTAGTCTATTTCTTCCTCAATCCTTCGGAATTTTAAAGTCCCTCGCACAAACATAGCTTACGTTTTCACCATGTTATCCAAAATATCAAAATGATTATAGAACAGTAATTCTGTAACCACTGTAGATATTCCCACTTTCAATGAAAATACATTCGACCAGGTGCATTATACTACGAAGATGATTTCTGAAATACCTTGTTAGACAGATTAAAGCTCTTCTCAAATTTTGTGTTGAATTCTCTTTGTTTTGCCATCAGTTGACTGGTCAGTGAGGTACCTACATATTACAGAGAAAGGAAAAATAAGTTAAGGAGGCCATGGATGATGTCCCAATTGGGAGTCACTTCCATGAAATCGGGTAAATCAAACACAAGAAAAGCAGAAAGTAGGATTGCAATTTGTAGTACTCGAAAAAACCCAAAATTGATGGTAAGGTTATCAATGATTTCTGATTGTGAATCAGCGGTTTCTGATTCAGTCCTAAAGATCCCTTATGGAAAGATTATAAATTCTTTAATTTGTTTGAAATAATTTTCTCTTTCACATTTACAAGTGTCTCTTGTATACTTTCGTAGACTCATTGGAACCCCTGTGTGCTTCTATCTCCGTTATCAAGATCAAATGGAAGAGGAACCTGTGAGGCCGCTGACACGTTGTTCTACTCTTGAACTTTCCAAATCAGTTCCGGATATGTATGCAAAATCAGTCTTGAATGGTATCCTTGCGGAAATCTGCATAAGAAATGGGAAACCACAGAAGGAGGTAGATGGGAAAGTACAGTTAATAGATTTCACTAATGATCTATGAAATTTAAGATGTTTCCCCACATAACCAATACTCCACAGGCTTTACCACCATGATTTCATACCTGAAAAATTAGAATATTAGGAGAATCATCGGATATGTCAGGTAGCTGCACTCGACCAAACTTCCTTACCTAGAAACATGGCAGTGAAACTCCAAGTGGTCAAGGTAGGTAATACCATAAATATTTACGCTGAAAGTTTTTCCTAGATATATAACAAAATAATGGCATGAAAATGTCACATACCTGTGGTCCAATATATTCCTGGACAAGATCAGATAAATTGTGAATACGAGGCATCTTAAGACCAAAATAATGAACTTCCAAATCATCCTGGAGAGAAAACACAGAGGAAGTATGCCACATATCAGTACTGAAGGCCTTAACAACACACATCAACTTAAAAATGATCAAGGACATGGAGCACGGAACTGACAGTGAAATTGGGCATAGAGATGATAGATACAAGGTGAAATTTTTTTCATAAACACTGGACAGTGAGAGAGAGCATTTGGTTTTGTCCAGAAAACTGACGAATTGGTCAGATTATTCGGTAGTGTTAGCTATAACCTTAAAGTAATTAGTACAGAGACCATGGTACTCTATGGGAGTCCACTTTTATGTCATGGAGGTAGACCAAGTATACTTGGTGGTTCATGGAAACAGATATTTTCCTAGTTTCCACCGTTATATGACATTTTCAATAAATAAATAAAACATTTGAACACTACAATGACGATTCCTTCCTAACATTACCAATGATTTTAAATGTAGCTGCCAACTTCCAACATCTGTACGTAAACCAGATGCAAGGAAATAATTCTTATCAACGCCCAATGTATCTCCACCTAAAGCTAGAGCATTTCCATCTTCATCAACCAAATAAAAAAAAAGATCCGCCTTTGTCCGAAATTCCTCATTCCCCTTAGGCCTGTGATTGACGCATGATGGAAAGTGTCAATATAAGATTCATGAATAGTGAGTGACTAAAGCAAATGTTACCGAACAAAGTAACTTGTGGCTGTTTACTTTCGGCTTTGCACATCTACTCGAACTGCCCAATCTCCTCCATAGCCGCTGTCTTCCCCCTTAGATTGGAAGAAAGTTGTGGCCAAGTTCATGTCATGGTCAACAATGACTTGATGTCCCAAGTTTTGGTCTTTACGATGTTTCCAACTATATATGCTCAGCTCATCAGAATCTTGGCAAACATGGCGCAACAAATATTGCCCGTCCTTCATACCAATCCACATTAATCCGGCAATCAAAGATCGACGAGTCCTGCAAGGGACAACAGTTTATAATGACCACCACCACCATTCAGTCATTTGCCACCCACAAAGTCAAAATTAACAGAGCAGCCTAGTTCTATTGCTTGGAGTAACAAAATTACTTCCGACTTAAACTTATATGCTCAAATTCGCTGCTGAAATACGCAACGAATCGCAGCCACAAAGACAAACCTGGCACGGATTCCGAGATAAACGCGAGGGCGATACGTTCCCCAATACAAGCTCTCCTTGGTATTCTCCTCATCACCTTCAAAAAACTGCCACACCACCCCAAAATGCAATCTCAGTCTCAATTCCTGACCTCTCAATAAACACACGCAACAATCGAAAACAAAAATTCGAATCGCACAATACCTGAGGGTGAGGGGTTTCCATGAGCTTTGAGGAAGCAGTGAAGGGCGTAAGAACCCTAGGACCTGGAAAATGGTTTAAGAGGTCGAGGATCAAAAGCATGGCGACGAAGAAGGCGAACACGCCAAGCCCTAGGGTGCGTTTGAGACCGACGGAGTTGGAAGTTCCGACTGAGGTGTGGTGGTTTCTGGTTCTGGAATCTCTGCACGGTGGCATCAATTTGGGAGGCTGTGTCTGACGGAGATCAACGCCGTCGAAGTCATCGTCGTCCTTGGCATGATCTCTGTGGGATTTGGCTCTGCTTCGAGCAATTCCTTCACTTCCTGACATTTTACTTTGCTTGACTCAAAGACTCAAAAGTCTGATTGCATAAGCGTAAGAATTCAGTGTCAGTATGATTGAGTCCGAGTACGTATCCGGGAAACCAATGCTCAAATACCATGGGAATTTGAAAAGGTTACGCTCCAATTTTTACGCACCGCCACTAAGCCACGTGTCCTGTTATATTATAATTTGATTTGGGAAGTGTTATTGGCACTTCAAAAATCTCATTCTACACTCCTCACAAGTGTATTTTTCTTTCCTAATATGGAAAGTTTGAAATGTAGAATGAGATTTTTAGAATGCTAATAACAATCCCCTTTTTATTTTATTATTATGATCTTCTTAAGCTAATTGGGCCAGGTCTTCTTTGGCATTGTTGTTCTTTTAAAAAATATTGTTTCTAATGTGATAGAATAATAATTGTTGTAACATAAAGTTGTTAAGTACTTATTAAACTTTTATTGTAAAGTGCTTTTAACAAAAAAAAAAAAAAATGTATGAGTGTTTGGTAAATTTTTATATAAATTAATATGAATATGTTGAATGACTAAGAAGGATAAATAATTGTCAAAGACAATAATGTAGGAGCAAATATTGTGATCTTAAAAAATGTGGGGGTATACTTGCCTTTGAAAATTTCATTAAATGGACACTGATTACTGTGTTTTTAAAAAAAATTTAGAAGCATGATAGACCTTACTTCTGCTTTTCTACTATCATTGACAACAGTTTTTTAAAAAATCACCACTTTTTTTTTTTTACAAAACACATTTGATGCTCCAAATTTTTTAATAAGTTTTTTTTTTTTTTTTAAAGCACTACAATCTCAAACCAACCCTTAAAATATCAACATACGTGGAAATATGGATGCGCAAATTTTATGAAAATATCGACGGAAATTATGGTCAAGTCTCTTTAACAATGTTGTTTCACTTCACATCACATTATTGCTAGTCTACTGTGAGACTTATCTCACTTCTCTATCCCTTAGTGTATATAATGTCGTTTGTTAAAAAAAAAAAATGATGATCCGCATTTATTTCTATTGGTTACACATATCATGATTTGTAAATTTGTTTTCAAAATTGTTTTACCTAACATTACTCTAGTCTAGATCGAGAAGCCACACCATACCCTTGTGTGGTTCATACTTCTTTGACTTGTATTGGATTGTTTCAATCCGCTCGCATGTACATTGATGTACGCCGAACTATTACGTATCTAAAGGCATAATGCTAGAGACACAATGATTTGGCTACTGCCAGCTCACATGATTTGGACTTGATCACATCACATCACATCACATCTCACTTTCTTTTCATGAATCCAAAACCGGAGATGTTCTACCTGATCCCAAACACGACGTACCCCTCAGCCACATGCTGAATGAGACACTCTCACACCATTTTAGATCGATGCCGCTCAAAATTTATATATACTAAAACTCAAACTCAAGTGTTACTGTTCTATAACAGTAAAATGGCGAAAATGCCCTCCAAAATTTTATCTGGCTGTGCTTTATTTCAGCTTTTCTACATTGAAAAAGCGGTTATGCCCTTCCCATTCCACCTGTCGACCATCGATGCGTCTTCTAGCTTCTTCCCTTTGCTTTTTACTCTTTTTGCTTCTGTTGCTTTTCACTCTTTCTCCATTGATTTCCGTTCGATTGTTTTGCGTTTGTGCTTTGGTGAGATATTTTATTAGCCTATGTTATGTGTTCTGATCAAGGATTGAATTGGGTTTCTTAGTTAAGCGAAATTGGGCTCTTCTGTTTGCTTCCAATACGTTCTTCCAACCCACCCCAATTGTCTCACAACAGTTTTCCAGGAAGCATCGTCCCGGTTTTCCCGATTCGAAGAAAATTCTTCAACTGGCTTTGATTTCAAGGTAACTCTTTTCTCTCTAGAATTTCGTTTGTGATTATCTTTTTCTCTCTGTTCCGCTGAATCTCTATGGCCTCTAATTGAATCTTTTCTGAAATGGGTGTTCTAAAGCAGCTGTCATCTTTGCATACAACTTCCTTGCTGCTGCGTTGGGGCGACGATCTAAAGTGAAAGGCCTCAAATTTACAACTAATACAAATAGCAAGTATTGCTTATCGCATTTTATCTTCGAGCTTAATCCATCATTTGATATGCAGTACTAACTCACCACCTTTAGGTTTTATTATGGTAAGTAATTGCTCCATTTCGAGTATTATGTATCTGTTCTTGATTTCCACTGAATGCATATATTTGTGTTAAAGTATTAATTTTCGGTTTTTTACAGTTTCGTAATGCATTCTTTTGTCGTGTCATTAATGATCATATGTTCGCTAAGCATGATCATGTGCAATAAAATGCATCTGGTGACTTCATTAATCCTCTATCTAATATTTGTATTAGTTGTTTGAGAATTAGAGTTACGCAATTTCCCAATAATGCATCGAATCGAAGGTTTTTCTTGGAATTTTTCGTTTTCTGTAATGATAGTTGCAATAGACTTGGATTGTATTTTTGCTAAATACTATGATATGCTAGCTGGGGAACTTCGATTAGTATGCTAAATTCTTAAAACTGGGACGTCTTGATGTTTACAGACGGTTCTTCCATCATCATCAACTATATCAATTCTGCACCAAGTCCCAGAAGGTCATGTTGGGGTATATTGGAGATGATGCGCTCTTTTGAAGAAAATTACAGATCCAGGTGATGTGCATTGAGAAGTTGATTGCATAGGGCCTTAACTTTGCCTACTTCTCATTATTTCAAATTTTAGGTTTTCATCTCAAGCTGCCTCTGGTCACCCATTTTGAACCCGTTCAAGTGACCCTGCAGACTGATCGGGTAACTTTGGTAATCCATGTTTGGAAGATTGAGGATTCTGTCTTTCCATTCATTATAGTTTTGAAAGCTTATGTTAGCAACATTGTAGGTAAGGGATATTCCATGTGGTACAAAGGGTGTGTCATGATCAATTTTGAGAAGATTGAGGTAAGGTTGTACGATATTATTCTTTAGTATTTGTATATTAGTTTCACTTAGTTGAAGGTCTTGAAAAACTCCATTTAATAAATCCAGAATGTGTAATCCTTTAGGAGTTGTTTGATAACCATTTGGTTTTTAGTTCCAAGTTTTTGTTTAGATTTATTTTTGGGCATTTACGATAACTTTACTTTAGTATATGTAGATTTAATATTACAATTTAGTATAAATTTATATATTATCTTCTTCTTAGGTTCTTCAAGCATTTAGCTTCTTAGAATATCATTTTTGAAAAAAGCTGGAGTAGTGCATTTTATAGTGTGGCCTAACTTCCTTTTCATTGAAGTGGGATTTTTGAGAGGGACTGGTGGATCTCTGAAAAGGAACTTGGTGGAAATTCCTTATTACACTGTTTTGTCTCAGACGTTGTGAATTATATGCAGGTATGGATGTTGTCTTAGCTAGATCGTTGTTTTAAACAACCGACTCATTTTTTGCTATTACTTTTCAGATTTTACTTATGTAGATACTCTCTCTTCATTTTTCAGATGGTTGACAAATTGGATGATGAAACCATGGCAATAGAACTTGGTCCACTTGATTCTAAAGAGGCCCTATAAGCTAATATGCTCTGCCTCAATTTCACAGAGCTCTTACAGTAGTTTTTTCTTGCTCCCTTCTAACTCTTGACATGATTTTAGGATGCTGAAAAAGCCTTCTTCCGAGTACATGTTGAGGGTCCAGTAAAGGTTAACATATTTGTATATTTATTATTAGCTAACTCTTAATTATGATGTCATTAAAAAAAATGTCAAGGATAAGTTGAAAGGTTTGAAAGAAACTAAAGTGGAATTAATTGGAACCGAACCATTTACTAGAAATCGATATATTTTTAGATGTATTCGGAATACAAAGTAGTATAATAAGTGGTATTTGTGGTTTATATTTTCTATACTTTTTCTTATAATCTCTTATGCATTGGTCTAATTACTTTCTTGAATTCGATCTGTTTTGTAGAAACTTGGTTGCAAGGCAAGTTGGAAATGCACAAAAGTTTGATCGCGTCCTATAGAATTGCCAGAGAAGGTCATCTCCATTTCATGCAAAATCAGACTTCTTTCTGCACACAAAAACACTAGGTAAACACTCATTATCCATATTTTGTTCATAATATAATTTTACTGTCTATAAATTTATTTCAATTTTTTTTCCCTTGCCTGGGATGCTTGCTTAATGACCAACATAGCAGAGGACAACTTTTAGTGTTGCAGTAAACAACATTTTTAATAAACGAAATAGGTTTCTCTTTTGATATTTAAATTTGTTTCATTCATGATGAAGTTGTGTGTAATTTGCATTGGCATTGGTCATTCAGTTTTTGACTCAAACACTGTTTATGAAGATTGAAATTGCATAATTATTCATATAGTTTTCAATCCCGCAACAACGTGCGGGTACAAATTCTAGTTATATATACTAAAACTCAGTTGATGATCACTGTTCATTAACAGTGATTTGACCGAAATGCCCCTCTTTTGATCACCATGGCCAGTTGTTTTTTGTGTTCGGCACAGTGAAATTACGTGTTTACCCCCGTTGTCCACCTGTCGATCATCGTGAAGGTTCGCTGAATTGGGTCTGCTTCGAAACAAACTCCACTTTTGCTTCCATTTCGTCTTCTCTCTCAGAAACATTACCCTCTCTCTCTCTCTCTCTCTCTCTCTCTCACTCAGAAAGCACCAACAACACTGTTTGGCTTGCATAGGTTCGTGAATTTGATGAAAATTAAAATCAATTTAAGGAAAGGAGTTTGAAGAAAGCGAAGGTATGCAGATGCTACATGTTGAGATACTTCTGTAAGGTTTACAATCACACTACTTTTGTTGAATATCTCTTTTGGCAATCATGCTTCCTTAACTATGTACTACTGCCTTACTCAAGCTTTTTATTCAGTTTTTGTACACTCGATTGGTTTTTTCTGGTTGGTTCGAAATACTTTTGAGATTGGGAGACAAACCAAAAATTCAAATAAAAAAAAAAACTTGAATTTGGTCCCGATTCGAAGAAAATTTTAAGCCCAGAAAAAGCTGCGTTCCCTGGTGAGTTTTTCGGCCAATTTGGGGTTGATAATTATGTGATTTGAATATTCTGTGTTTAGAACTGTATATTTGAATTTCAAAATGAGTTTGATTTGCAAATTTCCCTTTTTTATTTTGGGGGTTTTGTTTTCAAACTTGAACGCCTTTGATTTCTCAAGCCCTGTATACTCAAGGTAAGCAATTTAAAGTTTTGTTTAGGTTTTATTATATTGGAGTTGAATTTGGTTGCACCTTGGAGTTTGATTTTGTTTAAGTTTATATTGAAGTTGAATTTGGTTGTTCCTTGGGGTTGATTTTGTTCAAGTTTTGGTGGATTTATTTATTTATTTATTTATTTCATTTTTCTTATCCATTTCTTTTTGTGATGATACATGCATGTAAATGTCCACTGTAGGAGTTCTGTAATAACAGTTCTCCTTATCGTGAGGGAATATATTGTCATCCAGTTTGTAGGAATGAGAGGACTAAATTGATGTAGCCTGAAATAGTTTAGAGGAGTGCATGTATAAATAATAAACGTAAAACTTATTTTTCGTATTTTTGTTTATCTTATTTATGCTTTTAACTACATGGCATAGGTCTAACATGATTAGAACTTTAATATCATGATGTGTGATGCTAATTAAGCACAATATGAGTATCTGTACCAAGAAAAACATGAGCATCTATATGTTCCTATTGAGTCAAGTGAGGCATCTTATGCACAAGCACGAGTCATGACTAATTAATGACCTACGAAATAAACCATTTTTAAGACCTTATATCATTTAGATCTTTAGTTATGTAACAAGCTGGTCATTATGTTGCAGATTGAGACAAGTTTTGGAAAAGAAAACAAATTTAATTAAGTTTGGAGTTGATTTTCTTTGAGTTTAGAGGGTAAGTTCTTTAGCCGATTTGGGGTGGGTAATTTTGTGTTTAGAACTGTAAATTCTGGGCAAATTTCATTTTTCTGATTTTGGGGGTTTTATTTCCAGGCTAGAACGCTGTCGTTTTCTGAAGCCCTCTGTACGCAAGGTAAGAAATTTATACTTTTGGTGGATTTGGAGTTTTGTTTAAGTTTGATCACATTGTTTCGCTATAATAATTTACATTGATTATATTGGAGTTGCAGTTAAATTTCATTGCGTTCTCGGCTGAGTTGGTTTGTTCTAAATTTTGGATAAAGAATAATTCCCGTGTGGGTATATATACATTGAACTCCAAACATTATATAACCAAAAGTATGCAAGAATCAGTGTTGATTTAAACATACAGCATTATGTGTGTATTAAAAAATAGTGGACACCAGAGTAAACCTATTTAAGTATTGACTTATTAGTTTGATCATTTTTCTCCTCCTCAAACAAAATGCAATTTTAACTGTGCAAGGTTAGGAATATGCACCTCTCTCCTTGGGGTTTTCAGTGAGGTGTTTTAATTGAATTACAGATTTGAGTAATTAGATTTTTCAATGCTGTTATTTTTTTAACAATTTATGATGCTATTTGTAAAAATTGGTCAGGTATTTTTTTTAACAACTATAATATCATTTGATTTCAATTCATAATTACTTCTTTTGTTAAATTTAAGCTTGATTCTGTTAGTAAATTTTTATACTTTATGTCCAAATACATATATAGTGTTTTATACGTATAATTTATTAAGTTTTATAATGTTGCTGAGCATTTTGAGTACGTTCTTTTTGTGTGTAGAGAGTGAAAAGTGCACTGTTCACAAAGGCAAAACAAAAGACAGCTTCTACATATTGGAAGAAGAGAGGTTAGTTCGATCCATCTTATTTTGCGTTATGTTCTTCTAAAATCTTGCGTTCCTCTCAAATCCTCTGTACTTTATTTCACAAAATATTCATGAAATTGGCCTCTAAAGTTTTATCCTTTGTTCTAAAATCCTGCGGTTCTTATTTTTGGTTTTTGGGGATTTCATTTGCGATCTCCGTTTTCAAACAAGTTGTGCATCCCTGTGAATGTAGATTTGTTGACGTTCTGTGGAAACTCATAAAATTGGTTTCCAAGGTTTTATCCTCAACTTGCAATTGCTAGGAAGACTTTGTGTCTCTTTTTCCATCTGTCATACCGAAGTTGTCGTCGGATTTTTGACGAATTTTCAGCCCAGCTTACGAACGGCCTGTTTTCAGGTTATTGTGCGATAAATTCTATTGAACCCAAGTGCGTTTTATAACAGCTATGTGTGTGTGTGTGTGTGTTTTTTTTTTTTGGATTTTTATTGATTTGAACGAACGAAACCCTAACGGTTTGGTTTTATGGTGAGTTGTAGTGTTTTCAAGGCTTTGCCGGCTAAAAGCGGATTCTGCCTTTGACATCCTCTGTTGAAAAATCTGAAATTTGGCAGCAGCTGGAACCGTTGTTTTGGGTATGGTTTCCGTGCCTCCACTTCTTCATTATTCTGTATGCATTTCTTATTTAAATCATTGGAATTTGTGTGAATTCATTTCGATGGATATCTCAAAATTTGAGAAGGCAGTTGTGCTTTTATCAAATGTTTCTTCGCTTTGTGTGATTTCATTTAAATGGATGCCTCAAGTTTTTTTTATACTCATTTCTGATAATCATGCCTGCTTTTTCCATTGCTATAATTTTTTGAGTATTCTTGCACTCCTGGGGAGACGAAATTGATATTAAATGTGGATCACAAATTTGGGTGTGTATTAGAAGAGAAATATTGGTTCTCCTCTCTTTCCGAATTTATTAATTGGGTCTCTCTCTCTCTCTCTCTCATAATTGGTGGGTTAGAGCAGGGGATTAGGGGATTGGTGTCTTGGATGCAAGAACTGACCAACAACTAAAATTAAAAAATTTGCAGAGGTGGAGTTGTTTGGGAAAGCTATTGTTTTCATTCAAGAAATTATTTGGAGTCTTTTGCTGCCTTTGTAATCTCCAAATTCTCAACAATGTAGTTAGCAAAAGGAGGGTGTTGTGGTAATTTCCTGAGTAAAATTATAAGTAGAAAGCAACCTTCGTTTTGGACCTTCTCCATGGGATCTAAAACGTATCATTCTAGGGAAGAAATTGGCAATTTAGTGTTAGGGTTTGAGATTGATAAAGTAAATTTTGGATTGGGTTTCCTTGCAATGGCCAGCAACACCCTTTTGAATAACTATTTGTATAGTATGATTGTTTTTTAATTCCATTTTTTTTGTTACTGTGGAATGTTGATTACTGGTTTTGGATCGTCTATTTGTTTTTTAATGTATTTGCTCAAAGAAATTATACATATGTGAAGCAGCGAGCTATTATGGTTGCTACGGTTGTAATACTTATGGTTAAAACGTTACATGCAATGGAGAAATGAGACTTTCTTTGTTTTTATGAAATTAACTATATTTATTAAATTCAATTTACTTTTCTGAGCTAATGATAAGTGATCATTTTTTTTCAACAGGATTTGAAAAGCAATTAGTTATTCTGGTTTTTAAGCTGTTTGTTTCTAGCTTCCAAAACGCTCTCTGCTCAAGGTTAGTAATTTAAACTTCTGGAATGATTTAATTGAAAGTTTAATTATATAGTTTTCTATAGTTTAAGTCAACTTTCGTTTAGTGTTTATATTAGATGAGAGCTATATTGTTTTTGCATATGTTTCATGTCTTAATTGAATTTTTTTTTTTAAATCTGTTTTGCAGTTGTTTGTTTTTCAAATAACGGTAACAGTTTGTTTCCATCATGTCTAAAAAGCCTATAAATGGTCAAACAAAAGATGCTATAAAGCGAAAACAAAATATTACTGATGACAAATATGATAATACATTGTTTGAGCATAATCATCAATCAAAAAGAGTTTGTAGAACTACTTATATCCATAATTCTCAGTGCTCCACCAGCAGACCTTCTGCTGAGCACTGTGCCATTGAATGTGTTGATGATGAAATGCTAGATGTGACCCCACTTGAAAAGAAATTGTACACACGTCATCGAAAAGGGAAAAACGTTGTTAGTTTGTCAAATAATGCTCAAAATAGAGTTGAAAAAACGTTTGCTGGTGACAATTGTAGTCTTATGAATAAGGGTCAAGCCTTCTTCCAAAAAAATAGAAACGGTACGTTTTAAATTCTGTACATCATTAAGTTTTAACTTTAGCATTTACTCAACTGTATGTTGTGATTATATATATATTTTTTTTGGCATGTGTATTTTTGTAGGGGTTGTGAAAGATTATGCGGACTTGGGTGATAAGAGTTATAAATGTGTTGACTGTGGTGCATATTTTTGGCTAAAAGAGTCGCTTAAACAAAGTTGGAAAAAAAATCAACCCATTTTCACTCTTTGTTGTCAACAAGGAAAAATTAAATTTTCAACTCCAAAGCCAACGCCGATTTTTTTAGATTCCTTGCTTGATCCGAATGGAGGTCAAAAAAGTTTATCATTTCGAGAAAATATTAGAGCTTATAATTCTATGTTTTCATTTACTTCAATGGGAGCGAAAGTTGATCATTCAATTAATGATGGGTCAAGTCCTTACATTTTTAAAATTAGTGGTCAAGTTTATCATTTGATGGGATCTCTTTTACCTGCTAATAATGAGTCTCCAAAATTTGCTCAGCTATATGTTTATGATACATATAATGAAGTACAAAATCGTCTTAAAGCTGTTGATTGTGATGGAAAAAATGTAAGACTTGATTCAAAAATTGTAGAAAATTTGATTAAAATGTTTGATGAATCAAATGAGTTGGTCAAACTTTTTCGAACGGCAAGAGATAAATTTGAAATTGATGGTCTCATCTCTTTGAAAATGATATTGTTAGGAAGACAACCAAATGATGGCAAGCAATATGACCAACCAACAAGTGATGAAATAGGTGGTTTAATAGTTGGTGATATAGGTCTGTCCGACTCTAATAGAGATATCATTATAGACTCTAAAAGTGAAGGATTAAAACGTGTTACAAAATTGAATCCAAAGTTTATGGCTCTTCAATATCCTATTCTTTTTCCGTATGGTGAAGATGGCTATAGACCAGATTTAAAATGGAATGAAAATTATAAAGGTCCAAAAATGAAAAGACAAAGAGTGCCTATGAGAGCTTATATAACTTATCAAATTCAAGAAAGAGAACCATATTTAACTACATTGTTAAAAGGAGGTAGACTTTTTCAACAATATTTGGTAGATTCCTATGCAACACTTGAAGAAGATAGATTGGATTACATTAGACAAAATCAAAAAAATTTGAGAAGTGAAGTTTACAAAGGAATTTATGATGCAATATCAAGAGGTGATAATGATGCAAGTAGTTTGGGACAAAAAGTTGTGTTGCCTGCTTCATATACAGGAAGTCCTAGATACATGATTAACAATTATCAAGATGCTATGGCTATTTGTAGAGAACATGGACATCCTGATTTGTTCATAACATTTACCTGTAATGTAAAGTGGCCAGAAATTATGAGAGAATTTGAAAAAAAACCGGGATTCAAACCTGAGGACAGACCTGATATAATTTCCAGAATATTTAAAATGAAACTTGATGATATGCTTGACTTCATCAAATCTGGAAAGCCTTTTGGAGAAGTTGAAGCAAGTGAGTACCAAAAACTCATTTTTCTCCTTATTGTAATTTTTTCATTTTTTTGCTTCATAAAACTAACTTCTTATTATTATTTTTTTTTTTTTGGGTTTTCTTCTATTTTCAATATTTTTACAAACAGATGTTTGTACAATTGAATTTCAAAAAAGAGGTTTACCTCATTCTCATATGTTAATATGGTTGAAATCAAATTTCAAGTGCTACATTGCATCAGATATAGATTCTATTATTTCAGCTGAGTTGCCAGACAAATTTGTCAATCCTCAACTTTATGAAATTGTTAATCAATTCATGATTCATGGTCCATGCGGTCACATTAATCAAAATTCTCCTTGCATGCGGGAAAATAAGTGTTCCAAAAACTTTCCTAAATCATATAAAAGTGAGACAATTTTTGAACCTAATGGTTTTCCAGTTTATAGGCGTCGTGATGATGATACAAAATTTGTTTTAAAAAATGGAATCAAAATTGATAACAGCTTTGTTGTTCCTTATAATCCTGAACTACTTTTGAGATATAATGCTCATATAAATGTTGAATCCTGTTGTCAATCAATGCTTATAAAATATTTGTTCAAATATGTAAATAAAGGTTCAGATAGAGCACGATTAATTCTTCAACAAGATCCAAATGATGAAATATTAACATATCTAAATTGTAGATACATATCACCTTACGAAGCTGTTTGGAGATTGTTTCAATATTCTATACATCATAGAGAACCTTCTGTGGAACGATTGCCAGTGCATTTACCGTTAGAGCAAAATATTGTTTTCAATGGTGATCAATCATTGCAATCAATTATCAATCAAAATGCTTCTGAACATACAATGTTAACAAGTTGGTTTGAAGCTAACAAAATTTATAACGAAGCACGTTCACTAACTTATGCACAGTTTCCGTCAAAATTTTTATATGATGCACGGGAAAAAATTTGGAAACCAAGAAAACAAAAAGGTTCAATAGGTAGAATAGCATATGTGCATCCAACATCTGGTGAATTATATTATTTAAGAATGCTTCTGAATTTGAAAAAAGGTGCATTAAACTTTGATGATATAAAAACTGTTAATGGTGTTGTACATAATTCATATCATGCTGCATGTAAATCATTGGGATTGTTAGGCGATGATAAAGAATGGATTGAAGCTTTGTCAAATGCTGTAAATGTAGCGTCATCTGCTCAATTGAGACTATTGTTTGTTACAATAATTTTATTTTGTGATGTAGCAAATCCTCAAATTCTTTTTGATAGCCATTGGGAAAACATGTATGATGATATTTTGTACAAATTACGAAAAACTTTTGCAATTCCTGATATGATTGTACCACAGGATGAATTAAAAAATTCTGTTTTATTTGAGCTAGAATTGCTTTTTAATAATGCATCAACTTCTTTAGACAAATATAATTTACCAATGCCTGATGCAAGAAAAATGTTAGAAATAAAAAATAGACTTTTAAGAGAAGAGTTAAATTATGATTGTGAAGAATTGTCAAAAAAACACACAGTTTTAAAATCGCAACTTAATGAAGGTCAAAAACATATCTATGATTGTGTTATAGATACTGTAAATAAAAGAAAAGAAGGACTATTTTTTGTCTATGGTCATGGAGGTACTGGAAAAACTTTTTTATGGGATGCTATAATAAGTAGACTTAGATCTGAAGGAAAAATTGTTTTAGCAGTGGCATCATCCGGAATAGCATCGTTGTTATTACCAGGTGGTAGAACAGCTCATTCTAGATTTAAAATTCCCTTAGTTATTACTGATTCTTCAATTTGTCCAATAAAAAAGAAAACTCATCTTGCTGGATTAATTGAAAAAACAGATTTAATTATATGGGATGAAGCACCTATGATTCATAAACATTGTTTTGAAGCATTGGATAAATCACTTTCTGACATTTTGTCACATTTACATGGTTCACAAAATAATATCCCATTTGGTGGTAAACCTGTTTTATTAGGTGGTGATTTTCGACAAATATTACCTGTTATACCAGGAGGAACCAAAGAAGATATAATAAATGCTTCTCTAAATACTTCTTATTTGTGGTCACATTTTAAAATTTTTCATTTGAAAGAAAATATGAGGTTATCAAGAAATGGATTAAGCAATGAAGAAAAGAAAAAAATCAATGGTTTTGCAAATTGGATTTTACAAATAGGTGATGGAAAAATTAGTGATATAAATAATGAAGATAATCAAAATGACAAAGACACATCTTTGATTGAAATACCTAAAGATTTGATAATTAATTCTTCTGGAAATCCGATTTGTTCAATCTTTCGTGCAACTTATCCCAATTTTGAAATTTCTTTTGACAATTTTGTTTATTTAAGAGAACGTGCTATTGTAACACCTCGAAATACAACTGTTACAGATATAAATAATTATATAATTGATTTGTTACCTGGAGAACAACATGTGTTTCTAAGTTATGATTCTTTATGTTCTTCAAATGGAAATATCGAAAATCTAGAAACATTGTATCCTGTTGAGTTTTTAAATAAACTGGATTTCAATGGTTTACCTACACATAACCTAATTCTAAAAATAGGAATGCCAATTATGCTGTTACGAAATTTAAATCAATCTTTAGGTTTGTGTAATGGAACTAGATTAGTTGTTACTCAATTATATAATAGAATTATTGAAGCTAAAATACTTGCTGGAAACAATATTGGTCACAAAGTTTTCATACCAAGAATCACTCTTACAGCAACTGAAAGTAAGTGGCCTTTTATTTTTAAAAGACGTCAATTCCCGATCAGACCATGTTATGCAATGACTATTAACAAAAGTCAAGGACAATCTTTGAAACAAGTTGGTTTATATCTTCCTGAACCTGTTTTTACACACGGTCAATTATATGTTGCATTATCCAGAGTGACATCAAAAGAAGGTCTAAAAATTTTAATAGGAGATGGAGAAAATAATGTAAACAACTATACTGCAAACATAGTATTTAAAGATGTGTTACAAAATTTACAATCAAGTTGTTAGTTTATTTCTTTATATATTTGTTGGATACAATTAAGGCAACTGTATAATGCTGTTTAAACGTAGTTTGAAATCATTGCTAACCATTGTAACTATGTGATTTTTATGTATGCAAGATTAGCAGTGCAGTGATTGCAAAGTCGAGACAGAAAGCAACATTTGCTCCATGTCGGAAACAAAGGTTAGATTTGTTCTATTTGATAGCTCCAGTATTGTCATTCATTATATTGATCCGATTTGATATCATCGAGTTGTAATGCATCTCATTGAATTTACAGGCAAAAGATTTATGACCTCTATGTGAGTAAAATCAAATTGGTCACAGTCACATATAGCAAACCCAGGTTAGCTTCATTGCAACTAACTTTTTTTTTTTTTCACTTTGCTTAAATAAAAAATTAACAAGTTTCAGTCCAACTTAATTTCTTGGAAATTCTTGAATTGGTCATTTTCTTAATCCTCATGATACATGTCAATCTTATTTAATAATGAAATAACATACTTATGTTAGCTAAAGTCAAAACAGAAAACTATTTCTTTTACCCGTCCAGTTTAATAAATCAAGTTTACATAATTGGTGTTCAGGTGTGCAATAAGGTATTAAAAAGTTCGTTTAATATTAACAGAGGTACATATACAAGGATTATTAGCTATACCTTAAACACTAAAGCTTACACCACAATGGTAAGGATCAATGGTATGTGAAAAAATTCAGAGTTTATTAGCTTTCTTTCTTTAACGTTTTACATTTCAATTTGATCTTTACTAACCTTTCTCTTCAGTGGAATTGGCTGATACCAATATATATATATATAGACTTTTTCCTTTTCACTTGGTTTGAATACATGACCAAATTACTAGCCTGCCCGTTCAGGGGTTAAGTTAGACATCCAAAACTATGAGTGAAGACTCCCTCACAAAAAATGTACCCACTCCACGTCTTGATAAAGCCAAAGAACACCTTAGCAATAGGAAAATTGTTAAATCTATCACCATTCTCATTATTCATTAGTTAGCTTAAATAATTCACCTATTCTTAGGGTGTTCTTTGGTTTAGTTAAGGCATGTGAAGAGAGTACATCTTTGGTCTGACCATCTCAATTTATACTTTTGGATGTCCATCTTAAACCTCTCAGCGAACAGTTGAGGAATTAGCCATGCGCTTATAGCAGGTCAAGAGAAGAAAGTCTTTGTCTATAAATTTGTATCAGCCAATTCCTCTGAAGAGAAAAGATGGAAATGATGATTATTTCATCAAACGGGCTATATCTGATCCATCTATCAACACCCCTTCTTTCCATTTTTACAATAAAAATAGTGCGAAATTCACTTGCATGTCTTTTTGGGCCATATTCTCA
Organism: Pyrus communis; assembly: GCF_963583255.1. NCBI lineage: Eukaryota > Viridiplantae > Streptophyta > Magnoliopsida > Rosales > Rosaceae > Pyrus > Pyrus communis. The sequence goes on along the minus strand of NC_084806.1, from coordinate 6,917,849 downwards.
GATTTAATGCATTTTACATTGTGGTCTTCAATTTGCTTCAGTTCATTTCATTAAATTTGGTTACTATTTTGACTCTGTATTGTAGTCATTTACTGATGATTCACTTAGAATTTACCAATCATTCTAATCAATATCAGACATAAATTCCACTTTTTACTATGCTTTTCCAATGTTTGAACGTCACATCATCTCATTTTGTCACATGATACATCAATTTCCATCTTTGCTATTTTCACGTGTTGTTACAGTACTTTAACTGATCTTTGTCCATAAATTTTTACTAATTTTAATTCTACTTTATCATTTTGGCCAAAGTTCTATAATTTTAACTTTTAATTTCTTGATATCCAGGTGGTTTACATACTTTTTAACCATGGATCACATAACTTACATTTACAATTATATTGTTTCAATTGTTTATATAATTTTTTCTTTGTTCCCTGTAACATGGTCTCATAGTATGCTTTACTGGTATTGAATATAATTGGACAAACTGCTATGAATCTATTATTTCCAATTTAAACACTTCTGATAACTTAGAGGTTCATTTGTTAGTTCAAATTTATGCAACAAATGTATAAACCAAGATCTATAATTTTTGTATTTATCTATTTTCACAAAGTACTATACTACATCACCAGTTCAGAATGTTTATTTTAAGTTTCTATTTCTTTTTTTTTGCTTACATTAATTTTCGATTGGTTTTTTTCAATTTTTGTCCCATGTTGTTTTTGGTGATGTTGTAGCTTTGAAAACACAAATTTCTGGTTTATATTTAGTGACAAAACAGTTTTTGTTTGGTTAAAATACGGGGAACAATAGAGTTGTTCATCACCCGTTTCACTATGAACTTTGGATCAACATTCAAAATCTAATGTAAAAAATTGGTATCTGCTTCTTTACAATTCTCTATTTATATGTTATTGCAATCACGATCTCATTTTCAAAGTTCTTTGAACTTTGACCACATTTAGTTATGCTGAAATTCTTCTTGCCACTCATAACCATTACATTATGCCTTTTCACTAGATAAATTTTTATGTCTTGCTGAAAAGCACTTGCACCCTTCCAACAGATGAAAATTGTGCACGTAAGCAAAACTTTTTACATCGACTCTTGCTTGATTAGTGATTCTGGTATAGCTGATTGATGTGAATATCAATTGTATAGTTTGTGTTGCTCAGTTTATGCTTAATACAATGTCATCTACGGGATCCCTTCATATATATTAAAATTCTTAGTAAGATTTGTGCCAACTATTTTTGTTATGTGGAAGTTGAAACCTTTTTTTACGGTTCTAAATAGAATCCCATGTATATGTAAATAGTGTATATACATATTATAACTTTCTACATATTTTATACAGTTTTAAAACCCGCAGCATCGCGCGGGCACTTTTGCTAGTTTTCACTAAAATTGAGGGCTTCATAGATCAGAAATGATCACATTATTCATCTTCTTCATGCAGTACAAGATTCCTGAAACATGTTCTCAACACATACCTATCAACTCACCAAACACCAAGATATATATTCATAGAATTTTGCAAAGTTACTATTCATCCAACCAGTGGCGAAGCCAGGATTTGTCAGGAGGAGGGGCGAACTTTCAAAGGGTAAATGGTCCCAAGAAAATGTAGACAATCAAATCCTTTTATATAGTAGACAATATTAATGTCGTTCTTAATTTATCAATACAAACAAGTTACAATTGTTGACGACGAAGTTTCATGTCATAAAAACATTGCTTAATAGACTCATTATTAATAAAAGCAAAGACATCTATCTCAATATAAACAACCAATATGCTATCACACAATCATCGCAGCCTCGCAACAGAGCCGCAACAAAGTAGCAGCAGTAAGCAGAGGGGCAGAATCTCGCTTCTAGGCTTGATTTCCGTCGCTCCTAGGCTTTATTTCTGGCGTGGGGAGGGACGGCCGCCCCTCCCTGTCCCTCTATAGCTTCGCCTGTGCATCTAACAACAACAACAACAACAAAGTCTTTTCCTGCTATTCAAATAGTAATTGGACATTCTTGAATCTTTGGAAGCAGAACTCATTGGCATCGGTAGCGTCTCTTCCTCTTACAACAGCTTAGGCTCCGCACCAGTTTAGGCAGACAGCAATATTGTGCAAACTGTGTAGCTTTTCTCGTCCTGCTGGGATTCGAAATCGTTTCCGGAACTGTCACACTTCTGAAAACTATGTCCGCTACAGACTCATACGATAAACTTTTATTTACTGAATTTTGTGGCAGGTCGAAAATGGAAGGTTCGTCTTCTGATCCATCACTGTCGCTCTCATGGAACAATTCAATCAGCTGCTTTTTCGCATCAGTTTTTATTTCATGGATCGGAGTGTTGCTTGCAGATGGGGTAAGATCTGCATAAAATAAAATAAAATAAAATAAAAAAACCAAACGTCGAACTCGACATAACATTTTCTGAGGTGAATGTAAAAATATTGGTGAATTTTACTTGATCTTAGTTCTTACCACCATCGACACTGAAGAAATCTTCACGATCAGATTCTAACTCTTTCCCACCTACAAAGTAACAAGTATATACTCAAAACAGTAAAATTCGATAAAATCGAAGTTTTCCGGCTACAAGTACATGATAGCCATGAATTTAGCAGGACAAGTTAGTATGGAAATACTTGGTTCTTGAAAACTGCTCGCACGGGGGATCGTGGTATCAATGGAGTTTTCTCGAACAGGGCGTTCAATCAGGATGCATTCTGTCCGGGAATCGCTTGAACATTTGAGATCTGAAGCAGAGTCTTGGGTCTTATGAACTGGAACACAATTTCCCATCTCTTCAAGAAGATGTGGAGGGTTTGTTACATGGTTGGTTTTGTACATTAAGGCAGTGATACAAGGTTTGTTTGGCTCAACTAGAATCTGGTGAACAAGTTTATTGGTCTTGAAAGCTAAGCATTGGCTTATGCAGTCGTTGGGTCCAACCATGTAAAATCGTTAGCATTTGAGCAACGGTCACTTTCCAATCAATGAAAGCTTTTGTTTACTTGTAGGGCATCGATTGTGGGAGGTGCTAGGTAGTGCTTTCCTAAAGTTTGAGTTCCTTGTGTAGGGAGCTTTCATGCCACGTTAATTGCACGTCCGAGACACACACAAACGGATTCCTTGCATTCGAATCCCACACGGGCTTATTTTGGGTGAATCCGAGCGCCAGAGCGTCTCTTACTTTTCACTTTTACTCAAAGCCTAATAACAGTAAATTGGTCATATATTTCACGTGTAGTTATGTTTTTCTTTACTTTTCACTTTTTCTTCTACATAGGCGAGTTTAGTGATCAAAATTGGGTCAGTTATTGCAAATGACAGAATGATATTCTTGCAGAGTGTCATATAGCGAGAGAAATATGTTTTCTCACTGAATTTTTTTCGTTAAAAGACCACTTTGTTGTAGGGACTACTGGCCATTATTTGCAGTTTACATCACAGATTGTCATTGCTGTGTACATGAACCTGATTACTTCGGTTTCCAGGAACTTGGAATAAGATACACAACTTAGAAAAGAAAGTTTTCAAGTCGTATTATAAATCTCGAGTGGATTGGAGCGTAACACATTGTTCGCGGGTCTTATGGATTGTTCCGAATCCATGGTGAGTTACAGCACAAATCGGTCTAGTGGTTTGTGTTTAAAGGTTGACGATCGACCACAAAACTAGGACAGAATCAAGTAACAGTACTATATACAATTGGCATTTACAAGCCAAGTTTCTTTGGCCTCAAATATGTAGAAGATCCCTTGTGCAAACCTGGCATCGAGACTTGTTGCTGCTGCTTTGATCTCTTTTCCCTCTCCTTCCGCTTGCTTTCTTTCTCTTCCTCCGCTTGAGTCTTCCTCAGGTTCTCCATTTCCTCCTCCATCGCTGTTTTCTCCTCCTTTTGTCTCTTCTTATGCTCCAGCATCGATGTATCTGAATCCTTCACAGAAAAGAACATGGGCCCCAACTCGGCCAACCACTGCGGCTCCACTGCTGTGGCACACTGCATGTACTCCTTTGCCGTCAAAATCAGTTCATGATAAACCACATAATCTGGAGTGCACCCCATACCGTAAAGAGCACTGCTTGGATGTAAATGGCATGGCATCCCGGTCCTGCAGTTCACATACTCGCCAACTCCCTTCAATCTTGCAGAATTGTGGAAGTACGAGGAGCATATGGCTTTTCTCACAAGATCAGTATCGGGCCAACAGGATGTTAGAGGAATTTTTAGCGTCTTCAGGATCTCCAGCAGTTGGGACCTCACCTCTCTAGCCTTTCGTAAGCCTTTAACATGCAAAAAATGATCTCCACACCAGTCCCCCCGATACTGATGTTGTTTCCACTGCTGGTAGACATTATACAGCGTCAAGTGGTCAGATTCTGGAACAGAGAACTTCTCCCTTGCAGCATCGCTCTCCTCTGCCCTATCTTTAGGCCTAAAAAACACTGATGGCACCGAAAGCATAGACACAATTGTCAGAACCTCATCCAAGCATCCAAGCTGGTCACCCATCAATAACATCTTAGCAAGCGGGGGGTCCAATGGGAACTCCACCATTTTCCAGCCTAGTTCAGTTAAGCCTCCGACATTGTTCAGGGCACCTAAGACCCACAATTGGTACATAGAGTTGAGAATATTGTCCTGGGGAGGTGGGTCCATGAAATCAAAGTCTAACAAGTTCTCAACCTTAAGACTCTTGAGCAACAACACCACATTACCAAGGTTAGTCCTCTGAATCTCTGGCACAGGACTAGGCAGTAATTCATTTAGATATGCATTCTCCGTGTACAGCCGATAACATGTCCCAGGCCCAGTTCTACCAGCACGCCCAGCACGCTGGTCAGCAGCTGCACGACTAACAGGAAACACTTGAAGAGCATCCATACCCATTCGAGGATTGTATACCTTCATCTTACCATAGCCTGTATCGATCACGTAATATATCCCATCCACAGTCAAAGAAGTCTCAGCAATGTTGGTGGCTACAATGCATTTACGTGCCCCATCCTCAGCTTTTTGGAATATCTTGGCTTGCAAATCAGCAGGCAACTGTGAATATATAGGGAGTATCAAGAGTTTTGGAACTGCTTTTTTGGAGGATGAGATAAGTTGTTCCATCCGCTCGGCAAGCGCATAACAAGCTGCCTCAATCTCATCTTGGCCTGTCATGAAGATGAGGATATCACCTGGAGGGCTCGTGATGTGAATTGTCATGGCCTGCTTCACTGCACCTTCAACATAATCTTCACATGGGGTTTTGCTGAACAAGATATTTACAGGAAACGTTCTCCCAGGAATGTGAAAAATCGGTACACTGCAACAAAATAAATAGTCATATTAAGCAAGCAGAGCAAGTTGATGAGAACACGATGACAATGGTACAACTTAACTAAAATTACCTCCCAAAGAAATTTGAAAATTTCTGAGCATTTAGAGTTGCAGATGTCACAATGAGCTTAAAATCACGACGTTGGGCCACCACTTTTTTCAAAATTCCAAACAGCACATCTGTGTTTAGTGACCTTTCATGGGCTTCGTCCATGACAACTACACTGCAAAAGCAAAAACCTTAGCAGTAAATAATTTTGTGCTGAAGGTAAATTACCAGTTAAATTCAGAGATAAAGAGCCTTTCCAAAATTTGGAAATTTTCATACCGGTATTTGTCAAGATCAGAATCTCTGAGCGTTTCGCGCAGAAGTACTCCATCAGTCATGTACTGCAAAAGTTTAAAAAGGCAAGATTTAATATAATGATGTAAAGGTTATGACCATAGGTAAGCTGTACTTCTCTATAAAATATGGGCAAATATTGGTTTAAAAAGCAGACAAAAAAATTACCTTTATTATGGTATTTGGCCCAGTCACATCCTCAAAACGAATAGCATAGCCAACTTTATCACCAAGCTCAGTATCCATCTCTTCACTTACTCTTTTTGCAACACTCATGGCTGCTACACGCCTTGGTTGGGTGCAACCCACTATACCATTTACTGTGTATCCATCTTCATAAAGATACTGTCAACAAAATCAACATAATGAATGCCAGGTAATGGAGTACACCGTTCATATGCATCCACTCTCGTAAATTCAAAAAATGAGAGAGAATTTGATGATACGATATTTATAAAAGCAAACTTACCTGTGTCAATTGAGTTGTCTTTCCAGAACCAGTTTCTCCAACAACAACAATAACCTGATTTTCTCGAATTACCTATCCAATGGATATTAAATCAGGGTTAGAATATAATGTTTAAATATATGGCCTAACCAAGTGGAAGGGAGAGATCAGTAAACAAAACATCAGCATCACAGGTCACTGAAACTAATTAATAATGACAGTTCGAATTCTCAATGGAAGTGAGAGATCTGCTAGATATTATTTCTTTCCAAACCAAACAAAGCATTAGACACAAACAGATAAACATTATACCTGCAATAACTCATCCCGCACAGAAAATATAGGCAAATATTGTCGTTGCTGTGAGAGTGTTTTTGACAACGCAAAATCACTCACAGCCTCCCCGCTCTTCATATGTTGTGCGAACTTCGCATCTTCTTTGAAATCAATTTCACCATCTTCACCTACTGCAGCAGTATCTGCATCAATCTAGCATTAAAAAAATGAAATGCTTAGTCCCAAACCTTAATAGTGCAAAGCAAAAATCAGAACTTCCTCTCAGAAGTTCAATATACCTGCTCCGCCGTTTTTTCAACACCAAGGATATCACCCAGTTTGGAACCTGCAAGCTCCCAGAAACGTTGACGTGATTTGTTCTGACTTTGCTTCTCATGAATTTCCCTAACCAGAGTAGACCCTTTGCGTGAAATTATGGCCATATCCGATGTGGGATCCTTTATAGGCATTATGGGCTCTGCTTGTTTGGTAAAAACAACCCTGCCGTCCAGGAAAGGAGGCTTTGTATCTGGGATAACATCATAACAGTAGTAGATATTATAGCAAACAGAGATTTCCATCTTCTATTCATAAACAGAAAAGCAAATAGTTCATCAATAAAGTGATATGGCTAGTTATGCAGTTATGCTATTTTCTTACCATGGACAAGAAGAATGACTCTCCGTTCTTCTTCATCATCAAACTCAGTCTGCACCTCGGTACCTCTAACAGCACCAGATCTTAAAAGTTGACGATCCTCCCACTGAGCATTATCAGCAGTGAGTTGAGACAACTTTTTGCTCTGAGCAAGAGACATCTTAGTTCCATCTTTTCGGACCTGAAAAGAAAAACAAGACATATAGTGACCATGACAGAAATACAAGCATAGCCAGTACACTTAGGCCAATATACAATCTGACTTAACATAATAAATGAATAAATTTGGCCACTAAACAAGTTAGACTGAGATAACAAATCAGACAGGTGACAATCAGAGAGATGACTGAAAATTTATTTAAGTACAACTGATATGAGTATTCAATATTCATCATATTTACAAATGTTACTAAATAAATGTTAGAGCATCAATGATTGGTTCTTTTCTATGACTTTGCATCACTCTCGAGTTCACATTCTCAACCAATAGGATATTCACTTACTAGCCTCCTCCATCTTAGGAAGCCATCACAATTAGAAGAATAACGAAGAAACGTCCAGTCCTTTAGTCCACTCTCTTTTTAAATAAAAAGCACTGTGTAATACTCATTCATCAACAAAAATACGGTTCAGATAAAACTCTGCAAATTAAAGGAAAAAAAAACAATGAACATACCAGCCTTTTCGCCAACTCTGCTTCCTTCTTTTGAAATGAAGCATCGTTTGCATAAAACAAGGACGAGTCATCAGTCGTATCAAACATTGTGTTTCCTTCTTCTCTATCATACCTGTATAACAAGTTTATATGAGTCAAATGAAGTTCAAAACTAAGCTGCCCTACTAAATCATAACATGAGGTCCAAAAGGGAAATACCGTGCAACAACAAAACATTATGTGGGTAGCGACTACTTAAAAGCTGACATGAAATGCAGGGTTGTTCTAATGATAACGCTATTAAGATGTTTTACCGTTTAACAAAACAATTGTGAAAATTTGTACAAATGATAAGCAAAATTTAGCAGTCAAGGCAAAATAATATTGACATATTGGTGCTCTACAGGGGATCTCTTTTCCCAGGAAACGACAATCACATTTGATCATCCCCTAAACTTGCTTTTGAGGACATGATTTAAGGTTCATTGAGTAAAAAAAAAAACTTATCAGAATTAACTTACCATGCACGATCAGAATTGTATTCCATCTCTTGACGCATGCTTTCAGTAATCTCGTATGTGTGTTCTTCGGCCAAATTATCTTCTTCCCCATCCTGCAAACAGGACTATCATGAATCATTGACACAGCCAAAACAGGCAAAAAACCTAATTCAAAAATCTACAAAAATTAACCACAAATTCACAAAGAAAACATACCTTGAATGATTGTGAACTTTCTGAAGAAAAAGTAAGTTGATGGGACCTCACACCATATTTCGAACTTGAAGATTTGACTGAGTATCCAGAAGCACGTATTGGAGCTGGAGAGGGAGAGACATGATCCCAAGGAGAAGCAGCAGAACCTGTTGTAATTCTAACCTGGTTAAATCTAAAAATGAAGATAAAATGAAACCATCTCTATCATAAAGGAAAAATAAATCCAAATTTGTTCTTCTCCAATAAGGTTGATGTTTAAAGATCATACCAGGTGTATGGCCACCTAACCATGGGGAAACTAGTCGTGCATCGGGTGAGGCACCAAGCAGCATAGGTGCCGGTGATGGTTGATGTCGCCTACTGGTATTAGAGTAGTTATCACGTCGTGGTGACTCCTCCCATTCCCATCTCCCATCATCCCAGTCAGATCTGCCTGCAACATTTGCAAATATGGCATTAGAGACAGCAATATCCATGTAGTTACATAACTTAAGCTATATCTTATTATATAAGCTACCTCCCACATGTACCTGTGACAAATAATAAATAAAAGAAGCATATGAGAACTCATTATTCTACAGTTTCCAATAATAAGTATAAGGAACCCAATTGTAAGCTCCAAGTATAGGTTCCTTGAAAGGAAAACCTACATAAAAGTTTCCGTACATAAGAGGGATACACTATTAACAAATAAAAATTTTGAAAGTGTAAATTCTGCAATTGTGGCCTCAATGGGCTTTCTTATAATTTGGATATGCTATTTTGGGGTTAATCTATTAGGAATAGGGTTGCATAGTTATGGTTCATTTCCATGTCTGTTCTCCTTTATTAAAAGAATCAAATAATTTAACAGAAGAAAAGAAGAAGACAGTGCATACCAGGTGTCCTCTTTGAATCTTCATATCTACTCCGCTTTCTTCCATATTCTCCACTATATTCTTGTTCATATCGGCTACCTTCCCTTCCACGATAATAATCGCTACCATTACTACTATATCTTTGTCTTTCACTCCTACTACCATCCTGATACTCTCTTCTCTCACTACCACGGTTATCCCTGTCGTATCTACTCTTGTAATCTCTTCTCTCATTTCCACGATCATCCCTGTCATACTTAGGGGTCCGAGACCTGACGCTGTGGGAACTTCCACCAGGAGACGAAACCTTCAATTAAGATGCACAGTAAGAAGCATGTCAGAATTTATTTAAGAAAAGCATACACAACAGAGGAAATAGCATGTCACAAGTGCGAAATTCTAACATAAACCTCCCAAGAAAACAACAGAGTGGAGCAGAAGATAGATAACTTATATAATCAAATTGACCAATCAAAAGCACTTTGAGTTCTCATTTACAATTTTCCTCCTCCATATCATTCATATGAGCAGAGTTAAATATAAGATGCTCTTGCCTCCTACATATCTCTCCTTCACAACATAAGAAGAAAAAAAATGCCTAGGTCAATTCAGCTTTTTTTAATGCCACTCTCATGAGATTCTTCATTTTCTTAAATCTAGCACTGCAGTGCTAGTACTGGCCATGTAATCATGGTTCTTATCATATAGAGAATCACAAGTCAGCTTCTAAGTACTAAATAAACAATTTGGTAATGTCTTTAACCCTAAAGGCCAAATTCCTGTATGAGCAATTTCTTGAACAAGTATAAATATCACTTGTGATCTAATTTCTAAACAATGACATTAAAACAGAAAGACAAAGAGTGCTAGAAGTATGCTTACATCTCCATGCAGATGTTCCCTAGAGTAGCGATTCTCGTGCATATCATCAATTTTTCCTTCTTCTGTTACAGTACTTTCTGCAACACAAGGATCACAAAGTGCCTTTTAAGTAAAGAAACATATACTTAGAGAAAAGCAGATGGGACGGAGTAAGATACTATAAGAAAAGTGTACCTGTGCGTGGTGTCTCACTCCCAGATATTTCCCGATATCGCCTCCTAGAGTGACTTCGTATAGCAGTGGGTTCATCAGTACCTTTTTCATCCGAAATTACAGACTCTGATTTTTCGTCTTCCTCCATTGATGAGACAACATTAGCACCTCTTTCTCTTGGGGTCTTGAATCCACCGTTGACCTTAGACCCTTCCCGTTTGGCAATAGCAAGGACATCTAACCCTGTTCCATCATAAATCAAAATTAGAAGGAAGACCCCTAACAATACTACCACTTGCATTGGAGGGAGGCAGGGCACTGATTCCACAAAATTTCATAAACATAACAAAACACATGAACAAGGATAGAAACTCGAAAGTACGGAACAAGTTAAAGACGAAATCTTACCCAGGAGAGATTTCCTCTCTGGAGGTCTAAAAACAACTCTATCCTTCCCAGGTACAAATAATCCCCCATCGCTATTCGCCTCAGGTTCCAACGTCGCTGTTGTCTTATCCAGGTCAATAGGTTCAGTGTGACCTCGTTTCTACACATTAACATCACAAAAATTAGGGAATAAAATGTTAGTAAATACAAAAATGACTCTACTTTCTAGCTAAATCCCACGAATCGGAAACTAACCTCCATGATAATCAGCCGAACTAACACTAAAATCGAACCCGCCGAGCAATGAGGGCACCTGCAAATACAGCAACAGTGAAATCAGAAACAAATTTCAAGTCGTAAGGCACATAAAAACAAGATTTTGCAATTTCAAATCCCCGGAAAATTTTAATACCAATGGCGAATGATTCCAGAATGCGAACTGAACTGAATTCGAACAAAACCCTAGAAATTTCTAGCTTCGAATTCGGACGCCGTGAATCGAGTCGTTCCCCAATTGAAGTTTTGGAGAGGAGAGAGAGAGAGAGAGAGAGAGGGACGTACGTACCTGTGGAAGAAGAGGCCTGCGAGAGTAGTGTTCCGTCGGAGTTTTTGGAGGGGTTTCAATCTGTAGTTTTAAAGAAGAAGACAACTGGCGGCGACTCCACCGACTTTCGTTTCAGGTTCTACTCGTCCCGGAACTCCCTACGGTTTTTTTTTTCTTTTTTACGTGCGAGACAAAACGGGTGCCTATTTTTCGTTTATTTTTTATTTTTAAATTTATTTTTCATATTTTTCGAGATGTGGGTTTCCGGGTTTGGTTTGGTTTTGGTTTGCGAGAAGGATCCAATCTCCAGTCCGAAGTTTAAATACATGGGCCTCCAAAATGATTTCAGCCTTCTTTTTACCTTTTTTTTGTCAAGGGATTTTCTGTGAAGTACAATTGGATCCTGACTTTCAAATACTTTTTTTTCGTAATTTAAATGATTTGTCAAAAAGTATAACTTTCGTCCACGATATACGTCCATGTGAGATGGATAAACTAGTGAATTGAAACATACAACTTAGTAGATCATATACAAATTACTTAATTTTGACAAGCAACGGTTTTAACTTGAACATAAGAAATTAAGGTTGATGTTTCTATGCATAAGAAATTAAGATTGATGTTTCTATGTAAATGGTGGTTATAAAGACTGGAGTTTGATCGAAATATTTGCCAACTGAGCTAAATGTGGCTTTTTTCTCCACCGGTAATGTATACAGGGGACTTACTAGTGCCTTCCAACAATCACAAGATCGCCACTAAGAACAGAAAGGCTCCCCACACAAATGATTGTGTCGAAGAAACGTGGTAAACTACATATTTGATATGTGTCTTCCGACAAGCATATAACTGATGCTTCTTGCAGGAAGTAATTCAAGTGTTTTTATAACTCAAATATATTTCCTCTAAAAGCGCTTTTAGTTATTTGTAAAGCACTTTCATACGAGTTTTTATTGTTTCGTACACTTTGCAATAAGAAAGGGTGCCATGAATGATTTCTTGCAAACATCCTTGTCACAGACCACCAGCCACCCCTGCGATGAACTCACACCGTTGAGCGCATTCAAAGCCTTCAAACACATTCTTCATCGTGTAAACCTTTCTCCGCAAGGCTAAAGATGCAGAACTGATCAGTAGTGCTACTAGTACCTCTTCGTGGCCACGGTGCATCAGCCATGGGGATTGTGGAGGCAACGCCAGCCACGGCTGCAGAGGCATATAACTTTGCAGCGGTTTCCCAAGATGTACAAACAGCTTTAAAGCGATGGACATCGACGAAATTAGTTGAATCAAGGATTTTCAAGATCAACTCGGACAGTTCAAGTTGGAGCTCAGGCCACTTATTACTGTTTGGTAGAGACGTTCTAGTAGTACTAGTCGTCTCGTTGGTGCAATGGTCCCCTCCTTTTGGTGCAAGGATAAAGAGTTTTGTATCAGCCATTACTCCAACATATTATACAGTCCACAGGTTCGGATTCAATCGGTTCGGTTTTTCACCAAAATTGAAAATCGAACCTAAAGTATTGTTCGGCTTATTTTTTTCCGATTCGGTTTAGGTTTGGTTTGGTTTTAATGTATTACAAAGCAAAATTCATTTGTACATTAAAACCACAATAAATTAGGAACTGATTTTTTGTAGTTTCCGTATAGAATTAGGAGGAAGTTTGTACCCGCAGTGGATTGGAAGAGGTTAACCTACCCTACGCGTAGGAAAATAGTTTAAACTCGAAATACAATGAGTTAAAAAGAAAAATTCTAGCCACTAAGACAATTCACCACTTACTATCTTAATCTAATATTTTAGGTTGAATCAAATCATGTGGTGAACAAGGAAAAAAAGATGACGGTAGGAAAAATTGAATTAAGAATTTGTGAATGTCCATTATACAACGCATAAATTGAAGGAGGGGGGGGGGTGTGAATGGAGAAAAGTTACATTATTATTACAAGCAAACTAGAAATTGGCAGAAACTAGACATTTCAAATTACAAAATGTAGCCAATTCTTAATTATCATTTTTACACAAAAGGAAAACAAAATAATGTGTAATAAAATTATGCTATGGGGATTTGCTTGACTTCCAAAAATTAAATGGGGTTCTTCATCAACAAATTGATTCTTCAAAATAAACCTACCACAACCTATCAAAATCCACCATCTGACAAAAACTAAATCTTCAAATTCATCAGGTGAACGTCGAACTTCATGACTATATTCAGAGAAATAATTTCCGCACTCATGTTTTCACCTTCTGCATTCCTCTTGTTTTTGTCCCTTGATTATCCATTAACTTATATTAAACAATATAGAAGCTCAAAAAATAGGAAGGAGTGCAGCGGAATGAAAAAGGATGTGCGGAAATTATCTCCCAACTGTGTATACGTATCGATCCTCACGTTCCAATCCTTTCAAGATTTTCAGAGACGGATTTCATCCTTGGCCTAACCTCAGGGTCCGGCTCAGTGCATGCAAGGGCTACATGGAAAGCTGCTAGTACCTCCTTTTTGGCATGCACTTCCTGTAGCAACACAGGGTCTACCATATCCGACAAAGGGTTTTCATCCTCAAATCCTTTCCTCACCCACCTCACTAGGTCTGGGATCTCGACCGAAGTTGACGTGGTCGGAGAGAGCTCCGGGGACTTCCCTGTGAGCAATTCAAGCAACACAACTCCGAACGAGTACACGTCCCATTTTTGGGTGAGTTTGCTTCCCGTGACACGGGCCTCCGGGGCACGGTAATTGTTTGATCGCTCTGTTTGTACTGGTTTCATGTAAGGCAAAGCCCCGCCCATGAAGCCACCCGAGGAGGGGTTGTTTCCTGTGATTTCGATAAGCCTGTTGAGTCCGAAATCTGAAATGTAGGCTTGAGATTCGTTGTCAAGAAGAATGTTGGAGGGTTTAATGTCACCGTGGACAAACTTTCTGGGGCTGCATTCGTGCAGGTAGGCGAGGCCTCGGGCTGTTCCCTTGGCGATCTTTAGCCTTGTTGTCCACGAGAGGCTTGATGATGACTGACCGTTTCTCCCTGCACATTTTTAATTCAAAATTTTCAGTTTCAATAGCTTTTAAGTAAAGGAATTGTATAACAATTGCAGAACAGGGAAACGCAGAAGAATTGCATTAGAATCGACGTTATCCACTCGAATTATGACATGGTAGTTGTAGTGGCTCCATGCCACCAAGGAAACTTGAAAACAAAGGCAGATGACACAGGAATTAAAATCTACCCTTTACGTTTCCCCTGCACAAACACAGATTCACTTCTCTGCTTCCAAAGTTCCAATTTCATTAACATCGAACAAATATTTGATCAATGTAGGAAAATTGTTTCCGTTCTTTTTTACTTTCTGTACACCGTCTTAATTTCAGCCCTTGATTCTCTTTTGACGTTCAATTGAGTAGCTTAAACAGAAGGGTGTCCAAAAAGCTACAAATGGATGCGGAAATCATTTCCCGTTGAAGTATACTTACAACTAGCGGGGCCAAAAAGCTGTGATGGTGTGCACCAAATATGATATGATTATCCTGACCTACCATGTAGTGAATTGTGTTGAGCTCTCCAAAATGCGCAACCCCCACATCACGAGAGATTTTTCAGTGTGACCGACACACAAGGTGGTACATCATATGTCACCATACAAATGGTAGGATATGTGTGTTAAAAAATTAATAACTTCAAAAATAAAATTTTTCATCACTTACATAAAAACACGTGATATACCACCTGTGTTCCCGTCATAATCAAAAAAAATTTCCCACATCACAGCATGATCACAGTTAGAGTCATTTTCCAAACAACATGGGTACAACTATTTGCCCACATACGAAAAACAATGTGATATCTAAGCATGTCATTTTCTTGCCAAGTTGGCAAATATTCCCACAATTTTCAACATATTTGCTCTTCCCAGAACCTCCGTCTTCATATAAAGAACGGATATGCATCGAGAACATATGTTTTGCGATGATTTGTAACTTCTATTGTAAAGAATGAATATCCGTTTTATAGTTGAACTACAAATTTAATAAGAGACAGACGTCCGTTTCATAGTCAGACTACAAGTTTTAATGATAAGGGTGGACAAACATAATGCAAAATCATCATTTGTGTACCAGGCAGGATGATAATTTGCTGCCTAATAATTAAAGAGAGTTTTAACGAAAAGTTTGCGGTACTGTTCACTTTAACAAAAAAACCATATTTTTACACTAAAAAATCAAACCTGGTGCTATTTACTTTACTCTTCATTTTGTCCTTCTCGTTAAAACTCAAAGTTTTCAAACCATTTTCATTAGTTTTCCTTTAATTAAAACCTGCAACTTTAATTTGAGAGTTTTAATGAAAAGCCCGCGGTACTGTTCACTTTAACGAAAAACCACATTTTTACACTAAAAAGTCAAACCTAGTACTATTCGTTTTACCCTTTATTTTATGTTTAAACTTAAAGTTTTCAAATAATTTTCATTAGTTTCCTTATAATAAAACCTGCAACTTTTAAAGTCCAACCGGTCCAGGCGGAACAGGCCCCGTACCAATTAAATTAAAACTTCTAAACCACCCCTTAAGCTAGTCGTGGCCCAGCTGCCTTATATGTCCTTCACCACAACAAAGGAGAGCAAACTTGCATGGCTTAAAGGCCAATTAAAAATAAAACATTTTAATTTTGTTCCAATTAATTATAAGGTCGTGCTATTTATATTTTCTTTTATTTCTTACGCACCCTTATTAATTTTTGTTCATTAATATCTTTCAATTCATTTGATATGACGGTAGAAAATTGAGAGGGTGTGTGAGAGTAAAAATGAGTGTGGAGATAACACCATCTTTAAATATATTGCTATATTTTGCCTAATTTCTTTCGTATGGCTTAAAGATCCCTCCTATAATCAATTTCTAGTTCCTTCACTAACAACATCCAAATTATAGCATTTTTTTAACAAGTAATGTTATCTACACTAAGGAATATGAGTTTGACCTAATCTTACAAAAACAACTAATAATGTGATTCAAATTCATCTTTGATGATAATTGAATTTAAACTTTTCACTTATAAATGAAAAAAAATATCACTAATAAATGAAAAGGCGAAAACCAAAAATATGACACATCCACGCTCACAAAACGACATAATAACGTAATTCACAACTGCATATTAAAAAAAAAAAAGAGAAAACGAAAAAGGAAAAAAACTTACCGCGAAGTGCAGAGGCCAAGTTACCGTGAGAAATGAAGTCACTGATGAGAAGCTTCTCGTCGGGCGCCCAATAGTACGCCCTCAGCTTCACCACATTCGGATGCTTCACCCGCCCGATCGCCTGAATCTCCGCCGCGAACTCCTTATACCGCTGATCACCGCCCTCCCCCAACCTCCTCACCGCCACCGGGATTCCATTCCCGAGCACCACTTTGTACACAATCCCCAATCCGCTCTTCCCCAGCACGTAAGCCGATGCTCTCAACAGCTCGTCGAGCTCAAACGTGAAACCCTTGTCGATCGCAACGAGATCCCCCTCCCCTTTCCCCCTCTCTCCCTTTTCCGGGTCGCCGGAATCCGAATCCTCGTTCCCGAACCCGCCGTTGATGCAAGCGCAAGAACAGAGCTGGCAGAGATTACAGAGGTGGCGCTTCTCGTTGCCGCCAAAATTGCTCTTTCCGGTACAACTGCATCCGTCCTCGTCGTCCTTCTTTTTCCAGTAAATGTAAACGACGACTAATCCGATAAAAGCCACTCCGGCGGCGTCCGCCACCGAGATTAGGACAATCAGACCCGGACTCAATCCCTTTCCCGGACTTTTTTCCGATCCCGGTCCCGAATTCGGACTATCCGCGGAGCTCTGGCCCGGATTTTTACAAGCTTTCTGAAGCGGAAACCCGCAGAGCAGAGGATTGTTCAGAAACGCGGTGGGACCCTGGTTCGAAAACGAACCGGTTTGAGGAATCTCGCCGCTGAAATTATTGTTTCGGAGATCAAAGCTCACCGTGACAGGCAATTCGCCGAGGGATTTCGGAATCTTTCCCGATAAGTGATTGAACGATAAGTTGAGCGTGCCGGAGAGAGACTTCAACTTGCCGAAATCGTCCGGCACCGATCCGGTTAACTCGTTGGAGGAGAGGTCCAATTGGATTAGATTTTCCATGTCAGACCAAATTCCCGCCGGAATTTCGCCTTCGAATCGGTTTCTCGCGAGGATCAGCCGCTGTAATTGGTGGCAGTTCTTCCAGTAGTCCTTCTGGAGCGGACCGGAGAGGGAGTTGTTGGAGAGGTCGATGTTCTGGAGGCGCGGGGGGTTGCATGTCGACGGCGGGAGAGGACCAGAGAGGTTGTTACCATAGAGGAAGAGGCTGTGGAGTGAGGTGGCGTTGAAGAGTTGGGAAGGGATTGAGCCATGGAAGTTGTTGCTGTGGAGGTTAAGGCGGCGAAGGTATACTAATGTTCCAAGTTCGGAGGGAATGTATCCGCGGAGGTTCTTTCCGGAGAGAGTGATTCCAACAACACGGGGGTCGGAAAAGCCAGTGATGTTCATGCAGGAAATGCCTGTCCAGCGGCAGGGGGTGGGATCAGTGTCGAGCCAGTCGGAGAAGGCGGAGCCGTCGGAGGACTGGTCGACGGCGGATTTGAGGGAGAGGAGGGAAAGGCCGTCGGGGGTGAGCGAGAGTGTGGTGTCGACGAGGAAGAGGAGGAAGATGAGGGCGGAGAATATGGAAGGTTCCATAATTTGGGCGGAGAAATGGGAGGAGATGGAGATTTGTGGGTTTAATTGAAGTTCATATTGTTGTTGTTGTTGTTTAGAGAGAGAGAGAGAGAGAGAGAGAGGGTAGTTGGAGGTGTGGGTGAGGCGGTGCTGCGGGTATTTATGAGAAAGAGACCGGAGGAAGGAGGAGATTTGATTGGCGGGGTCCACTTCCCGCCAAAAGGAGAGAGGGAGAAGGAGGGGAGTAGAAGAGAAGCAAAGGAGAAGGAAGTGGTGGCATTTTACAGTGTTCTTATTATTTTAAGGCACATGATGGTGATGTTGTAGTGTAGGTTGGTACAGGTCTAATACGCATATGATTAACATTTCCTCATTTTCTACTCTTATTGTTGGCGATCAAAATGATGAATTAGATCAATTTTAAAAACTATTTCGGTTAGAAAGCCGAACTGTTATTGTTTAGTGTCATATAGGAAATTAATCCAATTTCCTCATTTTAAGGCACATGATGGTGATGTTGTAGTGACCAAAGGAATGAATTAGGTTGGTCAGGTCTAATACGCTTATGATTAACATTTTCTCATTTTCTCGACTTTTATCGTTAGTTACCAGAGTAATGAATTAGGCCAATTTCAAAAACCATTTCGGTTAGAAAGCCGAACTGTTATTGTTTAGTGTCATTTAAGAAATTTAATCCCATTCTTAATTATTTTTTATGGTTAAATTAATAGAGTAGGTGGTGTATTGTATGCTTAATCAGCACATATGTTTTTGGGATGATCGTCTGCGAAGAATCGTTTGTTTATAAAATCCAATCACTTTGTTTTTTGTACGGACAACCGAATCAAATCTGTTTGAACATATTTACTATACGTATGGAAATTATTGGAACTTAACTAAATGGATAAGTAAAAATAATATTGTCACACGCAGTCAGTCACAGTCACAGACTCAGAGAGTCTTGTGTCGCGGTTTCATTGGCCAAAATACACAGCAAGAGGCAGCGTCAGCAAACAACAAATGAAGCAGGCAAAGGCAATACTTGCTGATAAGGAAAGGATCTTCGACTCAATGTCTGATTTATGTTTGACCCAAGAAGAAAAAAGTCTCATAGCCCCCTTAAATTGTCGGTTTGTACAACGTACTACTATGGGTCATTCCAACAGAAGTAGTGTTTGTATAGCCAAAATTACGTGGCGTATATGAGGTTCGAGATTGGTAAAAGTAATGTGTTCGCTCGTAAAATAATGTTTAGCAAAAACTCGTGACTCGAATTAATAAAGAATTAAGGGTAACCAAACATATGCATTGATCAAAGAGTAATATTAAGGGGATTTTTTTAAATAAAATTTCTCACAAATTGTCAAAAAGTCTATAAAAAGTCTTTTTTTTTTTTAAATGTCCTTTGCATTTTTCTTGATCAAATTAACGAAGGCAATTAATCACTTCGTATACTTGTACCCTTTTAGGAGTAAGTACGGAGGGAGCAAATTGAATTGGTAATTGGTGAAAAGTAAAAGTAAAATTTAATTATTATTCAGTGGAATTTGCACAATGATTATATCTCACTAGTAATCATCAAAACATGCTTAGAAGCTAACAAAACAGAGAGAGAGAGAGAGAGAGAGAGAGAGATAACGTCCGTCCAGTCTTGGGTGGAAATTGAAATAATAATTGTATTTTTAATGGGAATAATGATGTATTTATCATATGAATCATTTTATTTTTTTGAAATGAACAATTAATATACTTATTGTGACATCCCACATCGTCCAGGGGAGTGATCTTTATATGTATATTCTCATCCCTACTTTGCACAAGGCCTTTTAGGAGCTCACTGGCTTCGGGTTCCATCGGAACTCCGAAATTAAGCGAGAGGGGGCTAGAGCAATCCCATGATGGGTGACCCACTGGGAAGTTGCTCGTGAGTTCCCAAAAACAAAACCGTGAGGGAATGGTAAGCCCAAAGCGGACAATATCGTGCTACGGTGGTGGAGCGGGTCCGAGAAGTGGTCCCGCCCGGGCCGGGATGTGACACTTATCCACTAATTTATTAGCTATTTAAATGGTAGGATTCTTTGTGAAGTTTTCAGAAAAAAAAATACGATATTTTACTAATTAAACATCAGAGTACTTAGAAATTAAATTTAAGTTATTGCAATAATTATGATAATTCAAGACAATAAGTAGAATTCAAGCATTTCATTAAAAGTCGAGCTCGCTAATAACCACAAAATTACAAAGATGTAAAATCTCTTGTCAAGTCATGACTCAATGCATCTCTAACGCAAGATGCAAAAATGTCTTTGGATAGATAATGTATATTTCTTTTCAGAAAGTAAATGAAATTTCAAAATTCATTTTTCGCATTAGAATAATACTCCAATTTATATATTTTTATAAAATATAAAATGAGACGTAAAAAGATGCTCAAGACCCAAAACAGTAATTAAATTTACACACAAAGAAAGCATACATTTTTGTATTCGCTTTTTCTTACTTGGATTAAGATTCTATCAAGTAGCAATGCGACATTCAAATATACATTCACCCGCCACTTAGTACAAAAATCTAATGATATTTTTCTTCACTTACAAATGATAAGTTTTAAGTTCAATTCTCACCAAAATCGAATTTGAATCACATTATTGCTAACCCATTGTGAGACTAAGCTCATCCTCATCCCCCTTAGGGCTAGTTTGGTATTGTTGTACTTTGAAAAAAAAACTGTTTTTCTGTGATGTGAAAATAAGCAGCTATGAAATAAAGTAGTAATGTGTTTGGTAAACTATAGTTGTAAAAGTACTTTTGGCAAAAAAAAAAAAGCAATGTTATAGTGTTTGGTAAATCTTTATGTAAAACAACTGTGACTGTGTAAAATGACCAAAAGGGCATAGTACTAAATCAATTGTTAAACAAGCTTTGTTGTTTTTAAAAATATTCATATCTTAATTTAAATCTATTCTAAATACTAATTAGTACCACAAATTACTTAAAAATATCAAAATCTTTTAAACTGAATATGATAAGATCTTCACTACTAATTTTTTGCTATTTCAGCTAGCCAAATGACAAAAACTCCAATAACTAATCAATTTATCGTAAGCATCTCCAACAATAATGGTTATTTTAACATAAAATTTTGAACAGTTTATTATTTAAAATCCCCATCTTTTTTTATGTTTTATTATCATAATTAAAAGGGAACCATCCCACTATCTTTCCAGAAGCACCTCTCAAACTCTCATTATCTCACGTGTCTCTCTTTCCTTTCCCTTTATCATCATTTCCGCCTTCTTCCCATTTCACATTTTCTTTCTCAATCTGGCACCACCGTGGACAGAGGGTGTAATCTTGCTCGCTGCATCACCGCTTCGACTCCGACTGGTTCCAAAATAGCTCACCAAAAATAATGGAAGATGATAAAAACATGTTTGACTGTAAATTATTTAATTGCTTAAGGTCATTGTGGGTACGTGAAAGTTTCATTAAAGGCTCAACGCCTCTTGGAAAAGAGGTTTGCGCAGAAATTGAAAAGCTGGATTTTACTGCCTTGAACTTTTAGCTTTTTTAAACTTAAAACTGTGAAAAAATGTTGGTTAAAAGATGTTACCAAACGCTGGATTAAGATTCTATCAAGTAGCAAGGTCTAAAATATCGCTAATATCGGAAATATCAGTAGTCCAAAAACACGGAAATTTCGATGGAAATATCAGGATATTATCGATATCGATAAAAATTGAATAAAAACCACGGAAATTGTAAGAAAAACTTGGAAATTTTTATTGAAACTTTGCAGGATGTTTATTTAGTCAATTATCTATTAGTTTATCACAAAAAATTCGAAGAAAATTCATTGCATGATGGATTTAACTGATTTAAGTTGATTATATCGCGAGTTGGCAAACATTATGAGTGTAAAAAATATGTAGTACTTAATGAAAGAAGTTTAAACACACCATAATCATTTATATATAATGAATTAGTACAATATTTTACACTTTATACATTGCATGGTAAGATACATGAATGACTTAGTACCACATAGAGTTCCTATGAGGTTCAAATTTTTCACTATCTTCATCATCTCTATGTGTAGAGTAAGTGTATTGTGAAGAGTAGTCATAAATCCCCAAAATAGTTTTGCATGTAATTGTTAACATGTCATCCATATGGATCCGAGATTGGTTGACGTTGTCTATAAGCAAAATCATTTGAAGATTGAGTCTCGGATTCTTTCCATGAGTTGCTCGATTCCATCCCAACAAGAATGGGATATGAAAGGTAGGGAAATGGTTGGTTATGAGTATAACCATAGTTACTACTTCTCACTCCAACAGAGTCTAAAGTTATAGATAATGAGTCATCTTCTTGACTTGACAAAGTCCCCTTGCCTCTTTCTCTACGAGTATAGTCATTCCCTATGGCACCAATTCCTGGTCCTGCCCGCCTACTGCCATGGTTCTCATCCTGTATTGTATGCGTGAAGTTTGCCTCACCAGTGAAGGGGCTCATAAATCCAGGTGGTGGTCGAACATACTTCCCATATCCACCACTACCTCCAGCTCCACTATATCCTTCATCATTCCCACCTCTGGTGGTAGGTGAGTCTCCTGATCTTGTACTAGAGCTATCATTAGTATCAGCATGATCTTGTGGTTGTGTAGGATTGGAAAAGTTCTTCGAAAGAGTCAGCGCTGCTAGATCCCACCTCCTCCTTTAATACTCTTTCTACATTTATCCCTTCATTACGTGCTTCTTCAGCAACTCTTAGAGCTGAGTTGCCTTCATCATCATCTAAATGAAGAGGTTAAATCCATTGACAAAGTTGGATACCCTTTGTATTATCATCTTCAACAACAATATCAAAGCCATCTAATGGGTCACCGCAGTCGACATGATCTATTTCTGCTTCCTTATCTCGAATTTGAAGCTTCATGTTGTAGTAGCAATAAACTAATTTGAAGCTTTATATTATATATATTATATTATGTAACTTATCATAACACACACACACCACCACACACACACACACACCGACGCGCACACACTAACACACACACTGAATTATTATGTTTATATTACCGATATTACTGATATTATCCTGATATATTGACGAAAATAAAGTGGATACGTGTGAAAATATCCCCCTCTCAAAAAAACGATATTATCGACAAAATATCACCGATAATATCGATATTTAAGACCATGTCAAGTAGTAGTGATGACATCGTGCAACATTAAAATATACATTCACCTACCACTTAATACTACAACCTAATGATATTTCTCTTCACTTGCAAATGATAAGTTTTAAGTTCAATTATCGTCAAAGATGAATTTGAATCATATTATTGCTAACTCCATAATGGGCTAAGTCCATCACCCTTCCCCTTAGAATAAATAATATCATTTGTTTAAAAAAAAATAAAATACATCCACCTATAGCAACAACCAAACATACATATTCATAATTATTATACTTGCATGCTTTGGGCTTAAGGGATCAGATTGATTTGGTATGAAATAATCAACGTTGGTTGTTCAACATTTTCATGAGAATGGTGGGGCCCAATCCCCGCAAATAAAATTTGTTCTCGTTGATGCACTTCTCATGTGGGAGAAATTATAGAGTGATACCGTATCTCCGCGTCAGGGATTAATTGAATCCGAAACTTTAAGCATCAGTAACAGCAGATAAAATGAAAATGGAGAGAAATATATCACAAAGTTGTAATGGGTTCATCACTGTGCAGCTACTTCAACCATCTCCTGCTCCACAGCCCCTGGGACCACAGGGTAGTACGAGTAGTGAAGCTCCCCCACGTCATCTCCCGAAAGCTTCTTCCATCCATTTGCTCCAACATGATATACTGATTAATAAAAATAAAGGAAAACTAATGAAAAAAACTTGAAAATTCTAAGTTTTAATCAAAAGGACAAAAAGATGTAAGTGAATAGTACTATGAGTGATTTTTTAGTGTAAAAATGTTATTTTCGTTAAAAATAAACAGTACCAGAAATGTTTTGTTAAAACTCCCTCAAAATAATTCCATAAAAAATACAAGTCATGTATATGTATGTGCAGAAAATAAAACCCGAGAGAGAGATTTTTACCACTCGCAACACCGCCGCTGGCTCCATCACGGAATGTTGCATGATATATTGCTCTTCTAGCCAACTCAGCAGCTTCTTCTACAGACATATCATATCGGTACCTAACATAAGCAACTTGAGTTAGTAGAATGACGGGTGCAGAAATAACTGTACAGTAAGATAATGCTTACATACAAATAAAACTCCGCTATACTAAGTAGCTAGAACTCAGTATGCACAACGTAAGATAATGCTTGTGATTCTTATCTGTAACCAAATCCTATGCATTGTTACTCTCGTGTTCAATTAATAAAGACAACTAGAGAAGACATTGCAGAAATAATGGTTCAACACTATTGCAACGATAGACGAAAAAAAACTAGGGGAGTGAAAGTACGCACCCATTATCCAGAACACCATAAGCATAAGGTGAGCCCGAACCAACAGAAAACCTCATTCCTTTCAAACGGCCTCCCTCACTGTCTACATAATACAGTCCAGGACCCTGCACTCAAAACGAGGATACACATTACATGAGTATAAATGACATCAAAAACTAATGTGACAGGATTTGTATCTCATTTACCGTTTCGTCCCAGCCTGCGATCATGGTCCCAACTGAGAGACCCATACCACGATAAGAGTAAAGAATGTTTGCCAGCAGCTTTGATGCTCCTGTAACTGAAATCCTCCGCTTATTTGCCAACTCATGCAACCGACACTGAGCCATAACAAAAGATTGGTTGTTGGTAACCAATAACCATATACTAAGTCAAAATAAATAGCACAATTGTCATTGTGAACGTCAATATGGCACCACTCCTATAAAATTTCATCAGATAAAGATTCTTAAGTATATTTGTCATCCACGTATACAGCACCAAAAAAGTATAAATCCAGCCCTTCTAATTGAATCATAGCTGACAAGTCTAAAGTTTTTAAACTGCAAATTAACAAAATAGAATAGATGCACTACCTTAATCCCCAGATTCCTATGCCAAAACTGGCAGTCAGCAGCTCCTCCAGCCATTGTACCAAGCATGTAAGGATTGATTTCAATAATCTTCTTCACAGATTGTGATGCTGAAAAGATAAGAAACAAGATGGTAAATGTGAACCCATGCATAGCTGATACTCTCTAGGACACCTAAGCTATTATGATTAAGAATATGTCAATGCGATGAATAGAGCACTTAATCAAAATCACTCTAAAATGTGAACAATGTAAACCGGTATGCAGACATAACCGATACGAGGCAGGAAACCTAAACTAATAGAATATGCCAATCCGAATAATACTTAATCAAAATCACTCTAAAATGTGAACAATGTATACCAGTATGCAGCCATAACAGACATGCTCTAGGACACCTAAACTAACACGATAAGGAAATGTGAACACAGTGAACAGAGCACTTAATCAAAACAACGCTAAACTATGATCAATCTACACCGGTATGCAGACGTAAGAGATACTCTCTAGCACTCCTAAACTAATAGAATATGTCAATACGCCAATACGATTAATGGAGCACTTAATCAAAATCATTCGGAAACGTAAAATAGATACATTTTCACAAACACTAAATAGTTTAAGCATCATTACAAATTACCCCTACAAACTTCATGGTACAAAGCATACAACTATCTCATATATGCAAGCAATAGGAAAAAAGTAATAAAACATCTTACAGATATATCCGCCCATGCTGGCCCGAGAATCGGCAGCAACCATGACTCCATCCTTGAAGATGAACGCAAGTGTGGTTGTCCCCTTAGCCGGCTTCACCATCTGAATAGCTTCCTTCTGAAATCCATCAAACTGAAACAGCAGGAAAAAAAGGGGAAAAAAAAAACCCCATATATTCAGCCAAATTCTACCACACAGAGACTAAAAACTACGAAAAGAGAGCGTAAAATGAACATCTAAGTACCCCTTAGCCATACTTAGATCCATCTCGTACTGCAAATTAACCACAAATTTAGATAGATAGACATGTGAGTACAAACTTAACTTAACCACAGAGAGCAAGAAGAGGGCCCGAAAATCAAAGTATACAGCGTGAAACGAGGTAATAACTATGAACCAGGAAGTTCTAAAAATATATTCAGCAACTAATCAAATACAAAACAGTACATCTTACATCCTCAACTAATCAAATACAAAAACAGTACAACTTCGATCATTGAACAACAAGAAAACAATAACATCATCGAAAGAAAACGACGGCAGCAAGAAAATGTCCACTACCACCCAGCACAGTCGTAGAGATCATCATATCGAGTAAATTATCATAAAATTTGCTGAGAAACCATAAATCAAAACCTCCATCAGAAATACCATAATCCACTTCACAGATCAAAGATCAATTAATTAAATATCAGATACCCCAGTCAATCATAATTAACAAAACAGAAGAAATTTGAACACCCAGTTCATGAAATCAGAGGAAGAAAACAAAATTCCAGATTATCACAAGAAATACAGGCAACTAGAAAACACCCACTTTGCAAATCTCTCATAAAAAAACTCACATCATTCGTCGTCGGAACCTCGAACGACGGAGGAGCCGAAACGCCGTCAAGAAACCCACTGCTCTCGCTGAACAGCGGCGCGTGTGACTCAAGACCGCTAGTGTCAAGCCTCATAGCTCTTAAAATCCTCTGAGGAGCATAACATTAGACGAAAAATTAAAATCGCACATAAATTTGTGATCGTCTTCCAGAATAAACCCTAGAAATCAAAAAATGGTGCAATCTGTGTCAAATTTCGTACGTTCGGTAATGAACATCGAAAAAAAATTTGGAGAAATTAGGGATTGTGAAAGTACCTTGAGAGGTTGATGATCGTGCAGACGAAGACCAAAGAGGAAGAAGCGTGAGTGAGATCGAGCTAAAAAGATACTGGTAGGAATGCTGCTTATTTGTATTGGCTTTTGGTTTTCTTGTGCATGAGGAAAAGAAAACTAACGATTTGGGGTCGATGATGGGCTTTAAGTTGGGCCGATAAAATAGGCCCATGTCGGATTATTCGTCTCGCGTGACCACCTCAATAAGGTTTTTTTTTTTTTTTTTTGACAGCTGCTTAAATTATAACGAGAGAGGATCCTTGCCTGATCCTCCAATCACATTCATTTATCGTATTTTATGTAGTCAATTTTTGTTAGGTACTATTTATATTCTATTTTAAATATAAAAAAATTACAATAATTTATGACTGCATGATGTACAATAAACAGATGTAATTGGAGGATCCGAATTATAACATCTCCAATTTACTAAGACAAAAGAAAATTGTTGTAACCTGTTACCTCCCATTGCCCTTCATTTATCATATTTATTTTAAATAAAAAAAAATGTATTCAAGCGTAGTTACATCTGGAGCTCTAAATGGGTCAAATTCTAATTAGATTAGCCTTGATCTATATCTGGCTTCATTTATAATTGAATTAACAAATTCGATACTTGTCTGGATTATCGAATTTGACTTATCAATCTGGATCCAATTAGCATCAAATTCAGATAGCCTCGTTCATTTTTTATTTTTTCTATCTTTAATTAAGAAATTCATATAAAATCATAAGAAAATAGAACACAAGTGTATTTTTATTGCATGAAAAATTAATCTACCAGCACATAAGTATAAATAATTAAAAAAATTAAATAATATATTAAATTTGGTGAAGCCCGAAAACGTATTTTAGATTAAGTTTGTACCAAGTATTTTAGATCATATGCAGCAATTAGTGACGTAACCATGAATTTACCTTAATGGGGTCATGAACAAGAAGCTTTTGAAAATTAATATACTTTGGTTTTATTTATAATTGGTAACTACATGTTCTCATATTTTAGAACGTCTTATCATAACATCATTATCAATAGAATCAAATACATTTTTTATTGTATATGGCTAAGTAATCATTAAACCATTGATTTCCATTCATTTTTCATTGTACATAATCAAGTCATCATTCAACCAATGATTTTCCATATGATGTGAATTCTTTACAATATTGATCACTGACAAACCTCTCCCTATTTTGGAAAGGTTGTTTTGGTATGTTTGAATTAAAAAAATAAAAATAAATGGTGTCTCTATTTTGTTTGCCTATTTTGTTTGCCTTAGCCATTGTAGGGGTTATATAAAAATTCAAAGGGGAGACATTTGAAGTTATTGGGGTCAGTGGCAGCTAATGCCCCCATGTTGGCTTCGCCACCAGCAACAATTGAAAATGAATCTGAATCGTTTGTTTGTATTAAATAATTTAGAACATTCTAGCCAACACCTTTGTGTCCTTCATGCAGTGACTCTGTTAGAATCGAGGAACGATGTTCACATGCATGATCTCTTTACTTACAAACGTCATACGACACTCCACATCCTCACAAGGGATCATGATTAGGGATGGGCAATGGTTATGGCGGGCAGGTAACCATAGTTATTTACCCATAACCGTTTAAGTTTTTACCCACATAACCGTTTACCCGTTGGATATTTACATAAACGGGTATACTCATGCTCATAACCATTTATAAACGGTTAACCATACTCATAACCGCGTACCTGTTTACTTTTTTTTTTTTTTTTTTTTTACCCGTCTACCTATTTTTTTAACAACTTGAAAATTAAAAAGAAATTTGTCATAATTTTTTTTTTCTTCTAACTATTAAATACCGTTATAAGTACATTTAACATGTATTTTTATATTAATAGCAATATTATTTATGAATATATGCGATGTCTCATAATTATTTGACGGTCAATCTATTACAAGAATCATGCATGGTTGTAGGTTAATTAATATTCTTTTGTGTGTGTGTGTGTGTGTGTGTGTAAGTACGCATCAGTCTGCTAATAGGCTAATTTGATAAATATTTGGATTTTTATTTAGAAACATATGTTCATTGATCCAAGCCATTTAATCGATTTCTAATTTTGGGGTCAAATATTTATTGAAAACTCGAGGCCAATTAAATATATATAGGTATGCATCATCTAATAATAACATGTTTCTAAATGCTTAAGGTAATCATTATCTTGAATTGGTCAAAGCTACAAAAGACTCCAAAACAAAACTGTCGAACACTAACGCTTAATTTTTTTTATTTTTTAATTTTTTTTTAGTTTTACTTATATAAACGGTTAAATGGGTACCCTTTATAACCAAATATATCTCACTGAGGATCCTCCAAACCAAGCCCATCGAGCCGTTGAAATTTTATCCAACGGCTACAATTATTATAATTTTTAGAGCGGCCCCCTGTTTGTAGCCGTTGGATAAAATTTCAACGGCCCGATGGGCTTGGTCAGGAGGATCCTCACCCTTTGCTCAGGAGAGGATCCTGATCCGCATGTTTTGATATGGATCTAATGTATTGCACAGTCATAGGTAGGGTCTAATAAGTAGAGCAATTAAAGTGTCCATAATTTGAAAAAAAAATTGCACCGACTGTCGTTGAATGTTTTATCATGACTCTTCCAGAATTAACATGGAACTTTAAGTTACACATCAAATCTCATCATTTCATAAAAAAACACTTTAAGTTACACATCAAATCTCATCATTTCATAAAAAAAACTCTCATCATTTTTAGTGTAAAATATATTGTTGTATTAAAAATTAAAAAAAGTTACTCATCAAATCTCGTTGTTTCATCAAAAACTCTATCTGACTCCTATTTTGAATTTTCCTTGTGATTCCTGCAGATTAGTATCCAAATTTGAATTTGAATTCGCACGAAGCTATGAGAACTACAAGTAATTTTATATGTTTTCGTTGAGTCGTTTACCACAGTAAGCTTCATTTTTGCTGGTATTTGTTACATGATTCCAGTCTACATGATTTGCGAGCATTATACATTGATTGTCTTATATAAGTAATTGCTCAAGAGGCTTTTGACATTGATTGTGTTAGCTTTGGGGGTTTTTAACATTACCAAGATGGAGGACTACATCTTACTGTTAGAATCATGTAAAATTACTTATTCCACAATGATAGGTAGTTAAAATACGATAGGTAGTTTAGCTTGTACAAGTACTTATATGGCAGGTAGTTCAGATTGTAAAAGTACTTATATAATAGGTAGTTTAGATTATAAAATATCAGTTGAAATCTAAGTTTATGCGACTAATATTATAATATAATAGGTAGTTTAGCTTGTACAAGTACTTATATGACATGTAGTTTAGATTGTAAAAGTACTTATATGATAGATAGTTTAGATTGTAAAAAATCAGCTGAAATCTGGGTTTATGTTGACTAATAAGATACTTGAGTTGAAAAAAAAAATAGAAAAAAAATATAACTAATAGCGAGGCCCCCCAAGAGATTTATAGGTATCCGAAATTTTGGAAATGTCCTAAATTAATTTTAAGAAATATGTGGTGCGAATAGAATGACTCTAACTTTGGCTTATAACACACAGTTTTTTGTGAAAATTTTTTTTTTGAAATTTTTAGCTTTAAGAAATATTTTGCCCTAGAGTTAAGGAAAATATTACAAAACCTTTGGATATGATCCTACCGATTATTAAGTACTGAAACTATTTTTTATTGATTCTTAAAGTGAGAAAATAGAAAATATCTTTAAATTTAGGTTTTAAATAATTGATTACAAGTGTTTAAAAATGAATTATAATATATTTTCCATGGAAAATTTTGAAAAACACAAATATGATAGTTTGTTGTTATGGTAAGAGAAATAAAAGAAACATTAACAAAATAAAAAATAATAAAAAACTGAAAAAAAAATTTGAACAGGGCGGGATCGGTAATAATATAGCCACTTTTAAGTTTAATAATCGCTATCTTTGTAGCGATTATAATCAAAGAGAATAGCTAGCAAAGTACCGATCGTATCATTTTCTTTTTTTTTTCTTTTTTTTTCTTTTTCCATTGAATAGCTATGGTAGAGTAAAATAGTAATCACAATGCAAAGTATCAACTTAACAAAAAAAAGTGCTGACACATGGAGTCCTATTCATGGACATAAATAAAAAAAAAAAACTAAAAATTGGACTAATCTAATTGTTAGGCCATAAAATTGGGAAATAGATCATTTCCGGATCTCTTCCACCAAATCCACCCAATCACCTAATTCGGACTCTTGAAATTTAGTCCAACGGCTAAAGTTCTTATAACTTTTAAAGGCCCCCTGTTTGTAGCCATTGGATCAAATTTCAAGGGTCTGGATTGATTGATTGGGTGAATTTGGTGGAAAGGATCCGGAGAGGATCTCTTTCCATAAAATTTGACCTATTTCCATAAAATTTGACCTATTTCAAGTTAGTTTATTTACACATAACAAATTTGTAAGGAAGAAGTTAATTTAAACCACATATTAATGAAACTTTTTTTGTCAATTATAAGAGGGTGAAAAAACATTTTTGTCTTCTATCATAAAATAAAATTATGGACGATAAAGTAATTTGCACAAACTAAATTTTACAATTGTTTTTAAAAGCATAATCTACATGTAATCCTAACAAATCACCTACAAGAACTCCGGATTTTTACAGGTGTATTGTTTTATGAAACTTCAAATTTTTATGGCACTTATTTTCAAAACTTCAAGTTCGAGTTTAAGTACGAACTCTAGGTTCATGATACCTGCAAACAATATACATATGTAGTGAATGAGAATAGTTTCAGGACCTATGTGTGAAAAGAATGAGTAACAACCCAAAATATGGTGCTATTGTGGCTCGTAGGCCCAAAAGAGTGGTTGTTGGGTTGCTGGGCAACAAAGGAGAAGTAAATGGGTTAACAGATTATATACCCAATTATTGGGCTAAGAAGGAAGATTGAAAAACAAGGCCTAACCCATGGGCTTGTTATTTCATGCAAGCAAAAAAATAAAAATAAAAAAATCAAGTGGGATGGTTTGGTGCATAAGCCCAATTGGGTTGCGGGTCGACTGTAGGCAGCCCAGGTCCGTAAGAAATGTGATAAAAAACGGCTTTGTTTTGGACCTCAAAGTTTTGGAGCAGGAACGACTTGGTGGCTCGGGCAGAGCGGCTTCAGGCTACAGCTCCTATGCATGTAGGGTTTGAAAAATCCCATTTTTTTTCTTCTCTTATTCACACATATTCAATTTACCACAATTATGAGAACAATAAATTTAAGCTGAATCTATAATTTGAAAAAAAAAAAAAACGTAAAATTAGAGTTCATGCTTCATGGTGAATGTTTCATGCAATCATTATTGAAAAAATATCGAAATTGAAACCATGTTTTATAGATTACTTGGATTGCTTGATGAATATTGTGAACGGCTTTGTAGTAAACAAGCATTCAGTTCCTTAACTCAGTGTCACAAGCGTGTTTAACAATGCGTTGTGGCCTAAATTTAACTGAAGGAGAGAGAGGGGTGGAGCTGCATAAAGACAAAAGATAGGCTTAGGAATTACTGTGATGATATTTATCCGTACCTTGTGCCTTTTTTAAGAAAAATAATGGGGTTACTTGCCCTACAAGTAATACAAAGTTGTGCCTTTTTTTGTTTGTAATTAATTCTTGAATTGTTTCTCACTGACATTAGTAGTTGTTGAGACTATAAATACTCATGTAATGATTTCTGTTGTGACATTGATGTGAATGCCCACATAAAGAAAACAACAACATATGGCTAAGGGTGGAAAGTGGAAGAATAGAAGTTAAAATTATATTGCTTAAATAGTAGAAGTTTGGTTTTTATTGTTTTGGTGTGTAAGCCTTTTACATGCATTAAAAGAGACGTATGCTTATATTGTATGGGTAGTACAAAAAGACGAAAAGCAAAAAGTAATAATCATGTTTTCCTCATTTGTCCATCTCTACGTTCATTTTCCTTATCTGATACTAGTGAAGAAAATAAACAGAATAATATATGGCTCTCGTTTCACTTCAATTTCTAACAACTTTGATAATATATATAGGTACGCATCATCTGATAATTACATGTTTCTAAATACTCAAGGTAATCATTATCTTGAATTAGTCAAAGCTCCAAAAAACTCCAAAATAAAACTGTCGAACACTCTAATGCTTTAGCACATTCAATCACATATATTAAACATTAGCCTATTCTATCAACTATATTTTTCTCTCAAGTAAGGCATATATATATATATATATATATATATATATATATATATTATATGGCCCCTTATAACCAAATATATCTCGGGATACTAAACCTAGTTAGAAACTAATTTTTTTTTTTTTTTTTAGTTTTACATATATTAAAAATAAACGGTTAAATGGGTACCCGTTTATAACCACGAGTAATACCCATAACCGTAACCGTCAAATTTAAATGGACGGATAACCGCGGTTACCCATAACCAATAGGTATTTGGCCATCCCTAATCCTCGTTCATGACTTCCATTTTCATAGCAATAAACATTCGTGAAAACCCTTCATCCATTACAAGACCTTATATGATATGGAAAGAAAGTAGAGCCACGTGTTGGGCTTTAATTTGGGTCGAAACGGTAGGCCCAATTGGTTTTTATATAATTAATGGGCCTTTTCTAACAAAAAAGTTGGGGCTTAAAATCGGATATATCAAGAAAAAAAAAATTTGCAAATTAAACTTTTTTGCTGGCTATGGGGTTCGAACCCATGCGCACTTATGTGCAGAAGATCTTAAGTCTTCCCCCTTAACCTCTCGGGCAAACCAGCCGATGTTATGTTTTCTGCGCTTCTAAATATATCATTATCTTATTTTTGTGATTTTTGTTTTTCTGCATGATTGTGTAGTAGTTTTCATGCATTGAACGTGGAGAGTACCAACACTTTGAAGATCACATGTAATGTATGACCCACCAATACAACCCCATAAATACAAGTTAGTTCCATGTCTTATCTAATCTAATTCACACAAACAAATGATCAAAAGAAAAAAGAACAATACTAGGTCTTCGTCAGTGACATATATAGATGATATACGAAGTAATAGTGCAGCATATATTCTCTTGTTTGTAAGCCTTAAGAAGAGTCATTTTACGTGTTTAGTAGATGAAAACTCGAGTTTTTAAAATGCTATAGCATTTGTTAAATTATTGTTGGTTCATGTCATTGAATCATAATATGAAATCCTAGACGGCTAAAACCAAGTAAATATGTTCTCCTAGAAGTACATGAAAGAGGATTTGGTGCATTTTATTTAGACCTTGATAAAATCTTGTAGGAAATTTCAACATAATCAAAGAGAAACGAGTGTACCGCACTAATTACTTATAAAAAATATCTTCTAATAGAGGATCAACAATTATATCAGATGGTTATTCAATCCAGACTAAATCTTCCTCAACTATTTATTGAATCAATTTTTGATGAAGTAGCTCGAAAGTACAGCATGGGAAGAAACAATATTATCCAACACCATGGACCAAATTAATTAAAGAAACAATATTATCCAACACCATGGACCAAATTAATGAATGTGATGTGAGTATTCATTTCTTATGCATGCATGTTCAGAGTTCAAGCCCGAAGATAGTCACATTTTTTAATTAATTTGTACTAAAATAATTAATGGCAAAAATGGAAGTTCAAAACAAAAGGAAAGTGACCGAACGTGGTCAACCCGAGACAGCCAAAAATATGGTTTTAGTTAGGACCACCCCCAATGATGATGTACTACAGATATGCATCGTTGTGATGATTAATTATAATTCGGCTCTTCGTTATTGTAACCTGCATGTCATGCTTTTCAAGTGGCATTTGCCGACAGGCGACATGCATTTTCTCACTTTTCGTTTTGCCTTTTACCTCTCAGGTAAAACAACCGCATTTTTTTTTCAAAGTTACACAAGTTGCTCGAAATGCTATTTCAACAATAGCAACAATTCTATCTCATTAGGTAGGGTTAGTCATATGAATTTTAAAACGTTATTGTATTCGATTTTTAAGTCAATTTTTTCGTTAATTTTAAGTACTCTGTGTATTTTCTTAAATTTGTTTCCAAGTCTTTATAGTTCTTCATTTACCCTTGTACTGAGCCTTTGTTTTTATTGTGTACCACTTCACAACAACAAGAAAAAAAAAACACTTAGGTATATTGTTTCAACGTTGGAAATTTTCTTCGAACTTCTTCAAATTGTTTTAAACATTGAAATTGTTTTGTTTCAATGATATTATAATCACATTTTTTTTCCGACCAAATTGGTGGCGAAGCCACGACAGTCCATTCTTTCGGGGCTAGAAGCCTAGAAAGACTCACAGAGGCATTTCATTCTTCCATAACCATCATCATATAATTCTCTAGTGTCAAGAATTAATAAGGAATTCTCTATTCAACTTTTTAAGGGAAAAAATTTACGCGTTTTTTTTTTCTTTATGAGCACCATTATTTATTTAAGTTTGTTAGTTTTTTTTTTTTTTTTTTTTTTTTTTTTTTTGGTAAATTTGTTCAATGAAAATGATGTTCATGTGTTATTTTCCTTTCTTAAGTGTTGTTTGTTATCATTAGCAATGGTTTCAGGCTTCCAATTTCGGTCATAGCTCAGCAGTTTTTGGTCCCACAATTTGATCTTTCTAAATCTCCCCCATATCCTTTGGTCCAATTTGCCTCAGCCTTGTGCATTATTTGACTATTATTTCAATCATTCCTCGAGTATTTTACTCCATTTTTTGTTCTTTATATGATTTAATTATTACTACGGTATTAAGCACCCTACCAAAATTGACACACCCCGAACCAGAAAGTCCACTTGGATCCTGAATCGAGCTGTGCTGGCCGACACTTGGAAGGTGACGAAGCCATAAAATGTGATAGTGCATAAAAAGTGAATAAATTTGAATCTAAAAGTGTCTAAGTACCAGAGTGCGCTACGAGTGGGAGCGAACCCATTTCACACGCGATGTCAGAGCATAAGTAAGGTACAGTAGTGTGGGTAAGAATCATACCCTCATAAATATCCATTAATACTAAGATTCACCACAGATTCTTGTCGATACAAACTCAGCAGCTAAAACCTGGAGGGCACCAAACAGAAGGTGTGAGTAAGCAATAAAACCAAGCTTCCCAAAGTTACTATCTCTCAAAAAGTAATGCCCCTAAATATAAAACCCGTAACGTTTTCCATAAGACAGTACAACATATATACATATATCCCAACCATACTCAGAAATGACCAAAACCACGGTTTGCCATCAAATCCACCATACATTAATAAGTAGGCCAAATGAACTAAATCAATACAAAGTAATATATCAGTCAGAGTCATCTAAAATGACATGTACAACTTATCCGTATCTCATCAATCATAGCTAGCATATAAGTCGGAGTCACCTATAGTGACCTGTACGACTTATCCATATCTCATCAATCCTAGCTAGCATATAAGTCGGAGTCACGACTTATCTATATCTCATCAATCCTGGCTAGCATATAAGTCGGAGTCACCTATAGTGACCTGTACGACTTATCTATATCTCATCAATCCTGGCTAGCATATAAGTCGGAGTCACGACTTATCTATATCTCATCAATCCTGGCTAGCATATGAGTCGGAGTCACCTATAGTGACCTGTACGACTTATCTATATCTCATCAATCCTGGCTAGCATATAAGTCGGAGTCACCTCTAGTGACCTGTACGACTTATCCATATCTCATCGATCCTGGCTAGCATATAAGTCGGAGTCACCTATAGTGACCTGTACGACTTATCTATATCTCATCAATCCTGGCTAGCATATAAGTCGGAGTCACCTCTAGTGACCTGTACGACTTATCCATATCTCATCGATCCTGGCTAGCATATAAGTCGGAGTCACCTATAGTGACCTGTACGACTTATCTATATCTCATCAATCCTGGCTAGCATATAAGTCGGAGTCACCTCTAGTGACCTGTACGACTTATCTATATCTCATCAATCCTGGCTAGCATATAGCTCAATAAGTATACCTGCACACGAGTCGGAACCACCTAAAGTGGTCTGTACGACAGGACTGTGTGTAAATAAATACGCTCAAGTGCTACGATCACGTGAAGACTGGGCGAATAATCGCGGGTCACCTACAAGTCGGAACCACCTAAAGTGGTCTGTACGACAAGACTGTGCAACTACCTTGGATCCAAGGTGAGCG
This sequence comes from Pyrus communis, assembly GCF_963583255.1. Taxonomy (NCBI): domain Eukaryota; kingdom Viridiplantae; phylum Streptophyta; class Magnoliopsida; order Rosales; family Rosaceae; genus Pyrus; species Pyrus communis. The sequence goes on along the minus strand of NC_084806.1, from coordinate 6,880,709 downwards.
TAAGGTGCGGGAGGTGAACATCACGTGAAGGACTGTGCCCTGGCCACGGGCGGGAGCACTAACACCGAGGTGCAGGTTTATGAGCTCTCAATGCATCTCAATATAACATGTGCAACTCATGGCAACCAGTACGACCGTATCGAAGTCGCCTAATTCATAACTGTAGTCATGCTATGACGCAATCGATTCAACTAGTACCATAAACTCACTTGAACTTACCTGGGTGTCCTGAGTTCACCTTTGCACTTGAAAGCATTCCCAATAATTATATGCAAGTAATATACATATGGATATATCATGATGCAATCTACTACTCAACCATGTCGTAGCATTTTCAATTATAAACAATATAGTGTGAAGTGTACAATCAATAACGCCCTACTCCCAAACTACTTATTTTCAAGGATAATTATCCATGACAATCCAATTAACTCTAATTTAACTAACTAATTCACAAAACTAAAACTTGTCTTTACCAATTTCCTTCGCATTACTCAATTTCCCAAGCAAGGTTTTTGTCTCAAATATTTTATGACTGCATCTAATGTCTCGTTCGACTGCCTACGTACCCTAAACAGGGATCAAGCCATTCGTAGTTCACATAGTACTTCAAGCATTCACAATAATTATATATGAAAGTAATATGCCTAATCAATTTAAAGGTGTCGATAGAACTCTCAATAATAAGTACGATAAAAAAGAAAAGATGCACTCACCTGGAGTCCACGCTATGATTCTCTAGTGCACGCATCGAGGCGTCCTGAATGATTGGTCCCTGTGACCAATTATCAAATCACATCTCAGAACTCTTATCCGTAGAATATGTAATTCACATAAAACACAACCTCAACGACATTCTAAAATAGTTTGAGACCCATTGACCACAAGTCAACCGTCGATCAAAGATCGACGGTAGGGTTTACAACCCTGTATAACCTAACCCAGAAGATCCGCATATCAGATTTCCAATCCGCAACTTCCAACGATCCACAATATGTTTCTAGAATAACATATTAAAATTTCATTACGATCCAACGGTTAGATCTCCGCCAATTGCCTAAAACAAGTGGCCGTGAACATTTATTTTACTAACTTACAAATCCAATTCGGAAAGATCCGTACATCGGATTCCCGATCCATAAATTCCTATGATCTTTAAATATTACGTATTATAATGTACCCAAGTTTGGTGACGATCCAACGGTCGGATCGTCGATTCACATTTTCATCAAGCAATGTATCATAAATTCCTATGTCATTCTAATAACAAAACTGAATTCAAGACATTCGACATAGCCTAAAAATAGCATTGGCGGCCCACTGGCCACGCGCCGCCGCGGGTGGCGGTCGGCCGCCCCCACTCGCCGGAAAATCCAACTATTTCCAAAAATTCTCAAACTTCACAGAAATGAAGATCTTAGTGAGTGGAGCAACTTTCATACCTGCCACGAAGTCCAAAAGTGGACGGAAGATGATCAATTTTGCCCACGAAGCCGGCGGGTGCCTAAAACTTCCCGACGTCGATTCGTCGTCTACGGTGGTCCAACGGGGTCAAGGTTGGTTGGATTTTGCTCCTGGGATGATGGGCTACAAAGCCCAAGTGGTGGCATCGGCCATTGCTTTGCCGATTTGCCGGAAAATCGAAAAGGGTGACCGGAGCACCATTGATTTTCGTCAACTTTCGTGGCCTCAAACCTCCACATCCCATGGTTAATCAAGGTGGTTCTTGGGTGGGTTTTGTAGAGGGGAATGAGAGCTTCAAGATGGTGGTGGTGGCATCGAAAAACTCCACCGGAGTTGGCCGGAATCGGCCCTGGAAAATGGGTGGTCGCGAGTGGGAAAACCCACGGGAAAAGTTGGGATTTTTTTTTTTTTTTTCTTTCTTTCCTTTTTCTGATTGGGCTTCACCTTAAATAATCAATTTCTAACGTCCGTAACTATACCGTTATAATCCGAACTCGCAAACGGCTTTCGCCTATGCGTTCACATCCACGAATATTACGAGAATATGTTAAAAGAATAAGTCATACGTCTCTCTAGACGATGGTCAACAGAAGTCAAAGTCCTTGCCTCTAGGGCAATTTCGTAAATTCACGCTTTTAAAATAAAATAAAAAACGTAAAATTTGGAACGGGTTGTCACAAAAATACTCTACATTCTTGTTTGTTTGCTCACAAGTTTGATATTCTTGTTATTATTGGACAATTTTATAGTACCTTATGGTACGTTAAGTATGGGGTATCCATTTTCTATTTTAATAAAGATCACCAATAAGAAAATATCAACAAATGGCAAATAAATCCTAGCTTAATTGCTACATTGAATTTCTGTGGTATGACTGTCATGTTGTCAGTTATTCGTTTGTATTAAAACAAGACGGGTACTTTATTATATTCTGTTAGTATTAGTTTACGTATATTATGATATGCGCAGACTCTGTCGCCAATGTTAATTTATATATGAAGGATGTAGGCTACAATAGTAGTAAATAATATGTGTGATGTTTAATAAGAGTGAATCGCGTGGCATGCACGTGATGGTCACGTTGAAAAACCTATCAACAAATAGTTTACTTTACAACTATATATTTTTGGATAATCCCTATAAAAATGACTCCTTAAACCTCTTAAACATATATGGCGTGGCTATCATATGCCTCGTGATATCGTAAGTTCTGGATTTATAATCGTATAATCTATCTTTTTTTATAGCAATTAGAATGTTCAAACCTAACTGTTTATATTTTAGACAAAGCATGTATGTATGTGTATAATTATATAGCTTCATTAATTATTTAGTTGATCTTTTAAGTGAATACATGCAATTATACAAGAAATGTGAAAACAAAGGGTTTTGAGAACTCTAAAGTACTAGTCATGGCATGCTTACTTTATATATGTAACCGTGTATTTACTAATTAGCTAACTCAATAAAATCTTTTATTAGCTACTCCAAAAAAGCATTATCTAGTTTGGTAATCCAAATATGTGTTTCATCAATAATAATGTATAGGGGTCTCCAAGTTCATTGACTCTGACGTTGGATCTGCATTCAATTCGACAATAAAAGCATGCACATGCAATCGTTTCAAATCCAAACATGATAAAATTGTCTATAAATACATATTTAATATAAGCGAACACTAAAGAGACTCTTTTAAAAGTGAGACTCTTTTTTAATTCTCTGTCACTTCACAGTTTCATAGCAATTCTCATGTCAACGTTATGTACTGTGAAGTCTACTTTTAAGTTATTTGGTTTTCTTTGTCAAAAGTTATAAATATTACCACACATGCTCTTAGATTGTCTCTGGTTTTTACAACTCAAGTATGGGTTCATCTTGTTGGATATTATGTCCGAAGGCTTTGGTTGAAGACAATTTGTCATCACAAAAGGTTGATCATTCATATACATTCCATGCATAAATATGAGTTCCTTATGTCCAGTCTTGTTGTTTAGTCAGCAAGCCACTGTTGTGCAATTGTCTGGACATGCTTTTTAAGTCAGCCCACATGGGCTTTCTGATAGCTTTGTTATAGGTTGAAATCTCAACTTTAGATTTGCTCAGATTGAGCTCTACATTGACAAATGTCTTTTGTCTTTGTTTGGACAGAAAATATGGCAGTTCGCATGTTAAAACCCTAGCTGCCTTCCTTGTCTCTTTGGCTAGAACATTTTACAATCTTCAAAAAGTGAGTTTGAGCTTTGTGCCTTCTCGTCTAGTTGCCCAGCCACAAAATTGTTCTTATGTATTTAACCTCAAGATCATTGTGCATCTAGGTTGCATAGTTCTTTAGTTTTGTGTTGTGTTCTTGATCTAGTTTGTGAATTGATTCTTTCAATTAGATCAAGTTTAGATTATAGTCGGTTCTTCCTACAAATGTTTGATTGGAGAATCTGACTGGTTTTTAAATCCGTCATTATCATATCATTTGCATTAATCGAGTTGGTTGTCGGTGCCACAAGGTGATGAGCTCAGGACGAGCTATCACTTCATGAAGACTGAAGGAGTTCATCTCATGTAAGGTAAGGTTGCACAAAGGTAAGGCTACTCCATAGATAGGGATATAGGAGTTGAGCTTGTATGGTCTTTGTATGAACTTTTGTGTTACACTAGTGGATTGGACTCAGCAGTGAGTCCCTGGTTTTTTTTAACCCAGAGGTGGTTTTTCTGGCCAAAAATATCTTGTGTTGATTATTGTGTTTTTGGGTATTATACTTCAATAATTGTATAGGATATGCTATCACCATAACCTGCCCTTGCAACTAAGTTAATCAGCATTTGAATATGTACTGTAGTAGATCAAAGTTAGCTGGGATCTTTGCAGTAATTCAAGTCCTTAAATTGATTGTTTCCGCTATTGTTAATCTAATCATTTCATCTTAGTTGACTGATGTTGCTGACTAGTCAAACCAGCACACATACATAATTTTGAAGTGCAGGTTAATCCACCTGGTATCAAGTTCATGTACATTATGTAAAAAATGAGCCATGAAGATTGCTACTTTTGAAAGAGTTCTCTTAGCATTTTCGCTTAATATAAAGCCATAATTTTGGCTTTACACATTCAGGAATCATGCATGCATGGATGAAGGCACCTTGAGCCCCAAGGGGGCGGATGCCCCCACTCAAAAAAATTTCCCCATAGTAATCTTACGTGATAGAGCCTTTTTGGCTATGAATTTTTTAACTCTCAATTGAGAAATTAGGTTATAGATCAATAGATGCATAATAACATGGTTATTTCATAGAGAGAAATATTTGATAGTATTGGTAATTAAGAAAATACGTTAAGTGATATTATAATGAAATAATTTATCAATATTTTGTTTAATAAATTCTTAAGCTTTTTAAATTTATGACTTTATTGTTTAAGGACCCCTCCATTCACATTGATGGATTTTATCTCAAAAATCAAACCATGCGACCAGCATTGACATAAGCAGAATAGCAAGAATGTCTAGCAATTGTCGCTACGTGTAACTCGCATAAACCATTGAGATACACCTGTTAGTACTTCTTAAGACTTCGTCGGTCCTAATAAACAATCTCATCTAGTGTTGAAATTTCTCGAGGTTGTTTAACCAAAAAAAAAAAAAAAAAAAAAAAAAACATTTCTCAAGGTGGTTGATATTTTCGTATGACTATCAAAAAAGCTAGAAAAAAAAAAATATAAAAGTGAAGTTTAAACGTCACATTATACTGAAAACGTTCTTAGAGCATTTTCAAAGGAGATGTCAAATTGTTCAAATTAACAATAACGATAACAAAAGACAGCATTAATGTTTTCTAACCAAAAAGCCAAATTTGATGTGGTATGACATGGATCGACATCTCTCCCCCTTGCTGCCAAATTTGACAACACCTTCAAAATTTTTAAATTAATTATTAAATACTTTTTATTAATTTTTATTAGTTTAAAACATTATCCTTTTGTTTCTTTTCATTTCCAATGCAAAGAAAGTACATGAATTATTATTTTATGTTTAAAATTTGACATATTGGTTGGAGAGTAAAAGTTTAAAAGATGTCAAAATGCCATGTAAGCCTTCGAATTTAAATTTTAAGTTTAAAATTTGATATCTCATTTGGAGATGATCTTAAATTTCAATTAATATTAATAGATTTTATTTATATTTATGAGTTATCAATTAAATATCTACAAAATACCATATTATATTCTAGAGGTATTCATCAATTTCCCCCCCCTGAACTTGTGACCATTGGCCAATTTCCCCCTGAACTTTAATTTTGGCCAATTTCCCCCCTCAACTCTCATAATTAGTCAATTTCCCCCCTCAACTTTAATTTGGCCAATTTCCCCCCTCAACTCTCAAAATTAGTCAATTTGCACCCTACTGTTAATTTTTTTTTTTTAATTTTCCATCTATTCTTTTCTTAATTTTCAATCTTTCTAATAGCTTCCAACAAAGTACTAAAATTAACATAAACTCACCTGCATAATATAGGGTAAAATGTACAAAAACATAATACAGTTAGTATGTGACATGGGTTGATTATAAGAAAAAGTTATGAATCGGGTTTAAAGCATGTAGAAGAAGAAACAATAACAGAAAGAAATAATAATCCTAAACTCATGGATCAAACCTATTTCAATAAAATGGGTTATTCTTAATAAGGAGTCGAAAATTATGAATAGACTAGCCATTTTTTCACTAAAGCTCGATTCTCCGCAATTTACTTGAACTTAGCTTTCACTTTTATAAAGAAAATTGTATTCACATACAAAAATTTACACATCAATCCTTTTTGTTATCAATTTTGTATAGTAAAAAATCAAATAAAATTACTCCATACTGATTTATTATGACTAATAATACTATCTATAATAAATTGTAAAATTCTAAATTTTAATCTATTTGTAATAGGATAAAGATATAGGAACATGATTAACATACATCTTATTTAGTTTCTTACACACACTTGTTTAATTATGATCAAATTAAAAAATTAACAGTAGGGTGCAAATTGACTAATTATAAGAGTTGAGGGGGGAAATTGGCTAAATTAAAGTTGAGGGGGGAAATTGACTAATCCTGAGAGTTCAGGGGGGAAATTGCCCAAAATTAAAGTTGAGGGGGGAAATTGGCTAATGGTCACAAGTTCAGGGGGGAAATTGATGAATACCTCTATATTCTATAAAGTTTATTTAAAATTTTTACGTTTTTGTCCAAATTTCCATCCTCTCCATCCTAGAAAAAAAAAACATGACAGTAAATGTGTGCAATGCACGTGAATCATAGGATCAGAGTTAGGAAATACATTTGGACAAGAATTATCTGTCGTTCTATGTCTTCCCGTGCTCTCTGTTTATACGATCACGGTTAAGCCACGTCAATATTTTATATTACTATTTATTTTTATCTTATTATATTTATAAAAAAATAATATAAAATGTTAACGTGACTTAACCGTGATAACATAAAACAGAAGAGGCACGAAAGGAGGGCAGACAATCTTGTACAATACTTTAAACCTTTTTAATCATTTACTGGGGAATGACAACAGACAAATCCGTGAATTACGGATTTACCACAGGAACAAACAGCGTGGAGAGACTGTCAAAATTGGTGGTGAAGAGCACTACCACGTGGACATATGCTCAGCTCACATTTTAATAATAACACTTGGATTTGAGGATTTCTGTTCCCGGACTCCGGCTTGGAGAGACGAGACATCCGCTGCCAATGGAATCAGTTCGAATCTGACGAAACTACCCTTCCAAAACAAGAAAAGTATATTAATTAGCAGATTATTATATTTAGAAAATATTGTAGCAATAATTTCACAACTTTAACACAATTAGAGCATTTGTCCCTCAATTAAAAATTCATGACAATTAGTGCCTTAACTCATAAAAACGTGTAATTATGATCATTTTTATTAACTCTGTTAAAACTTTCATTAAAATGAGTCTCGTGCCACACATCTCAGGTCAGAATCAAGAGGCAAATATGGAAACTAAATGAAAAAAATTGAAAAATGATCACTCAACTTTAACCCAATTGGAGCAATGATTCATCAACTTTAACCCAATTGTAGCAATGATTATTCTAATACGGCTCGTTTTGACGAAAGTTTTGATGGAGTTGAAGAAAATGACCATAACTGCACGTTTTGAAGAGTTAAGAGACCATTGGTCATAGATTTTCAGTTGAGAGACAATTGCTCAAAATTTTGATTAAGCTAAGGGACCTTTGTTACAATTTTCTCTTATATTTAAGGGGACATTTACTAACGCTTTAAAAATTTTATTTTGCACTCCTAGTGTACTCTTATTTCTAATTATAGAAAATTTTGAATGCAAATGAGATTTTTGATTGGTCAATAACAATTTTCTAAAAATTAAAATATAATATATAAATTTAAATCAAATACACGTTGAGTAAAAAGAATAAATATGTAATAACACGAATTTCTAATTAGATTTCAATTTTCTTCAAGAATTAAAGTAAAACACCTATTTCATTGCTATAAAGTAAAAAGCATTCTCCAAACTCGAAGCCTCATTGACGAAAGAAATTAGAAGTTTGAATAATCCATCGCCTGAAGTATAGAAAGAAAAAATTATCACTTCCATCTGACAACACAAAATTTCATTTTGAGCTCTTTATCTCAAAGCTATGCCCATTCTGTTTGTTTGCACTAATTGATGCATGCGTCTTTGCTAAATCTTAATGTTATCCATGTCACCCGATGTATTATTGGTCTAAAAAAATTAGGTATTGCATGTGTAGGTATATATTTGGTTGAATTGAAGTATTGGATATGATTAAGCATTAGATTAGATTAGAGTATAAAGTGTAACTAACTTTGATTACGAATATATGCCTAATAATCTAGATTAACAAAGTGCAACTAACTTTGATTACGAATATATGCATAATAATCTCGAAACTGGAATGTCACAGAAATGCATTAGAGAAGTAGGAGCCAATAGTTCCAACTCGGCGTGGCATCAATGACTCAAGTCGCTCCGTTTTCTATTTGCCACCAATATTTTCAACTGACCAGGCAATTTGGTCATTCCCCGCACATTTATTTATGACAGATCCGCAAACCAACAAACAAGGAGGTCGGCACTGTCGGCCGGTGAACCAGGGAGGCAATGCCGCAAATTGGTAACATTAAAAGCTTATATATTAATATAAAGTTTACACAAATATTTTAGGCTCGCTTGAAAGTACTTTTAAAATGATTAAAAATGTTTTTTAACGAAAATAATTTTGATTTTTAAAAGCACTTAAAGTATTTTGTGCAAAAAACATAAGTTATGTGTTTCTTGCCCGAAACACATTTTTTTCGTTTTTCCAAAATTTCATTTGCTTTTTTACTAACAATTGATTCAATAAACAATTTCACAAAAAACACTTTCAACTATTTTAAAAGAACCTATAAACGAGATGTTAACCTCTTACGTATTTTCTTATTTCAAGCATAATTAAATTGAATAAACTAAATAGTTTATAACATCTTCCACTAGGTTGGACAATTTTTTGCAAGAACCACTAACCTGACACGAAATAACAACCCATTAACGAGTCAGTTTTTTTGCAAGAAACACTTACCTGACACAAAATAAAACCTATTAATGAGTTGATTTGTTATCGGATTACCATTAAGAACTTACTAAAATATTTTTTCCAGATTTGGATATTAGAGACAATTTTTTGGACCCGTTAATGTGCTACGATATTACACAACCTATTTACAAAATAAAGTCGTTGTCGTGTCACCTATTAAAATTTCGATAAGATAAATTTTTGACATAACACAACACATTAAGATAAAATTTATAACACAAAAAGAAGTATATGAACACAACAAACACAACTTCGTTTACTATGCCGATCTCCCGCTCTGCAAATCTCCACTTATCTTACTTTTCCCCCTAATAAAACTCCAATTAATTTTTCAAGCAATTTCTAATTAATTCTTATTTTAAAGTAAATATCTAGTTTCTTATAATATTGGGGAATACCATATTACCCCAGCTCAGAATAACCAAAAAAATCCAAGGAATTCGCTCCTCTATTTTTGAATCTTACAGACCTAATCTGTAATGAAATGGGAATGCACATATCGTCGACGAAACCCTAATTTCCCATTCGGTTGCTGCAATTTTCCCAAATGCTCGTTTATGAAACCTCCATAGTTCCTCTCCGCTTTGTTTTTCCGGTACTCAGCTCCCTCCCACAGACACTAGCTGCTCGAAAAGATTTCCAATTTTTCGATTTTGTCAGCGGCATTGAGCTGTAAATTCCCAATTTGGTATCCTAAATCCCGCCTTTTGGGTGCTTCTGTTCCGCATCTGAATCGTAAGCAATTGGCGCGTTGTGGTTGTAAACTCTTCAAATTTAGTGCAGGAGCTTCTATAATTGCGGGGTTCTCCTCCATTTCTCATCTCTCTCTCTCTGCGCACCCAAGTTTGGAGTATTGGGATTGGCCATGGTTGTTTCTGAGAAGGTCGTTCTTCGATTCATTTCTTTATTCGGGGTCTGAAAAGAAATGGAATTTTTGGAGAAATTGGTGAAATGTCCCAATAGAATTGTGTGTTTTTACTAATCGACGTTCTTGTCTGAGATTCTGTGTCTTTTTCCATTGGATGAAACGTCCAAATCAGTTCGTTTTTTCTTTTGTTTTTGTTCTTCAGAGGAAGATTTATTGTCTGAACCAACTGTGAATTTTTATTTGGCTATTTGATTCTTTTTTTTTTTTTTTTTCTTTTTCCGGGGTGTGTTGATTTTCGAATGCTCTGTTTGGTTTCCGAGAAAATAAGTGTTTCGAATACGGGTTATGATTGGATTTTCTGTGGAATCATTGGAAACATGGATGTTATATTCATGTGCTTATTTTTTTTTATGCTTAATCCCCAGTTTACAAAGAAACCCAAAAGTGCACAAACTATTTAGTCTATATGCATATTAGTTGTAGCGATTCAATATATTTCTGTTTTAAGGCTCTAGATGTTTAATTGTGAGGCTTCCTTTATGCCTTGGCTAATTCTGGTTTACCATCTTTTTTAACAATGCAGATGTTTAAAGTTGCACCATAGTTTTTCAAGTGAGTTTGAGTCATGGATATTACTGAGGTTGAAGAAAGCTTATTTGCCGCCAGCGATGCCAAGGTATGAATGAAATATGGGCAGCAATCAATACAATTATATTTGCTAACAAACTAGAATTGTATGTTTGCATATTATTTTTGAAGTTGTCTCCTTTTGGATAACTGCCACCATGGGTCCTCTGAATGTCACCTTTTGATTTTGTCTTATGGTTTATCATCGTAGATCATTGGTTGACTGTCTTTGTTTTCTTCTGCAGTTGCACGGAGAGTTGTGCAAGGCACTCTCTGCAATTTATTGCAAAATAATGTCAATATTTCCTTCTTTGGAAGCAGCGCGACCTAGGAGCAAGTCTGGTATCCAAGCTTTATGTTCATTGCATGTAGCACTTGAAAAATCTAAGAATGTTCTTCAGCATTGCGCAGAATGTAGTAAACTTTACTTGGTAGGTATTCCCTCAATTTTGTATTTGTAGTTTATGCAGTTATTGCCACTCAAACATGTCGACTAAACAATTATTTTCCCCCTTCTACTATAGAGGAATAGATTTCTCTTTTGGTGTTTAAATTTGTTTCATTTGTGGTGAGGTTGTGTGTAAATTGTGTTCTTTGTATAATGGCCAAATTGTTTTTATCATTCAGGCTATAACTGGGGATTCTGTGCTCTCAAAATTTGAAAGGGCAAGATGTGCTCTCATGGATAGTCTTAGACGTGTTGAAGACATTGTTCCACAATCTATTGGTTGTCAGGTAATTATCCCTTAAGGCCCTTTTGCAGTATCTTTTCCTGGTTGGTGGAAATTGCATTCCTTGGTCATGATGTTTTCTGTACATCACTTAGATGCGTTCTTAACACAGTTTATTGTTGAACTTGTTTCAGATTGAAGACATTGTTAGTGAACTTGAGGGTACTGTGTTCTCACTTGATCCCTTAGAGAAGCAAGTCGGTGATGAAATAATTGCGCTACTCCAGCAAGGGAAAAAGTTCGACAACTGTAATGACAATAATGAGCTGGAATCTTTTCATCAGGCTGCTACCAAACTTGGTATTACCTCTTCCAGGGCAGCTCTTACTGAGAGAAGAGCTTTAAAGAAAATCATCCAAAGAGCCCGTGCTGAGGAAGATAAGCGGAAAGAGTCAATTGTAGCTTATATATTACATCTTATGCGAAAATACTCTAAGCTGTTTAGAAGTGAAATCTCAGATGACAATGATTCACAAGGTTCTGCACCTTGTTCTCCCACTGTACAGGGTTCTATTGAGGATGCTGGGCCCGGTGGCAATGGTCAAGCATTTGATCGACAAATGTCAAATTTTAGTTCTTTTAATTTCAAAAGTTCTTTTAGTTCCAAGCCAAACAATCGGAAATCAGGTCAGATACCTCTTCCACCTGAAGAATTGAGGTGTCCGATATCGTTGCAACTTATGTATGATCCGGTCATCATCGCTTCTGGTCAGACATATGAAAGGATTTGCATTGAGAAATGGTTCAGTGATGGGCACAATACATGCCCAAAGACTCAACAGAAGCTGTCTCATCTTTCTTTAACCCCCAATTATTGTGTAAAAGGTCTCATTGCTAATTGGTGTGAACAGAATGCAATTTCTGTTCCAGATGGTCCCCCAGAGTCTCTGGACCTCAACTATTGGAGGCTTGCATTTGTGTGTGAGTCCACTGATTCAAAATGTATGGGTAGTATTGGCTCTTGCAAGTTGAAGGGTGTCAAGGTGGTTCCTTTAGAGGAGAGTCATACTATAAAGGAGGATGTTGGAAATGAAACAGAAGATGTGTCTCCATTAGAGGAAGAGTCTGAGCTTGATGTTTTTGAAAGTTATCAGGATCTTTTAACTGCCTTGAATGAAGAGGAAGACTTCAGGAAGAGGTGCAAGGTAGTGGAGCAAATAAGGCTCTTGCTGAAGAATGATGAGGAAGCCAGAATGTATATGGGTGCTAATGGATATGTTGAAGCACTTCTACATTTTCTGAGCTCAGCTTTGCGTGAAGCAAGTTCTTTGGCTCAGGAAAGTGGAGCCATGGCTCTCTTCAATCTTGCTGTTAACAATAACAGGTATAGCTTAATGATTACAGATTTTAGAAGAATCAAATGTGATGACTAGTTTTTTGATAATATTTTATCCATTTCAAAATGAAAACTTCAGAGGTCTATTAAGCAGCAATGTGTGGCGTCTTTAATAATAAAAACGTGCCTGGGAAAGGGTGAAGTGTGTAATTGTTTACAATGTGCTAATATTTCCTTGAGTCATAGGTGTAGAGAATGATGCATTGGCTTTGAACTCTTATTCCTTGGACTAGTATTCTTCATAACATCCTTCACCAGACACAATTAGTTTTCTTTCTTTCATATAATCTTCTGTTGGCTGAATATGGTTATAGATTCAGATAGTAGCTGAATGCTTCTTTTATTGCGTTGAGCGTAGCAACTGGCTTGAAGGATTTAAATACAATCAGTTTAATGGGTAGTTTTTTATTTGTTGCCAATAGTGAGAAGATTTAAGTCAGGGTTACGCAGTATCTGCTTAGATTTCTTCGTGGAAGAGCGGAAAATTGTAGATTTGTCCCTGCAGTAATGGGTGCTTGGACTTTTTATTGAGATCGGGGAGATATTGGATGACTTATAATGATCTGTGTTAGATGTTGATTCTTCATTTATCACTTGAGTCTTGGAATGTGTTGAATAGTCTGCGTCTTCTGTGCCACATTTCTGAGTAACATGTCACAATTTTTGGTTCTCTTTTATGTTTCTCTAAACCTTGGAAACTTAAGAATAATTTCTATTTCGTTAATTTTCTTTTCCAGAAACAAGGAAACGATGTTAGCATCAGGGGTAATTTCGTTGCTGGAGGAAATGATCTCCAATCCCAGTTCTCAAGGACCTGCGACAGCCCTCTATCTGAATCTCTCCTGCCTTGATGAAGCCAAGCCTATTATTGGAACAAGCCCGGCTGTCTCTTTCTTAACCCAGCTCCTTCGAGCAGATGTTGAAACCCAATGCAAACTTGATGCCCTCCATGCCCTGTACAATCTATCGGGTGTTGAGTCAAATATACCGAAACTTATTTCAGCTGGTATTATCAGTGGTCTCCAATCCCTTCTTGCGGACTCTGGTGACCAAATGTGGACAGAAAAATGTATAGCTGTTTTGATAAACTTGGGATCCAGTAGTTCTGCCAGAGATGAAATGATGTCGAATTCGAGTCTTATCAGTGCCCTAGCAACAATTTTGGAGGCTGAACAACCCATTGAGCAGGAGCAAGCTGTCTCATGTCTGTATATGTTGTGTAACGGGAGCGAGAAATGCAGTCAGATGGTCCTCAAGGAAGGGGTGATTCCGGCATTGGTGTCTATTTCCGTCAATGGCACATCAAGAGGAAAAGAGAAGGCTCAGAAGCTGTTAATGCTGTTCCGTGAGCAGAGACAAAGAGACCAAGCAACTCCTGAGCCGGAGGTGCATCTGTCGGTCGAAAATAGCGACAAGCCCATGTCTGTTCCGGAACCAAAGCCGCTATGCAAATCCTTCTCAAGAAGAAAGATGAGCAAACCATTTAGGTTTTTGTGGAAGAGCAAAAGCTATTCTGTTTACCAGTGTTAACTCCCACGGTGCTGTAAATTTCAGTGTTGTATCGTCGTTTTATTCTTTTTGTTTTATTACTTTTGAAAGAGCGGAATGTAATGTACAGGCCCCTTGTAATTTACGGATTTTGTTTCGAATTTGCCTTCGAGGTAGGAAATATGTCTTATGAATATGATTAATTCAAGTGGCAAACTCCCGTATATTTTTGTTAATTTTTTGTCATTGATCTTTTTTAACTCATTCGATTCGACGGTTAGAGATTAAGAGTGTGTGAGAGGGTGTGTGAATAACGCCACTCTTTTTGATTGAATGCTATAAAACATGATTGTTCACCAAGGTACCGTCTGGTACGTGGGACGGGACGGAACAGAGTGAGACAAGATGTTCCGTCCCACGTTTGGTGCGCCTAAAACCGGTGGAACGAGCTGTTCCACGGGACGAGTTTTGGGTGAATTTTCGTTCCACCTCACCCCCTGGAACGACTCGTTCCACATTCGTGGAACACAAAATTATAACCTCTCCGTCTCCTTCTTCTTCCTCCTTGTTTCCATCCGAGGGCATCTTTGCTCCCGTTTCGTTCCGTTCCGTTCCGTTCCGTCCCGTCCCGTCTGCATACCAAACGATACCTAATTGAACTCAGAATTTGGCCTTGCACTGCTTAAATAACAAATACAATAATGCTATTATTACCATGTAATTGTACCGTAATTATATATTAGGTGGCGTCTGATGTGGCTCTTCACGTCATTTCAATTAATAAGAACTTTTATTCAATTAAAATCAGTTTAAAAAACCAATAATTAAAAAAAAAACTACTTAAATTATGATTGGAGTTGACGAGGAGTTTGGTTCCACGACTCCTCTGGGTTTTACGAGGAGTCTGCTTTCAATTCTTCACCACCACAATCGAAATCAACTTGGTTTTTTAAATGATGGAAAATTTCATGTGTAATTTTTCGGAATTGGATCCTCTCCTGAGCTCAGGATGGGGATCCTCATGAGTAGTCCATCCGGGCCGTTCAAATTTGATCTAACGGCTGCAATTATTATAATTTTTAGAGGAGCCTCCTATTTGGAGCCTTTGGATCAAATTTCAACGGTCTGGATGGACTGCTGAGGAAGATCCTCATCTTGAGCTCAGGAGAGGATCTAGTTCCTAATTTTTCCAGCTGCCGGCACCTCTGAAATTCAGCACCAAAACTCTCAGAATTGGTCCGAAAGTTGTGACATACTACGATCTCTAACATAACAAAATTCCACTTTGTTTCAAATTTTATATTACAACAGACCCAATTGTTCTTTGAATCTCGGGAACAATTTGACCGAATGTAAGCATCATATTTTAGAACTTGGGTAATAATTGCAGAAGCTAATTAAAGTAAAGTTATGGTCTTTAAAGTGAAAGATTCATGATTTTTGTGCACAAAACAATTTCAACAGATGCAGTGCAAATAACAAAATTCTCGCACATTGCAATCGAGGACGTAGAAATTAATTCGAAATAGCTTAATTCTTTCTAGCTAAACAACACCATGCAGTTAAATGAACAAAAACATGTCACTTAAAAGGGTATCCAACATGTCATTTTACGGTAAATAATATAGAATAGCTTGGGAAGATCAAGATTAACTGACTAAGGGAAATAATATAATCTTTATAAACACATATAAAGTAACTTAAAATTTTTAATATAAAAAAACACTTAACATTTTCACACACTAATTTACGTGATTGGAAACATATACTTATTTAGTAAGTACTTTTAAATGAATGAAATTGTTTTAGAAAAAAATATCTAAAAGAAAAATTAAAGTTTAATATCTGAAAGAAAAGTCAAAGTTTTACCCGATGTCGGACAAAACTCCACCGTCCGTATGACAAATAATTGTCTGTACCCCTCACAGGCCATCAGGTGGCAACTGGGCAGGTACAAAGATACAGCATCCACTTGTTCAATAATATATATGCAAATTGATCACCCTTGTCTCTTGGATCGGCCAGTTGGCACCTGTACATATCTCCATTTCACAAGAAAAGAAACGCAACTTGTACTATATTTCGATGTACAACAGGTACTGAAATAATAGAGCATTAATATATTTTCTTTATTTATTTTTAATCTGCTGTCTAATCTCTCATACATACCACATGCGTCAGAATCTAATAGAAAAACTCAAAATAAAATGTGTCCTCATATTCATTATCCTATTCCTAAAATGTGTCTACGTGACTGATACTGTCATTGACATATACGGCACCACTCCAACCGGACTATATAGTCCCATCCTTGCACTTTACGCAAACACCCACGGGGAGAGAGAGAGAGAGAGAGAGAGAGAGAGAGAGAGATGGATTTCTATTGTATGGGACTATGTCTTCTCTTTTTCTTCTGGATATCAATCCAATCTTTCAATTCATTAGCAAAAAGAAGCAAATGCAATCGCAATTCCACAAGGCCTGTTCTTCCACCGGGGCCAAAGCCATTTCCCATCATTGGAAATCTCTTAGAGCTTGGAAACAAACCCCATCTCTCTCTCACTAAGCTCTCCCAAATCTATGGCCCCGTAATCACTTTGCAACTCGGCCAAGTAACAACCGTGGTCGTTTCTTCATCAACCGCGGCGAAAGAAGTTCTACGAACGCACGACCAATTCTTATGCAATCGAACGGTCCCCAGTGCTGTTCGAGCCTGCGACATGGGAGAGCACAACTTGGCCTGGATACCGGCTTCAGCCAAATGGAGAAGCCTCCGAAAAATATGCAACTCCCAATTGTTCGCAGTAAAAGTTCTCGACGCAAGCAAAGCCAACCGGCACAAAAAAGTCCTGGAGCTCATAGCTGATGTCAATGCCAGTAAGGTAAAGGGCAAGGCAGTGGAGATTGGCAGGGCTGCTTTTAGTACGACACTGAATTTGTTATCGCGTACGATATTCTCTATGGATTTAGCAGATCCGAGGAGTGAGACAACTAAAGAGTTTAAGGAGACTGTGTGGGGTTTGTTGGAGGAGGCCGGGAAGCCAAACTTGGGGGACTACTTTCCTGTGCTTGGAAAACTTGACCCCCAAGGCATTCAGCGGCGGATGACTAATCACTTCCTCAAGATGGAACGACTCTTCGACCAAATCATTGCGCAAAGGTTGGAATCGAGGCAAGCTCATGATTATGTCACAAGGGATGACATGTTGGATACCCTTTTAAGCATCAGTGAAGTGAATTGTGAGGAAATGGACAAGAACAAAATGGAACACCTGTTTCTGGTTAGTCCCCCTCCCAAGCTACTCTGTATTATTTACCGTAAAATGTTCTCTACTAGTGTAGTTTCTTTCATTTATTCAACATCACAACAATATTTTTGTTCATGAAAATTTGAACTCAGAACCATCTAATCTCACAAAATAGCTAGCTAGCACGCGCTATTAAGTATTCCAAGCCAACCCTCACTGACTAACGAGTGTCACTAGACCAAATGGTTATTGACGTTCATTATGACTAGTGGCATGTAAATTACGCTAGTGACCATTTGTTTTTGGTTGTTCATTACAACGGTGTGTTGCTATAACTTGTGAAAATATAGGTTATATTTGCTGCGGGCACAGATACAACTTCATCTACACTGGAATGGGCAATGGCTGAGCTACTACGCAACCCGAAAAAACTATCGAAAGCTCAAGAAGAGCTGGATCAAGTCATTGGCAAAGGAAAACCAGTTGAAGAATCAGACATAGCTGGACTCCCTTACTTACAAGCAATAATCAAAGAAACCTTCCGGTTGCACCCAGCAGTGCCGTTACTACTACCTCGAAAGGCCGAAAAAGATGTAGAGATCTGCGGGTACATTGTACCAAAGGGTGCACAAGTGTTTGTCAATGCATGGGCCATAGGCAGAGACCCTAGCATTTGGGACAGTCCCAACTCATTTGAGCCGGAGAGGTTCTTGGGGTCGGAAATTGATGTTTTAGGCTGGAATCTCGAGCTTATTCCTTTTGGTGGTGGGAGGAGAATATGTCCTGGGCAGCCGTTGGCAATGCGGATGTTACACTTGATGCTGGGGTCACTTATTAACTCATTTGATTGGAAGCTTGAAGATGGAGTTGTACCTGAGACCATGGACATGGAGGAGAAGTTTGGGCTTACCTTACAGATGGCTCAACCTCTAAGAGCTGTTCCCAACTAAAAGGTTAATATTGTTGAAACTTATGTATTACGAATGAGATGTTTTATATTTGTCTTTAGATATAAGTCCTACGTCGGGGAAGAGTAAGAGTGGGGAGGTTTAAGTTATATAATTGAAACGTGTGAGATCACAAATAATTACCTGGATGGACTCAATGAGCGATCAAGAAGGCTCATGGCCTAGGTTAGTGACCTCCTTTTCACACTAGGACGGGTGCCTAAATCATAATTTGTTCGTTGTTTTCTAATATATTATATTCAGTGAGATGGATGTGAAAGGTAAACTAAGTGTGTGGCTATCACTCCCATGTTTAAACCTAAATGATGTAAAACTAAGTTTTGAATGTCCTAACCATGTCAAACAGATTTGAGTGCTACACCAAATGTTTAACCTAACGAAAGATGTAAAACTGATCAAATGTCCTAATGACGACATTGGATTGTAATGTGAGAAAATTGAGCATCCTTAATTCTTCTCGTCTCATTTGTTTCTAACATGGGTTTGTTTGTATTTTTGTTTTTTTTTTGTTTTGTTTTTTATTTTTATTTTTAAGAAACCATATTATTTACATTATGGGGAGGGAGGTGAGTTTAACCTCACAATGGACTAGCAATAATGTGATTTGAACTCGCATGGCGAAAATCAAGCCTAAGATCTCTAACTTATAAGTGAAGAAGAATGCCACTACACCGTAATACTAAGTAGCTTTAACATGTGTTCATTAAAGTCTTAAAAATATGATTTCTTTGGACCTAAACCAAAAACATAGAAGTCTCTATTTTCGTTTTTTGGGCTCCAGATAGCTCTATTTTCATGGTAAATAAAAAGTGAAAGAGGTTCAAGTACATATAAAGTCACTTAGTTTTTTTGATGTCGGAAAACACTTAACATTCTCACACACCAATTGACGTGACTGGAAATACATGCTCGTTTGGCAAGTACGTTTAAACGATTGAAAGTAATTTTTGAGAAAATATCTGAAAGAAAAATCAAAGTTTAATAACTAGAAGACAAGTTGTTTTACCCTAAATATAAATAGAACCTAGCTTCTCTGCCCTCCCACTTCTCATACATTCTCATCCCTTTCTATTTGTGCGGTCACGGTTAAGTCACATCAACATTTTATATTACTATTGCTTTTTGTCTTATTATCTTTATAAAAAAATTAATATAAAATATTGACGTGACTTAACAGTAATTGCACAAAATAGGAGGGGATGAGAGTGTATGGAAAGTGGAAGGATAGATAAGCCAGGTCCAGATAAATATCCTGGAGTCTGACAACACTCCACCAATGGTTGTATATACCCCTCGCGGGCCATCAAGTGTTCTCTTCATTACGGTTGGCGCCACCTGAGGCAATAACTCCCACATTTCAAACACGGTAGGAGGCAAGTCCAAAGATTCAGCATCCACTTGCTCAATAATATATGCAAATTGATCACTGCAATTACGATAAAATGGGTGGTCCTTTGCCTCTTGGATTGGTCAGTTGGCACTTGTCCTTGTAGACATCGAAATTTCAGTAAAATAAATGTTAACCAATGTATTAAAATTACAACATTTATTTACTTCACCAACCTCACACACTTACTTCACTCACAACCTCCACTTACTTCACCTACAACCTCCACTTACTTCACCTACAACCTCTACTCACTTCACCTACAACCTCCACTCACTTCACCAAAAAAATGAATAGTGGTGATTCACTCGCAAAACCTATAAATAGGCTTCTCCATCACCAAGGGAAAACCAATTCACAAATACATTTCTCTACTCCCAAATTGGAAGAGAATTCCCCAAATCCTTGAAGCTTTGAAACTCCAAAGCTCTCAAGCATCCAAATTCCCAAGAATTCCGAAGGATCAAGAAAGCACTCTTCGTTCTTCGTCAAATCATCCTTCAAGATTGTAAACACGAAAAATTCCTGAAACAAGAAACAAGAATACGTGTACAAAATATATTTTATGTTTAATGATTTTGGGGTTACAATCTCTTTGTAATTTGATCCTCTGATTCTATCTTCGTAGGGTGTAGGTTTGTGGATGAGCTGTTGATCCAAAGGGCCGTCGGGGCTTGATCTAGGGATGAACAGTTGATGAACGGATCTTCGAGGGCTTTTGAGCTTGATCTTGAAGACTGGGTGTATGGATTTCTTCAAGGGGGCCGTCGGGGCTTGATCTTGAGGGTTGATGGATGAGCGGATCTTCAAGGGCTTTTGGGCCTAATCTTGAAGACTGAGTGTATGGATTTCTTCAAGAGGCCGTCGGGGCTTGATCTTGAGGGTTGATGGACGAGCGGATCTTCAAGGGCTTTTGGGCCTAATCTTGAAGACTGAGTGTATGGATTTCTTCAAGAGGCCGTCGGGGCTTGATCTTGAGGGTTGATGGACGAGCGGATCTTCAAGGGCTTTTGGGCCTAATCTTGAAGACTGATTGGATGTGTGGATTTGTTGAGGTTGTTGATCCAAAGGGCCGTTGGGGCTTGATCTTAGGACGAACGGATGATGAACACTTTCTTCAAGGGGCCGTCGGGGCTTGATCTTGAGTCGGCGGAAGTTCTTCAAGGGCCGTTGGGGCTTGACCTTGAAGGAGGGTTTGACGAAGAACGAAGAGTGTTTTCTTGATCCTTCGGGATTTTGCTTGAGAGCTTTAGAGTTTCAAGGCTTCAAGGTTTTGGTGTGATGTAAATTCCCTTCTTTCTTTCTCTTCTTCCTTCTTTTCTTTTTTTTCTCCTAAAATGAATGCCTTGGCTTCCTATTTATAGAATTCCAAAACTTGATTTTTGGATTTAAATAATCAGATGAAATAAATCATTTCTGCCAGGTAATGACACGTGTCCTATTTGATGACTTTTCCAATTTATTTCGATTTTTCGTTGAGTCACACGCTACATGTAAAATTTATGTGACACGTGAGCGTTGAAATTTTAATTATTGGTCAACATTCATTTCACCGAAATTTCGATGTCCACAAATGCCTCCACTTCAAGGCGCGTCGTAGACATGTGCTTGTCACGTGTAGAAGATGCGTTTTGAAGTCCCTTAATGTAGATGTCAACCCAAGGGCCGTCGGGGCTTGATCTTGAATTGAGCTGGAAATTTCTTCAAGGGCCATCGAGGCTTGATCTTGAGTTCGACTGGAAGATTTTCTGGTTTCCTCCAATCGTTGATTTTCCACAAGCTTAATCTTGAACTGGGCTGGAAGATTTTTTTGGTCTCCTCCGAAGGTCTGAACTTACTCCTTTTATCTGGAGTTGAATTTGATTCAAGGGTGGTGAACACTTGATTTTGAATCGGACTTGTGATTTCTTCAAGGGCCATTGAGGCTTGATCTTGAACTGGGCTGGAGGATTCTTCTGGTCTCCTCCGCTCGTTGATTTTCCTTTGTGCTACTCTTGAACTGGGCAGCAGGATTCTTTTGGTATCCCCCCGAAGGTCTACGAGCGGTTTCAGGATATGGCAGGCAAGTACGAGGTGGAGGTGCTGACCTGTTTCTTTGTTCAATCTTTCCAATTCGTATTGAATACGAATCAGAAAGATTGAAGTTTCCTTGTCCCTTCTCTGGCAGTGTATCAACCGTTGAAGATGACTACTCGAGAGCAATACTAGGTAAGTAATCAGGAATAGATTCCAGGTAGTCGGTTCCAGATCGGAAGACTGACTCCAAGTGCCGGCTGATTGCTTCTTTCACTTTGCCATGCGAGTAAGAACAAGGACAAAGGAAAAGACAGGGAAAAAGCATGATATGTGATACCTTTGCTTTGGAAGAAGCGGCGAATGAATCAGCACATGTATTTGTTGTGCCTATCTCCACATGCTTCGATCTACCGTTTCCTCCTGGGTCATCTGTACTCCAGGCATCTGGTATCTTCAAAGGTTGAATAGGTTTTCTCAAAGGAAGAAGAAGAATTGTGTATTTCGAGAGGCTTTGCTGGGAGTGCGCCCTCAGAGGTGAGGAAGAGTTGGGCATTTTCTTCAGGTCTGCCTTGCCATAAGAGACGAAGGTCGACACATATAGGGATTTCTTAATAGCAAGTGGTGGTACCGTTCTTTTACCCTTGTCGACAAACGTCTCTTCGATATCTGAACGACGCCTCTTCGATTTCTGAACGAGCGCCACTTTTGACAAAGTTGCACGCGTTTTCTGAAAAGCAGAGAAAGCGTCGCCGAACTTTGCGCTTGTCGGCTAAAGACGTGTAGTTGCGATGATGGCCTCCACGTGTTCTCGACTTTGTCAGATATCTTTTGACAAAGTTGAACGCATTTTCTGAAAAGCCGCGAATGCGTCGCCGAACTTCACGCAGGAAAATCCGGATTTTTGAATCGGTGGTCGTGTCGCTTGGCTTTTTACAGAGGTATCGATCACCTCTGACATGCACACTTTGAAGACTGCCCATTTGTGAAAATCGTCTCCGGCCCTTTGAAATTTAACTCCATCCACCCCTTCTCTTTGAACACTTTTGCAAAATGGCAAACCCATCGAACCTTAGCTTAGAATTGAGTCTCAGCAGTGATACGGGCGCGCCGCGTCAAGGTAACGTATGGCGCCCTTCTTTCTTATCTTCTAACGGTCCTCTTACAGGTGAAGACTCCGTGATGCAGGACGCCACAACAGCTACAATAGTAGCTAGGAACCTCCTCACTCCAAAAGATAGTAGGCTGCTGTCAGGACGGTCGGATGAGTTGGCCGTTCAAGAGTCCCTCGCTCTAAGCGTTCAGTGTGCAGGCTCTGTGTCCAACATGGGCCAACGCCTACTTGCTCGCTCCCGTCAGGTTGAATCGTTGATGGCAGAGGTGGAAAGTCTCAAGCAAGAGATCAAGCAGCTGAAGTATGAGAATAGAAGTTTGCACGTGCTTGCAAACAACTATTCGACGGGCATGAAGAGGAAGCTTGATGAGCTGCAAGAGTCTGAAGGTCGGATTCAAAGTGACCGTCAAAGGTTTTCGTCTTTCCTCCAGAGGCACATTTTTCCTGGGTCTTCCAGCGTTTGGCCAAGTATTGAGACCTCGAATGCTCTATCTTCGATGCCTCCCGCTCCGATGCCTTCTGCTCCGATGCCTTCCGCTTCTAGAGTTTTGCCAAGTAATGGGGCTTCACGTGAACATCCTTTGTGAAAGCTCTATCTTTTTTTTTTTTTTTTTTTTTTTTTTTTTTGTACACACTTGTAATTTCTTGGAGATTAATGGACATGTTTTATTTTATTCAGTGTATTGTGCTAAATACAAATAAAACATATACATCACTAAGATTTTTTTTTTATTTTTTTTTTTCAAAAGTGGCCAACTTGGCTATGCTTTCAGCTAGACCACAACTTGCAAATGCTTTTGGCTATAAAAAATTATAAAGGAAGAAAAGGAGAAACATTTTCCTTGTTTTGGGGAGGAAAAACAGGAAATTTTTTTTTTTTTTTTTTTTTTTTTTTTTGTTTTTGTTTTTTTTTTTGTTTTTTTCTTCAACATCCGTTGGGAGCTAGACCACAACTTGCAAATGCTTTTGGCTATAAAAAATTATAAAGGAAGAAAAGGAGAAACATTTTCCTTGTTTTGGGGAGGAAAAACAGGAAATTTTTTTTTTTTTTTTTTTTGTTTTTTTCTTCAACATCCGTTGGGAGCTAGACCACAACTTGCAAATGCTTTTGGCTATAAAAAATTATAAAGGAAGAAAAGGAGAAACATTTTCCTTGTTTTGGGGAGGAAAAACAGGAAAATGTCTTTTTTTTTTTCTTCAACATCCGTTGGAAGCTAGACCACAACTTGCAAATGCTTTTGGCTATAAAAAATTATAAAGGAAGAAAAGGAGAAACATTTTCCTTGTTTTGGGGAGGAAAAACAGGAAAATGTTTTTTTTTTTTTTTTTTTTTTTTCTTCAACATCCGTTGGTTTAAATAGCCTTTGAAGCAAAGGGAAAAGTGAGGGTAGCTTATTTCGGTTTTGGAGAAAATAGAGAAGAAGAGAGAGCTCAATACTCTGTTAAGAAAAAGAAAGAAGCTGCAAATAGAGAAGAGAAGCTGCTGCTTCATTTGGTTAGTAATCATCTACCAAAGTAGTTGTTGTTTGTAATAGTTTTGAGCTATATGTATAGAGAAGAAATTATTCATTATATTTCTTCCTCTATTTGTTTCTTTGGTGTGTGAGAGCTTTTGGGTGTATTGGGTTATTTGGGCTGCGAGATTGCCAACACTTTGTAAACTCCCATTTGGTTGATAGTGGATTATTGGGTGAGCTCCTATTGCTCCGAGGACGTACTCCAGTTACACTGACTGTGGAGGAACCTCGTTAAAACTCTTTTTGTCTTTTATATTTTGTTCTTGCATTTTTTTTTTTTTTTTTTTTTATTAATTTTTTTTTATATGGTGATCTGCAAGGCTGAGTTTGTGGGTGAAAACCCAGGCCGAGTCCGAGAGAAGACGGAGGAGATCTTTGGGTGTGAGTTGACAAACTTTGATTTTGTCAATCACATTCAAAGGCAGCAGCAGAGGCAAGCAGACGGATGAGATCTTTGGGTGTGAGTTGACAAACTTTGCTTTTGTCAATCACATTCAAAGGCAGCAGCCATGGCGGAGGTGCAGAAGCAGCCATAGCTTGAAGTAGTGCAAAACGTCGAGCTTCACGATCGGCTAGTCGTTTGACAGCGGTCACTGAAGTTCTTCGCCGATTTTGACCACGGTGGCCGGAGTGAGCTTTGCGATCTTCTTCTCCAAGGCGGCCTTGCAGGCATCGGAGGTGTTGAGTGTGATCGCTGCGCCAGTCAGACCCCAGCCGAGCTTAATCATCAGCAACCAACTGAAGACTGCATGTTCTACAGGTACTGCAGCTGAGATCCAGGCTATCACGCTAACTTTCCTCTGTGCTTGTAAGAATTTTTTTTTTTTTTTTTTTTTTTTTTGAATTGGAAAGTTGAGGGCATAGGCGAACAACTGTGGAAGCATCCACACTGCAAACTTCCCGGCGGAAATCTCGGTGGTCTCTCCAACTAGCTCGAGAATGGGTGGGGACCACACATAGACGGGGACCAAAACGCAAGCTGTCACCAGCAGAATGATCCACGACCTCTGCATGTACACCCCTAACATCCGGATCTGACCCGCACCGTACGCTTGCCCACACAGGGTTTCCAATGCACTTCCCATACCCAACATGACACCGAAGGCGAGTCCCGCGATGACAGAATTCTCGATGGAGACGGCGGCTAGCTCGAGATCACCGACAAACCCGGCAAAGGTCTGAGTGAGGGCACCCAAGGAGTACTGACAGAGGGCGGTGAAGATTGCAGGGCCGGCAATTTTCCACAGCCTCTTGGACCCGATGCCGAACTGCTTAACAAATTCGATCTTCTCCTCTCCGCCGTCCTCCTGGCCGCTGTGGTTGGAAACCAGGAGAGGCGTATTGTGGTTGTCATTGCCAGCCTCCATGTGTCTCAACTCAAAAGCAGCAGGTGCTGGTGGTTGATCCGGGTCGGGTTGTTGTGCACGCAGGAGGTCTCGTCTTCTTCTGACACCTCTTCTCCAGGGAAGAACACTTTAGGATGCTCAGAAAAGAGAGCGATGCCGGCAAAACCTCTTTTGGCAGGAATTCGAGACTATCACACCACCCAATTTGGAGCTCTTGAAGAAAAGTGAGGTGTTGAAGTCCCTTTCCCTCCAAAGATTTCAGATTTTTTATTCCACGGATTTCGAGAATTTGAAGAGTGGTAGGGAGCAGCTGTTCCTTGAGCACCGTCTCCATTGTTGTCGTTCGCACTTTTAAGACTCTGCTTGTAGTTGTGGAACATGGTAGCTGTCTGTGCTTTAACAGTAATTCCCCTTTCTCTCTCCACCTGCAATTTGTCGAGGTACTGGGGCTGGCCATGGCTCTCTTGATAGTCCCGGTGAGCTCCAAAAGCCTGTCGGCGAGAGTAGACTTGCCGTGATCTACATGCGCGATTATCGAGAAGTTCCGAATCCTCTCCGTCGGATACTGGCTTATTCACCTCCGCTGATAACATATCCAACCTAACCAGCAGCTTCTTCCACTGCCACCGTAAAAACATCTGCAAACGTTTCTTAATAAGATGAATAGACTGTGCAATTGCAGCAGCATTAGAGCTTTGGAGGAAACTGGGGCGCTTTTCGGGACCTTGGCAGCAATAGCGGGTTGCTGCTTTTTGCAACAGATGTGGGTTCTGCAGCTGAAACTGGAACAGGTTCTGCTGCTGGGCTTGGAACTCCGCGAGCGTCTGCTTTCCAATGAGACCGGCTGCTGGGTTTCGGGTTTGGGGTTGGAATTGTGTTTGGCGAGCGATCTGGGATGCGGTGGGGTCTGGGTGATGGCCATGCCGACGTTGCCAGCGCCGATGACGGAGATCTTGGCGTGGCGTTTGGTGAGGGAGGGAGTATTCGCCGAGACCATCAGCATCAGCCGGAGGTCGCCCGAGAAGCTCTTCAAGATTCTCGACTTGCACGATGCTCTGATGGGCTTGATGCCAGATATCGAATCGGTAGCTGCTAGTGTTCGACGAATCGCCGTGCTGGAGAAGCTTGTCGATGTCAACAGCCGAGACGAAGAAGATGGAGTTGTTGAAGTAGAGGATCAGCGAGCAGGGATTTGGAACTTGGTGTGCAACATGTGGGCCTAGCTATTGGGTCGTGTTCCTTAGCTGGGGCTTGTGTGCGGATGGGGATCGAAGAGAGAGACTGATGCGGTTGATGATGATGTTGTGTTGGCGAGATTGATTGCGCCAACGTGGAGGGAGCTTGATGAAGACAGTGGTGAGAATAAGCTCTCTTTCTGAATTCTTGAGGCCTTGAGCTGTGGTGCACTCCATTTGATTTGGTGGATATTTTGTCACGGGCCTTAAGGTTTAGAGGGTCCAAGAGGCCTCCAAGAGGCCATTCCAGTTGTTTGGGCCGAGAATATATATATACACATACATATATATATATATATATATATATATATTTTTTTTTTGTAATTGGGAAGAAACTATAATTTAATTTTTTTTTATACAAAGAAAATTGCATTTTTTTTTTTTTTGAATAGAGAATATATATATAGTAACATATGTATAAAATTGACTTTCTTTATTGAAACATTTATTTATTTATTTTGATGTGACTGTACTTGAAGTTTTGAAGTTTCAAGTTGCCTACGTACTCTTCCAAAGAAGAGATCAAGTCATAACGTAGTTCAAATGAGTGATGGTTTTGATGATGATTTTGCCGTACACAGTTTATGCTCTTGCGGGCCAGGAGCATGGCGCGTTTGCTTTAGGGGTAGTAGCGCTTCAAAAATCTGCCGTTGATGGGGCCGATCTTCAACCCGTCTTCTGCCGTGATTAAGTAGGCGCCATTGGTGTAAATCTCTTGTATTACGTAGGGTCCATCCCATTTTGATGTGAACTTGCTTTTTGTCTTATGGGTTGTAATGATAGGCCTACGCAATGCCAGCACGAGATCTCCGGCTTGGAAAGACCTTGGGCGGACTTTCTTGTTGAATGCCTTGGCTAACCGTGCTTGGTAGCATTCCAAGTGTTGTTGAGCTTCGAGCCTTCTCTCATCCAGCGCTTCCAACTCCTGAAGGCGCAACTTTGCATTTTCTTCATCAGTCAAGCCTTCTTGTATAGCCATCCTTAGTGAGGGGATTTGACTTTCAAGCGGTAGAACAACTTCTACGCCATATACGAGAGAATAAGGTGTAGCTTGGGTAGGAGTCCTATGTGTAGTCCTATATGCCCAAAGTGCTTCACTTATTCTTTCATGCCAGTCTCTCTTTGTTCGGCCGATTACCTTTTTCAGGAGGTTGCACAGCGTCTTGTTGAATGCTTCTGCGAGGCCGTTGGCCGGAGCATGATACATGGAAGACTTGTGCTGCTTGAACTTGTATTTGTCGCAAAGCTCGTCCACGAGTCGGTTGGAAAACTGCTTTCCATTGTCCGTGATAATGTAGCGAGGCACCCCATATCGGTGGATGATATGCTCCTTGATGAAACGAACAACATTTTCCTTTTTTACTTCCCTTAAAGGTATGGCTTCAGCCCACTTGGAGAAGTAATCTGTTGCAGCTAGGATGTAAGCTTCCCCTGCAGATGACTTTGGCGTAATTGGTCCTACAACGTCCAATCCCCATGCGTCGAACGGCCATGAAGCAACTGTAGGGTGTAATGGTTCAGGCGGTTGATGTATGAAGTTGGCGTGGAATTGGCAGGCTTGGCACCTTTTGGCGTGTTCCAGGCAGTCCTTCACCATGCTCGGCCAGTAGTAACCCATTCTTTTAAGCTGGAAATGTAGCTTTGGTCCAGATTGATGTGCCCCACACATACCTGAATGTGCTTCTTCCATGGCTTGATTAACTTCTTCCTCACCTAGGCATCTCAGGAGCAGTCCTTCAAAAGAGCGTCGGTAGAGTGTTCCTTTGTAGTAAAGGAAGCGAGGTGCTCGTCGACGTATTTCGGAACGGTGTCTAAGATCATCTGGAAGCTTTCCGTGCTCTAAGTAGTCGATCAGCGGCTGTCTCCACTCTTCAGCATCGACTGGAAGTACTGAGATAACATTTGTATCATCTAGTGACATTTCATTAACGAGAGGAATCACCCATCTTTGGCAAACTGGCACGTCTGCAACTTCATCTTTTCCTAGTGTTATACTTGAGGCTAGATTGGCGAGAGCGTCTGCCATTTGATTTTCCTTTCTTGGCACATGTTCTAGTGTCACAGCTTCGAACCTTTGTAGCAGTTGGGTCGCTAGCCGGAAGTATGGGACGAGATCATCTTTCCTCACCTCATATTCAGTTAAGAGTTGATTGATTATGAGCTTGGAATCGCCATATACCTCAAGAGCTGTGATTTCCATGTTGATCGCCATTTGGAGCCCGATGATTAATGCTTGGTACTCAGCAACATTGTTGGAGTATAGCTCATTCAATTGGAAGGAGTAAGGTAGTATGTGCCTTTGTGGTGACATGAATACTACTCCTGCCCCTGCTCCGTCTGCTCGTGCGGATCCGTCGAAGAACATCGTCCATGTCGGGAAGATGTCGATGTAGAACACCTCCTCGTCAGGCAAGTCATCTGAGATTTTCCAATCAGCCGGGATTGGATGATCGGCAAGGAAGTCTGCTAGCGCTTGTCCCTTGACGGCTTTAGCTGGGACGTAGATGATCTCATATTGATTAAGAAGCAAAGCCCATTTAGCGAGTCGCCCTGTCAAGACTGGCTTAGTCATAACGTATTTGACAGGGTCGGCTTTAGCAACCAAGTGGATGGTGTAAGCATGCATGTAATATCCGAGTTTCTGAATGGCAAACACCAAAGCGAGGCGCATCTTTTCTATTGGGGAATAGTTCAACTCAGCGCCGGTGAGAGTTCGACTGAGGTAGTAAAGTGCTCCTTCTCTTTGGGATTCATTCTCTTGCGCCAAGAGTGCTCCGATTGAACTTTCCTGAGCAGCAATATACAATATGAGTGGTTTCCCGGGCACAGGTGCCCTCAGGACAGGTGGACTTGACAAATATTTCTTTATGCTTTCAAAAGCATTATGGCATGCTTTGTCCCATACGAATGGAACATCTTTCTTCATAAGGCGACTAAATGGTTGACAACGCCCTGCGAGGTTGGAGATGAAGCGTCTGATGAAGGCTAGCCGTCTTTGTAGACTTTTCAGCTCGTGCAGGTTTCTTGGCTCGGGCATGCTTTGAATGGCCTTGATCTTTGATTGGTCTACTTCAATACCACGGTGCTTGACGATGAAGCCGAGGAATTTTCCAGAGGTGACGCCAAACGCACACTTTAACGGGTTCATCTTGAGGTTGTATTTTCGCAGCCTTTCGAACACTATTCGCAGATCCTTCAAGTGTTCTGATCTTTTCTTCGTCTTAACCACCACATCATCTACGTAACATTCTACGTTTTTGTGTAGCATGTCATTGAAGATTTTCTGCATTGCGCGTTGATACGTAGCTCCAGCGTTCTTTAGACCAAAGGGCATTACCTTGTAGCAGTAGATACCTTTTGGAGTACGAAAGGCTGTTAGTTCCTCGTCTTCGAGGGCCATGCGAATTTGATTGTACCTAGAAGAGCCATCCATGAATGATAATGCCTCATGGCCAGTGGTTGCATCCACCATGATTTCAATGATTGGCAAGGGGAAGTCATCCTTTGGGCAAGCATCGTTGAGGTCCCGGAAGTCTACGCAAACACGTATTTGTCCTGATTTTTTAAGGACAATGACGATGTTGGAGATCCACTTGGGGTATTGCACTTCTCGAATAAAGCCTGCTTCGATTAGCTTGTCGATCTCGACCTCGATTTGTGGGATAAGCTCAGATCGATAGCGTCTTTGAGTTTGCTTTATCGACCGTGTTCCAGGCCTGACCGCAAGATGATGAACAGCGATGATAGGGTCCAGGCCGGGCATTTCTTTGTAGGTCCAGGCAAAGACGTCTTTGTACTTTAACAACAGCTGATAATACTCATCTATCTCGTCTGTACTTAATAATGCACTTACGAAGATAGGCTTTGGTTCCTTGCTTGTACCTAAGTTGAGTTCCTTGAGATCATCGATTGTGGCTTGCCCCCCATCTTCGAGCTGTGGTGGTGCAGCAGTGACATCTTCCTCGGGGATTTCGTCTTCTTTACCTTCTTGAACCGTGACGTGGAAAACATCTTGGATCTCCTCTTCGGTGCTGTCTTCTCGAGCTTGTCGGCATAAGGATTGTCTGGTGTTCTGGGAGAGGCGTTCCTCGCAATCTTCATAGGAAGGAGCCTTGACCGGGTAATTGAAGAAGTCTTCTGGGAAGAGGTCGCACATTGTGATGGGGATGGACGATCTTTGTGTCGAAATTTCATTATCTCCAACACTTTCACATTGTTCTGGAGGTTGACAGGAGCTGTTTTGCCCCCTTTTCGACTGATAAACTTGTGGACAAGATGGTTGCTGCTTGTCCAATTTCTTCGAAGCGATCTTCGAAATGCATTCCTCACAATCTTCATAACAAGGAGCCTTGATCGAGAAATTGAAGACATCTTCGAGGAAGAAAAGATCCCGCATGAACGATCTTTGTGTTGTAATTTCATCATCCTCAACATTTTCATGTAGCTTTGAAGGTTGACAGTAGCTGCTTTGCCCCCTTTCCGATTGGTGAACTTGTGGACAAGACATATGTTTCTCGTGCAGCTTCTTCGGAGTGACATGAATCCATCCTTCATCTTCACTTGACTTGACTGACATGGTTTTGGAGCATGCCCCCAGCGGTTGAGGTGAAGACTTTGAGTCGAAAGAGCCAGAAGTGACATCTTTATTAGGGATTTCATCTTCAGTGCCGTTCTCTTGGGTTTGTTGGCATGAAGATTTGCCAGTGTGGACGATGATGCGCCTCCTTACCTTTAGTGGTCCTTTTGTGTCAACCTCTAGGATTGCTTGGCGCTTCATCCTTGAAGGAATCAAGCTTCGAACGTCGTCCTTTTCTCCTAACCCATTGAGCTTTTCTTCCTTTGGTGTTGTCTTCCTTTTTCCAAAAGGCTTCCCATTATCTTCAAACCTTTCTGAAGCTGATCGTCGCAGAGGAGAGATAATTGTGTTGCTTTGTTTCTTAGGCTTTAACAACCTTTCAAAAACAGAGCTTTGGGATGTCGGCGCGTTAAGCCTCTTGAAGACAGAGGTTCGGTCTTGACCACCAATGCGATTAAGCACTGAAGTTCTGGAGCTTGACTGGCTCATCCTATCGAAGACCGACGTCCGAGGGGAGGGTTTAGGCTCTTCTTGGTCTTGTTCAATGCTCATGCTGACATATTGAGTGCTAGTGTTTTTCGCTTGGCTTGAAATCATCACAGGTGCATTTGGTGTGAAACCAAGTCCGGCTTTGTTGTTGTCAACTCCGTAACCATGCTCCTTCAACTTCTTTTGAGTTTTGGTGAGGTTACGTTCTTCGTCATTGACAGTGTTTGAAACCTTCTTTCCAGCCACCGCAGAAGAAGCGAAGTCGTACCCGGCATTTGACATGAGTTTGTAGGCGTTAGGGTCGAAACCTTCCTCGGTCCTCTTGGTTGGAAGAAAGCTTGATTCCACCTTCTTTGGTAGAGCGTTTATGAAGCCTCGTGGTAGTCTTGCGGCCTTAGCACCCCCTAGCTGTGTCAGAGGCAAAACTGCATTCGTCTTGAGCAACTTCACGTTATCCGTGTGCCACTGTGTGTCGGCTTTTCTAGTTTCGAATGGAGATTGACCATTCTTTCTTCTTGACATCGGGATATACCAGAATATGGGTGCGTTCGGTCCTTCTGACGGCATCCTACTCCCTTTGGTTGTTGCAGGTTTAGCAAACTCGTCATCATCTTTGCTTGAAGATGGCCCGGCCTGCTCTTTTTGTTTTTTAGGCATGGCTTGCCACTCCTGCTTTTTAGGTGCTGCTCTGCCCGTGGATTTGATCTCTTCCGGAAGGGCTTCGGGTACCGTCTCTTCATCCATGTAGAACTTGGCATCTGCAAAGTGTGATTCGGCTTCGGTGAATGGCTTGGTATCACCTTGGATCACCTTCACTCCTTCTCGGTAAAATTTTAGGCATTGGTGAAGGGTGGACGGCACTACCCCATTTGCGTGGATCCAAGGTCTTCCTAAGAGCAAGCTATAGGAAGTTCTTGCATCAATCACGTGGAATATCGTGCTTGATTTGAGCTCTCCCATGGTCATCTCTACTCGGATCATGCCTATCGCCCTTTGTCCTCCTTGGTTAAAACCCTGGATCAGCAGACGGCTCAGGGATAGTTCATTCACCTTGATGCCGATTATGGTCATTGTTGATTTTGGCATGATGTTTATGGCCGACCCACCATCCACAAGCATGCGGTTGACTTTGTATTCCTTTATGTACCCGGAGACGAAGAGAGGACGGTTGTGAGGCTTTGATCCCAACAGTAGGTCTTCGTCAGTGAAGTTAATTACGTCATGGGTGGCACAACATGTGGCACATTCATGTGGCTGAAGCTTCGAGCCTTCGTCGTTACTTTCTTGCACTTCGTGGTCGTCGGGACCTGCCAAGACTGCTGCTAGTGCTCTTCGCATCTTTTTTGGCAATGGTAGCGCTTCCTCGATGCTAAAGTGTGTTGGCAGACCTTCTCCAGGTGTAAGGGTCTTTTCTACCTCAGTGGCGATAGCTTTGCCTTTTGAGGGCTCTTCTATTTCTACTTCAACCATGTGACAGGCCACGGTAGTGTACTGTTGGAAAAAGTCATTCGGGAAGTACTCACGCAAGGAAACGGGAATGCGTGGCTCCTGCTCCATAGGTTCCCTAGCATATGTTGTTTTATTATGCTTTATGTTTCTTTTAGGCTTCGCATTGTTGCGGCCGTGGTGATTTCTTCTTTGTTCCACCTTTGGCTGTATGACTTGTGGTCTTGGTTTCCTTGTCTTTTTGTAGGTTACCAATATCCATCCTTCTTCATCATCAGCATGTGTATCTTGGTCGCTTTTCTCCAGTGATGGTTGTGTAGGAGGTGCCGTGCAACTTAAGCATTCACGGGAACGGTCAGGTGTCATTTGGAGAGGCACAGGATTAAACGATCCAAACGTAATTGTAGTGGTATGCGTTGCGGCCGTGTCCTCAAGGTCGAGCTCAATTTGCCCTTGTTGTGCTAGCTTCATGATGAGTTCTTTGAGAACGAAGCACTTGCCAACAGGATGGCTCACAATACGATGGTACTTGCAGTACCTAGGATCGTTTGTGCGATTCATTTCTTCAGGACGCTTGCATTCGGGTAGCTCAATCACCTTTTTTTCCAGCAAGTCATCTAACATGGCAGCCATGTCAGAGTCAGGAAAAGGGTACGTTTTCTGTTCCAACTCTCTCAAGGTGCTCTTGTATCTGTCTTGGGTGCGAGAAGGCTCACTTGTCTTTATCTCCTTCGCTTTCTTCTTGGAGGAGATCTTGATGGGCGCTGAGGAGGTCTTGATGGGCGCTGAGGAGGTCTTGATGGGCGCTGAAGAGGTCTTGATGGGGGTAGTGTTGACGGTGAAAGCTTCCTTAGCGGGCTTCTTCCCGGTCTTGTCTACATTTGGGGCGAATACTTTCTCCTTATTGAAGTTAGTAATTGGCTCCTTTTTCCCATGATTAGCGATACTCAGCTCCATGTCGTGGGAACGAGTTGCTAGCTCTTCGAATGTTCTTGGTTTTATGCCTTGGAGGATGTAATGTAACCCTCAGTGCATGCCTTGAACGCACATCTCAATGGCAGAGGTTTCAGAAAGCCGATCTTTGCAATCCAGACTTAAGGAGCACCATCTATTTATGTAGTTGACGACAGGTTCATCTCTCCACTGTTTCATACTGGTCAGCTCTAGCATGCTTACAGTACGACGAGTGCTGTAGAAACGGTTGAGGAATTCCCTTTCTAGCTGGTCCCAACTGTTGATAGACTCAGGTTCGAGGTCAGTGTACCAGTCAAAAGCGTTACTTTTCAGCGAACGCACGAACTGTTTGACGAGGTAGTCTCCCTCTGTCCCAGTATTGTTGCAAGTTTCAATGAAATGGGCGACATGTTGCTTCGGGTTGCCTTTTCCATCGAACTGCATGAATTTTGGGGGCTGATAACCCCTTGGCATCTTCAAAGCATCAATCTTCTTGGAGTAAGGCTTTGAGTACAGTACGGAGTCATGCGAGCTTCCTTCGTACTGTGTCTTGACAGTGCTTGCGATCATCTCCTGTAGCTGCTGGATAGAGAGAGATCCCATGAATGCCGTTGATTGGTCTAGCTTCAGCTTCTCTTCAACTTTCTCCACTGGTGGCTCCTCTTCTTCGTCGTCTTCTTTCTTTAATAGGCCAATATTTGGGTCGACTTTCACGTCGGGCAGCGCATCTAGTTGGTTGACAAGTGCGGCAATCTGCAAGTCCTTCTCTTCCACAGTCCGTGTGAGCTTTGCGATTGCTTCATTCATCTGAGCTAGCTGCTCCTCGATTGAAGTTGCTCCAGTGGTCATGACTTGCATGGTTGTAGTACCGCTCGAATCAGCGTCGGAGAGTAGGGACTCTGAGTATTTCCTCGGGCTTTCCCCCCTTGATGCCTTTAGCGAGGCCAGGGTGATCACAGGCTCGTACTTCAGGTGCTCTTGTTCCTTTGACAGAGTCAATGCAGGGGCAGAAGCCGCGGCAAAAAGAGCTCTTGCCTTACTTCGGGTTATGATGCCCGAAATATCACCACTTGCGGCGATGATGTTCTTGTTCTTTGCTTTGATTGCAGGAACAGCTTGATCCTTTCTTGATGCCATTTGCGTTTTTCGATGATTTGAGGATAGAGATGAGAGGTAGAGATGTCCCACTGGGCGTGCCAAATTTGTAAACACGAAAAATTCCTGAAACAAGAAACAAGAATACGTGTACAAAATATATTTTATGTTTAATGATTTTGGGGTTACAATCTCTTTGTAATTTGATCCTCTGATTCTATCTTCGTAGGGTGTAGATTTGTGGATGAGCTGTTGAT
The DNA here is from genome assembly GCF_963583255.1 of Pyrus communis. Lineage (NCBI taxonomy): Eukaryota > Viridiplantae > Streptophyta > Magnoliopsida > Rosales > Rosaceae > Pyrus > Pyrus communis. Next base: position 6,844,910 of record NC_084806.1, on the reverse strand, counting down.
CCAAAGGGCCGTTGGGGCTTGATCTATGGATGAACAGTTGATGAACGGATCTTCGAGGGCTTTTGAGCTTGATCTTGAAGACTGGGTGTATGGATTTCTTCAAGGGGGCCGTCGGGGATTGATCTTGAGGGTTGATGGATGAGCGGATCTTCAAGGGCTTTTGGGCCTAATCTTGAAGACTGAGTGTATGGATTTCTTCAAGAGGCCGTCGGGGCTTGATCTTGAGGGTTGATGGACGAGCGGATCTTCAAGGGCTTTTGGGCCTAATCTTGAAGACTGAGTGTATGGATTTCTTCAAGAGGCCGTCGGGGCTTGATCTTGAGGGTTGATGGACGAGCGGATCTTCAAGGGCTTTTGGGCCTAATCTTGAAGACTGATTGGATGTGTGGATTTGTTGAGGTTGTTGATCCAAAGGGCCGTTGGGGCTTGATCTTAGGACGAACGGATGATGAACACTTTCTTCAAGGGGCCGTCGGGGCTTGATCTTGAGTCGGCGGAAGTTCTTCAAGGGCCGTTGGGGCTTGACCTTGAAGGAGGGTTTGACGAAGAACGAAGAGTGTTTTCTTGATCCTTCGGGATTTTGCTTGAGAGCTTTAGAGTTTCAAGGCTTCAAGGTTTTGGTGTGATGTAAATTCCCTTCTTTCTTTCTCTTCTTCCTTCTTTTCTTTTTTTTCTCCTAAAATGAATGCCTTGGCTTCCTATTTATAGAATTCCAAAACTTGATTTTTGGATTTAAATAATCAGATGAAATAAATCATTTCTGCCAGGTAATGACACGTGTCCTATTTGATGACTTTTCCAATTTATTTCGATTTTTCGTTGAGTCACACGCTACATGTAAAATTTATGTGACACGTGAGCGTTGAAATTTTAATTATTGGTCAACATTCATTTCACCGAAATTTCGATGTCCACAAAGATCAAGCCCCAACGGCCCTTGAAGAACTCCCACCAACTCAAGATCAAGCCCCGACGGCCCATTGAAGAAAGTGTTCATCATTCATCATCCGTTCATCCTAAGATCAAGCCCCAACGGCCCTTTGGATCAACAACCTCAACAAACCCATACACCCATTCTTCAAGATCAAGCTCAACGCCCCTTGAAGATCCGTTCATCAACTGTTCATCCTTAGATCAAGCCCCGACGGCCCTTTGGATCAACAACTCATCCACAAACCTACACCCTACGAAGATAGAATCAGAGGACCAAATTTGAGAGAGATCGTAACCCCAAAATCATTAAACACAAAAATATTATTTTGTACACGTATTCTTGTTTCTTGTTTCAGGAATTTTTCGTGTTCACAAATTTGGCACGCCCAGTGGAACATCTCTACCTCTCATCTCTATCCTCAAATCATCCAAAAACGCAAATGGCATCAAGAAAGGATCAAGCTGTTCCTGCAATCAAAGCAAAGAACAAGAACATCATCGCCGCAAGTGGCGATATTTCAGGCATCATAACCCGAAGTAAGGCAAAAGCTCTTTTTGCCGCGGCTTCCACCCCTGCATTAACTCTGTCAAAGGAACAAGAGCACCTGAGGTACGAGCTTGTGATCACCCTAGCCTCGCTAAGGGCATCAAGGGGGGAAAGCCCGAGGAAATACTCAGAGTCCCTACTCTCCGACGCTGATTCGAGCGGCAGTACAAGCATGCAAGTCATGACCACTGGAGCAACTTCAATCGAGGAACAGCTAGCTCAGATGAATGAAGCAATCGTAAAGCTCACACGGACTGTGTAAGAGAAGGACTTGCAGATTGCCGCACTTGTCAACCAATTAGATGCGCTGCCCGACGTGAAAGTCGACCCAAATGTTGGCCTATTAAAGAAAGAAGTTGACGAAAAAGAGGAGCCACCAGCGGAAAAAGTTGAAGAGAAGCCGAAGCTAGACCAAGCAACGGCATTCATAGGATCTCTCTCTATCCAGCAGCTACAGGAGATGATCGCAAGCACTATCAAGACACAGTACGAAGGAAGCTCGCATGACTCCGTACTGTACTCAAAGCCTTACTCCAAGAAGATTGATGCTTTGAAGATGCCAAGGGGTTATCAGCCCCCAAAATTCATGCAGTTCGATGGAAAAGGCAACCCGAAGCAACATGTCGCCCATTTCATTGAAACTTGCAACAATGCTGGGACAGAGGGAGACTACCTCGTCAAACAGTTCGTGCGTTCGCTGAAAAGTAACGCTTTTGACTGGTACACTGACCTCGAACCTGAGTCTATCAACAGTTGGGACCAGCTAGAAAGAGAATTCCTCAACCGTTTCTACAGCACTCGTCGTACTGTAAGCATGCTAGAGCTGACCAGTACGAAACAGTGGAGAGATGAACCTGTCGTCGACTACATAAATAGATGGCGCTCCTTAAGTCTGGATTGCAAAGATCGGCTTTCTGAAACCTCTGCCATTGAGATGTGCGTTCAAGGCATGCACTGGGGGTTACATTACATCCTCCAAGGCATAAAACCAAGAACATTCGAAGAGCTAGCAACTCGTTCCCACGACATGGAGATGAGTATCGCTAATCACGGGAAAAAGGAGCCGATTACTAACTTCAATAAGGATAAAGTATTCGCCCCAAATGTAGACAAGACCGGGAAGAAGCCCGCTAAGGAAGTTTTCACCGTCAACACTACCCCCATCAAGACTTCCTCAGCGCCCATCAAGATCTCCTCCAAGAAGAAAGCGAAGGAGATAAAGACAAGTGAGCCTTCTCGCACCCAAGACAGATACAAGAGCATCTTGAGAGAGTTGGAACAGAAAGCGTACCCTTTTCCTGACTCTGACATGGCTGCCATGTTAGATGACTTGCTGGAAAAAAAGGTGATTGAGCTACCCGAATGCAAGCGTCCTGAAGAAATGAATCGCACAAACGATCCTAGGTACTGCAAGTACCATCGTATTGTGAGCCATCCTGTTGGCAAGTGCTTCGTTCTTAAAGAACTCATCATGAAGCTAGCACAACAAGGGCAAATTGAGCTCGACCTTGAGGACACGGCTGCAACGCATACCACTACAATTGCATTTGGATCGTTTAATCCTGTGCCTCTCCAAACGACACCTGACCATTCCCGTGAATGCTCAAGTTGCACGACACCTCCTACACAACCATCACTGGAGAGAAGCGACCAAGATGCACATGCTGATGATGAAGAAGGATGGATATTGGTAACCTACAAAAAGACAAGGAAACCAAGACCACGAGTCATACAGCCAAAGGTGGAACAAAGAAGAAATCACCACGGCCGCAACAATGCGAAGCCTAAAAGAAACATAAAGCATGATACGACAACATATGCTGGGGAACCTACGGAGCAGGAGCCACGCATTCCCGTTTCCTTGCATGAATACTTCCCGAATGACTTTTTCCAACAGTGCACTACTGTGGCCTGTCACATGGTTGAAGTAGAAATAGAAAAGCCCTCAAAAGGCAAAGCTATCGCCACTGAGGTAGAAAAGACCCTCACACCCGAAGAAGGTCTGCCAACACACTTTAGCATCGAGGAAGCGCTACCATTGCCAAAAAAGATACGAAGAGCACTAGCAGCAGTCCTGGCAGGTCCTGGCGACCACGAAGTGCGAGAAAGTAACGACGAAGGCTCGAAGCTTCAGCCACATGAATGTGCCACATGTTGTGCCACCCATGACGCAATTAACTTCACTGACGAAGACCTACTGCTGGGATTAAAGCCTCACAACCGTCCTCTCTTCGTCTCAGGGTACGTGAGGGAATACAAAGTCAACCGCATGCTTGTGGATGGTGGATCGGCCATAAACATCATGCCAAAATCAACAATGACCATAATCGGCATCAAGGTGAATGAACTATCCCTGAGCCGTCTACTGATCCAGGGTTTTAACCAAGGAGGACAAAGGGCGATGGGCATGATCCGAGTAGAGATGACCATTGGTGAGCTCAAATCAAGCACGATATTCCATGTGATTGATGCAAGAACTTCCTACAGCTTGCTTTTAGGAAGACCTTGGATCCACGCAAATGGGGTAGTGCCGTCCACCCTTCACCAATGCCTAAAATTTTACCGAGAAGGAGTGAAGGTGATTCAAGGTGACACCAAGCCGTTCACCGAAGCCGAATCACACTTTGCAGATGCCAAGTTCTACATGGATGAAGAGATGGTACCCGAAGCCCTTCCGGAAGAGATCAAATCCACGGGCAGAGCAGCACCTAAAAAGCAGGAGTGGCAAGCCATGCCTAAAAAGCAAAAAGACCAGGCCGTGCCATCTTCAAGCAAAGACGATGACGAGTTTGCTAAACCTGCAACAACCAAAGGGAGTAGGATGCCGTCAGAAGGATCGAACGCACCCATATTCCGGTATATCCCGATGTCAAGAAGAAAGAATGGTCAATCTCCATTCGAAACTAGAAAAGCCGACACATAGTGGCACACGGATAATGTGAAGTTGCTCAAGACGAATGCAGTTTTGCCTCTGACACAGCTAGGGGGTGCTAAGGCCGCAAGACTACCACAAGGCTTCATAAAAGCTCTACCAAAGAAGGTGGAATCAAGCTTTCTTCCAACCAAGAGGACCGAGGAAGGTTTCGACCCAAACGCCTACAAACTCATGTCAAAGGTCGGGTACGACTTCGCCTCTTCTGAGGCGGCTGGAAAGAAGGTTTCAAACACTGTCAATGACAAAGAACGTGACCTCACCAAAACTCAAAAGAAGTTGAAGGAGCATGGTTACGGAGTTGACAACAACAAAGCCGGACTTGGCTTCACACCAAATGCACCCGTGAAGATTTCAAGCAAAGTGAAGAAAGCTAGCGCTCAACACATCAGCGTGAGCATTGAACAAGACCAAAAAGAGCCTAAACCCACCCCTCGGACGTCGGTCTTCGATAGGATGAGCCATTCAAGCTCCAGAATTTCAGTGCTTAATCGCATTGGTAGTCAAGACCGAACCTCTGTCTTCAAGAGGCTTAACGCGCCAACATCCCAAAGCTCTGTTTTTGAAAGGTTGTTAAAGCCTAAGAAACAAAGCAACACAGCTATCTCTCCTCTGCGACGATCAGCTTCGGAAAGATTTGAAGATAATGAGAAGCCTTTTGGAAAGATGAAGACAACACCAAAGGAAGAAAAGTTCGATGGGTTAGCAGAAAAAGGCGACGTTCGAAGCTTGTTTCCTTCAAGGATGAAGCGCCAAGCAATCCTAGAGGTTGACACAAAAGGACCACTGAAGGTAAGGAGGCGCATCATCGTCCACACTGGCAAATCTTCATGCCAACAAACCCAAGAGAACGACACTGAAGATGAAATCCTTAAGAAAGATGTCACTTCTGGCTTTTTCGACTCAAAGTCTTCACCTCGACTGTTGGGGGCATGCTCCAAGTCAAGTGAAATTGAAGGATGAACTCATGTCACTTCGAAGAAACTGCACGAGAAACATATGTCTTCTCCACAAGTGCACCAATCAGAAAGGAGGGAAAACAGCTTTCACCAACCTCCAAAGCAATGTGAAAATGTTGAAGATAAGAAAATTTCAACACAAAGATCGTTCATGCGGGATCTTTTCTTCCTCGAAGACTTATTCAATTTCTCGATCAAAGCTCCTTGCTATGAAGATTGTGAGGAATGCATTTCGAAGATCGCTTCGAAGAAATTGGACAAGCAGCAACCATCTTGTCCACAAGTTTATCAGTCGAAAAGGGGGCAAAACAGCTCTTGTCAACCTCCAGAACAATGTGAAAGTGTTGGAGATAATGAAATTTCGACACAAAGATCGTCCATCCCCATCACAATGTGCGACCTCTTCCCAGAATACTTCTTCAATTACTCGGTCAAGGCTCATTCCTATGAAGATTGCGAGGAACACCTCTCCCAGAACACCAGACAATCCTTATGCCAACAAGCTCGAGAAGACAGCACTGAAGAGGAGATCCAAGATGTTTTCCACATCACGGTTCAAGAAGGTAAAGAAGACGAAATCCCCGAGGAAGATGTCACTGCTGCACCACCACAGCTCGAAGATGGGGGGCAAGCCACGGTCGATGATCTCAAGGAACTCAACTTAGGTACAAGCAAGGAACCAAAGCCTATCTTCGTAAGTGCATTATTAAGTACAGATGAGATAGAGGAGTATTATCAGCTGTTGTTAGAGTACAAAGACGTCTTTGCCTGGACCTACAAAGAAATGCCCGGCCTGGACCCTATCATTGCTGTTCATCATCTTGCGGTCAGGCCTGGAACACGACCGATAAAGCAAACTCAAAGACGCTATCGATTTGAGCTTATCCCACAAATCGAGGTCGAGATCGACAAGCTAATCGAAGCAGGCTTTATTCGAGAAGTGCAATACCCCAAGTGGATCTCCAACATCGTTATTGTCCTTAAGAAATCAGGACAAATACGTGTTTGCGTAGACTTCCGGGACCTCAACGATGTTTGCCCAAAGGATGACTTCCCCTTGCCAATCATTGAAATCATGGTGGATGCAACCACTGGCCATGAGGCATTATCATTCATGGATGGCTCTTCTAGGTACAATCAAATTCGCATGGCCCTCGAAGACGAGGAACTAACAGCCTTTCGTACTCCAAAAGGTATCTACTGCTACAAGGTGATGCCCTTTGGTTTAAAGAACGCTGGAGCTACGTATCAACGCGCAATGCAGAAAATCTTCAATGACATGCTACACAAAAACGTAGAATGTTACGTAGATGATGTGGTGGTTAAGACGAAGAAAAGATCAGACCACTTGAAGGATCTGCGAATAGTGTTCGAAAGGCTGCGAAAATACAACCTCAAGATGAACCCGTTAAAGTGTGCGTTTGGCGTCACCTCTGGAAAATTCCTCGACTTCATCGTCAAGCACCGTGGTATTGAAGTAGACCAATCAAAGATCAAGGCCATTCAAAGCATGCCCGAGCCAAGAAACCTGCACGAGCTGAAAAATCTACAAGGACGGCTAGCCTTCATCAGACGCTTCATCTCCAACCTCGCAGGGCGTTGTCAACCGTTTAGTCGCCTTATGAAGAAAGATGTTCCATTCGTATGAGACAAAGCATGCCATAATGCTTTTGAAAGCATAAAGAAATATTTGTCAAGTCCACCTGTCCTGGGGGCACCTGTGCCCGAGAAACCACTCATATTGTATATTGCTGCTCAGGAAAGTTCAATCGGAGCACTCTTGGCGCAAGAGAATGAATCCCAAAAAGAAGGAGCACTTTACTACCTCAGTCGAACTCTCACCGGCGCTGAGTTGAACTATTCCCCAATAGAAAAGATGTGCCTCGCTTTGGTGTTTGCCATTCAGAAACTCAGACATTACATGCATGCTTACACCATCCACTTGGTTGCTAAAGCCGACCCTGTCAAATACGTTATGTCTAAGCCAGTCTTGACAGGGTGACTCGCTAAATGGGCTTTGCTTCTTAATCAATATGAGATCATCTACGTCCCAGCTAAAGCCGTCAAGGGACAAGCGCTAGCAGACTTCCTTGCCGATCATCCAATCCCGGCTGATTGGAAAATCTCAGACGACTTGCCTGACGAGGAGGTGTTCTACATCGACATCTTCCCGACATGGACGATGTTCTTCGACGGATCCGCACGAGCAGACGGAGCGGGGGCAGGAGTAGTATTCATGTCACCACAAAGGCAAATACTACCTTACTCATTCCAACTGAGTGAGCCATGCTCCAACAATGTTGCTGAGTACCAAGCATTGATCATCGGGCTCCAAATGGCGATCAACATGGAAATCACAGCTCTTGAGGTATATGGCGATTCTAAGCTCATAATCAATCAACTTTTAACTGAATATGAGGTGAGGAAAGATGATCTCGTCCCATACTTCAGGCTAACGACTCAACTGCTACAAAAGTTCGAAGCCGTGACACTAGAACATGTGCCAAGAAAGGAAAATCAAATGGCAGACGCTCTCGCCAATCTAGCCTCGAGTACGACACTAGGAAAAGATGAAGCTGCAGACGTGCCAGTTTGCCAAAGATGGGTGATTCCGCTCGTTAATGAAATGTCACTAGATGATACAAATATCATCTCAGTACTTCCAGTCGATGTTGAAGAGTGGAGACAGCCGCTGATCGACTACTTAGAGCACGGAAAGCTTCCAGATGATCTTAGACACCGTTCCGAACTACGTCGACGAGCACCTCGCTTCCTTTACTACAAAGGAACACTCTACCGACGCTCTTTTGAAGGAGTGCTCCTGAGATGCCTAGGTGAAGAAGAAGCTGATCAAGCCATGGAAGAAGCACATTCAGGTGTGTGTAGGGCACATCAGTCTGGACCAAAGCTACATTTCCAGCTTAAAAGAATGGGTTACTACTGGCCGAGCATGATGAAGGATTGCCTGGAACACGCCAAAAGGTGCCAAGCCTGCCAATTCCACGCCAACTTCATACATCAACCTCCTGAACCAGTACACCCTACAGTTGCGTCATGGCCGTTCGACGCATGGGGATTGGACGTTGTAGGACAAATTACGCCAAAGTCATATGCAGGGGAAGCTTACATCCTAGCTGCAACAGATTACTTCTCCAAGTGGGCTGAAGCCATACCTTTAAGGGAAGTCAAAAAGGAAACTGTTGTTCGTTTCATCAAGGAACATATCATCCACCGATATGGGGTGCCTCGCTACATTATCACTGATAACGGAAAGCAGTTCTCCAACCGACTCGTAGACGAGCTTTGCGACAAATACAAGTTCAAGCAGCACAAGTCTTCCATGTATCATGCTCCGACCAACGACCTCGCGGAAGCATTCAACAAGACGCTGTGTAACCTCCTGAAAAAGGTAATCGGCCGAACAAAGAGAGACTGGCATGAAAGAATAAGTGAAGCACTTTGGGCATATAAGACTACACATAGGACTCCTACCCAAGCTACACCTTATTCTCTCGTATATGGCGTAGAAGCTGTTCTACCGCTCGAAAGTCAAATCCCCTCACTAAGGATGGCTATACAAGAAGGCTTGACTAATGAAGAAAATGCAAAGTTGCGACTTCAAGAGTTGGAAGCGCTGGATGAAAGAAGGCTCGAAGCTCAACAACACTTGGAATGCTACCAAACACGGTTATCCAAGGCATTCAACAAGAAAGTCCGCCTAAGGTCTTTCCAAGCCGGAGATCTCGTGCTGGCATTGCGTAGGCCTATCATTACAACTCACAAGACAAAAAGCAAGTTCACATCAAAGTGGGATGGACCCTACGTAATACAAGAGGTCTACACCAATGGCGCCTACTTAATCATGGCAGAAGACGGGTCGAAGATCGGCCCCATCAACGGCAGATTTTTGAAGCGCTACTACCCCTAAAGCAAACGCACCACGCTCCTGGCTCGCAAGAGCATAAACTGTGTACGGCAAAATCATTATCAAAATCACCAAAAAAAAAAAAAAAAAAAAAAAAGAAAGGAAATAACACATCTTGGTGATATATATGTTTTATCTATATTTAGCACAATACACTGAATAAAATAAAGCATGTCCATTGATCTCCGAGAAATTACAAGTGTGTACAAAAAAAAAAAAAAAAAAAAAAAAGATGGAGCTTTCACAAAGGTTGTTCACGTGAAGCCCCACTACTTGGCAAAACTCCAGGAGCGGGAGGCATCGAAGATAGATCATTCGAGGCCTCAATACTTGGTGGAACGCTAGATGACGCAGGAAAAAGGTGCCTCTGGAAGAAAGCCGCAAGCTTTTGACGGTCACTTTGAATTCGACCTTCAGATTCTTGCAGCTGATCAAGCTTCCTCTTCATGCTCGTCGAATAATTATTTGCAAGCACGTGCAAACCTCTATTCTCGTACTTAAGCTGTTTGATCTCTTGTTTAAGATTTTCCACCTCCGCCATCAATGATTCAACTTGACGGGATCGAGCAAGTAGGCGTTGGCCCATGTTGGACACGGAGCCCGCACACTGAACACTGAGAGCTAGGGACTCTTGAACGGCCAACTCATCGGACCGTCCTGAAAGCAGCCTACTATCTCTAGGAGTGAGGAGGTTCCTAGTTACTATTGTAGCTGTTGTTGCATCCTTCATCACGGAGTCTTCACCTGTAAGAGGGCCACTAGAAGATAAGAAAGACGGGCACCATACATTACCCTGACGCGGCGCACCCGTATCACTGCTGAGACTCAAATCTAAGCAAATGTTAGATGGGTTAGCCATTTTCAAAGGTGTTAAAAGAGAAGGGTTGGATGGAGTAAAATCTCAAAGGGCCGTTAAAACAAAATACACCGGAGACGATTTTCACGAATGGGCAATCTTCAAAGTGTGCATGTTGGAGGTGATCGATACCTCTATAAAAGGAGAGGCAACACAACCACCGATTCAAAAAAATTGAAGAGACACCACTCTTCAAATCTTAAAAGTCGGATTTTCCTGCGTAAAGTTCGGCAACGCTCTTCAGACACAATCTTGGCTTTTCAGATAACACGTGCAACTTTGTCAAAGATCTCTGACAAAGTTGAAAACGCATGGAGGTCATTACCCCAATTACCACACTTTTGCCGACAAGCGTGGGTGACAAAGCTGCATCCGCACTACTACTTGCCATTAAAATTTCTATATATGTCAACATTCATGGCAAGGCATACATCCAAAAACGCATGACTCTTCTTCTTGGCCGAGAATGTAGCTGCAACCAAACCTCTCAACATGCTCGGTTTTCTTCTTCCCTGAAAGACAAAGAGAGAGAGAGAGATCAGTCGGCACTTGGAATCAAGCTTCCCATTTGGAGCCGATTGCCCAGAATCCCTTCCCTGATTGCTTATCCAGCCCTGCTCTCAAGTACTCATCTTCAACTATTGATGTACCCCCAAAGAAGATACCAGATGCCTGGAGTACAGATGAGGCAGGAGGAAACGGTAGATCGAAGCATGCGGAGACAAGCACAACAAATATATGTGCTGATTCATTCGCTGCTTCTTCAAAAGCAAAAGTATCTCATATCATCAAGGGCGAAAGCAAAGGTATCTCATATCATGCTTTTTCCCTGTCTTTTCCTTTGCCCTTGTTCTCACCTGCCAAGACAAGGACAAAGAAAGCAATATGTCGGAACCTCCACTCAAACTTGCGCTGCCACCAAGAAGTGATGGTCCATTCAAATGCAAGGTTTGCATTCCACTCCTGTATCAGAGGACAAATACTACAAGAGAAGATGCCAAACCTGCATAAAGAAATACCACTTCTGCAAAGGGAGCAAGTAAGGCAAGTGAAAATGATACATCGAAGCATGTGGAGACAAGCACAACAAATATATGTGCTGATTCATTCGCTGTTTCTTCAAAAGCAAAAGTATCTCATATCATCAAGGGCGAAAGCAAAGCGTTGCTCTCGAGTGCTCGTCTTCAACTGTTGGTGAGTCTTGAATTCCCTCAGCGCATACTTCAGGACAGGCGACGGAGTGTCGGCTCTTTACACTGAAGCTGCCAAGCATAGATGAATTGCTGAGAAATGATGCCTTGAAAGACTATTTAAAGGCAAAGGGTTGCGCACCACCTCGGCTATGTAAAAGAAACAAGCAGAGAAGAATGCGGTAGGAGCTGGAACAAACTGCTGGAGCACGACGCCTTCCCCTGCAGCACCATCCAGACAGAAGAGTTTAAGTCAAATCCAAGCTCGACATCATTGTTCTAATCAAAGAGCTCGAGAAGCCTCAACAACCCTCCGCTGGCGCCGTCACCAAAGAGCAAAGCCTCGCCGCGCGACGCCGTTAAATCGTCAACACTTCTTCAAAAAGCAAAAGTATCTCATATCATGCTTTCTCCATGTCCTTCCCTTTGTCCTTGTTCTTACTCGCAAGGCAAAAAGAAAGAGAGCAATCAGCCGACACTTGGAGTCAGTCTTCCGATCTGGAACCGACTACCTGTAATCTATTCCCTGATTGCTTACCTAGCGTTGCTCTCGAGTAGTCATCTTCAACGGTTGATACACTTCCAGAGAAGGGACCATATCCGCTTGGAGAACAGCTAAGACGAGTGACAATGAAACATCAATCTTATGGATCGTCAGCAAACGCAACAACTGCATATGCTGAGTCATCCTCTAACCCTCTTCAAATATGAATTGGAAAGATTGAACAAAGAAACAGGTCATCACCTCCACCTTGTGCTTGCCTGCCATGTGTCTGAATCCTGAAACCGCTCATGGTCTTATTTTCACTCAAGATCAAGCCTCGATGGCCCTTGAAGAAATCACAAGTCCGATTCAAAATCAAGTGTTCACCACCCTTGAATCAAATTCAACTCCAGATAAAAGGAGTTAAGTTCAGACCTTCGGGGGAGACCAAAAGAATCCTCCAGCCCAGTTCAAGATTAAGCCTGTGGAAAATCAACGATTGGAGGAAACCAGAAAATCTTCCAGTCGAACTCAAGATCAAGCCTCGATGACCCTTGAAGAAATCACAAGTCCGATTCAAAATCAAGTGTTCACCACCCTTGAATCAAATTCAACTCCAGATAAAAAGAGTAAGTTCAGACATTCGGAGGAGACCAAAAGAATCCTCCAGCCCAGTTCAAGATTAAGCCTGTGGAAAATCAACGATTGGAGGAAACCAGAAAATCTTCCAGTCGAACTCAAGATCAAGCCTCGATGACCCTTGAAGAAATTTCCAGCCCAATTCAAGATCAAGCCTCGACGGCCCTTGGGTTGACATCTACATTAAGGGACTTCAAAACGCATCTTCTACACGTGACAAGCACATGTCTACGACGCGCCTTGAAGTGGGGGCATTTGTAGACATCGAAATTTCAGTAAAATAAATGTTAACCAATGTATTAAAATTACAACATTTATTACACACTTACTTCACCCACAACCTCCACTTACTTTACCTACAACCTCCACTCACTTCACCTACAACCTCCACTTACTTCACCTACAACCTCCACTCACTTCACCTACAACCTCCACTCACTTCACCAAAAAAATGAATGGTGGTGATTCACTCTCAAAACCTATAAATAGGCTTCTCCATCACCAAGGGAAAACCAATTCACAAATACATTTCTCTACTCCCAAATTGGAAGAGAATTCCCCAAATCCTTGAAACTTTGAAACTCCAAAGCTCTCAAGCATCCAAATTCCCAAGAATTCCGAAGGATCAAGAAAGCACTCTTCGTTCTTTGTCAAATCCTCCTTCAAGATCAAGCCCCAACGGCCCTTGAAGAACTCCCACCAACTCAAGATCAAGCCCCGACGGCCCCTTGAAGAAAGTGTTCATCATTCATCATCCGTTCATCATAAGATCAAGCCCCAACGGCCCTTTGGATCAACAACCTCAACAAACCCATACACCCATTCTTCAAGATCAAGCCCAACGCTCCTTGAAGATCCGTTCATCAACTGTTCATCCTTAGATCAAGCCCCGACGGCCCTTTGGATCAACAACTCATCCACAAACCTACACCCTACGAAGATAGAATCAGAGGACCAAATTTGAGAGAGATCGTAACCCCAAAATCATTAAACACAAAAATATTATTTTGTACACGTATTCTTGTTTCTTGTTTCAGGAATTTTTCGTGTTCACAGTCCTATATCTCCATTTCACAAGAAAACGTCAAGATATTTTCTTTGAAACAATAGGGCGTCAAGATAGTTTTTTTTTAAATAATAAAACGTCGAGATATTTTCTTTCTTTCTTTAATCAACTGTCTAAACTTTGATGCATACCATGCATCAGAATCTAATAGAGAGACTCAAAAATAAAATGTGACCTTCCCAATCCCTATCCCAACTCCACAAGGTTTGTTCTTCCACCGGGACCAAAACCATTTCCCATCATTAGAAATCTCCTAGAGCTTGGAAACAAACCCCATCTTTGTCTCACTAAGCTCTCCGAAATCTATGGCCCCGTAATCACTTTGCAACTCGGCCAAGTAACCACCGTGGTCGTTTCTTCATCAACCTCGGGGAACGAAGTTCTATGAACGCATGACCAATTCTTATGCCATCGAACGATCCCCTATGCAGTCCGAGCCTGCGACGTGGGAGAGCACAACTTGGCCTGGATCAAAATCAAAGCTGAAGATGAAGAAACTTCATGAAGACGAAAACCCAAGCTTTTATATTTCTCAGAAATTGTCTTTACAAAGTCGGTTGTAATGAGAGAGGGAAAAGTCTTTTATACTGTACTCTGTTAAAATCAACCCTCACACTAAGCACTTGCTGATGTGGCAATTGCTTAGGTGTCTTACATATTCAATACCCCCCTCAATCCTTACTGGGAAATCCCAGTTTAAGATTGTGATAATGCTCGAGAAAAAGTAGCATTTGAACTGGAAGATGGAGCCACTATAATAGAATCCTGTACCAAATTATGTGAACTAGGAGAATGTGATGAACTGCTCTTGGATGAAGAAACTTGGGAAACATGATTAAGCGAGTCATCTTGAGACTGAATACCAGATTGAGATGAGACTATTGGTGAAGAAGCTGTAGACAAATGAACCACAACTGGTCGTGTAGAATAACTAGGATATGAACCAACTTCTGAACATTGAGACATAGAAGTAGACCTCAAAGCAGCAAAAGGAAAACAGTTTTCATCATGAATCACATGCCTAGACATTAACAATCTTTCTGCGGCAATATTGTAACAAATAACACCTTTGTATCCAAAAGTAAACCCCAAAAACACACACTGGCTAGTTCTTGATTGAAGTTTGTGATCATTATAGGGCCTAAGATAGGGATATATGGCTGAACCAAATACTTTCAAAGAAGATATATCACGTTTCGTATGAAAAAGCCTCTCAAAAGGTGAATCCATCCCAAGAATCTTAGTAGGCATCCTATTGATTAAAAATACTGCATGTGCAACAACATGATACCAAAACTTATGTGGTAAAGAGGCAGCTGACAACATAGTTAATGCAGTCTCCGCAACATGTCTATGTTTCCTTTCCACTAATCCATTTTGCTGTGGTGTGTAAGGACAAGAAACATAATGTACTATACCATTGGTTGCAAGATAATCCATAAATTTATTGTTCAAAAATTCACCACCACCATTAGACTGCAAAACTTTAATTTGTGTATTAAACTGATTGACAACATAGGCAGAAAACCTTACAAATATAGCAAAAACTTCTGATTTATTCATTAAAGGGAAAATCCATACAAATGTGGTAGCTTCGTCAACAAAAGACATGTAGTATCTGAATCCTCAAGTGATACAACCGGTGAAGGACCCCAAACATCACTATGAATTTTGTGAAAGGGTACATCAACCCTGTCTATCTTTTCAGGAAATGAAAGTCTACTCATCTTCCCACTAAGACAATGTCTGCAAGTGTGAGTATTTACATCACTAGTAATAGGCATATTAGAATTTCTAAGCATAGCTGCTAAAATCTCATTAGATGGATGCCCCAATCTGAGATGCCACAATGAGGATTTAACAACCTTTCCCAATAGAGCAGTGGTAGAAAAACACCTTGATTGAGCAACTTTGGAAACATGTGTATAGGTATTCTAAATAGCTCATCATTGCTACTCTTTCCTTGATAAAGAACCACCCCTGTTGCCTTCTCCTGCACAAATTGAAGATCATCACAGATGAACCAACTATTATTGTTCTTGCATAGTTGCTTCACAGAGAGTAGATTAACTTGTAACATCGGAACATGCAAAATATTTTTAAGATGCAGAGTATGAGAATTATTATGTAATGTGCCAATGCCAATATGTTTGAAAAGCAAACCTTCACCATTGCCAACCATAATCCTTTTATCTCCATCATAAGGCACCGTTGCATTCAAGATAGTGACATCGGGACTTGAATGATGAGAGGCTTATGTGTCAACTATCCATGAATGACCACCAGAAGAGGGTTGTGCAGCCAAAGCATTCATAGATGAGGACATAATGTTGCCTTGAAAAGCAGAGAAATCATTAGAAGGTTGACCTTGATGAATAAAGGCTGCAGGAGATGGATAACCTGGAGGAGCACTTGGAGTATTGAATAGAGGACCTTGATAACCAAAACTTCCAGGTAAAGTAGCTTGTGATGGAGTAGAAGAAAATGGCAGTGGCATGGAAAAATCTTGAGAAGCATAATTGGCATGAAGTGATGGAGGAGGTGGAGCACCTTGATAGGCATAGTTACCCCTATGTCTGCAATCAAGAGCTATATGACCCCTCTTGCCACAAATTTGACATTCCTGAGATGCTTGATTGTTATCACTCCTGTATAAAAAAGTGACTGCAGTATGACCCTTCCTTAAACAAATTTGGCACTCTAAAATAACCTCTTGTCTAGTTGAAGTGTTACCAGACCAAACATTGGAAGATTTAGGACCATTAAACTTGGACTTATGTCCACCATTACCTTTTCCTCTGTAGGTATGGTTCCCGTATAATCTATTTCCTTGATTTCCGATATGATTCCTAGATGACTAAAAACCATTGAACTGATTAGGAGATGGCTGGTTAAAACCACCATTAGAATTGCCTAAAGCAGCGAATCCGTAACCAAAATTATGTGGAATAGGAGACGAAACAGAACTAGATGCATTGATTGTTATGTGGCTCTGATACCATATTAACACCAAAGAATCAAAATCAAAGCTGAAGATGAAGAAACTTCATGAAGACGAAAACCCAAGCTTTTATATTTCTCAGAAATTGTTTTTACAAAGTCGGTTGTAATGAGAGAGGGAAAAGTCTTTTATACTATACTCTGTTAAAATCAACCCTCACAATAAGCACTTGCTGATGTGGCAATTGCTTAGGTGTCTTACATATCCAATACTTTTAATACGACACTGAATTTGTTATCGCATACGATGTTCTCTATGGATTTAGCGAAATCCGAGGAGTGAGACAGCTAAAGAATTTAAGGAGATTGTGTGGGGTTTGATGGAGGAGGCCGGGAAGCCAAATTTGGGGGACTACTTTCCTGTGCTTGGAAAACTTGACCCCCAAGGCATTCAACGGCGGATGATTAATCACCTCCTCAAGATGGAACAACTCTTCGACCAAATCATTGCACAAAGTTTGGAATCGAGGAAAGCTCATGATTATGTCAAAAGGGATGACATGTTGGATACCCTTTTAAGCATCAGTGAAGTGAATTGTGAGGAAATGGACAAGAACAAAATGGAACACCTGTTTCTGGTTAGTTTGTGTAGAAAAAAAGACCACAAACGTCCGTGTGGATGATTTCTAAAGTTTCTTTGCTTCTTGTTGAACCTTTCTTTCTACTACTTGTCATTTTTCCTTTAGCATAATCCACACAGAACTCAAAATCATTGAAAAATTATTGGAGGCAAAATATCATTTTTGACAAATAACTTCATCCATTGTTTTGACATATGACCTAGCCTTTGTAAAATATGTTGAAGCTGATGCGATTTTTTATACGCACACAAATTAAACCCTCTTTTTGTCGATTTGTAGTATAAGTATAAGTAGGGATCGTTCTGGACCGGGGATTAGGAGGGATTGCAAATCTCTTGGAAACTGACTCAAAAACGTAAAATAACAATATGAAATACTAACTTAGACTCAAAGAATGCAAAACTAAAAATAAGAAAGATTAAGACTAAGACTTAAACGAAATATGGGGGGATTGATTTTGGACGAATTTAAACTAAAATGGATAGATTGTAAAGAAAACAAATTGTAAATATGAAATTGACGGAAATGAATGGATGGTATGGCTAGCTAAGGGGTTCATCTCCATACATGTTACACTTGCATAATAAAATGGTTTCCAATTGCATTTCAATAAACCATGAATTCTCAACACCCCGGGTTAATTAGGTCCGCTTAAATTAACCGTCAAGTTTTCCTTAAGTTAATGAATTGGATGATTGCATACGACAACCCAAAGCATTCCTCACAAGTTCCCTACATGAATTGCATAATAGAGAAACAAGCAAGAATCATTAAGCATCATGAAACCTATAAGTGTTGACGAGGCATTCGTTACTATGATTGCATGAAACTTATGCCAAGAATTCGTTTAACACGATTGTTTATAAGCAACCTCCACTACTTGTGAATATAAGTTCATAACGATTAGGTGAAACTCACTTATATTCTAGCGTCATATTCATGCATGAAAATTAAGCGCGCATTCTTAATAAACATACATAAATAAGTTATCAATCAAACGGTTAAACAAATTGAATCCACAACTTATGAAACGCAATTAGAAGTAATCAAATCAAAATGCAAGCATAAACATATATTTCGAATCCCCCCCTAGCTAAAGGGGGGTTTAGTTCCTCATACAAAACAAAGAGAATTGAAATTAAACATTGAAATCAAAGAAACGCCTAAACATTCCAACAACTCAAACTTGAATTGTATGAACGTTTAGGCCCTCTTCTCTTCCTCTTTATTGTAGCATAAGGTCTAGGGATAATTGGTTTGGGGGATGGAAGTGTGGAATGGAAAAGGAATTATGGAAATAGGTGAGGAGTGGTGGAGAAAATGGTGCAGAAAATGGAGAGAAACTCACGGCTAGAGAAGGAATGGAGTGTTTGTGTTGTGGTATCTACAATGGAATGAGATGATTTGAATGATGGGAATGCAAGGGTATTTATAGGAGGAGTGGAGATGTATATGGCTATTTGTTTAAGGTGTTTGTGTGGAGGAATGATGGAGAATTGCATGTGGAATGGCTGCAATGATGAAGAATGAAAGCTGGAAAATAAAAGGGAAAGCTGGAAATCTGAAAATGCAAATGGGAATCCTGAAATGCAAAGGTGGCCACGGTTTTGAGTGTGTTTTGTGTTGGAAATGCATGTGAATGCATGTGAATGTTGTTTGTGTGAAGTGTGTGTGGGTTAAAGGTTGAATGGTGGTGTAATGATGAAGTGTGATGGCTGAAAATGTCAAGGGAAATGCATGTGATTGCATGGCAAAGAATTTCAGGATGCATGTGTGTTGGTGTGTTGTGTGATTGTTTTGTGGTTTAAGTGGCTTAATTAAAGAATGGGAGTGCATGTGGCTTAGGTGGTGTAATGATGAAGTGGGAATTGAAAGAATGTGGTTGGAAAGTGGAAGGGAAGGCACGGCTAGGAAGAAGAATGAATGATGTGCATGTGTGTGAATGCATGTGGATTAGGTGGAAAGAGGTGGGTGTGCATGTGATTTGAAATGCATATGTTTAAATGGTTGAAATGTGTAGATGATTATGAGTATGATAAGTGATAAGTGAATGATATGTTAAGTGATAAATGAATGATATGTTAAGTGATAAATGAATGATATGTGGTGAGTGATAAGTGAATGGAAGTGATAAGTGAATGGTTTGATAATTGATAAATGAATGATATGCTAAGTGATAAATGAATGATATGTTAAGTGATAAATGAATTATATGTGGTGAGTGATAAGTGAATGGTTTGATAAGTGATAAATGAACTAGTTTAAAGGGCTAGGGTTTAAGTACATAGAATGGGCCTAAAATAGGTTGGTTTGTATGGCATAATGTGTTAAGCCCATGGCAAGGTGTTATGTGATTGGGTTAGGGCCATTGTTTTGTGTCTTCAAGTGCATACAAGGCCTTCAAATTCGTCCATCCTCTTGGCTCCATGGATAAGCTATCCAATCCATGCCCAAAAATGCTCCAAATGGCCTCAAAATGCACTTTCTTGCTCCCTAGGCCCTTAGAACCTGAAAACACACAAAAGAAGCATAAAGGACTAAAATAACGAGAGAAACATAACGTAAATGCACGAGAACAAGCCATTTAAGTCGCATGAATATGCTCCTATCAAATACCCCTACACTTAGCTTTTGCTAGTCCTCGAGCAAAACAGAATAAAAACAAATAAACAAAACGACACTAAACACGTAAAACACAACCTAAACCTTCCAACAACCGTCTTTAGGGATTTCCAATGCACATGACAAGTTAAAAATCATCATTCTCACAGATTTTAGTCATCTTCACACTTAAGTACATTCTTAATCATAGTCACCATATACTAGTTCACAATTAAGCATTTAAAACCATGTTTTGAATGTAGTAACATGCCTTAGAGAATTTGCTCAATTCTTTACAAGATATGCACTCGAATTTCTCTCAGAATTTCTAACTACACACCCTAATCTAGTCATATGTGAGAAGATTGATGTAACATGAAAACGAACACTCACAAATAAGTATCACAAAGAACGCAATTTCTGGAGTTTAATAAGCATGTTTAGATATGATCTCATGAATGGAATGCTACTACTTAGACGCGAGAACCAGTGACACCATAAGCTCATACCAAGTTCAAACTCCACAAATTGAAATACACAACACTCAAGATAGAAGTCAAGGGTTGTAACGGGGCTTGGGGTATGTGGATAACAAAGAAGGGATATGGAAAACAAAGGTTCTTAAAGAAATAGTGAGCAAAGCATTTGAATCAACTTAGAATTCACTTTTGAATGAAAACTCAACTTTTGAACAAAAAGGGAGAATTTAGACAATTTACGCCCAGAATTGGTGTTTTGGAACCTTTCTTCAATCACTTATTCTTTTCTCTTTTTTTTTTTTTTTTTTTTTTTTTTTTTTTTTTTTTTTTTAACATAAACACTTAAACATTCTCTCCCCCACACTTATTTTCTTTCATAATGTAACTCAAAAGGAATTCAATTAAGTCATGCTCATTATCTTTTAAGAACAAGGGTGGGGATTGTCCTAAACTAGGCTAGGTGAGGAAAAAGTGGGTTAACAAAGAACATGGGCTAACACGGCTCAACGTGGGTACAACTTACAACATATACGAAATATGGGAAGTGAGGCTATTTGGCTATGGTGGCAACTACACAACTTCATCTTGATATATGTTATGCAAATCAATAACATGCTTTGAATGAAATGGGCATGAGTTCTAGCATTTGGAACTATATGATGAAACGCCTTCTAAGTAGTAACCAAGCAAAGAATAATGAAATCATGCAACGATTTTAGAAAACAAGAAATCACAGATTAAACTCTCCAAAGAACGTTATAGGCTCAAGTCTCTCAGGGTTGTAGCATTTGTTTGAGTTCCTTCCTTCAGGCATGTTACAAAAACTAAATTTTCTTTTATGATTGCATGTGAAGTCATACATTATAACCATAACCAAGCATATACCAAGAGTAAATCAAACTTTTCTCTATGTTTATAACTCTTTTTAACAGTCATGCAATTACAAACCAAATCCTTAACATTGTGTTGGAAGGTATCCTAAGACACAAACACACACACAAAAACAACTTTAAAACAACTCTTTTTGGGTTTTTCAAAACAATTTTTCAAATTTTTATGGGATTTTCGAATTTTTAAGACAAAACACACTAAAACAGTTTTAAAACAGTGAGAAACAACATGTGAAGTGATAGGTGATAAAATCCAACGAATTTGCATCAAATATACTTAGTTACCCCCCCACACTTAAATCAAACATTGTCCTCAATGTTTTAAGCATAGATTCACACAACGCATAAGTAAATACACAAAAAACACTTAAACATATTAAACATGGCATAATGTAATTAACAAAGAGAAGAGTTTAGAGACGCAAATCTGGTTATAGAGTGTAAATTCCATCTTCTCTTTGTTGATTGCATTGAGGCTTGATCTTGATGATTCCACAGGCTTACTCTCGAACTGGTTTCCGCCCATCATTGATTTTCCTTTGTGCTACTTCTTGAACTGGGCAGCAGGATGGTTCTTTTGGTCTCCCCCGAAGGTCTGAGCATACCCTTTTGGTCTGTTTCTTTGTTCAATCTTTCCAATTCGTATTGAAAAGGGTTGGAGGATAACTCAGCCTATGTTTGTCTCCACATGCTTCAATGTATCATTTTCACTTGCCTTACTCGCTCCCCTTTGCAGAAGTGGTCCCTTCTCCGGAAGTGTATCAACCGTTGAAGATGACTACTCGAGAGCAACGCTAGGTAAGCAATCAGGAATAGATTCCAAGCAGTTGGCTCCAGATCGGAAGATTGACTCCAAGTGCCGGCTGATTGCTTCTTTTACTTTGCCATGCGAGTAAGAACAAGGACAAAGAAAAAGACAGGGAAAGAGCATGATATGAGATACTTTTGCTTTTGACCTTGATGATATGAGATACCTTTGCTTTGAAGAAGCGGTGGATGAATCAGCACATGCTTCAATCCGCCGTTTCCTCCTGGGTCATATGTACTCCAGGCATCTGGTATCATCTTTGGGGAAGAAGAAAGAATTGAGTATTTTGAAAGGCCTTGCTGGGAGTGCGCCCTCAGAGGTGAGGGAGAGTTGGGCATTTTCTTCAGGTTTGCCCTGCCATAAAAGACGAAGGTCGACATATATAGAGATAATATCAAGTGGTGGTACTTTTTACCCTTGTCGACAAACGTTTTGATCCCGCAATTCCGGCTTTTTGAAATAGTGGCGCCTCTTCGATCTTTGAATACGCCTCTTCGATTTCTGAGCAGGCGCCCCTTCGATTTCTGAACGACGCCCCTTCGCTTTCTGAACGACACGTGGTAGTGCAGATGCGACTCCTTTTGAGAAAGCTGCACGCGTCTTCTGAAAAGCAGAGAAAGCGTCGCCGAACTTTGCGCTTGTCGGCTAAAGATATGTAGTTGCGGTGATGGCCTCCACGTGTTGTCTGAAAAGAAGAAATCTTTTGAAAAGTTGAACGCGTCTTCTGAAAAGCAGAGAAAGCGTCGCCAAAATTACGCCGGAAATTCCGGCTTTTTGAATCGGTGGACGCGTCGCCTTGGCTTTTTTATTGAGCTATCGATCACCACAACAAACACACTCTGAAGATTTCCCATTCCTGAAACTCGACTCCGGCCCTTTGTGAAATTTTTAACTCCATCCACCCCTTCTCTTTGAACACTTTTGAAAAAAATGGCAAACTCATCGAACCTTAGCTTAGATTTGAGTCTCAGCAGCGATCCGGTTGCGCCCCGTCAAGGTAATGTATGGCGCCCTTCTTTTTTATCTTCTAACGGTCCTCTTTCAGGTGAAGACTCTGTGATGCAGGACGCCACAACAGCTACAATAGTAGCTAAAAACCTCCTCACTCCAAAAGATAGTAGGCTGCTGTCAGGACGGTCCGATGAGTTGGCCGTTCAAGAGTCCCTCGCACTTAGTGTTCAGTGTGCGAGCTCTGTGTCCAACATGGGCCTACGCCTGCTTGCCCGCTCCCGTCAGGTGGAATCGTTGATGGCAGAGGTGGAAAGACTTAAGCAAGAGATCCAGCAGCTTAAGTACGAGAATAGAAGTTTGCATGTGCTTGCAAATAACTATTCGTCGGGGATGAAGAGGAAGCTTGATGAGCTGCAAGAATCTGAGGGTCGAATTCACAGTGACCGTCAAAGGCTTGCGTCTTATCTCCAGAGGCACCTTTTTCCTGGGTCATCCAGCGCTTGGCCAAGTATTGAGGCTTGGAATGCTCTAGCTCCGATGCCTCCCGCTCCGATGCCTTCCGCTTCGATGCCTCCCGCTTCTATGCCTCCCGCTTCTGCGCCTTCCGCTTCTGCGCCTCGTAGTGGGACTTCACGCAAACAACCTTTGTGAAGCTCCACCTTTCTCCATGTTTAGTATCTTTCTTTTTTTCTTTTTTTTCTTTTTTTTTTTTTTATTTTTTATTTATTAACATAAATAAAATCAAACGGCATGGAATTGGTCCTTGAATGGAAGGTGATAATTGAAGTGAACCGGCATTGGTTTGAATTCTAGTGTAGGTGCCTGATTCAAAAAAAATAGCAAGTTAGTATAAAATCTAATGGAATTTGGAAAAAAATACTTACTTGTTTTGTCCGACAAGAACTCAATGACAAATACCACTCCTTTGAAAGTTTCAGGGATATTGGACTTGGCCAGATTGCAAGTGATGGTTATTACTTGTCCAATGTCATCAAATTTAACTTCTTTGGATTTTGTGGTTTCAAGAACGTCCTCTTTGATGGATTCATGACATTCCCTACTTGTCACCTTTGGAAGGGCTTCCAAGATGTCTTTTTCACATTCTTCTTCCTTGGAAGTCATGAATCTGCAAGGAATAGGGTTAAAAATAATGAAATTTGGAACAACCATACCTGTATTAGATGGCATAGGAGCAATAGGAGCCTCCGGCAAAGGTGTTTCCACCCTTTCCGTGGGTTGGGTGTATTCCTCTTCCTTGTAATTTGATTTTGATGGTTGAGGGTCCGTTCCAACCTCCTTGTCACTTCTCAACATGATTTCCTTGGCAGTTTCAAATTCTCCCTTCTGATTTGCAATGGTTGAACTAGGGAGTTCGCCTTGGTCGCAAAATTGTCCTTCGAACTCCGCTATCTGCCCAATTTGCTTTTCCAGAGTAGTAAGTAATTGAAAAATCGTATCATTATCATTTGAATTACCTACATTACTTTGGGCAGGTTGTGGTGGCTGCATAGGCGTTGAATAGAACTCCTCATACGGCTGCCAATATCCTTCTTGTTGAGCCTCATTGTCTTGATTTTGTAAGCCCTGCACCAAACAAATTAATTCATCAAGCTTTTGGTTATAATTTATTGACGAACTTAAATTTGGTTGGGCATATTGAATATGAGGTTGTGGTGGCTGCCAATATCCTCCTTGTTGAGCATTTTGAGGTTCCCACCACATAGAGTTTGAATGATCACTCCAATCCGAATTGTAAGTATTGGAAAACACGTTATTCCTTGATTGAAGATTAAATATATCAACTCTTTGCATTTGGGACCTTTCCATGAGTTGTGACAAAAGAGAAGCATTATCAAGTGCCATCTTGTTCTTAACAAACAAAACACAAATAAAAAAAAAAAAACTAAATCTAAAAGACAATACAGAAACAAACAATCCAAGGGATCGTAAGTATGTAAGTAGGGATCGTTCTGGACCGGGGATTAGGAGGGATTGTTAATCACTTGGATTTGACTTAAAAACGTAAAAACATAATATAAAACACTAAACTAGACTCAAAGAATGTAAAACTAAACTTTAAAACACTAAAACAAACCAAAAACTCAAAATGCTTTAAAAAAAACACAAACTAAAATGATTTCTAACTAAATTGACATTAAAGTAAAGGGGGATTTAAGTTTATACGAAATTAAATTAAATGAACAAATTAAAACAGAATGTAAATATGGAATTGATGAAATGGAATGAATGGATGATAGAATAGCTAAGGGGTTCATCTCCATACATGTTACACTTGCATAATAAAAAGATTTCCAATTGCATTTCAACAAATCATTAATTCTCAACGCCCCGGGTCAATTAGGTCCGCTTAAATTAACCGTCAAGTTTTCCTTAAGTTAATGAATTGGATGGGTTAGCGCAACGCAATTCACAACATTCTCCAAAAGTCCTTTACGTGAAAAGCACAATAAAGATACAATCAAAAATCATTAAGCATCATGAAAACTATAAGTGTTGACGAGGCATTCGTTACTATGATTGCATGAAACTTATGCCAAGAATTCGTTTAACACGATTGTTTATAAGCAACCTCCACTACTTGTGAATATAAGTTCATAACGATTAGGTGAAACTCACTTATATTCTAGCGTCATATTCATGCATGAAAATTAAGCGCGCATTCTTAATAAACATACATAAATAAGTTATCAATCAAACGGTTAAACAAATTGAATCCACAACTTATGAAACGCAATTAGAAGTAATCAAATCAAAATGCAAGCATAAACATATATTTCGAATCCCCCCCTAGCTAAAGGGGGGTTTAGTTCCTCATACAAAACAAAGAGAATTGAAATTAAACATTGAAATCAAAGAAACGCCTAAACATTCCAACAACTCAAACTTGAATTGTATGAACGTTTAGGCCCTCTTCTCTTCCTCTTTATTGTAGCATAAGGTCTAGGGATAATTGGTTTGGGGGATGGAAGTGTGGAATGGAAAAGGAATTATGGAAATAGGTGAGGAGTGGTGGAGAAAATGGTGCAGAAAATGGAGAGAAACTCACGGCTAGAGAAGGAATGGAGTGTTTGTGTTGTGGTATCTACAATGGAATGAGATGATTTGAATGATGGGAATGCAAGGGTATTTATAGGAGGAGTGGAGATGTATATGGCTATTTGTTTAAGGTGTTTGTGTGGAGGAATGATGGAGAATTGCATGTGGAATGGCTGCAATGATGAAGAATGAAAGCTGGAAAATAAAAGGGAAAGCTGGAAATCTGAAAATGCAAATGGGAATCCTGAAATGCAAAGGTGGCCACGGTTTTGAGTGTGTTTTGTGTTGGAAATGCATGTGAATGCATGTGAATGTTGTTTGTGTGAAGTGTGTGTGGGTTAAAGGTTGAATGGTGGTGTAATGATGAAGTGTGATGGCTGAAAATGTCAAGGGAAATGCATGTGATTGCATGGCAAAGAATTTCAGGATGCATGTGTGTTGGTGTGTTGTGTGATTGTTTTGTGGTTTAAGTGGCTTAATTAAAGAATGGGAGTGCATGTGGCTTAGGTGGTGTAATGATGAAGTGGGAATTGAAAGAATGTGGTTGGAAAGTGGAAGGGAAGGCACGGCTAGGAAGAAGAATGAATGATGTGCATGTGTGTGAATGCATGTGGATTAGGTGGAAAGAGGTGGGTGTGCATGTGATTTGAAATGCATATGTTTAAATGGTTGAAATGTGTAGATGATTATGAGTATGATAAGTGATAAGTGAATGATATGTTAAGTGATAAATGAATGATATGTTAAGTGATAAATGAATGATATGTGGTGAGTGATAAGTGAATGGAAGTGATAAGTGAATGGTTTGATAATTGATAAATGAATGATATGCTAAGTGATAAATGAATGATATGTTAAGTGATAAATGAATTATATGTGGTGAGTGATAAGTGAATGGTTTGATAAGTGATAAATGAACTAGTTTAAAGGGCTAGGGTTTAAGTACATAGAATGGGCCTAAAATAGGTTGGTTTGTATGGCATAATGTGTTAAGCCCATGGCAAGGTGTTATGTGATTGGGTTAGGGCCATTGTTTTGTGTCTTCAAGTGCATACAAGGCCTTCAAATTCGTCCATCCTCTTGGCTCCATGGATAAGCTATCCAATCCATGCCCAAAAATGCTCCAAATGGCCTCAAAATGCACTTTCTTGCTCCCTAGGCCCTTAGAACCTGAAAACACACAAAAGAAGCATAAAGGACTAAAATAACGAGAGAAACATAACGTAAATGCACGAGAACAAGCCATTTAAGTCGCATGAATATGCTCCTATCAGAAGCCAATATTATTTATAGTAAAATAAAAAACTCAACAAAACTAACTTTGAAACGGAATCAACTTCCTTCTCATGGAAGGCACATAGACAATATTTTTTAATTCTAAACAAAATCCAAATCCTAACTTTAGCCTAACACTTCTTAAAGCTTTGACTTCAACTCTTCTTCCATTGCAAACTGAAACTTTGACTTCATCCTTATTTGATGTTCTCCTTGTTATGAAGTTCTGCAATAAATTCGTAACATGAATAGAAAAGCTAGAGTCAAGCCACCATTTAATGCTAGGTATATCAATTAAATTAGACTCAAAACAAGCAAAAAAGTTTTTACCTTTCTTCATGTGGCAAGCCAAACCTTATACAAAAATAACGTTTGAGAATCGATGGCTTGTTAGGTTTGGTGTTTCTTTTAGGAGAGGGAACCCTTTTGGTAGAATTCTTTCTATTAGCATCGGTGGTTAAGGGTGTATGTGCCTCGGTGGTACTTCGTACATAATTCAAAGACTCAATCTTCTCATTTTCAAACTTTTTCATCCTTTCCTCTTCACTCACACATACTGAAATTAACTCATTCGCATCCCACTTTTCACGCAATGCATTGTAGGACAATTTGAGATGTATATAACTATCAGGCAGGGAGCTCAATATCACATGTACCAAAGAAAGTTTCAGGGATTAGTACCTCGAGAGGTTTGAGTTTTCCAGCGATGTCCACCATTTTTAAAATGTACTCACACACACTCTCTATGCCATCATGTCTCATGGTTGTTAGTGAATTCATGAGATTACCTGTTTCAATTTTTGGTGAGTCCTGGTACTTTTCTTCAATGGACTTAAGGAAATCGTTTGCATTGGTAGCATCTGTCTCAGTTTTTGGTGACTCTTGGTACTTCTGCTCAATGGACTTGAGAAAATCCTTTGCATTGGTAGCATCTGTGAAGGCTCCTCGAACCACATCAGTCATGCTCCTTTTGATAATCAATAAGGAAATTTTGTTTGATTTGTGCCACTTTTCATACTTAGACTTCTGACTTGAGGTGCTTCCATCTGTTGGTGTATGGGGCTCTTTAGTTCTAAGTGCTAAGTCCCAATCCATGACACCTACCACGATCTCAAGATCTTGCTTCCATTTCTTATAGTTGACACTAGTGAGTGGTTCAACTATATTAAGGTGCACGGAGCTAGGATTCATAACTGGCAAAGCACATAGTTCAAGTATTAATCCGTAAATCCCCAGACTATAAATCACCTTTTCAACATCTTTGGATTGATGAACATGTGAAGACTTTCTTTAATCATATCACCTTTATAACCAACATTTGAATTTCTGTAATCAAAATTATAAACCTTTGTGGTTTGATAATAGTAATTCGATTCAAACATTCGTATATAAAGTGATATACTGCTTAAATTCTAAGCATGAAAGAATGATCTTCTTTAGATGACCAGTGATCATGTCTTGAATTTAAACACCATCACTGGTATGTATATATGAATGAAAATATATGTCTCTATGATCAAGGATAGCTTTAGCTATCACTTGATCGTGTTCATATATATTTCCTTAATGATACACTACCAGTTCTGTAACCTGCGAGACAAGGAAAAATTTCTTGATGCCTTCAACATAGGGTTAAATGATATGTGAAGGGCTTTGATACCAAATGTAAGTAAATTATGCAACGGAAAAACTTATTCACAATTATCAACTTAATCACTTACCTATGGTGAGCAGCAAATTCGTCAGCATACAAGGCACGTGGAGGAAGGAGTTTCAAGTGGCAATGACCACCAACTGAAGCGTGACACTGAAATTGAGGTGTTGTTAGACAGTGAACCGCATGCAGGAAATCAGCAAAGACGTGTGGGTGAAGCAGCTGTGAATGGCAGTAACGACCGACTGGAGTCAACAATTTTGGCAGTCGGTAATGTTCCACTGTTTTGAGGAAATCAAATAGGGTAAGAAAGTCAACATTCTCATCATATTTTGTGTATTTGGTAGAGACAGATTTTAATTTATCAGAGTTTAGTGATCTTGGGATTTTCAAACAAGTCATCTCGAGTCCAAAAATAGACAATTGGATTACAGCAGACATCAAGACAATGGTACCTAAAATTTTATCGAGAATGTATCTAACTTGAAACTTTAAGTAATACAACTCCTGATAAGTCTACCACAAGTGTCAATCCTAATCTCCTTATCATTCCAAATGTCTTTAATCAAACAACCAAAGTGTTTTGCTCTAATATAGAACTTACAATGAAATGATGTCGAAGTCGAGTCTTATCAGTGTCCTAGCAACAATTTTGGAGGCTGAACAACCTATTGAGCAGGAGCAAGCTGTCTCATGTCCCAATATGTTGTGTAAGGGGAGTGAGAAATGCAGTCAGATGGTCCTCAAGGAAGGGGTGATTCCGGCATTGGTGTCTATTTCCGTCAATGGCACATCAAGAGGAAAAGAAAAGGCTCAAAAGCTGTTAAGGCTGTTCCGTGAGCAGAGACAAAGAGACCAAGCACCTCCTGAGCCGGAGGTGCATCTGTTGGTCGAAAGACAAGCCCATGTCTGTTCCGGAACCAAAGCCGTTATGCAAATCCTTCTTAAGAAGAAAGATGAGCAAACCTTTTAGGTTTTTGTGGAAGAGCAAAAGCTATTTTGTTTACCAGTGTTAACTCCCACGGTGTTGTAAATTTCAGTGTTGTATCGTCGTTTTATTCTTTTTGTTTTAGGGTAAGTTACAAAAAACTACCTCAACTATTGGTCTGACGACACTTTCATATCTCATCTTTTAAAAATGACAATGTCATACCTCATCTTACGAATTTGTGCTAATGTCAAACCCCCGTTAGTTTTTCTGTTACTTTTTTTGTTAAATGCTGATGTAGCCAGAGACAGGACCCACTCACTAATCCAATTGGATTAAAAAAAAATATATTTTTTTTTTAATAATTAAATATTCAAAAATTAAAAAAAAATTAAAATTAAAAAAACTAAAAAATGGCCTAAGGGATCCGGCCTTCCCTTCCACCCACACCAACCCTTTTTCTTCTTCTCTTCGACAGCCACCAAACCCTTCCCCGTCCCCCCAACCTTCCTCTCTCTCTCTCTTCTCTTTCTCCTCTCTCTGGGATACGGTCTCCCTCATCCGTCCTTCTCCCCACTCGTACTTGTCCTTCCCTCACCACCATTTCCCAACCTAACCCATCCCTCCCTTAGTCCCTCTATACCTAACCTTCCTTCACCACCCCACCGCTGCCTCTCTTCCTCCATCTTCACCACCCCACTGAAGAAACCAAAAAAATCAAGCCCAACCTAGATCCCACACCCAAAAAAAAGAAAAAAAAAAAAAAAACCAGAAAAACAAAAATACCAAACGCAAACCCAGATCCCCTTCCCCTCCTACACACCCATCACCCTTCTACCTTCTTTCCACCCAGTCCCTCCTTTGACCTCTCTCATTCGTCTGATTCGCTGTCGACCCCACACCTCCTCTAACCTCTCGATTTCCTCTTCCCCTCGACCGTCAAAACCCTCATCTCCTTCCCACCTCTGCTCTCTTCGCCTTCAGACCCTTTTTCTCGTCCCTTTCTCTGCTGCTCTCCTCCTCAGTGCTGGTGGTTTCAGAGAGAAGAGGGAGTTAGAGTGGGAAAGAGATGCAGGAGAAGATAAAAAGAAGAGAGAGAAGGGTTGGTCGGCGTCTGTGGTTGCAGAGAGAAGAAGGAGTTAGAGTGGGAGAGAGATGCGCGGGAAGATAAAAAGAATAGAGAAAGAAGGGTTGGTCGGCGCCGGTGGTTGCGGAGAGAAGAGGGAGTTAGAGTGGGAAAGAGATACGAGAGAAGATAAAGAGAAGAGAGAGAAGGGTTGGTCGGCGCCGGTGGTGCAGAGAGAAGAGGGAGTTAGAGTGGGAGAGAGATGCGAAAGAAGATAAAGAGAAGAGATAGAGAGAGAAAGGTTGGTCGGCGCCGGTGGATGCAGAGAGAAGAGGGAGTTAGAGTGCCAGAGAAGATAAAGAGAAGAGAGAGAGAATGGTTGGTAGGCGCCAGTGGTGCAGATAGAAGAGGGAGTTAAAGTGGGATAGAGATGCGGGATAAGATAAAGAAAAGAGAGAGAGAGAGAGAAGGGTTGGTCGACGTCGATGGTTGCAGAGAGAAGGAGTTAGAGTGGGAGAGAGATGCGGAAGAAGATAAGAAGAGAGAAAGAAGGGTTGGTCGGCGCTGGCGGTTGCAGAGAGAAGAGGGAGTTAGAGTGGGAGAGAGATGCAAGAGAAGATAAAGAGAAGAGAGAGAGAAGGGTTGGTTAGCGCTGGTGGTGCAGAGAGAAGAGAGAGTTAGAGTGGGAGAGAGATGTGGGAGAAGATAAAGAGAAGAGAGAGAGGGTTGGTGCGGGTGGAAGAAAGGAAAGCCGACATCCCTAGACATTTTTTATTTGTTTAGTTTTTTAATTTTTAATTTTTTCAATTTTTGAATATTTAATTATTTTTTAATCCAGTTGGATTAGTGAGTAGGTCCTGTGTCTGACCACGTTAGCATTTAACAGAAAAAGTAATAGAATAACTGACGGAGGTCTGACATTGGCACAAATTTGTAAGATGAGGTATGACACTGTCATTTTTAAAAGATCAGATATGAAAGTGTCGTCAGACCAATAGTTGAGGTAGTTTTTTGTCATTTACCCTTTGTTTTATTACTTTGAAAGAGCGAAATTTACATGCCCCCTGTAATTTATGGATTTTGGTTTCGAATTTACCCTTGAGGTAGGAAATAGATATAATCTTATGAATATGATTACTTCAAGTGGTTAACTCTTACATATCCTTGTTAATTTTTGTTCATTGATTTTTTTTAACTCATTCTAATAGATGGTCAGAGATTAAGAGAGTGTGGGAGAGGGTTTTTGAATAACACCACTCTTTTTTATTGAACGCTATAAAGCAAGATTGCTCGCTAATTGACTTGATAATTTGGCCTTGCACCAGTTAAATAACAATTAAGGAAGTTGAGGTTTCAATTCAAGATTAATTGGCTATAGGGGAAATAATATAATCTTTATAAGCACATATAAAGTTACTTAATTTTTTAATGTAAGAAAAAACTCAACATTTTCTCATGCCAATTGTCGTGATCGGAAACACATGCTCGTTTGATAAGTACTTTTAAATAATTGAAACTGCTTTTAAAAAAAACTATCTAGAAGAAAAGTTAAAGTTTAATATCTGAAAGAAAATTGAAAGTTTTACGTTTAATATCTGCAGCAAATTGTTGTGGAGTCGGACTCCAAGGAGAACATTTCTTGTTTGTTGAATGATATTTCTTCTAGCAACTGGGAGGCGTTCCCTATGTTGACAAGGATTTTGAGGCTTACGGATGTCTTTCAGAGATGTCACAGGTCTTGGGTTTCGAGATTAGCCAATATGGCGGCGTACCGGTGGCGTCAAGGTCTAATACGGATATGTGCGGTTCCTCCTGGGTTAACCATCCCCCATCTTCGTTAGTGCATGTCTTGAATAAGGATGATCTCTCTTGTTCTCCTTAATTTTGTTACGGTAGTGATGGGGTTGACACCCTTGCATTTGGTGCAGTGTCTCTTGCCTTTGTTCCCCCATCACTGCTCTGTGTTTGCTTTCCCTGCTTGGTGCCCGCCTCCTTGTCTCTTTGGCTTCGGCCTTGGTTCTAAAAAAAAAAAGAAAAAAAAGAAAACTCCACCGTCCGTATGACAAATAATTGTCTGTACCCCTCACGGGCCATCAAGTGCAATAACTCTCACATGTCGAACATGGTAGAAGGCAAGTACAAAGATACAGCATCCACTTGTTCAATAATATATGCAAATTGATCACCCTTGTCTCTTGGATCGGTCAGTTGGCACCTGTCCATATCTCCATTTCCCAAGAAAAGAAACGCAGCTTGTACTATACTTCGATATATGACATGTATTGTAACAATAGAGCATTAATATATTTTCTTTATTTTTGTAATCAACTGTCTAAATTCTCATACATACCATGCATCAGAATTTAATAAAAAAACTCAAAATAAAATGTGTCCTCATATTCATTATCCCATTCCTAAAATGTGTCTACGGGACTGATAATGTCATTGACATGTATAGCACCGCTCCAACAGGACTATATAGTCCCATCCTTGCACATTACGCAAACACCCACAGAGAGAGAGAGAGAGAGAGAGAGAGAGAGAAAGAGATGGATTTCTGTTTTATGGGACTATGTCTTCTCCTTTTCTTCTGGATCACAATCCAAGCTTTCAATTCATTAGCAAAAAGAAGCAAATCCAATCCCAATTCCACAAGGCCTGTTCTTCCACCGGGGCCAAAGCCATTTCCCATCATTGGAAATCTCTTAGAGCTTGGAAACAAACCCCATCTCTCTCTTACTAAGCTCTCCCAAATCTATGGCCCCGTAATCACTTTGCAACTCGGCCAAGTAACAACCGTGGTCGTTTCTTCATCAACCGCGGCGAAAGAAGTTCTACGAACGCACGACGAATTCTTATGCAATCGAACGGTCCCCAGTGCAGTCCGAGCCTGCTACATGGGAGAGCACAGCTTGCCCTGGATACCGGCTTCAGCCAAATGGAGAAGCCTCCGAAAAATATGCAACTCCCAATTGTTCGCAGTAAACGTTCTCAACGCAAGGAAAGCCAACCGGCACAAAAAAGTCCAGGAGCTCATAGCTGATGTCAATGCAAGTAAGGTAAAGGGCAATGCAATAGAGATTGGCAGGGCTGCTTTTAGTACGACACTGAATTTGTTATCGCGTACGATGTTCTCTATGGATTTAGCCGATCCGAGGAGTGAGACAGCTAAAGAGTTTAAGAAGACTGTGTGGGGTTTGATGGAGGAGGCCGGGAAGCCAAATTTGGGGGACTACTTTCCTGTGCTTGCAAAACTTGACCCCCAAGGCATTCAGCGGCGGATGACTAATCACTTCTTCAAGATGGAACAACTCTTCGACCAAATCATTGCACAAAGGTTAGAATCGAGGAAAGCTCATGATTATGTCAAAAGGGATGACATGTTGGATACCCTTTTAAGCATCAGTGAAGTGAATTGTGAGGAAATGGACAAGACCAAAATGGAACACCTGTTTCTGGTTAGTCCCTCCTCCCTACCTACTCTATATTATATATTGTGAAAATATGACTTTAGCCATTCAGACTCAATTTTTTTCATATAAAACCCTACATAACTTTTTTACTCAAAGAAAACCCAATGACTAGGATTCACATAAGCAAATTCATTAACTTCATATTAATTCACACATTTTACATTTTTCACATGCCTAAAATACCCCTATTACATACTTGATGTAGACGATTAATTGTAAGGAAATAGTAAATGATTTTGCAACAAGAAAAAAAAAAGACATTAATGTTAAAAATTTATTGCATATTAATTTTTTAGAAAGGTTTTGAATTTTCATAAAACTATTCGATTTAGTTTTTTCACCCTACTCTTGAATACTTTTGAATTTATCCGTTTTTTCACCCTATTTCATTATCTACATGCACATTAATTTACCTACAACAATTATACCATGGGTGTAATATAATATCTCTTTTTTACAATGATGCAAAATAATATACCAACAACAAAACGTGCCTAACATATGTACTAATTACATGGAAAATAATTTATCTATATTAAGAAGGAATGTATTTCGATGCATAAAATTAAAGATACTATGTTACACCCATGTTTATAAAACAATAAAACGTGCCTAACATATCTAACAATACATGGAAAATAATTTACCTACAAGTTAGAGAAATGTTATTTGGTTGGGTGTAGCATAAATTTTTTTAATAATTGGAAAAATTAAATATAACTAGGTGTCGTGTAATTTTTTTTATATAATTAGAACAAATTAATTTACCTACCTACTCTTTGAAATGTTCATTTCCAATGATGTAAAATGTTCATTACCTAACTACAAATTAATTTCAATAATTTACCTACACCAATTATACCATGGGTGTAGGTACCAACAACTAAACTTGCCTAACATAAGTACTTGTACATGGAAAATAATTTACCTATAACAAAAGAAATGCAGTTTGATGTATAAAATCAACAATATTATGTTCCACTCATGTTTATACAACAACAAAACGTGTCTAACATATATAACAATACATAGAAAATAATTTACCTACAAGTTACAGGAATGTTATTTGATTCAAAATATATAATATAGGTGTAGTATTTTTTTTTTTTTAAATAATTGGAACAAACTAATTTACCTACCAATTAATATGGATAAAATTGCTACAAAATATATCACGAAAAAAAAAAAAAACTACTTTTCTAGTTTAACATAGATACGGTTAATGCAAACACTTTTTTCATTTTATTTCACTTTTTCTACTACTTTTAATTTGGCATAAATTTAGGAATTTGAAAAAGGGACCATAAAGTATGAGTGGCATGAGTGTAAATAAATTGCATTAATAGGTCAATAGTGTTCCTATATGTTTGCAAATTTTAAATTAGGGCTTAAACTGGATCTTTAAAGATAGATGGGTTTTTATCTAGAAATAATGAATTGTAAGGGCCAAAATCTAAAGCACCCTGAAAATTTGAACTCAGAACCTCAGAACCCTCTAATCTCACAAAATAGCTAGCATGCACTACTAAGTATTCTAAGCCAACCCTCACTGACTAACGAATGTCACTAGACCAACTAGTTAATTGACAGCGTGTAGGAGAGTCCATTATGATTAGTGGCATGTAAACTACGCCAGTAACCATTTGTTTTTGGTTATTCATTACAATGGTGTGTTGCTACAACTTGTGAATATATAGGTTATATTTGCTGCGGGCACAGATACAACTTCATCTACACTGGAATGGGCAATGGCTGAGCTACTACACAACCCGAAAAAACTATCGAAAGCTCAAGAAGAGCTGGATCAAGTCATTGGCAAAGGAAAACCAGTTGAAGAATCAGACATAGCTGGACTCCCTTACTTACAAGCAATAATCAAAGAAACCTTCCGGTTGCACCCAGCAGTGCCGTTACTACTACCTCGAAAGGCCGAAAAAGATGTAGAGATCTGCGGGTACATTGTACCAAAGGGTGCACAAGTGTTTGTCAATGCATGGGCCATAGGCAGAGACCCTAGCATTTGGGACAGTCCCAACTCATTTGAGCCGGAGAGGTTCTTGGGGTCGGAAATTGATGTTTTAGGCCGGAATCTCGAGCTTATTCCTTTTGGTGGTGGGAGGAGAATATGTCCTGGGCTGCCGTTGGCAATGCGGATGTTACACTTGATGTTGGGGTCACTTATTAACTCATTTGATTGGAAGCTTGAAGATGAAGTTGTACCAGAGACCATGAACATGGAGGAGAGGTTTGGGTTGACCTTACAGATGGCTCAGCCTCTAAGAGCTGTTCCCAACTAAGTGATTAGTATTATTGAAACGTATAGATATAAGTCTCACATCGGGGAAGCGTTGGGGGAGGGGGACAGGTTTGTGTAAGTTATATAATTGAAACGTGTGGGATCCTACAAATAATTACCTGGATGGGATCAATGAGCGATCAAGAAGGCTCATGGCCTAGGTTAGTGACCTCCATTGCACACTAGGACGGGTGCTCACCTAAGGCCTGCCCCAGTGGTCACCTGTAAAAATTTACAAATATTTATTCTGAAAATAAATAGCTTTAACAATCAAATTATGAGTTCATCATTCATAATTCATGAAACAAATAACATTATAAACTACAATTATTCATTACGAAGTGACAATCGTTCACGGTGCAATTCATATTTAAAAATGTTGTATTATAACTTTATCATCAATACAAAAAAAAAAAAAAAAAAAAAAATGAAAATTTTAAGATCTAGGATTTTAAAGATTTGAGTTTTATATATGCCTAGACTAAAAGCTTAAGTTTTTCTATTTCAGTAGCCAAATCTTATTATTAAAAAAAATATATATATATAAAATGACTTGGTTTTCTTGCGTGCAAAGCTGCGAATCGGCAACAAAAGAGTTGAACACAACATGTCCTACCCAAAGTTCATTGAGCATTTCATCAAGCAGTTGGAGGACAATGTTTCAATGGAAACTCTAAGCTTTAAAGTGGTAGCACTTAGGACTTCCACGGCGATTTGTCATAGTTAAGAGGGTCTAACCCACTCTGCCCCTTAGTGGATCCACCCTGATGGAGATCTTGTGAATATCTCTATGTGCTGATCATACTGTGTACAATGTCACGATTTTGATTTTGTTACATACAAATTAAGTGATCTTTAGGCTTGTCACTTGTCACATACTCGTTTTTCTTGTAGTGCTTCTTCAATAAGTATGTTGGACAAATGACTTTCCACTTCTCTTTAATCGTTCATTGCAGGGCTTATTTACTGCCGGAACAGATACAACATCCTCCACATTGGAATGGGCAATGGCTGAGCTACTCCGCAACCTGGAAAAGCTGTCAAAAGCTCAAGCGGAGTTGAAGCAGGTCATCAGGAAAGGAAAACCGGTTGAGGAATCCGACGTTGCTCGACTTCCTTACTTACAAGCAATAATAAAAGAGACCTTCCGTTTGTACCCAGCAGCACCTTTACTACTTCCCCGAAAAGCCGAAACAGACGTTGAAATCGGCGGGTACGTTGTACCAAAGGGTGCACAAGTGTTTGTCAATGCATGGGCCATAGGAAGAGATCCTGGAATTTGGGACAACCCGGACTCATTCGTGCCAGAGAGGTTTCTAGGATTGGAAATTGATGTAACCGGCCAGAACTTTGAGCTTATCCCGTTTGGTGTGGGAGGAGAATGTGTCCTGGCTGGCCATTGGCAATGAGAATGGTGAACTTGATGTTGGGTTCGCTTATTAACTGCTTCGATAAATGGAAGCTTGAAGATGGAGTTACACCAGAGATCATGAACATGGATTAAAAGTTTGGCCTCAGTTTACAGAAAGCTCAACCTCTCAGTTGTTCCCATGTTATAGAAATATAGAAGAACCCAGCTTCATATCTACTTTCATGTTTCTACCATATAATTTTTGGGGTGAACTACCAATTTAGTCCATAATTTATCACATGAGTGAAAATTAGGTCTCTAAACTA
The DNA here is from genome assembly GCF_963583255.1 of Pyrus communis. Lineage (NCBI taxonomy): Eukaryota > Viridiplantae > Streptophyta > Magnoliopsida > Rosales > Rosaceae > Pyrus > Pyrus communis. Next base: position 6,806,643 of record NC_084806.1, on the reverse strand, counting down.
ATTTTTCAGAAAAATTAGTCCTTGAATTATAAAAATCTGCCAACTACATCCCTCATATTAGATTCGAAGTTACTATATTCAAATTTCCGTCAATTTAAGTCCTGTTACTTGCATGTGATACACATTGAAGGTAGATTAGTAGTTTTACATAAAGAAATAGTGTATGGAGTTAACTTTGGGAGGTAAATTAGATATTAGATTGGCAACCTATATGAAGTGTTAATGGCTTATAGGCGAGAAAATGACGGTATTACCCTTTAAAGTGTGTCAATAAGTGACTTAAATTGGCGAAAAAGTGGATAAATTAGCTTTGAATACAATATTAGGGATGAAATTAGCAATTTTGAATGAATTTAGGGACTTATTTTATCGAAAAAATAATTCAGGGACCTAATTTTTACTAAGGTGATAGTTCAGGGACTAAATCGACACTTCACCCTAATTTTTACTCTTAATAAGAATCATGCTTGTAGAGACATGGATTTAGTTAAATTGGTTACATAAATTTAGAATAGAGATCTTGGTATTTTGTGATTCAACTGTTCATCTTTTAGGTATTTCTCAAAGATAATCTCTACAAAAAAAATCAGCAAAATCCGATAATTTGATCATTTAGATTAAATAATAGTCATATTACTGTTTCTTTGGAAAACTGTATTCATCTATTTTCTTCATTACAATTGGATGTTTTAATGGTTTTAGATTTGTCTAATTTTTTGCAAAGATGATATGTGAATAATGTACTTAGACATAGACAGTTTGAATTGTTGAAAAAAATTCGTTTATGATCCCTCAACGAAAAGGAAATATACATACATACATATATATATTAGGGGTGCAACTTGGGTTGGGCCAACCCAAACCCGTCCATGTCCAACCCGACTTTAAACCCAAACAAGCGAGTTTTTTTTAATTATAACCTACCCGAACCCAACCCAATTTCAACCTGTTCATTGATTGGGTTGAGTTGGGTTGATCATTTGCCCAGCCCAACCCAACTCAACCCAACCTAACCCGATTAACCAAACCCAATTGGGTTGAGCTGTGCAACATGCTTCTCAATGACCTTTGCACCTTCATGGAGGATTCATTAATGACTTTTGATGGATTATGATAGAAAAGTGCATGAGTTGCAGAAAGCAATTGTTTTTCTGGTAGCCACACTTTGATTTTTGCTCAAAGGAGGCTTGTAATCTATGTCCAGTTGGGTACTAGCTTTGTTTTTCTGCAGGAGCTTCAAGGGACAAGACTTGAGTTGGGTACTAGCTTTGGACAATGAAGTCTTCCTTTTTTTTTTTCTTTTTTTTTTATTTTTTTTATTTTAGGGTACTAGCTTTGGTATTTCTTGTATTTTAATTCAAACTTTGCATGAACCCGAATAAAACTTGAAAAAGTTGGGCAACCCGAACCCAACCTAAGTAAACTCAAATCCAATTAAATCCGAGCCCAAATGAATCCGATTAAAACCCAACCCGAACCCAATCCCGAATTGTAAAAGTCGGGTTAGGATTGGACTGACCTTCCAACCCGCCTAACCCACCTGAGTTGCACCCCTAATATATATTGTAATTTTTTGTGGGATTATATAAAGAATATGGGGAGGAAGTGGGAGCAAATGCATGCTTGTGTGCTTCAACATTGATATTTTGTAATTGTTTTTGTATGTATGTGCTCAGACACCATACTTGTATACACCCTTGTTGTCTAGGACAAGGCGCACCGAATGCAGGCCCTCCATATTGAAGAATTACTCTAGCCATAGAATTCCAACCGGAGTTTAAAGCCTAGTGAACAAAAACGATTCCTACAGGTAAGTTGACTGGTAGCTCAACAACTCCTTTAATTTGTTGACTGAAGCCTTACCTTCCCTTCTATTTCTAGTTTCTACTTAATGAGAGACTGGACATTCAGGTTTTCAACAAAAAAAGACAAAGTAAAAAGTTTGGTGATGGATGTTCACAGTAATTTAAAGGAAGGTTTAACAAAACACTTCGGGTACATTATTTTTAATGAAAAATCACATTTATACTTTTCTCTGATACTATTCACTATACCTTTAAAAAGTGTTTTTCATTAGAAGGGAAGTTTTTTTATAAACTTTACGTTAGTTTTCCTTAATTTAAATGATCTCTTTATGAAGAAAAACAAAAATTTATCTCTTTGTCCACATTTATGACTTTTAAATGTTTTTAAAATAATGAAGAGGTCAAATTTTCATATCACGTAATTTGCTTGATGTGGTTATGAAAGAACCACGTCTCACCAGTTTGTAAATCATGTAATATGTCACTAATAATAAAAAATAAATACATTAATTAACACTTAAATAATAATTAAATCATTAATAATCACATTATATATTGTTTATTAAATAATTTAAAGTGATGATCACCCTTACATTAACTGCATAATAATAGTTAACATGTTTGACTTCTTAAACTATATCTTGAAGGAAATGGAAGGGGATCATTTCCAGATTCCTTCCTCCTAATCCACCAAGTTTGGCGATCCGGACTATTGAAATTTGATCCAATGGCTACAAACATGGGCATACTTTAAAAGTTATAATAACTTTAACCGTTGGATCAGATTTCAATGGTCCCGATCCTAGAACTTGATGAATTAGGAGGAAGAGATCTGGAGAGAATCCTGAAATATACCAAGCAGATTTTGCGTGGGACAATCACATGAGTGCATGTGTAACTAGCGCAAATCGGGGGGACACTGCTAGGTTTATATGCACACACATCTATATTTATTTCTATTTTTTTTTTTTTGTCAATAATCGTAACAGATTAAGATCAAGGGTTAGGAGAAGAAAGAGAGAGTAAGATCAAATGGACTTTTTGAGTTGCATGATATTGTTCCAAGTAGTCATCTGGATCTCGGTTCATGCCATCTATTACTCGTTTGCAGGAAGAAGATATAGTCCCACTAGGCTTCCACCAGGACCAAACCCACTTCCCTTCATTGGCAATCTTTTGGAGCTTGGTAGCAAACCCCACATCTCTCTCACTAACCTTTCACAACGCCATGGCCCCATTTTGTCTTTACGACTTGGACATGTTACGACGGTTGTAGTTTCTTCATCAATCGTAGCTAAAGAAGTCCTCCGGACCCGTGATCAGTTCTTTTGTAACCGAACCATCCCAGATGCCATCCAGGCCTGTGACCATGCTAAGTACGGCATGCCCTGGATACCGGTTTCAGCGGCATGGAGAAACCTTCGAAAAATATGCAACTCGCATTTGTTTGCCACCAAAGTTCTCGACGCCAACCAAGCCAACCGTCACCTAAAAGTTCAAGAGCTCATATCCGAGGTCAACGAAAGCGTTTTAAAAGGTGAAGCGGTTGATATAGGAAGTGCTGCTTTCAAAACTACGCTCAACTTGATGTCGCGTACCGTATTCTCTGTGGATTTGGCGGACCCGAATAGTGAGACGGCTAGAGAGTATAAGGAGTTGGTGTGGGGTATTATGGAAGAGATTGGGAAGCCAAACTTGGCTGACTATTTTCCTGTACTTAAGAAGATCGATCCCATGGGAATACGGCGTCGTCTGGCCAATCACTTCCAGAAGATGATCGCCCTCTTTGACCGCATGATCACTCAAAGGTTGGAGTCAAGAAAATCACGTGATTATGTCACAACTAAAGATATGTTGGATACACTTATAAACTTCTGTGAAGAGAAAAGCGAGGACTTGAACATGGCTGAAACTGAGCATTTGTTTCTGGTTAGTTCCTACAATATATTGTTCTTGATTTGATGAATTAAAAAGTAACTAGGTTTTCTTCGATCATTTAATTTTTGTTGTTGCTGGTCTTTAACTTGTTTGTTGATTATGAGTAGTGTCGCTAGATGTACCTTCTAAACTGGCCATCATGTACATCACTTGAGGTGTACATAAACAATTGACGCTTCACGAAGGCTATCCATTATTGCCTACAATTCTTGAGGGGGTGAAGAACTATACTTGCGTTTTGTTGGGGCCTTTTGTATTCAAGGAAGAATTATTGAGAGCATTAAAATTTAGTGAATGAATTATACCTTATAATATTATAATAATTATATAACAAGTAGATTTTTATATAGGATAACACCGTTCTCGAGCGCGGGACTTTAATTTTTTCACAGTTGTGCCCTCGTTGACTTTTGCGTATCCAGATTTGTAAAGATCCGTGTCAAAGATAATCTAATAAAAAGGAGGAAGGTGGGTTTTGGTGGGGTGGTGTGGGGGACGGTGGTGGATCATTATATTAGCTTCATTTAATTTTTTTTATGGAATATAATTATGATTAAAATTGCTTTCATGTCCCGTTTGTTTCAAGATTAGATCTTTATGAATACACCTACGGTAACCTTTGTGGGAATGAAGTCTTGACAAATGTAGTCCTTTTGCTATAGCGTCTTATCAAATTTTTAAAATTTTCCTTTCTTTTAGTTAATAGAATAAGAATGATATTTCTTTGTAATGATATATTTATACTATGAGAAATGAGAAATAGATTAGTAATGAATTCGTTATTTCTGATATTTAAACTTAAGGCCTCTTACTTACAAGTGAAGAGAACACCACTACTAATTAGTGGCGAATAAAAATAATAGTTTGTAATCAGTTTTTCTTCTATTCTCGTCATTTTGATATATTAAAATTTCAGACTACTTAACCATTTGGTCTTAAATAGGATCTGTTTAGTGCAGCCACGGACACAACTTCAGGCACATTGGAATGGGCAATGGCTGAGCTGCTCCGCAACCCGGAAAAACTATCACAAGTACAAGCAGAGCTGAAGCAAATCATCGGCAAAGGAAAGCCAGTTGAGGAGTCACACATTGCTCGACTCCCTTACTTACAAGCCATAATCAAAGAAACCTTCAGATTGCACCCAGTCGTTCCATTTTTACTTCCCCGAAAAGCCGAAGTAGATGTTGAAATCTGCGGGTATATTGTACCAAAAGGTGCACAGGTATTGATCAATGCATGGGCCATAGGGAGAGACCCCAACATTTGGGACGATCCAAACTCGTTTATGCCGGAGAGGTTTTTGGATTCGGAAATTGATGTTTTAGGAGGAAACTTTGAGCTTATTCCGTTTGGTGGTGGGAGGAGAATATGTCCTGGATTGCCATTGGCAATGAGAATGTTGAATTTGATGTTGGGCTCACTTATTAACTCGTTTGATGATTGGAAGCTTGAAGATGGAGTTGTACCAGAGACCTTGAACATGGAAGAGAAGTTTGGCATCACCTTAGCGAAAGCTCAGCCTCTCATAGCTGTGCCCGTGCTACACAAAAACCTAGCATGATTTCTACTTTTCTACAATATTGTTTTAGAAACATAAATTAAAATAAGGTGAAGTGTTGATTTAGTTTTTGAATTATCACCTCGGTGAAAATTAAGTCCATGAATTATTTTTTCGGTAAAATAAGTCCTTAAATTCATTAAGAATTGCTAATTTCATCCCTACTATTATATTCAAAGTTACACCGACATTTTCTTGCTATAAGTCCTTAACATTTCATATAGATTGTGAATCTAACGTCTAATATTTTAACGTTGGATTAATCATGACCCTTGATCCAAACTCGTATTGCTCAATGCATGGGCCATAGGGAGAGATCCCAACATTTGGGACGATCCAAACTCGTTCATGCCGGAGAGGTTTTTGGATTAGAAATTGATTTTTTAGGAGGAAACTTTGAGCTTATTCCGTTTGGTGGTGGGAGGAGAATATGTCCTGGATTACCATTGGCAATGAGAATGTTGAATTTGATGTTGGGCTCGCTTATTAACTCGTTTGACCATTGGAAGGTTGAAGATAGAGTAGTACCAGAGACCTTGAACATGGAAGAGAAGTTTGGCATCACCTTAGCGAAAGCTCAACCTCTTATACCTGTGCCCATGCTATACAAAAACCTAGCATGATTTCTACATTTATACAATATTGTTTTTGAAACATAAATTAATGGGTAAAGTACAAAAAACTATCTTAACTATTGGTGTTACGAAACTTTCATACCTCATTTTTTAAAATTGACAATGTCATACCTCATCTTACAAATTTTTGCCAATGTCAGACCTCCGTCAGTTTTTCAGTTAATTTCTCTGTTAAATGCTGACGTGGCCCGACACGTGTCCCACTCACTAATCCAACTAGATTAAAAAATAATTAAATATTCAAAAATTAAAAATAAAAAAAATTAAATCTCTCTCTCCCACCCTTTCTTGCCTCTCTCTCTTCTTTGCATCCCATAAGACCCAAAACCCTTTCCCACCCAACCCCCCCGGGACCCTTTCCCACCCGTCTTCCACCACCCTTTCTCTCCCCTCTCTCTCGCCTCTCCCTCTCATCTCCATCGTAGTCTCCTTCCTCCCCAGTTTTCTCTCTCGCTGTGCCCAGAACCTCCCAAACCCACCTGGGTTTTTTCATCCGCCAAACTCTTGTCCATTGACCTGTCCCCCCAAACTCTTGCTCATTGACTTGTGTCCCCCCTCCCCCACTACCCCATAGACTCGGACTTCGTCGCAAATCAGACCGGTTCCCAGTCCGAGTTCTGGTCGACACCATTGATTTGGGCGTCCAGGTGCTGATCAAGAGTGGCAGAGTGAGGGAGGCGGAGTAGTTGAGGAAGATGATGTCGTGGAACAGTGTCGTTGCGATCTCCAGATCGAGGGTGGCGGAGCGAGGGAGGTGGAGTAGTCGAGCAATATTGGGTTCTTCGTTTTGGGGTTTTCGAATTGCAGCAACAATTGCTGCAATGGGAAAGTGGGTTTTGTTCCTCTGGGGTCTGGGTCTTCTGGGATGTAGAGAAGAGAGAAAGGCGAGAAAGGGGGGAAAGAGAGAGAAAGGAGAGAGGGGGTCGTGGAGGACGGGTGGGAAGGGGTTTTGGGTTGCAGAGAACAGAGAGAGGCGAGAAAGGGGGAGAGAGAGGAGAGAGTGAGAGAGATTTAATATATATATATATATATATATATATATATATATATATATTTTAATTCTTGAATATTTAATTATTAAAAAAAAATTATTATTTTTTAATCCAATTGGATTAGTGAGTGGGACACGTGTCGAGCCACGTCAGCATTTAACAGAGAAATTAACAGAAAAACTGACGGAGGTCTGACATTGGCACAAATTCGTAAGATGAGGTATGACATTGTCAATTTTAAAATATGAGGTATAAAAGTGTCGTGACACCAATAGTTGATGTACTTTTTTGTACTTTACCCTAAATTAATATAGGGTGAAGTGTCGATTTAGTTTCTGAATTATCACTTCAATGAAAATTAGATCCATGAATTATTTTTTCCTATAAAATAAGTCCTTAAATTCATTAAAAATTGCTAATATCATCCATACTATTATATTCAAAGCTATTTTATCCAATTTTTCGACAACTTAAGTCACTTAACACACTTTATGACGTAATACCGTCATTTTCTTGCTATAAGCCCTTAACATTTCATATAGGTTGTGAATCTAACGTCTAATTTACTCTCCAAAGTTAACTCCATATACACTATTTCTTTTTGTAAAATTACCAATCTACCCTCCAATATGTATCACATTCAAGAACATGACTTAAATTGACAGAAAATTGAATATCGTAGCATCGAAGTTAATATTAGGGATGTTAATGGCAAATTTTTATATTTCAATAACTGATTTTTCTGAAATAAAAGTCTAGGGACCTAAATTTCATTCAGGTAATAATTCTGGGACTAAATTAGCAGTTCATCCATTAATATATAGTCTTCACTCAGTTGGAGGAGAACTGTAAATCAAATCTCACTTGTGGTCAGGGGGAGGCTGAAATGCCTCAATGAGTCTTTCCAGCCCCCGGAAAGAATGGATAACCGTAATTTGCCACCAGTTGTCCTCCTTTAAAAACATAAAAACGAGTCTTTGATTTGTTGTACGAGAGTGGGCCTATAGGAGAACCATACGTAGATATGGCAAAAATGACTATGTTGTGAACTTTAATAAATTAAAGACCCTGAGTGTCTTAGTGATAGTGTTTGAAAGATCAAAACAAAAGATGCAAAAGAATTTTAAAAAAAAAAATTGTTGGACTCTTTTTTCCGTTTTACTAATGATATAATCTAGACTAAACAAACTAAAGGAAGAGTCAAGCAATATGTTTTAAGAAAATATTGCTTGACATGAGCCAGAGTTTTTTCATTTCGGGCATATTAATGCTATGAAATTATGCAGCAGTTGATTACTTAATTGATCATAAATAATTTATGTAAAGAGAGATGATCTCTCTAGCTGACGTCTTTTTTTCCATTCCAAGGAGTTACAAGAATCAACATGCATGTATGTATAATATATGGGAATTGTTATAATTAGCCCTCTAATTTGTATGTCTCAATTATTTTGAACAGTCCATCCCAAGAGCATTGCTCCAAGTACATCTACAGCAAACTTAAGCCACTCCTCGCAGTTAGAGAGACGATGAGAGAGCACACTCGGTGGATTTCGTAAATTCCACAAACGATCAATTTAACATTTCATTTACAGCCACTGCATTTCATTTATGTAAAGAAAGATGATCTCTCTAGCTGACGTCTTTTTTTCCATTCCAAGGAGTTACAAGAATCAACAGGCATGTATGTATAATATATTGCATGTCTCAATTCTTTTAAACAGTCACTCCCAAAACATTGCTCCAAGTACCTCAACAGCAAGCTTAAGCCACTCCTCGCAGTTAGAGAGCCGATTAGAGCCGTTTTCAATCGCAAAAGTAAAACTCCAACCTTGCTAGTTATTGATATGTAACCCCTGTTAGTCGCATCTGACAAAATTTCTATCGTTTGAGAGTGAAGAGACGATAAGTGCTAATGAGAATGATGGAAGAGAAAAGTTTTGCTTTGCAAATTTTGAGAGCACACTCGGTGGGTTTTGTAAATTCCACAAACGATTAATGTAACATTTCATTTACAGACACTGCATTTCTTGATGATGCCAAAATTAAAGTACAGAACCAACTGATGCTCATTCCTCTATCATAACACAAAGAATCCTACTCACTCCCAAGGTTTACGGAATTGGACAGCCAAATAACACTTGCCATTTTTGTATCTATGTATATTTACCAATTTCTAAAACATTAAAAATCACCTTAATGTTTCACATTAACAAAACTAGCAAAATATACAACCTTTTCTCAAGAATAGCATTCTTTTTGCACAATTTTTTGTTATTCGTGAAAATAATGGTTAAAACCGTGCTACTTTTGTCAAAAAATGAATGAAACCATAGTTCTTCCGGACGATGTCATAAGCCACGCTGATTCGAACAATTCAAGGAGGTCATCTTTAGAGTTGGTTTCACTATCATCATCAGCAACACTACTCTCCACTTCTTCCTTGTTATTATAACCTTTAGGAGTTCCCAGGTGAAGTGAAAAGCTCAACGTACACATTGAAGAAGGGATTATGATGCATAAACCTACCAAACGAGCCAGCAGAGGCAAGCAGCCACACTCATGTCTGTTAGAGTTTTGAGACTCGTAGTGTCCCACATCGGGGAACTTTTAGTTCCCATTGCCATTTATATAGGTCTAGTCCTTTGTTCTAGTAATTAGAACTTGAACCATTTGGAAATGGATCCAAGACTTGGGCCTTATGGTTGTGTGGATTAGATTTGTATAATATAGTCTAATACAATTAAAATTATTCAATCAATACAATTATATTTGATTAAAAAACTAGAATAGATTTGTATAATATAGTCTAATACAATTAAAATTATTCAATCGATACAATTATATTTGATTAAAAACTAGAATTGTATGTTTGCACATTATTTTTGAAGTTGTCACTTTTGATAACTGCCACCATGGATCCTCTGAATATCACCTTTTGATTTTATCTTATGGTTTATCATCGTAGATCATTGGTTGACTGTTTTTGTTTTCTTTTGCAGTTGCACAGAGAGTTGTGCAAGGCACTCTCTGCAATTTATTGCAAAATAATGTCAATATTTCCTTCTTTGGAAGCAGCGCGACCTAGGAGCAAGTCTGGTATCCAAGCTTTATGTTCATTACATGTAGCACCTGAAAAATCTAAGAATGTTCTTCAGCATTGCGTAGAATGTAGTAAACTTTACTTGGTAGGTATTCCCTCAATATTGCAATTGTAGTTTATGCAGTTATTGCCACTCCAACATGTCGACTAAACAACCCTTCAACTATAGATGAATAGATTTCTCTTTTGGTATTTAAATTTGTTTCATTCGTGGTGAGATTGTGTGTAAATTGTGTTCTTTGTATAATGGTCATATTGTTTTTATCATTCAGGCTATAACTGGGGATTCTGTGCCCTCAAAATTTGAAAAGGCAAGATGTGCTCTCATGGATAGTCTTAGGCGTGTTGAAGACATTGTTCCACAATCTATTGGTTGTCAGGTAATCATCCTTTAAGGCCCTTTTGCAGTATCTTTTCCTGGTTGGTGCAAATTGCATTCCTTGGTCATGACGTTTTGTGTACATCACTTAGGTGTGTTCTTTTCAGATTGAAGACATTGTTAGTGAACTTGAGTCATGGGTGTAGAGAATGATGCATTGGCTTTGAACTCTTATTCCTTGGACTAGTATTCTTCATAACATCCTTCACCAGACACAATTAGATTTCTTTCTTTCATATAATCTTCTGTTGGCTGAAGATAGTTATAGATTCATATGGTAGCTTGACTGCTTCTTTTATTGCGTTGAGCGTAGCAACTGGCTTGAAGGATTTAAATACAATCTGTTTAATGGGTAGTTTTTCTATTTATTGGCAATAGTGGGAAGATTTAAGTCAGGGTTACGCAGTATCTGCTTAGATTTCTTCGTGGAAGAGCGGAAAATTGTAGATTTGTCCCTGCAGTAATGGGTGCTTGGACTTTTTATTGAGATCAGGGAGACATTGGATTACTTATAATGATCTGTGTTAGATGTTGATTCTTCATCTCTCACTTGGAATGTGTTGAATGGTCTGCGTCTTGTGTGCCACATTTCTGAGTAACATGTCACAATTTTTGGTTCTCTTTTATGCTTCTCTAAACCTTGGAAACTTAAGAATAATTTCTATTTCGTTGTTTTTTCTTTTCCAGAAACAAGAAAACGATGTTAGCATCAGGGGTAATTTCGTTGCTGGAGGAAATGATCTCCAATCCCAGTTCTCAAGGACCTGCGGCAGCCCTGTATCTGAATCTCTCCTGCCTTGAATAAGCCAAGCCTATTATTGGAACAACCCCGGCTGTTTCTTTCTTAACCCAGCTCCTTCGAGCCGGTGTTGAAACCCAATGCAAGCTTGATGCCCACCACGCCCTGTACAATCTGTCGGGTGTCGAGTCAAATATACCGAAACTTATTTCAGCTGGTATTATCAGTGGTCTCCAATCCCTTCTTGCGGACTCTGGTGACCAAATGTGGACAGAAAAATGTATAGCTGTTTTGATAAACTTGGGATCAAGTAGTTCTGCCAGAGATGAAATGATGTCGAATTCGAGTCTTATCACTGCCCTTGCAACAATTTTGGAGGCTGAACAACCCATTGAGCAGGAGCAAGCTGTCTCATGTCTGTATATGTTGTGTAACGGGAGCGAGAAATGCAGTCAGATGGTCCTCAAGGAAGGGGTGATTCCGGCGTATTAAGGATAGTTTATCTTGATTTTCTGTTGTAATTAGTCATTGGACAGTTAGTTTGTTATTGGATAGTTATAGGTTAGATTTTGATGAGCTGTCAAAATATAGCTCTTTGTATAAATATCTCTGTACTCTAATTATTCAATGTAATGGAAATACTTTCCTAATACGGCATTGGTGTCTATTTCCGTCGATGGCACATCAAGAGGAAAAGAGAAGGCTCAGAAGCTGTTAATGCTGTTCCGTGAGTAGAGACAAAGAGACCAAGCACCTCCTGAGCCGGAGGTGCATCTGTCGGTCGAAAATAGCGACAAGCCCATGTCTGTTCCGGAACCAAAGCCGCTATGCAAATCCTTCTCAAGAAGAAAGATGAGCAAACCTTTTAGGTTTTTATGGAAGATCAAAAGCTATTATGTTTGTTAGATATATGTCAACAATCTGTGATAAAATTATATATGCTAATAAATAATAAATGCGAATAGGAAATTAAAAGAGTATGAACAACGAAATAATATTGAACATAAATATTGAAGATCGAAGCTTACGTACCGCAATATCTTTGAAACAAAAATTTCGTCCCTACTCAGTATAGTTCTACAGACGTCTGCTTCATCAAAATTCAACGATCAAGTCAGAATTCCAGCATCGAAAAAATTGACTTTTGGCGAATTTCTATGTGGTTTTCTCAGTAAGGATGTTTTGGATTATAGAAGAAGAATTGTTTTTCCTGTGTTCTAAATGCCATGCAAATGGATGTATGTATAATATGATTATGTCTGTTCTCAACAGGTATGAGAAAGGGATGCATCTGTTGGAAGACATCTTCTTAGAGGGGTGTTTTCTTTCTGCATTTTTTCACACTTCAAACTTTATCTGAAAAGATGAGTCTGTTGGTAAAAAAATAATTAATTAATTAAATTCGAAATTAATTAAAAATAATTACTTAAATCCGAAAATAACTAATTAATTAATTAAGGGGCTTTTAGATCCAGGTCCAAAAACGTAGAGTGTTTTTAGGAGTGAGTCCAGTTATCTAATTATATGTTTTTATTTCTTTTATACTCATTTTATATTTTCTAAAAATATTAAAAATCAATTAAAATCTTCTAATATTATGCATTTTCCAACTCCAAAAAAAAAAATTTAATATCTTATAACAAAAAAACTAATATACTAACATAAATTTATCTGCAAAGCATTCTATCCTAACTCAAGTAACAAATATATGAATGTATATAATACCTATACGTGAGATATGAAACCTAATTAAAAGGTAGAAAAAACATAACATACCTACAAGCAAGACACATTAATCTGTGACAGATTGATTATAAAAAAAGAATATGTCATATAGGTAGATAAATATAATTAACCTGTGATATAGGTTGATTATAAAAATTAAAAATAAAATCTATAAATGGGGTTTAAAGCAGGAGGAAGAACGAGAAATAACAAAAAGATAAATAAAAAGAAATAAGCAAAGAGATAATTGGGAAGAAATTTGATTTTTATAATAAATCTTATTATTGAACAGATAACTATTGATAATTAAATAATTAAATATAACAAATTGGACTTATTTTAATAAACTGGACTATTCCTACTATTGGCTCAAAAAATTGGACTTATATCAAGTTTCCTCTTAGTACATCCCAAAGGCCAACCCTAAGGGTGAGCCTAATTTTAGTCTCCAAAGCCTATCACTCCAATCACTTTCTATAAGAGACAATGCCTTATAAAGTGAGAAAACCTTTTCGGAATGACCAATGTGGGACAATGAAATTTCTACTCAAAATTTTCAACACTGTTTACCATTGTTAACTCCCACGGTGGTGTAAATTTCAGTTTTGTATCATCGTTTTATTCTTTTTGTTCTTTTACTTTTGAAAGAGCGGAATGTACGGCCCCCTTGTAATTTATGGATTTTGGTTTCGGATTTACCTTTGAGGTAGGAAATACATACATACATATGTCTTATGAATATGATTAATTCAAGTGGTTAATTCCTACGTATCCTTGTTAATTTTTTTTAACTCATTCGTTCTCATAGTAAAAGATTAAAAGAGTGTGTGAGAGGGTATGTGAATAATACTATTCGTTTTTATTGCACGCTATAAAGCAAGATTGCTCGCTAATTGACTGAGAATTTGGCCTTGCACCAGTTAAATAACAGTTAAGAAAGTTAAGGTTTCAATTCAAGATTAATTAGTTATAAGGAAAACAATATAATCTTTATAAGCACGTATAAAATTACTTAGTTTTTTAATGTAACAAAACACTCTAACATTTTCACACGCCAATTGACGTGATGGGAAACACATACTTATTTGATAAGTACTTGATGGGAGACACATACTTATTTGGTAAGTACTTTTAAACTATTGAAATTGCTTTTTGAAAAATATTCAAAAGAAAAGTCAAAGTTTAATATCTGAAAGAAAAATCAAAGTTTTACACGATGTCGGACAAAACTCCACCGTCCGTAAGACAAACGGGCCATCATTTCAAACATGGTAGAAGGCAAGCACAAAGATATAGCATCCACTTGTTCAATAACGTATGCAAATTGATCACCTTCGCTTCTTAGATCTGTCGGTTGGAACCTGTCCATATCTCCATCTTACAAGAAAGGAGACGCATCTTGTATTGCACTTTGATGTCTAATATGTACTGAAATAATAAAAAACGGTAATATATTTTTTTTATTTCTTTAATCAAATGTGTAAACTCTCATACATATCATGCGTCAGAATCTAATAGAAAACTCATAATAAAATGTATCCTTGTATTCATTATCCTATTCCTAAAATGTGTCTACGTGACTGATAATCCTTGCACTTTACGCAAACACCCACAACGAGAGCAAGAGATGGATTTCCATTGTATTGGAATGTCGGGGTCCTAATAATGACATTGAGTTGTAATGTGAGCAAAATTGAGGTGTCCTTAATTCTTTTCATCTTATTTGTTTTTAACATGTGTCCTTTAAAATTATAAAAATATGATTTCTTTTGGACCTAAACCAAAAACATTGAAGCCTTTATTTTTAATTTTTGGGCTCCAAATAGCTCTATTTTCATAGTAATTAAAAAAGTGAGAGAGGTTGTTTTCAAAAAATAAAAATAAAATAAAAGTGAGAGAGGTTGAAGTTCTAATTTTCTCTCTCTTTGTTAACACAATAATATTTTGCTAATTTTACATGTTTTACTTATATAGTCTATGTATTAGCCTATTCTAACCTATTTTACTTGTATAGAGCCACCCAATTCTAATGAAAACTATAATTTAATATGTAATTAGTGCAAAATTCTTTAACAAAAATGATCTTTTTGTTTTGTTTGGATTATTATTTCAGATTGTAGAGTTTTATTTTCATGTTATTTATTAAATAATTTTATGTAGGTATGTAAACATTATGTTACTTCATGGTAATTATTTTATAGTCCACCCATGAAAAAAAAATTTGGCTCCACCCTTGCTTGGGTAAGGGCAAAGGCAACGGCGTTTACTATCACAAATATATATTTTTATTTTTTTTTAATACTTGATGAATGTGTTTAAGTGTGAACTTTATAAGTTTTTTGTTTGAAAATAAAACTCAATATTTAACTCCAATAATGTAATTTCAAATACAAAGCAAAGCATTTATTACAACCTAGTATGATATTAAAACAAATTATGCTCAGTAGCCTACAACCTAGGGTCCCTAACGTATGACACAGTTTTGTATCTTGGAACATGCTTCACAATGTTCCAACCTTCATACTTTGTGATTGCTTTATCGTTGTTATGAAGATTGAACCACATTTTTGCTTGTAGCACATTTGTGCTTGTAGTTGCTGAAAAGAGAAGTGTGAAACAACATAATAAATTGCATAATAATGTTAATTACAATTCAAATTTATCAAGGATAAAATGATATACCTTATTGGCTAGATTATTGTCACTTTGATAAACTACTTTCACTTTTGTAAGGCTTCTTGCCAAGATTTTAACTTTTATGTAGATGTTTATACCTACTCGACAAAAATTACTTAGTCTGGGGTGTGCATGAATCTTCTTTCACATTTATTGCTCCGTCATCTCATGTCTTGTGGTTGAGTCATGAGTAACACGCACCCTACTCTCAAGCAAAGCAACGTCATTCATGATCGACCAATTTGCCTTCTTAGTCATTTTTTTTTTTTGGTAAAAAAAGGATTTGAAAAGTAGAAAAAAAATATAGGAGATTGTAGGAAAAATAAAATTGAGTTGTGGTGTGGGAAATGACTGAGATGGTTAGGTATTTATAGGAAAAAATTATTTTTCCATTTTTTTAATAAATTTTTTACCATTGGATTAATCATGACCCTTGATTTTCACATTTGGCAATCAATTGCACCAGTTTGTGCCAGTGGCAGAACGGTCAAAATTCAAAATTTTCTACCGTTGCAAAACCAACAGTTCAGAGCATTAGACCGTTGAATTTTCCAACAGCTGAAGCACAAGGAAGAAAAAGTCATTGGGCTATCTGATGCGCATGAGTGCTGACATCGCCCATCACCGGCAGGCACAAGGCCTAAAAAAGCGTTGGTTGGGTAGTCCAACGGGCTTGGTAAAACCCACAAATTGACGCTCAAAAAATGAGCCGCTAGAGCAACTTTCTGGAGTTTTGATCAATTTGTCAGCCACCACCGATTGCACCTCTCTTATCTGCAATTGCTGTTTCTAGACTATTGTGCCCCATGATCTCCATGTCCTTTATCTTTTGTCTGCAATTATTTACTGGAGAACAGTAAGTATTTAAACCATTTCGTTTATATGCGTCCTTTTGTTAAATGGCTTCGTTTTCTAGATGACACACAATTTATCTCTATATAAAGAAGAACATAAATTTTAATAAATCTTTCATACGGTAAAAAATGCTTCTCGCTTCTTATAACTTTTAAAAAGAAAAAAAAATTAATTAAATAAGTGCAAAGTAGTAAAATAATTTTCAAATAAAATTCAAAAGAAATAACCTCACCCATGTAAAGAAGTTAGTGGGCTTTTTTTTATGAATTTATTACAAATTAAAAATAGTAAATAAAATTTTACTTGCGAATTAAAAAATGAAAAATAAATAAAAATACAAAAAGTGGTCAGAATAATGAAGTCCACATGCGTCCTATCACGGTATCACTTCTCAATTTGCATATATACGCAACATTCATCGTCTCTTTCAACAATTGCACCAGAGTTAGAGGTTTAGGAGAGCGAGGAGACAAAGCTCAGAGATGGACATCTTGAGTTGCATACTACTAGGTCTAATGGTTGCATGGATCTCAATTTATACCCTCTATTATTCACTTGGAAGAAGATCATCAGTTACCACAAGGCTCCCACCTGGACCAAACCCACTTCCCTTCTTTGGCAATCTCTTAGAGCTTGGCAACAAACCCCATCTCTCTCTCACCAAGCTTTCACACCGCTACGGCCCCATAATGGCCTTGCAACTCGGCCAAATAACGACGGTGGTAATTTCTTCATCAACCGTCGCCAAAGAAGTCCTCCGAACCCACGACCAACTCTTCTGCAACCGAACCGTCCCAGATGCGGTTCGAGCTTGTCAACATTCCAAGTATGGCATGGCTTGGATACCGGTTTCTCCTGCTTGGAGAAACCTTCGCAAAATATGTAACACGCAATTATTCGCCACCAAAATTCTCGATGCCAACCAAGCCATCCGTCACCTAAAAGTGCAGGAGCTCATATCTGACGTCAGTGAAAGCGCTGTAAACGGTGAGGTGGTTGATATCGGAAGGGCTGCTTTCAAAACTTCGCTCAATTTGCTATCGCGTACAGTCTTCTCTGTGGATTTAGCAGACCCACACAGTGCGACGGCGAGAGAGTTCAAGGAGTTGGTGTGGGGTATCTTTGAAGAGCTTGGGAAACCTAACTTGGCTGACTATTTTCCTGTGCTAAAAAAGATTGATCCCCTGGGGATTCGACGCCGTTTGACTGGTCACTTCCGAAAGATGCTTGACCTCTTTGACCGCTTGATGATGCAACGGTTTGAGTCAAGAAAAGTGCTTGATTATATCATGACTAATGATATGTTAGATACCCTGATAAACATTAGTGAGGAGAAAAATGAGGATATGGACATGGATGAAATTCAACATCTGCTCCTGGTTAGTTGTCTACTCTCTAGCTTCATTGTTCTTGATCTTGATGAATTGATTCTTTGAATTTTATAATATGTTTATACTCAAAATTGCTTAGAGGTAATTGATAATTACTCGCGAGTTGTTACTAGGTAATTATTAGGGTTGTGCATCGTCTGAAATTGGTCGTCTAGCGTATTAGATAGACCAACTTTTTAAATTAAATTTGCAAACGGTATCGTTTGTCACCAATAGGAAATAAACTTATTAACCAACACATAAGTAATAATCCAATCCTCAATAACCACATTATATGATTTATAAAATTTAATATAAAAAATTGGTCTTCCTAACATTAACCTTTCTCTAATAGAGACACGAATTTCATCAAAAAAGATATAGGTGAGCTGATATAAATAGGGTTTTTCTTTTCTTTTTTTTTTTTTTTTTTTTTTTTTTTTTTTTTTTTTTGTAACTTGTCTATCGTCAACACTACTATTCATCACATCAATTTCAGATGATCAGGGGCGGATTCAAGAAAAATTGTTTGGCGGGTCACCCAGTAAAAATTTACAAATATTTCTTAGGAAAATAAATAGCTTTAACAATTAAATTATAAGTTCATTATTCATAATTCATGAAATAAATAACATTACAAACTACATTATTCATTACAAGTGACAATCGTTCATAATGCAATTCATATTTTAAAATGTTGTATTATAACTTTATCATTAATACAAAAAAAAAATTAATTTTAAAGATCTAGGATTTTAAAGATTTGAGTTTTATGTATGCCTAGACTAAAATGACTTGGTTTTCTTGCGTGCAAAGCTGCGAATCAGCAACGAAAGAGTTGAACACAACATGTCCTACCCAAAGTTCATTGAGCATTTCATCAAGCAGTTGGAGGACAATGTCTTAATGGCAACTCTAAGCTTTATGTATGTGGGACAAATGACTTTCCACTTCTCCTTAATTGTTCATTACAGGAATTATTTGCTGCCGGCACAGATACAACATCATCGACGTTGGAATGGGCAATGGCTGAGCTACTCCGCAACCCAGAAAAACTGTCAAAAACTCAAGCGGAGCTGAAGCAGATCATCGGAAAAGGAAAACTGGTTGAGGAATCCGACGTTGCTCGACTTCCTTACTTACAAGCAATAATAAAAGAGACCTTCCGTCTGTACCCAGCAGCGCCTTTACTACTTCCCCGAAAAGCCGAAACAGACGTTGAAATCAGCGGGTACATTGTACCAAAGGGTGCACAAGTGTTTGTCAATGCATGGGCCATAGGAAGAGATCCTGGAATTTGGGACAACCCGGACTCATTCGTGCCAGAGAGGTTTCTAGGATCGGAAATTGATGTAAACGGCCAGAACTTTGAGCTTATCCCGTTTGGAAGTGGGAGGAGAATGTGTCCTGGCTGGCCATTGGCAATGAGAATGGTGAACTTGATGTTGGGTTCGCTTATTAACTGCTTCGATAAATGGAAGCTTGAAGATGGAGTTACACCAGAGACCATGAACATGGATCAGAACTTTGGCCTCACTTTACAGAAAGCTCAACCTCTCAGAGTTGTTCCCATGTTATAGAAATATAGAAGAACCCAGCTTGATATCTACTTTCATGTTTCTACCGTATAATTTTAGGAAAACTAATGAAAGGAGCTTGAAAACTTTGAGTTTTAACGAAAATGACAAAAATGTGTTGTAAGTGAATAGTACTAGAATTGACTTTTTAGAGTAAAAATATGGTTTTTCGTTAAAGCGAACAATACCGGGAGTTTTTCGTTAAAGTTCCCAATTTTAGCAATATGAACTCCAGTTCAATCCCTAATTTATCACGTGAGTGAAAGTTAGGTTCCTAAACTATTTTTTCAGAAAAATTAGCCCTTGAATTATAAAAATATGCTAATTAACTACATCCCTCATATTAGATTTGAAGCTACTATATTCAAGTTTCTGTTAATTTAAGTCATGTTACTTGCATGTGATATACATTGAAGGATAGATTGATAATTTTTCATAAAGAAATAGTGTATGGAATTAATTTTAAGGGGTAAATTACACGTTCAATTCGCAACCTATATGAAATGTCAAGAGCTTATAGGTGAGAAAATGACAGTATTAACCTCTAAAGTGTGTCAATAAGTGACTTAAGTTGACGAAAAATTAGATAAAATATCTTTGAATACAATATTAGGGATGAAATTAGCAATTTTTAATGAATTTAGGGACTTATTTTACCGAAAAAATAATTCAAATACCTAATTTTCACTAAAGTGATAGTTCAAATACTACATCCACACTTCAACCTAATTTTTACTCTTAATAAGAATCATGCTTGTAGAGACATGGATTTAGTTAAATTGGTTACATAAATTTAGAATACAGATCTTGATATTTTGCGATCAACTGTTCATCTTTTAGGTATTTCTCAAAGATCATCTCTACCAAAAATCACCAAAATCCAATAATTGGACCGTTTAGATTAAATAATAGTCATATTAGCGTTTCTTTGAAAAACTGTATTCATCTATTTTCTTCACTACAATTGAATGTCTTAATGATTTTTTATTTGTCTAATTCTATGCAAAGATGATCTGTGAAAAGGAAATATACATACACACACACATATATATATATATAACCATGCTTGTGTTTTTTTTTTTTTTATGTATGTGCTCAAACACCCTACTTGTATACACCCTTTGTTGTATAGGACAAGGCGCGCCGAATGCAGGCCCTCCATATTGAAGAATTACTGTAGCCCTAGGATTCCAACCGGAGTTTAAAGCCTAGTCCACAAAAGCGATTCCTACAGGTCAGTTGGCTGGCAGCTCAACAACTCCTTTAATTTGTTGACTGAAGCATTGCCCTTACACACACACACACACACACACACACACACACACACAATATTGAATAGGATTCCAACCGGAGTTTAAAGCCTAGTCCACAAAAGCGATTCCTACAGGTAAGTTGGCTGGCAGCTCAACAACTCCTTTAATTTGTTGACTGAAGCATTGCCCTCCCTTCTATTTCTAGTTTCTACTTAACGAGAGACTGGACATTCAGGTTTTCAACAAAAAAAAGAAAAGACAAAGTAAAAGGTTTGGTGATGGATGTTCACAGTAATTTAAATGAACTCTTTACAAAGAAAAACAAAAATTCATCTCTTTGTCCACATTTATGACTTTTAAATGTTTTTAAAATAATGAGGAGGTCACATTTTTATATCACATTATTTGCTTGATTTGGTTATGAAAGAACAACGTCTCATCATTTTGTAAATTATGTGATATGTCACTAATAATAGAAAGTAAAAACATTAATTAATATTTAAATAATAATTAAATCATTAACAATCACGTTATATATAATTTATTAAATATGATTTAAAGTGATGATTACCCTTACATTAACCGCATAATAATTAGTTAACATGTTTGACTTCTTAAAGTACTATATCTTGAAAGAAATGTACCAAGCAGTTTTGCGTGGGACAATCACATGAGTGCATGTGTAACTAGCGTAAATCGGGGGGGACACTGCTAGGTTTATATGCATATATATATATATATATATATATATATATCTATCTATATATCTATATTTATTTTTATTTTTTATTTTTGGTCAACAATCGTAACAAATTAAGATCAAGGGTTTGGAGAAGAAAGAGAGAGTAAGATCAAATGGACTTTTTGAGTTGCATGATATTGTTCCTCGTAATCATGTGGATCTCTGTTCATGCTATCTATTATTCGTTTGCGGGAAGAAGTTCAAGTCCCACTAGGCTTCCATCAGGACCAAACCCACTTCCCTTCATTGGCAATCCTTTGGAGCTTGGTAGCATACCCCACATCTCTCTCACTAACCTTTCACAACGCCATGGCCCCAATTTGTCTTTACGACTTGGACATGTTACGACGGTTGTAGTTTCTTCATCAATCGTAGCTAAAGAAGTCCTCCGGACCCGTGATTAGTTCTTTTGCAACCGAACCATCCCAGATGCCATCCAGGCCTGTGACCATGCTAAGTACGGAATGCCCTGGATACCGGTTTCAGCGGCATGGAGAAACCTTCGAAAAATATGCAACTCGCAATTGTTTGCCACCAAAGTTCTCGACGCCAACCAAGCCAACCGTCGCCTAAAAGTTCAAGACCTCATATCCGAGGTCAACGAAAGCGTTTTAAAAGGTGAAGCCGTTGATGTTAGAAGTGCTGCTTTCAAAACTACGCTCAACTTGATGTCGCGTACCGTATTCTCAGTGGATTTGGCGGACCCGAACAGTGAGACGGCTAGAGAGTATAAGGAGTTGGTGTGGGGTATTGTTGAAGAGATTGGGAAGCCAAACTGGTGTGGCGTATTGTTGAAGAGATTGGGAAGCCAAACTGGCTGACTATTTTCCAGTACTTAAGAAGATCGATCCCATGGGAATACGGCGTCGTTTGGCCAATCACTTCCAGAAGATGATCGGCCTATTTGACCGCATGATCACACAAAGGTTGGAGTCAAGAAAATCACGTGATTATGTCACAACTAAAGATATGTTGGATACACTTATAAACTTCAGTGAAGAGAAAAGCGAGGACATGAACGTGGCTGAAACTGAGCATTTATTTCTGGTTAGTTCCTACTATATATTGTTCTTGATTGGATGAATTAAAAAGTAAATAGGTTTTCTTCGATCATTAATTTTTGTTGTTGCTGGTCTTTAACGTGTTTGTTAATTATGAGTAGTGTCGCTATATGTACCTTCAAAACTGGCCATCATGTGCATCACTTGATGTGTACATAAACAATTGACGCTTCATGAGGGCTCTCTATTATTGCCTACTATTCTTGAGGGGGTGAAGGACTAGATATACGCTTGTTGGAAGCCTTTCGTATTAAAGGAAGAATTATTGAGAGCACTAAAATTTAGTGAATAAATTATATCTTTCAATATTATAATTGTTATATGACAAGTGAAATTTTTTATAAGATAACCCTGTCCTCGAGCCCGGAACTTTTAATTTTTTCATGCCCTTTGACTTCGGCTTTAGCTAGATTTGTAATGACCCATGTCAAAGATGATCTAATAAAAAGGGGGAAGGTGGAGGGTGGGTGTTTAAGGGCCCCAATAATCATATGGTCACTTGAGTTAGTATAAGTAGTTTTTTTTCATTCATTATATTAGCTTCATTTAATTTTTTGTTGGAGTATAATAACGATTAAAATTGCTTTCATGTCCCGTTTGTTTCAAGATTAGATCTTTATGAATACACCTATTGTAACCTTGTAGGAATGAAGTCTTGACAAAATGTAGTCCCTTTGCTATTTAGCGTCTTATCAAATTTTTAAAATTTTCCTTTCTTTTACTCAATAGAATAAGAATGATATTTTTTATGTAATGATATATTTAGACTATGGGAAAGAAGGAATAAATAGTAATGAATTCGCTATTTCTAAGATTTAAACTTAAGACCTCTCACTTATAAGTGAAGAAAACGTCATTACAAATTAGTGGCGAATAAGAATAATAGTTTGTAATCAGTTTTTCTTCTATTCTCGTCATTTTGATATATTAAAATTTCAGACTAATTAGCCATTTGGTCTTAAATAGGATCTGTTTAGTGCAGCCACGGATACAACTTCAAGCACATTGGAATGGGCAATGGCTGAGCTACTCCGCAACCCGGAAAAACTATCAAAAGCACAAGCAGAGCTGAAGCAAATCATCGGCAAAGGAAAGCCAGTTGAGGAGTCACACATTGCTCGACTACCTTACTTACAAGCCATAATCAAAGAAACCTTCAGATTGCACCCAGTCGTTCCATTTTTACTTCCCCGAAAAGCCGAAATAGATGTTGAAATCTGCGGGTATATTGTACCAAAAGGTGCACAGGTATTGGTCAATGCATGGGCCATAGGGAGAGGCCCCAACATTTGGGACGATACGAACTCGTTTATGCCGGAGAGGTTTTTTGATTCGGAAATTGATGTTTTAGGAGGAAACTTTGAGCTTATTCCGTTTGGTGGTGGGAGGAGAATATGTCCTGGATTGCCATTGGCAATGAGAATGTTGAATTTGATGTTATGTTGGTGTTGGAACCCCCAGTCCCACATCGGACAGAGGGAGAAGAGAAGAGTGCTTTAAATAGAAATACCCCTCTCTAATTAACATCGAGGCCTTTTGTGATAAAACCTCACACCTGAGGATTGTGCAGGTGGTTAAGTGGGGACAATATCGGTGTTGTTGGAGTGGGCCCTCGGCCCGTCGACCTGAAAATTTCCACATGGTATCAGAGCCACGGGACGAGCCCGTACTGCCACGTGATTGGGTGGGTCCCCATTGGCCCCGCGTGATTGTCCACGTAGGCCAAAGATGCCACGTGTTTGGGTGGGTCCCCATTGGCCCCGCGTGATTGGGTGAGTCCCGACATGGCTCCACGTGGTTGCCGATGTGTGGAAATTCACGTGTGACCCATAAGTGGGGTCTCACGTGCGGGGGAGTGTTGGAACCCCCAGTCCCACATCGGACAGAGGGAGAAGAGAAGAGTGCTTTAAATAGAAATACCCCTCTCTAATTAACACCGAGGCCTTTTGTGATAAAACCTCACACCTGAGGATTGTGCAGGTGGTTAAGTGGGGACAGTATCGGTGTTGTTGGAGTGGGCCCTCGGCCTGTCGACCTGAAAATTTCCACAGTTGGGCTTGTTTATTAACTCGTTTGACGATTGGAAATTTGAAGATGGAGTTATATCAGAGACCTTGAACATGAAAGAGAAGTTTGGCATCACCTTAGCGAAGGGACAGAGGGAGAAGAGAAGAGTGCTTTAAATAGAAATACCCCTCTCTAATTAACACCGAGGCCTTTTGTGATAAAACCTCACACCTGAGGATTGTGCAGGTGGTTAAGTGGGGACAGTATCGGTGTTGTTGGAGTGGGCCCTCGGCCTGTCGACCTGAAAATTTCCACAGTTGGGCTTGTTTATTAACTCGTTTGACGATTGGAAATTTGAAGATGGAGTTATATCAGAGACCTTGAACATGAAAGAGAAGTTTGGCATCACCTTAGCGAAGGCTCATCCTCTCATAGCTGTGCCCACGCTATACAAAAACCTAGCATGATTTCTACTTTTCTATAATATTGTTTCAAAACTTCAAAATCACCATGCATCAATTATAGTGTTTGGGTTTATTGATAAATTTGAGTTTTATTAGTAATTTCGTTTTGTACTTTATAGTAATTATGTAATAGGATCAAATAGATAATTAACATTTAAAATTTAAGTTGGGTGTAAAGAGAGGTTAAATGGGTTTAAATAAAATTTTCCTTACTTAATTGATTATAAATAATTTATGTAAATAAAGATGATCTCTCTAGCTGACGTCTTTTGTTTTTCCATTACAAGGAGTTACAAGAGTCAACATGCATGTATGTATAATATACGGGAATTGTTATAATTAGCCCTCTAATTTGTATGTCTCAATTATTTTAAACAGTCAATCCCAGGAGCATTGCTCCAAGTACATCTACAGCAAACTTAAGCCACTCCTCGCAGTTAGAGAGCCGATAAGAGAGCACACTTGGTCGATTTTGTAAATTCTACAAATGATCAATGTAACATTTCATTTACAGCCACTGCATTTCTTGATGATGCCAAAACTAAAGTACAGAACCAACTGATGCTCATTCCTCTATCATAACACAAAGAATCCTACTCACTCCCAAGGTTTATGGAGTTGGACAGCCAAATAACACTGCCATTTTTGTATCTACGTAGATTTACCAATTTCTAAAACATTAAAAATTACCTTAATGTTTCACATTAACAAAACTAGCAAAATATATAGCCTTTTCTCAAGAATAGCATTCTTTTTGCACAATTTTTTGTTATTTGTGAAAAGAGTGGTTAAAACCATGCTACTTCTGTTAAAAAATGAATGAAACCGAATGTGGCACAGTATTTTCCCTTATTTCTTCCAGACGATGTCATAAGCCACGCTGATTTGAACAATTCAAGGCGGTCATCTTTAGAGTTGGTTTCACTATCATCATCGGCAACACTACTCTCCACTTCTTCCTTGTTATTATAACCTTTAGGAGTTCCCAGGTGAAGTGAAAAGCTCAACGTACACATTGAGGAAGGGATTATGATGAATAAACCTACCAAACGAGCCAGCAGAGGCAAGCAGCCACACTCATGTCCACCAGCTCTTGCAGGACAGAGCCTTTCACATGCATCTTTGAAAGCCTTCTTCCAGCTCCATAGAAAAGTTGCACCAGAGACCATGAACATGGATTAGAAGTTTGGCCTCACCTTACAGAAAGCTCAACCTCTCATAGTTGTGCCCATGTTATAGAAATATAGAAGAACCCAGCTTATTGGTATCTACTTTCATGTTTCTACCATATAATTTATAAACTCTTAATAGGAATCATGCTTGTAGAGACTTGGATTAGTTAAATTGGTGTAATTTAGATAAGTTTCGTGCAGAGACCCTGGTATTTTGGCGATCCAACTGTTCATCTTTTAGATCTTTCCTCAAATATTATCCACCAACAATCACCCAACTCAAAAACCATTTGACCGTTAGATAAATAGTAATCATATTCGTGTTTCTTTAAGAAACTGAATTCGTCTATTTTCTTCACTACAATTAAATGTCTTAATAGTTTGCAATTTGTCTAACTTTTTTCTGTAAATAATGTACTAAAACATGAACGGTTTGTACTGTTATATATAAATCATGCATGTTTGTGTGCTTCAACATTGATATTTTTTAATCTTGTTGTATGTATGTGCCAAACACCCTTCTTGTACAGCATCCTTTTTGTATAGGACAAGGCGCGCAGAATACAGGTACTCCATATTTCAGAATGTAGCTCTAGAGTTCCAACAGGAGTTTAAGTTCATCTCCAAATGAAAAGCTAAAAATAATCCCGTCCAGAATTATAGCCCTGCAAAAAATTATTTTTTAATGAACAATATCAAGCCATACTCATGTACCATCTCCAACTAAATAGGCTAACCATAGCCATTCTCAATAATTTATTATTTTTAAGCTTATACTTCAAATTTATTGGAAATTTAGTTAAATCGTTGGATTTTTTCAAATATAATCGTTGAATTTGAATCAATTATTGAAACTAATGAGCTAAGTTTCAAAAAATGACTAACAAGGGGGCTACATTTGGTTAGTCTGATGGCTAGGTTCCACAGATTTATAGCCCAACCATCGGTTGGATATGAGTTTTTTGACAAATCAGATCATTTTTTTAGCTTTTAGACATTTATCCCTCTCCATTAAAGATGATCTAACGCCTAGTCCACAAAAGCGATTCTTACAGGTAAGTTTATAGGCAGCTCAACAACTCTAATTTGTAGAGTGAAGCCTTAATAGTATCTTTTAACTGCAATACTGATCTCCCTCTTATTTCTTGTTCCTACGTGACGAGAGATTGGACTTTCTAACAAAAAAGGTAAAATAAAAAGTTAGGTGATGATTGTTCACAATAATTTAAAGAAAATTTTTATTTGAATTCATATAATTTCTCTTCAAATCTAACTTACTCTCTACATCATAATTATTTTTAATTAAATTGTCAATATCTCATTTAACTCAAATTCATTACCTAAATTATCCTAACAAATCCAATTCAATATGTAAATTTGTCTCTACACCTATTTAAAATAGAAACCCAAAATCAAAGCATATGGTTTTCCCCTACAAAGTCGCTCTCGATAAATTCCAATTCACTAGGATCTCTACAAGTTCATAGCACTACAAAGCAAAAGCGACATATAGAGTATCACTGCTGGGATTAGAAATATTTTCACGGAATATTTTCGCAGTTCTTTTAGTTTATTCCTCCCCAACTTCTCTAGCTTGTGTATAACTATAATGTTCTTGTCCTCATTAAGCCCTAGTTTGGTACTGAGATGATTTTGAAAAAAAAAGTGATCATCAAAAAAAGATAGGAGCTTTTTTATGTTTGGTAAACATTCAGCTTTAGTTTTTTTTTCACAATTTTGGGTGAGAATAAGCCAAAAATACAAAGCTGACACAATTTTGGGTGAGAATAAGTCAAAAACACAAAGCTACAAAACCAGCTTTGAAAAACCAGTTTTTTTTTTCACATCTGTTTTACATAAAAGTTTATCAAACACTATAATACTGTTTTTTTTTTTTCAAAAGCACTTTTACAAAAAAGTTTACCAAACACTCTGCTGCTTTATTTCACAGTTGCTTATTCTCACAGCACAGCAGAAACAGTTATTTTTTCAAAACATAGCAATACCAAACCAGCCATAAGTCATGGCCTTCTTTGTGGCTAACTTCAAACTGCTTGACAAAAGGATTTGACAAACTTAAAGCAGCAACATCTGCAACTAAGCATGCTAATGTTGGATAAATATAAACAATCAAAGATAATTTTATATATGCTAATGAAAAATACATGCGAACAACTAACTTAACAGAGTATGAACAATGAAATAATATTAAACAAATAAACTGAAGATCAAGGCTTGAGTACTGCAATGTCCTTGAAACAAATATTTCGTCCCTACTTAATGCTTGTAGTTCTACGAACGTCTACTTCACCAATATTCAATGATCAAGTCAGAATTCTAGCATCGAAAAACTTAATTTCTGGCAAATTTCTTTGTGGTTCTCTCAATAAAAATGCTTTGGATTGTAGAAGAAGAATTATCTTTTTCTATGTTCTAAATGTCATGCAGATGGATGTAAATATAATAGGATTATGCCTGTTCGCAACAAGTATGAAAAATGGATGCATTTGTTGGGAGACATCTTCTCAGAGGGGTGTTTGCTCTCTGCGTTCTTTCACCACTCTTTAGACTTCATCTGAAATGATGAGTCTGTTGATAAAATATAATTAATTAATTAAATCCAAAATTAATTAAAGAATTTAATTATTAGATGGAGATAGTTGGGTATTTATAGAAAAAAAAAATTTATTTTTCCATTATTTTTAAAAAAATTTACCGTTGGATTAATCATGACCCTTAATTTTCACATTTGGCAATTAAATGCACCAAGTTGTGCCATATGGCACAACGGTCAAAATTCAAATGTTTTTACCGTTGCAAAACCAACAGTCCAGAGCATTAGACCGTTGAATTTTCCAACGGTTGAAGCACGAGGAAGAAAAAGTTGTTGGGCTCTATGGTGCGCATGGGGCTCATTCCGTCTGCTAAAAAATGTCAATGCTGACATCGCCCATCACCAACAGGCTCAACGCCTAAAAAACGTTCGCTAGGTAATCCAACGGGCCTGGTAAAGCCCACAAATCGCCCTTAAAAAAATGAGCCGCTAGAGCAACTTTCTGGAGTTTTGATCAATTTGTCAGACCTTGCCTATGCCTATGCCTTTGCTGGAATTGCCCTTATTAGCGGAATGGAGAACAATAAGGATTTAAACTATTTCATTTATATGTGTGTGACAACCCATCCTTAATTTAACGATTTTATTAATTTTAAAAGGGGTGAATTGACGAAATTGCCCTTAGAGGCGAGGATGTTGACTTTCGTTGACCAGCGTATTGTGAGATGTATGAAACATTCTTTTAGTGTATCCTCGTAGTACTCTTCACTACGAACGCGTAAGCGCAATCAGAATTGAATTTGGAATTAGGGTAGAGATTTTATGGACTTACGAACATGAATGGTGATTTGGTAAATTCGTGTGAGATATTTTTGTGGCTTGTTTTGTGGGCTACGTAGGGCCCACACCCCTTACTTCTCCCCTCACTCTCGTGTCTCCCTATTTTCTGGACCATACTGTCTCCCTCATTTGAAGCTCTCTCTATCATTCTCACTTTCTCTCTCTCTCTCTCACATTCTCTCTTCTTCTCCCTCAACCTATACCATTCCCTTCTCTCTACAAACCCAAGCAAAATCATCAAACACAGAAGAATGAGCTTCAAAACGTCACCATCGTAATCCTGTCATCCTCACAAGTCCATCCACATAAACAGAATTGAAAACAACTGAGTTTCGAAACGTCGAAAAAAGGGTCCGAGAGCTTTCAAGCCATTTTCAGTCCAATTCCGTCCAATTTTTAGAATTTCAAAAGGTATAAAATTTTTATGCTCTTACTAAACTTCATTTCCATATAAAGATCGTCGATTTTGGTCAAGAATTGAAGAAGTTATAAACGTTTAAAGTTTACCTAGTTTCCGGCAACCTCCGAGATTTTTGAGCCATTTTCCGACCAAATCATGGCAAGTTAGCAGTCGAGTAGGGTACCAATCTCTTTTTTTGATCCCGAGGTACGATTTTCATTTTTAAATCACTCAATTTCATTATATATTGACAAAGTTATGGACATTTAAAGTTTGTCCAGTTTTCCGGCCAATTTTCCCAGTTTCCAATGGACCAGTCATTTTTCATGCCATTTTCCGGCCATCTCCAGCACCATTGGGCTTCTAAATAGGTATAATCTTATTGTACACTTTCCTAGCTTCGTTTTGATATATTATGGGCAAATTTTGGTTGTGAAATACGTCTGAATGGAGCATTTGAATTCATCCTAAAATCTACAAAAAAAGAAAAGGCCTAAGCCCAAATCCGGCCCAAACCTTTGGGTCTTTGTTCAAGTCCAAGTTCATTTCTGAAATTAGAGGGAATGAATATTCAGTTAACTTTAACAGAATATTCATTATGAGAAGGGAATATTCCATTAAAGTTAACCGTTAACTGTTAGTCAACTTTTGTTGATTTTTTTTCAAAATTTTTTCGGAAACCCTCCTAAACTAATTTCGATGCTCCGAGTCCATTTTTGACATCCATTTAGTGAAATTCTGAGGTTTTGGCATAGTTGACCATTAGGGCGTTTCGATTGACTTTTAGGGTTGACTATTGACTTTTTGTAAAATTTGCCGAGGACCATCTTTAGCATATTTCGACGCCCTGATTCCAAATCCGCACTCCATTTTCTCAAATTTGATCGTTTAGGTTTTTTACTAACGGGCCCCAATGTTATGCTTAGGTGCGATTATTATTGGTGACTCTAGTTTTCCTAGTTCGAACGGCTGTGACCTCGCCAGTATCTGTGAGTATGTCTTTGCTTTTAAATATTATATATTTATATATTATCCATTTATATGTTTGAAAAAGAATCTCTTACGTATGCTTGAATTAGACTAATACTTGTAAGAATTGGTGAAATGATGGAATTTACGAAATTATTTTGAATCTTGCGGGATGCACAGATATGCGTACTAGTATAGAATGCTTTAATTATATTAGTGGCCATGAATAGTGTTATGGTTGATTAGAATTATCGATTACCATTACATGATCATGATTATATTATCTACTCATCATGTGCTGCATAGGTGTTAATACTCGCCCAGGCCAGGGCCAGTCTTTCACGTGTATGTTCACATCGCACCATACACTCACTTTGGACCCATTGTAGGTGCCAGTCCTGTCCTAAATTGTAATATGCAATTAGGACTCGTATGTGATGCACATAGCTCTAGTCTTCACTTGATTGTAGTACTAGAGCGTAAATCATTATTACACCCATTCATGTTCATGTCAGAATACCTCTGCATGAACTCATGTATTAGCATATGTCGATGAGCACTCGATATGATATGCTTATTTATGTGAGATATTGTGATTACTAATTATATGCCTATGTACGAAAAATGGTGACAAACTGAATTCTTGAGCTATTGCAGGTTACGATAAGCATTTTCTTACTATATGTAGTATGTATATTTTGGAAACTATACTTGTTTTACGGCGAGGGGTTATTATGTTTTCGAAAAGGTTTTTATAAAACTTTATTTTTGGCCCACTCACCCTTATTTTTCGCTACTCCAGGTTTTAGTGGCTAAGCTTTCCTGTTGACGAGGATTCTTGACAAACTTTGGTAAAGGTGATTACCTTCGACGTATAATTCTTATCCTACCTTTACTGTACTTTACTTATGCTCTGCATCACGTGTGAATTAGGTTTGTTCCTGCTCACAAGCACACTCTTACATTTAGGCACTTTTAGGTTAAATTTATTCATATTTTCCACACCACCACATTTTATGGCTTTGTCACCCTCTAGGTGTCGGCCAGCACAGCTCGAGTTAGAGTTTAGGTGGACATTCTGGGTCGGGGGTGTGTCAATGTGTCCTTTTGTTCAATGGCTTTGTTTTCTAGACGACACACAATTTATCTCTATATAAAAGAGAACGTAAATTTTAATAAATCTTTCATATTGTAAAAAATGCTTCTCACTTCTTAGAACTTTTAAAAAGAAAAAAAAAATAATTAAATAAGTACAAAATAGTAAAATAATTGTCAAATAGAATTCAAAAGAAACAACCTCACCAATGTAAAGAAGTAATGAATTTTTTACAAATTAAAAATAGTAAATAAAATTTTACTTGCGAATTAAAAATAAATAAATGAAAATACAAAAAGTGGTAAGTATAATGTAGTCCACATGCGTCCAATCACTTCTCGATTTGGATATATACGCAACATTCGTCGTCTCTTTCAACAATTGCAACAAAGTTAAAGGTTTAGGAGAACGAGGAGACAGAGCTCAGAGATGGACATCTTGAGTTGCATACTACTAGGTCTAATGGTTGCATGGATCTCAATTTACATCCTCTATTATTCACTTGGAAGAAGATCATCAGTTACCACAAGGATCCCACCTGGACCAAACCCACTTCCCCTCATTGGCAATCTCTTAGAGCTTGGCAACAAACCCCATCTCTCTCTCACCAAGCTTTCACAACGCTACGGCCCCGTAATGGCCTTGCAACTCGGCCAAATAACGACGGTGGTAATTTCTTCGTCAACCGTCGCCAAAGAAGTCTTCCGAACCCACGAACAACTCTTCTGCAACCGAACCGTCCCAGATGCGGTCCAGGCCTGTGACCATGCTAAGTACGGCATGGCCTGGAAACCGGTTTCAGCGGCATGGAGAAACCTTCGAAAAATATGCAACTCGCAATTGTTTGCCACCAAAGTTCTCGACGCCAACCAAGCCAACCGTCGCCTAAAAGTTCAAGACCTCATATCCGAGGTCAACGAAAGCGTTTTAAAAGGTGAAGCCGTTGATGTTAGAAGTGCTGCTTTCAAAACTACGCTCAACTTGATGTCGCGTACCGTATTCTCTGTGGATTTGGCGGACCCGAATAGTGATACGGCTAGAGAGTATAAGGAGTTGGTGTGGGGTATTGTTGAAGAGATTGGGAAGCCAAACTTGGCTGACTATTTTCCTGTACTTAAGAAGATCGATCCCATGGGAATACGGCGTCGTCTGGCCAATCACTTCCAGAAGATGATCAGCCTCTTTGACCGCATGATCACACAAAGGTTGGAGTCAAGAAAATCACGTGATTATGTCACAACTAAAGATATGTTGGATACACTTATAAACTTCAGTGAAGAGAAAAGCAAGGACATGGACATGGCTGAAACTGAGCATTTGTTTTTGGTTAGTTCCTACCACATATTGTTCTTGATTTGATGAATTAAAAAGTAACTAGGTTTTCTTCGATCATTAATTTTTGTTGTTGCTGGTCATTTACTTTTTTGTTAATTATTAGTTGTGTCGCTATATGTACCTTCTAAACTGGCCATCATGTGCATCACTTGAGGTGTACATAAATAATTGACACTTCACGAGGGCTCTCTATTATTGCCTACTATTCTTGAGGGCTCTCTATTATTGCTTACTATTCTTGAGGTGGTGAAGGACTATATACACGATTTGTTGGGAGCCTTTCGTATTTAAAGGAAGAATTATCAAGAGCACTAAAATTTAGTGAATGAATTATATCTCTCAACATTATAAGAGTTATATGACAAGTGAAATTTTTATCGGATAACCCTGTCTTCGGGACTTTAATTTTTTTTCACAGTTGTGCCCTCGTTGACTTTGGCTTTAGCCAGATTTGTAATGATCCATGTCAAAGATAATCTAATAAAAAGGGGGAAGGTGGAGGGTGGGTGTTTAAGGGCCCCAATAATCATATGGTCACTTGAGTTAGTACAAGTAGTTTTTTTCATTCATTATATTAGCCTCATTTAATTTTTGGAAGTTTTAACAAAAAGCCCGCGGTATTGTTCACTTTAACGAAAAACCACATTCTTACCTAAAAAGTCAAACCTAGTACTATTCACTACTCAAAGTTTTCAAGTCCTTTTTTGTTGGAGTATGATTAAAATTGCTTTCATGTCCCGTTTGTTTCAAGATTAGATCTTTATGAATACACCTACTGCAACCTTGTAGGAATGAGGTCTTGACAAAAATGTAGTCCCTTTGCTACGTAGCGTCTTATCAAATTTTTTAAAAAAATCCTTTCTTTCAGTCAGTAGAATAAGAATATATTTTTATGCAATAATATATTTACACTATGAGAAAGGAGGAATAAATTGGTAATAAATTCGTTATTTTGAAGATTTAAATTTAAGATCTCAAACTTACAAGTGAAGAAGAACTTCACTACTAGTTAGTGGCGAATAAGAATAATTGTTTGTAATCAGTTTTTCTTCTGTTCTCCTCATTTTGATATATTAAAATTTCAGGCTAATTAGCCATTTGGTCAATTAGGATCTGTTTACTGCAGCCACAGATACAACTTCAGGCACATTGGAGTGGGCAATGGCTGAGCTACTCCGCAACCCAGAAAAACTATCACAAGCACAAGCAGAGCTGAAGCAAATCATCGGCAAAGGAAAGCCAGTTGAGGAGTCACACATTGCTCGACTCCCTTACTTACAAGCCATAATCAAAGAAACCTTCAGATTGCACCCAGTCGTTCCATTTCTACTTCCTCGAAAAGCCGAAATAGATGTTGAAATCTGCGGGTACATTGTACCAAAGGGTGCACAAGTATTGGTCAATGCATGGGCCATAGGGAGAGACCCCAACATTTGGGACGATCCAAACTCGTTTATGCCGGAGAGGTTTTTGGATTCGGAAATTGATGTTTTAGGAGGTAACTTTGAGCTTATTCCGTTTGGTGGTGGGAGGAGAATATGTCCTGGATTGCCATTGGCAATGAGAATGTTGAATTTGATGTTGGGCTCGCTTATTAACTCGTTTGACGATTGGAAGCTTGAAAATGGAGTTGTACCAGAGACCTTGAACATGGAAGAGAAGTTTGGCATCACCTTAGAGAAAGCTCAGCCTCTCATAGCTGTGGCCATGCTATATAAAAACCTAGCATGATTTTACGTTATACATTGTATGTATGGGAGTGCACCTATAGAACCGTACGTAGTTATGGTTTCTACAAAAATGGCTATGTTGTGAACTTTAATCAATTGAAGACCCTGAGTGACTCTTTATCTCAAAGCAAGCATTTTAATTACAAAAAAAATGCATGGGAAATTTAAAAAAAAAAAATATTTGACTCTTTTATCCTTTTTACTAATGATATAATCCAGACTAAACAAACGAAAGGGAGGAGTCACGCAATATTTTTAAAACAATGTTGCTTGACATAAGCCAGGGTTTTTTTTCATTTCGGGCATATAAATAATTTATGTAAAAGAAAGATCATCTCTCAAGCTGTCGTCTTTTTTTACATTCCAAGGAGTGACAAGCAACATGCATGATCTTTTAAACAGTCACTCCCAAAAGCATTGCTCCAAGTACCTCAACGGCACGCTTAAGCCACTCCTCGCAGTTAGAGAGCCGATTAGAGCCGTGTTCATTCGAAAAAATAAAACTCCAACCTTGCTAGTTGTTGATATGTAACCCCTATTTGTCGCGTCTGACAAAATTGATATCGTTTGAGACTTGAGAGTGAAGAAACGATAAGTACTAATGAGAATGATGCAAGGGAGAGTTTTGCTTTGCAAATTTTGAGAGCACACTCGGTGGATTTTGTAAATTCCACAAACCACAAACAATATAACATTTTATTTACTGCCATTGCATTTCTTGATGTGATGCCAAAACTAAAGTACAGAACCAACTGATGCTTAGTTCTCTATCATAACACAAAGAATCCTACTCAGCTCCCAAGGTTTATGGAATTGGACAGCCAAATAACACTGTCATTTTTGTATCTACATATATTTACCAAGTTCTAAAACATTAAAAATTACCTTAATGTTTCATATTAACAAAACTAGCTAAATATATAACCTTATCTCAAGAATAGCATTCTTTTTGCACAATTTTTTGTTTTTCGTGAAATGAGTGGTTTAAACCATGCTACTTTTGTCAAAAAATGAATGAAACCGAACGTGGCGCGTATTTTCCCTTATTTTTTCCGGGCGATGTCATAAGCCACGCTGATTCGAACAATTCAAGGAGGTCATCTTTAGAGTTGGTTTCACTATCATCATCAGTGACACTACTCTCCACTTCTTCCTTGTTATTAACCTTATTCTCTTCTTTTTTTCCAATCCCTCCTTTATTTGTTCCCTTCTGCAGAAGCACTTCCTTGTAAGTAACACCTCTACGAGGAGAAGAAAAGGTATTACCCTTATTAATCTGATCACCACTTGCAGCAGCATTATTCTTATTACCATTTGGGGTAGACCAGTCAGCTTCATGAACCGAACCCGGTCCACGGTTTCGATCAATATTGCTGCTTGTATCAACCTTAATCTCCTTCTCCCTCGTACCGTTTGACAATCTCCAATAGTTCAATGTAGCCGCAACAAAATTCAGCAGCGAAATGGCACGCACCAACGTCCAATCCAAAAACGAAACGTGATGGAAATGTGCCGGGATTTTGCCAACGGCATTGTCAAATTTTCCAGGCAGGGATTCGGTGACTTGGACAAGGTCGTCAATCTTGTCGAACACAATGTGTGAAGGAGGGTAAAATCTCTCGATCATGTCTTCAAGGGCTAAAATTCGACAATCGATGAATGAGAGGATTGCCATTGTGAGCCATTGGTATTGCAAGGCATAAGCCAAGGTTCCGGCCAACGTGACTAGTCTGGCTGCAATTTTTATTATGAACCCTAGCGGTCCATTGAGACCTTGGGCTATGGTGAAGGCTCTATGAGCTACCAGTAAAATTGAAACCGCACAAGTGTGAAATGGGCGTTTTCTGGGACTGATCATGTTGATTTGCGGCGTTGATTCCTGAGAAATTCCAAATTTAATCAGGCATGCACATTAAATATGGTACTCCATATAAAAATGTGAAAGCAAATGTGACACATATGAAAATAATAGTTCAGTTCTAGAACAAACTATCGATGTGTCATTGATAATGTGTCGATGTCATTTATTGCCATAAAACAGCGGCCATGTTATCAGTATATTTTCAACAATGTCGATACAATAACGATGCATGTTCCTTTTTTAATAAAGAATATATGTTTTTTTGAAGAGAATGTAAATGAAAATGAACATAAAATTAGATTCCGACTTAAATCATCGAGGTTTGAGATTGGAGAGAGATGTTGTTACCTGGGACGCCAAGGATGCCCGGGAATCCATATCATGAAAAGTAGTTAAGGATTTTGGCCTTATATTTATTCCAAAGAGAAGTCTTCTACCCTAAATTTGAAAGCACCTGTAAATAGTAAAAAAAAAAAAAAAAAAAAAAAACCAAAATCTATTGTTTGGAAGGGCGAAGTTTCATTTTTGGCGCCCTGCCAGTTGGATACGAGCGGGTCCTATTGATTTTAGCGGGGGAGTTCTATGTGTTATTGACACGTGTTACATGCATGATACACCTTACGTCGTCGTTTGAGTGAGCTTGGAAAAGGGCGCACGTAACGGATCCTAGCCGTTGGTCGTTGGTTGAAACTTGAGAGTTCGAAAAGCAAAATTAAAAGCATCGAATTTGATTCTTTGAAAGCAAAAGGCTGTGAAATGTGGAGGAGCTGTCGTCTCATCAGTCGATGTCGAGCTCATTCAACGGCTGAGACTCAATTGCAGTTTTGCACGTCGAAATCAAGAAGCAAAAGATGAAGATTCATCATTCATATAAGTTGGCAGTTTTACTGATTTTTTTGTTTGTTTTGTCAACTGCTTAACCTGAATTCAACCGATGCCGAAACGGGAAAATCTTCTCGGTAACAAAATTTCATTTGTTAACTTTGTTTTTTGTTACGAAAGTTTTGATTTTTTTTCTTCTTATTTAGAATGGAAGTTTTTTATTTTCTTGAATGCATGTTAATTTGTTATTCCTAACTTCAGTAATTAGACGAATTGCTTGTGCTTTTCGTATAAGTGCTTTTCTTCATATGTCTGGTGTGGTTTTCGTATATAAGTGCTTTTCTTCATGTATCTGGTGTTACAATAGATTCGTTTCTTGAATCCTTGC
Organism: Pyrus communis; assembly: GCF_963583255.1. Taxonomy (NCBI): domain Eukaryota; kingdom Viridiplantae; phylum Streptophyta; class Magnoliopsida; order Rosales; family Rosaceae; genus Pyrus; species Pyrus communis. The sequence goes on along the minus strand of NC_084806.1, from coordinate 6,768,594 downwards.
ACTTTGTCTGCCATTTGGTTACTAAAATTTCCTCCCAATTTGTACTCCTTAATTTGGGAATATTGGTAAATTGTTATGGATCAAGGTATTGGTTTGTTTTTTTTTTTTTTTTTTTTTTCGCTTTATTTTATTTTTACAATTTATTTTCATGTTTTAAATACTGAATGCAAATGTGTTTTGCGATCATCAACTGTTAATTTATGTGTGTTTCGTACAGGTATACGTGGAGACGGAAGATGTTTGTTCCGGTCTGTGGTTCACGGCGCTTCTCTAAGGGCAGGGAAACCATCTCCAAGTGACAACCTTCAGAGAGAACTTGCCGACGAGCTCAGATCAAAGGTACACGATGAACTCAAATTTACTGAATTCAGAAGGATACTGATGCTATTTGTCCTTCGATTTCCTATGTAAAATGGTGATATAATTTGGACAGGTGGTCGATGAATTCATCAGACGGAGGTCAGACACCGAATGGTAAATTTCGTAAAGATCTCACCAACCTGGATCTCGATAACTTCTGCCTCGATGCAGATTTAAACTGCTTTGAAAATCATTGTCAATCGCTTCTCGTAATTTGTTTCGAATTTATTTGCAGGTTTATTGAAGATGATTTTGAAACGTACGTTGTACAGATGCGACAGCCCCATATTTGGGGAGGAGAACCTGAGTTGCTTATGTCCTCACATGTCCTACGGTAAGTCCTATATACTCCTATGCTAAGAAAGTTTCTATATATTTCAGAAGGTACGTAGGTTCGTCGATCTTACAGTTAATGATACAATTTCATTCCTAGGATGCCGATTACAGTTTATATGCGGGACAAGGATTCCGGCGACCTCAAGATCATAGCCGAATATGGTCAAGAGTACGGTAAGGACAACCCTATCCGCGTACTTTATCATGGTTATGGACACTACGACGCACTGCCTGCTGCAACTACTGGTACACAGTCCAAGTTGTAAGATTTCTTCATTTCCTACTCATCTGTTTCCTGGAAAAACCATATGCACCAGAAGGCACAATAGGCTCTAGTTGTTTGCTTGGTTTCCTTCTCGGGTTTTGGCTTATATCTTTCATAATTTTGTCTCTGCCGCTCAAATCAGCCAGTGGCTCATGAATTTTCGTTGTGGGTGTTTGCAGGTGCAAACAAAGATAGCCAGAGATGCGTGGTGCAGTAGCCTGTAGTCATTCAAAATCTTGAACTGTATTCCTGCTGTTATGTTTATAAGTATTTGATTCGAGAAATGGGTACTTTCTCATACAACATCCTCGAAATTTCAGTTCAAATGAATCGTTCAACAGTTCAACATTTGCATAACTCAATTCCATAGACAAGTATCGGCTAACGCCTGCCTGCTGCCATAGTTCAAGTCCATAGACAACGAGACAAGGAAACGGAGATTAAGGTTGGGTATATGTATAAACTTATTCTACACGATATCATTATTCAAAAAAATAACAGGCTTCCATGAAAGCTTAGATTACAGCCGCCAACTGGATAACCACTGCTGTGGAACAAACTGCCTCGATATTCATATGGTTGTAACGTTGTATAAATACTCATCTATGTACAAGCGAGAAGTAAAGGGAGCCCCCAAATTGAACAACTGCCCCGGGTACATCAGATACATACATGAAAGGGAAGATCAGTCGCTATCCTTCCAAACTTCACGGAGGAGTTGATACCTGACAGCATTCCGACCACCCTTCCACTTCGGTGTTGAGTTGGCTGCCAATGGACTGGGAGAAAACGGGGAATTGTCTATGATGATTGATGTCATCGGTGAATCCAACTCATCAAGCTCATCATCACTTGTATACGATTTCTTAAGCACTGATGACCCACTCCTCGAGAGAGTTAGACTTCCTACCTCTCCTATAATGCTTAATAGTGAAGCAGCTGGAGGTGGTGAATAGATTGTAGGATTTGCGTTGCATGGGAAACTTGCAGCAGAGTCAGTTTTATCTTCTGAATTCTCCTAAATAAATAACAAGCAAAATGGATAACAAATCAGTCCTACACCATTCGAACAGGAATGAAGTTCAGTAAATAAGCTGAATCGTTACATGCCGAGATATTCGAGGGCCTCTTAGGTACCTCATAATCAAGAGCCTCAAAAACTGCCGTGGGAATTGGGTCTGGGCAAAACTCATCTGGAACAAAATTGTATATAACCCTCTTGATCAATGATGCACCAAATGTAGGGCATACCTTCAAAAATCAATGAAACAGTGATTATTACAAAATGGCAGGGAGTTATTATAAACTTGGTGTTCTTTTATTAACTGTGGGGCGTGGACACAAACCCAGTCTTTACCTCTTGCCGGGTGGATTTATCTGCCAGCATATCAAATGGAAGCATCATGAGGTCACTCAAAGCATTAAGAAGACGGAAAGCTTTAAAGGATGTTGGGCACTCTTGTCCCTTGTGATCACTGAGTTTAGTATTATCATCAGGGGCATCAGTATCATCAATGCCAAATAGATCAGTAAGCCATCTAGACCAGCTTCCAATCTGCGGTCATGAAAACAAGCACAATCCTTCCATCAACGAAATGCAAGACTAGTATTTATTTATTTTTTTTTTAAATAAAAATTGTGACTTTTCACCGGCAACCGAAAAAACAGTGTGACTAATAACCTCACAAGATGAGGTCCACACTCACCGCATTTTTTAGCTGTGCACCAGCCCCAAAGCTCGACTTTCCAGCTGGAATAGGGAGAACCTTAGAATCACTTATGGGGTCGGACACAGGATCTGTGGGCATCTCTTCAGCATTTTCACGAAGAATAGCATTGAACATAGCCACATCCAATCTATCCACTAATTGCTCCATTACCTGAAAAACCATAGATTAGCATTCTGTAAGTCTGCATAAATTTTGAGGAAAGTAGAAAAACCATGTGACGGATCTTTAAATGACTTTTGGAAACACACCGCAATAGTAAAAGCTCACTATAACGAGGTCCTGGAATTCTATTGAGAGTTTGATACATAAATAAAACATTAGATATATTTTCATTTAAACATTGGTGGTGTAGCTCTGGCTACCTATAGCATTTGCACGAAGTTTTCAACTATATTCGTGCACAGTGTTCTATGATAACCTTTAGGAGTTCCCAGGTGAAGTGAAAAGCTCAACGTACACATTGAGGAAGGGACTATGATGCATAAACCTACCAAACGAGCCAGCAGAGGCAAGCAGCCACACTCATGTCCACCAGCTCTTGCAGGACAGAGCCTTTCACAGGCATCTTTGAAGGCCTTCTTCCACAGCTCCATAGAAAAGTTACCTTGCTCATGACCACCCAAACCATGCTTCCTTCCATTGGCTTTCCTTGAGCTTGAGCCCTTCGCAGCCGCTGACTGCATATATGGAGTCATATTCTGGAGAGGGAAAACAAGATACGTATCCGTCATGAATAGCAACGGCTTTCAGATCTAGGCTAAATTCTTGTAGGGAGAGCTCAATAGTGAAATAATGAAAAGAGGTGATGATGCCAATAATGAAGAAAACTGAAAATAATATGGGTTTTACCTGCCACCATACAGACTCAACAATTCGGGAGAAGATCCAACCTTCAAACTTTTCCAAAGCAGCCATAAATATCTGCGGATCCTCCCAATCATCAAAACTTTCAAGAGTGCAATTGTTCTCTTCCTTGTGAGGAAGAAACCCATTCTTTGCTTTTAAAACCCCCTCAGCGCCAACTTTACTGCAGGGCAAGGACTGGCTGATAATAGCTCTCAACACAATTGAATTCGACAACCAGAATGTCAACCTGTTCATTGGCAACAAAACATACAGTGAAGCGTCAAACTAAAAGATAATTATCTTCGCATTCTGGAAGATGTTTAGAACTCAAAGCATCAAATGATTAGGATCGTCAAGAGAAAAAAGAAAAGAAAACAAAAATGCATATGAATTCATCTTGGACATCATTTCTTTTACTGATAAGGCATTGCCAGTAAATTAAAATGGTGAGTTCAGTTTCCATTTATTTAGCTCTAATACCTAGCAACATCATTTCCGCATGCTTTAGAAACCAAGATTAGTCCAGTGATAGCAGCTCTTGCTGCATTTGCCTTCTTAGCTCCAGAGCTTGTTTTGCAAGCATGAAAATAGAATCTAGAAAGTCGACGAGCAGGAGCATGAATCCTATTTGTGTGGCTCCCATGCTCAGCGGCAACAGAGTAAAGGCCAATCTCAACAGCAGCAGCTTCTCTCAGTTCTTCCTTAAGCAATTCAATTGTAGACTCCAAGTCAACTTTTCCATCGGAAAAGCTGACTGTTTTTTCTTCTCTTTCACTTGTCGCGCTAATTCTACCATGAACATAAGCATCTTTAGGAATTTCAGCTTCCTTTGATTTTTCGAGAAGCTCATTATTGCTTGACTGTCTATTGTTCTGAGCTGATACTAAAGGTAACTGCACAGACTTTACATGTTTTAGTTCATTACTTTTAACGTTACTTCCCTGCACTCCAACAACTCTCCTGCCGGGTGTAAAAGTTTCACTCTTTAACCTGACTTGTTTTCTGGTAGCATCTTGTGAAAATCGAGAAGCTAATTTGTCATCAAAAGTATAATGATTTGCCTTTAAGAGATGACCATCCTCTCGAAAGGCTTGTGAATCTGCATTGCTTGCAAATGTGGAGTTTGTGTCCTCCTGAATAGACGTGCTTGAGGATGAACCTTCAGCAGCATGGTTACGGACAATATTGTCCCTGATAAGATCTTGAGCATTTTCATGCATTCTGGCACTTCTGTTAGAACGAGTTATGTGAATTCTGTTGTCCTTAAAATTATGGTAACCAGATTCCTGATGGCTGTCTTGATAGCCAAAGGGTGAAGACACTGAATGAACAGAGTGGGTGATTGATTTTTTCAGGATTGGCATTGAAACACTCTGCTTTGAACTGTTAGGCAAAGAAGCACGATCATTTGCAGAATTCAGCAGAATGGAGGAAGAGCCTATTGATGACAGTGGAGATGAACTTCCATTTTGGTGCTCTAATGCTTTAGCCACTGAAGTCACCCCTGTGCTTGCAGGTGCTGCTATTGACTGTACAGCAGGCTCCCCATAAGTCCTCCTAGTGCCATTGGCTGTTGATTCTAATACATTCTGAAATTAATTATATATGGAGGTTAAACAATCTGAAAATACACAAATGAATTGAATCAGATAAAGAGAAGCAACCATCGGGATGAACACTGTCAGGGAAGTTATTGTCCAATATTTGATTGGTGCAGAAGTAACGGACAAACAAAAGTAAATTGGACTTCTTTGGACATACACATGAGAATGATTATGAAAAGGATGGTTGTGCTGGTACTTAAAGTCATACTATTTGGGTTCTCAGAATTTGTATTTGAAGACCTTAATATCAGCGATGAGGTTATTCATTTTACAACCATGGATCTGAAACTAAATTAAATTCCATAAACCTAATTCTACATATAGTTTTGATGCAACTGGAGATATCATATTTTTACATTATAAGAGCAGCTAAGCAAAGAAACTGATCTAAAAGGGAGAACTTTTCAAAATGACTTCACATACCTTTTCACCGCTAGGTGATGAACTGACTGTTGTCTCAACAGCCGAGGAGTTTACAGTGTGTGATGGATGCGAGGAAACATCATCATCAAACTCATCATCGGTAAAAGAGGCAATCTCGTCAGTGCCATCATTCACAGACCCTGGAACAGATTCAGTTCCCTCATTTTCCAGAGACTCTTCTCTGGACAAGCTGCTCTTTGGTGTCAAGCTGGAGCTCGGTTTACCACACAGCTGAATACTAACAGAAAGAACCGTTTCCGCTGAACTCTTAAAACTCTTCTTCCAGTTCAGCGGAGTGCTCACATTTCGGGTTTCCACAATGATCCCATAGTCTGCAAGATTGATCTCAGCCGACCCCAAGAGTTGACCTTTCACTCCCTTGTCCTTTCGAGGTTCATACAAGTAAAACTCCAAGTTGTTCTTCTGGTAAGTGTCGCGAACTGCGTTTTTTCTTGATTTCTCCTTGTATAAAGTGACTGGAAGCGTGAAAGACTCGCCAAATTCAATCTTCGCATCACCAACATTGCAAATACACGATCCAGAAACCTGATCACCGTTTTCCCACTGAAGCATAACAGACTGAACAGATCTCAAAGCCTGAGACGAGGGCCATGGCTTGAGTTCCTGCACATGGATGAGGTAATCAACCTCAACGGCCGCGCTCTTCCTGCTCTTTGATCTTATCCCAAGAACCATTGTCACGAAAAGCACCGGGACAGCTCCTGATGGGTAGAACCAGTTACAAACTTACAATGCTTCTACATCCATCAAACCTCCTTACATATAAAAATACATCACAAAATCAGATACAAACAAATGGGATGTAAAGTATATCCAAGCTCTCGACTTTTGAATGTAATATAATACCAACAAAAGATGCAATTCAACCCTCATGAATTTCAGTAGAAAAAAATAATGGGCAGTTCAAGATTTGACCATCAAAGACAAAACAAATACAAACGCGGAGAGGGGTTTAAATTGAATAAATTTTGGGTATCATCCAGCTTAATTTTAATATTTTTATATTAAAAATGGTGACAAAATCTCTGACCTCCCTCCGCGTTACATAAAAATGCGAATGAAATTAGCAAAAATTGAAACAGGCAAACAGGGGTGATGAGAATAGCAGCAGTGAATCAATTAACAGCAAACAAAACAAAAAATTGACTTTTAATCTGAGCATTGATGCGTAGAAAAATGCAACTTCGTACTACCAGATCGGAATAACAGTAAAATTGTGAGGCAATCGGACGTAAAGTTGGGAATTGCAGAGAGTTTGATGGAGATGGGAGCTTTGAACAAATGAAGGAGATGTGAGTGAACTTACAATGCAGAAGAGAGTGAAGAAAAGCGAGCTGCTTCTCTGTTTTCTCTCTTCTTCTCTTCTTTCTGTGAGTGCGTGGGTATATATTTACAGAATGTGGAAGAATGAATTGGAAGGGGAAAGGTGGGTACGGAAGAGGAAGGAGAAGGTCGTTGGAGAAAAAGGAACCAGAGGAAGATGGTAAGTTGACAACCGCGATGTGCGGGAAGGAAGGAAGCAACTGTCTCTCCCCTCTCGCTCTCTGGCTCTCGCCTGATCCGATCGATCTGGGCTCATACGATCAGTTCACTGGGCTCTCTATCCTCTCAAACAAAAAGTTGGACCATTACCTACCTTTCTTGACATATTTAGTCCTCTCATATACCATCTCCAAATAAATGAGTTAAACATAGACAATCAATATTTTGTCGATTTTAAGTTTATATTTTAAATTTATTGGTTAATTTAATTAAACTACGACCGAAAAACAATTGCATTAAAAAATGCTTATAATAAACAGAATTTTGTAAAAAGAGAGTAAGACTGTTAAATTCACCTCCCAAAATAAAATGGTTGTGAGACAACTAACTCACTTCCATTTGTTGGTGGAATTCGTTGATTTGATGGGAGTCCAGCAATGCTGTCCTTTGGTCGTGATACAAAGCTAATAATTAATAATTATTGGATGGCTTTATGCGATGTTAGCCGACGACAGAGGTTGAAGCATCGACGTCAAGTTTTTCTTTCTTTATCAAACGGTGGGAAACCATCCCCTTCAGCTTTATTGAAATGGAAGTTGGTATAGCTGCCAGAGATTCTTGCCAATGGAGATTAGGTGCTTTAAGGATTCAATTAAAGCATAATTAAGGGATTTGATCTAGGGTTTATTTGGTTTTTCAACTTAGTTTGATTTGTTTGATAAAGCTTTCATATGTTAACATGTGTCACACTCAATAATTTAACCGGCTTTGATGAGTCACATATCATGTATGCAATTTGGCGAGTCTCATGGTGTGTACCACATAAGCCATTGCCATACCAAGTACCAAGGGATCAAGGCTACATTAGTAACAAATGCACTCCGATCCATTATATAGATGGATTTAAAATGACTAGAACGCGCTAACAGGGATTTGTAAACAACGGCTTGAAAATTTTTTGTGTAGTGCCTCATGAAGTGCATTTTTTACCCCTCGGTCGAATATTTCATAGTGCATTTCTTACCAATGCGGCATAGATCCCTTTAAGTTTGGGAACTTGGTAATCTCTTAGTTTTGAGATTTAAAGTTGAATTCGTGAAGGATATCCATCAAAGCAGGGAAGCGAAAAACGAAAATTTATTAACAAAATTCCGACTGTGTAAGGGAAAACAAGATCTGGAAACACAACATAAATATGCTGCCCAGACGCATCCACAATAAATCAGATTGTCTCTGGGACAGTGAGGTCATATAGTCGAGATACAGTTTAAAAACAAACAATAGCAGCTGGACCACCAGCTGCCTTCCGATTCACCTATCCTCCCGAAATCCGGGGCACGTACTTCATTTTATTCCATGATTTCCACTAATACAAGCTTAACCTACACAGCAGAAGAACCCTTTATTAGACCGAGCGACAACTTTTTTAGCCCATAGATGTCTAGATTCAGCCAACCGGACCAGGCCACCAGTTGTGTGGCCTTACAACAAGACAACAACAAACACATGCCAATGTACCCAAGTTGAAGTTACTAGTACTGTTTTTCTCCTTTATTTACTTCTTTTTAGAAGATGAATCAAGAAATGAATGCAGAATAGATACAAGAAGCAACCTGAGAGAAGCACTTAAGCAGCTGCCTCCAGCAATTCCCTCTCTGCACGCTCCCTGATCCTCCTCTCAAGCTCTGGCCTGAAATGCCTTATTAGACCTTGCACAGGCCAAGCAGCAGCATCACCCAACGCACAGATTGTGTGCCCCTCAATCTGTTTGGTCACCTCCTGAAGCATGTCAATCTCTTCCAGCTTTGCATTCCCAACTTTCATTCTTTCCATGATCATCCAAAGCCATCCTGTCCCCTCCCTACACGGTGTGCACTGCCCACAACTCTCATGCTTGTAGAAGTAAGAAAGCCTTGCAATTGCATCAACAATGTCAGTTGATTTATCCATCACAATAACAGCCGCAGTTCCCAATCCTGACTGGACAGCCTTCAGTGCATCAAAATCCATCAATACATCATTGCATATATCCTTGGTAAGCAATGGAACAGATGAACCACCTGGAATTACTGCAAGTAAGTTGTCCCATCCGCCCCTCACACCTCCACAGTGCCTCTCTAGTAACTCTTTCAAGGGTATGCTCATTTCCTCTTCAACAGTGCAAGGCTTGTTCACATGTCCCGAGATACAAAACAATTTTGTCCCTGAATTGTTCTTTCTCCCAAAACTGGCAAACCACTCTGGTCCACGCCTTAAAATGGTGGGAGAAACAGCCACCGTTTCCACATTTGTAACAGTGGTGGGGCAGCCATATAATCCTGCATTAGCAGGGAAAGGAGGCTTCAATCTTGGCTTCCCCTGTTTCCCTTCAAGGCTCTCCAGAAGCGCTGTTTCTTCACCACAAATATAGGCACCAGCACCAAAGTGGATATGAACATCAAAATCATAACCAGATCCACAAGCATTTTTCCCCAGTAATCCAGCTGCATAAGCTTCATTTCTAGCTTTTACAAGGTTCAACCGTTCATTCACATATTCACCTCTTATATAGATGTACGCAGCACTGGCCCTCATCCCAACACCAGCAATCAAGCAACCCTCTAAAAGTTTGTGCGGGTCATGGCGCATAATTTCCCTGTCCTTACAGGTTCCAGGTTCACTTTCATCAGCATTGACGACAAGATAGGAAGGACGGCCATCGGATACTTTTGGCATAAAAGACCATTTGAGACCAGATGGGAAACCAGCACCACCACGTCCACGTAGGCCAGACTTCTTCATTTCATTGACAATCCAATCAGCACCTTTAATAACTAGATCTTTGGTTCGGTACCAGTCACCTCGTTTCATGGCACCTTTGAGAAATGGGTCGTGCAACCCATATAAGTTGGTGAAAATCCGGTCTTCATCTTTCAAACCACCAAAATGAGTTTTCTCGGGAGGTGGTGGAGGTGGAGGTGGAGGTTGAGCAGTAGTAGAGGGTGCTGCTCCCTGAGTGCTGAATGATCTAAACGCTAGGCCCCACTTCGCACCATGATGACAAGCTAAGGCTGCTCTCTGCAGAGAAAGTATACCCTTGAGGGGTGCCTACAAATTAACAAGAAGTCAGACATAGTTTATTTCTCCAAAGTGACCTATGCCTATAACATCTACTCTTCAGAGCTAACAAGAAAAACAAAATACAGTTGACATGAACCAACTTCACAGAAACATGCATGAAAAATCCAACATCAAATTACACAACCGGAACCACTGTGTAACATTGGTACTATAACAAAGCTGTGGTATATCCGCAACATTCATTTCTTAAAGATTCTACATTTCATGAAGAAGGCTATACGAGTGCACGTGCTATAAGATTGAAATGCAGCTTGTACAACCTCAATTCATCATTCCTAGAACATCTTAACCATATATGTGTTCCCTTTTAATTTGCCTACACCAAGCTACACGTGTTTGACCTGCAGGATAGTCTCACACAAAATTGAACCTAGACCTACATTGAATTAACCCAATAAGCCTAAGAGGACTCCCCGCTATATCCCCATGTGGTTTTATCCGAACAAAAACGTTAAAGATGGAGGTGATAAATAATGTAGACCGAATGACTCGCAATCCGTTTGAAGCCTAAAGTCGGAACCTTTCTCCAATCAAGCCTACGAAAAGACGGGCTCAGCTAATGAGAGCTCCAATACGTATCAAAGCTAGCTCTTCGTATCATTGGCATTGGGCAGGTGAACCTGGCTTCTGTCTGAGGGCATCCGGAATTGTCTGTTTCGGTGAAAACCTAACTAGCTATTCAAAATTCGATTTTCTATCCCTTTCCAGCTATTTTCCTCAATTTTCCCACCAAACAAATAGAAAAAGCAGAAAACCCCATATCAGATCTACTAAAACCAAACATTTCACAGAAAATTAACATACAAAACGATCACGGATTGACACAACATGAAAGCGAAGCTGAATCAGAGTTAAACCTGGGGAGGTGAATAATAAGCCTGAAAAAAAAAATTCCTCAAAAAAATGTGGACGAATTGAGATGTCGGTTGCGTACCATGGTGGAGCTGCGGCGGACGAAACGCGATGCGTCGCCGAATCAGGTAATCGACGAGAACGAGACTGGGGGAAAAGAAGCGAGAATGCTCAGGTGGGAAATAAAGGAGAGCTCCAGTACGCGGACCTCATATGCGGAGAGGGGTAAAATGGACCATCCAAATAAGAACGACCAAGATGATTTAATGAGGTCGGTGATGAACGGTTGAGATTGAGCGAGTGTTTGTGTTGGATCTTATATCACATATATGCTATGCTGTTTCTATTTGGTCCATGGATCAACGCTTGCCATGTGGACCTTTTTGGTTAAATTGGGTTGGGCTTTTAATTTTATATGAATCATGGTTTTATTGGTGGGCTTTGGGTTGAACTGTTGGGGTTTTATAAAGAATGTTATTCTGTCCACTCGCTTGCTTAATTTTCCAGCTCGGTTTAATTTTTTGACTTGAGATTCACATTCTCAAGTTTCAACACGTTTTTCACATGTGACATCATTTAGCTTAACATGTGAATAACACATATTAAGTGACATGAAAATACATGTGGTTGAGCTCAAGACTCAGGTTTAATCTCTCATAGCAAAAAATAAGTTGAGGTTCCAAAGCAAAGTTACATCCTTAACCTTTTTCTTGTATTCCAATATACCCCTGAACGTTGTGATATTTACTACTGCGTTTTACTACATTTTATTACATGATGCCCTTTTGTTTGGCACTTTCCAAATCACAAGGAATTATTTGAGCTCCCTTTCCCAGCCACCTCTCCAGCTTTATCCCATATCGATTAACAGAATTTCAGCATTAAGATGTTGACTGGTTCCTTTTGTTTGTTATTTTGTTATTTTCTATTTTGAATGTATAATTCTCTTGTGATAGGTGAAAACTGTTGTCTTGCTAGTGCTATCATATTAATGCTTTTTTATTCCTTATCGAAAAGATTAGATCACTTCTAATATTTTTTGGAAATTATATAATTAAACTAATCATGTGTTTAGTGTTTCCAGTACTAATAAACATTTTTTCTTGCAGTACTTTCAGTATACTCGTGTTATAGTAGGTGGTTCGTTTATTAAGACTACCATAAGTTTGCAACACATTGGGATTGACTATATCATCCATAGTATTCTAATTAAATTAGTGGTAATCTATAGTATTCTAGTTCAGTTTCAGAAATAATGTGTGTTATTTTGCTATAATTTCATAAATAGTATGAATTATTTTGGTTCAGTTTCATAAATAGTGTGGGTTAATTTGATGTAGTTCCATAAATAATGTAGGTTATTTTGGTTAAGTTTCAGAAATAGTGGAGGTTATTTAGCTGTAGTTTCAAAAATATGGTGGGTTATTTTGCTGTAATTTCAGAAATAGTTTGGGTTATTTTGGTTCACTTTCATAAATAGTGTGATTATTTTGCTATAGTTTTAGAAATTGTATAGGTTATTTTGTTGTAGTTCCAGAAATAGCATGGGTTATTTGGTTCAGTTCCAAAAATAATGTGAGTTATTTTGCTGTAGTTCTAGAAATAATGTGGGTTATTTTGGTTAAGTTTCAGAAATAGTGTGAGTTATTTTGCCGTAGTTTTAAAAATAGTGTGGGTTATTTTGCTGTAGTTCCAGAAATAATGTGTATTATTTTGGTTCAGTTTCAGAAATAGTTAAGTTATTTTTCTGTAGTTTCAAAACTAGTGTGGGTTATTTTGCTGTAGTTCCAGAAATAATGTGTATTGTTTTGGTTCAGTTTCAGAAATAGTTAGGTTATTTTGCCGTGTGGGATAGCTTGGGTTATTTTGGTTTAGTATCATAAATATTGTGGGTTATATTGGTTTAATTTTATAACAGAAGCCACTGTTCAGGTTCATAATTTCCATTTCCTCAATTGTGTTCGGTTACCGAGAAAATGTATGCGATGTATATTATGTAAGCCACTGTTCAAACACAAAAATCATTTATTTTATTTGATTAGAAATGATTTGGTTGGCCATAGTTACTAGATACGGAGTATAGTTCAAGGTCGCAGTTCGGTTCAGTTACGGGATTCGCTAGTAACTTATAGTATCATTCGCAATAGAGGAGACATAAATAGTACAATATTTGATTCGTTCTATATTTGATTTGTATATAAAAATGTTTAAAATTATACATTTAATGCTGTTTTAACATTTTTAAAAGGGAAATGTTATTGGCACTCCAAAAATCTTATTCTACACTCCTCACAAGTATATTTTTCTTTCCAAATATAGAAAGTTTGGAGTGTAGAATAAGATTTTTGGAGTGCCAATAACAATTCCCTTTTAAAATTTATTTAATGTTTAGTTTTTTCAATTTTGCTGGTTTAGCTTTTTAATCATTATATCTACTAATTAATTAAATCTTCTTTGTTAATTAAAAGAGAGTGAAAAGACAACTTAATCTTTTATCACAAAAAAAAAAAATAATGATAATGTAATTTCACAGGTCTAAATTGTACCGTTTTTTATTGAAGCATCACCTACAGATAATGTTACATCCCACATCGCCCAGGGGAGTGATCCTTGTATGTATATTCACATCTCTACCTAGCACGAGGCCTTTTGGGAGCTCACTGGCTTCGGGTTCCGTAGGAACTTCGAAGTTAAGCGAGAAGGGGGCTAGAGCAATCCCATGATGGGTGACCCACTGGGAAGTTGCTCGTGAGTTCCCAAAAAACAAAACCGTGAGGGAATGGTAAGCCCAAAGCGGACAATATCGTGCTACGGTGGTGGAACGGGCCCGGGAAGTGATCCGCCCCGGGCGGGGATGTGACAATTTGGTATCAGAGCCTAACACTGGTCGGGTGTATGTCGACGAGGACGTCGGGCCCCTAAGGGTGGTGGATTGTTACATCCCACATCGCCCAGGGGAGTGATCCTTATATGTATATTCCTATCCCTACCTAGCACGAGGCCTTTTGGGAGCTCACTGGCTTCGGGTTCCGTAGGAACTCCCCCCCCACCCCACGTTCTCTCTCCCTCCCTCCTTCTCATTTTCTAAAAAAATATGTTCATACATACAAAATGTGTAGGCAAATACTAATTTTATTTAATATTCTTATTAATAAAATAATTAATTCACTCATGGACATTTTATTTCCCTGTTCTCTTTTTCTCCATCATCTCTCTCTTTCTCTCTCCCCTTTCTCACCTTCCCCAACCTCTCCTTTCCTCTCCTTCACCGACAACCACAAGGATGAATTGGAACCTGCCCAGTATGAAGCTCTTCCCAAAGTGACGAGCAAGTCACCTCTGCTCTTGCAGAGATAATCCTACTTGTAAGTCTCTCTGTAATTTGGTTGATGAGAAAGTCTCCCCAACAACCACAAGGACGACATCGACGAATTTTATAGTGACCCATGTGTGTTTTTCATTTCTTTCTTCAACTTTTGTGTAATCTGATTAGAGATGCACCTAACTCACCACCGAATCGCCAAATTTCGTGAAATCCTTGATTTTCCAAAATTTATTGCATTGTAAGAGTGAGGATTCACGAAGAAATGGGGGAGACAAAGGGGAAGGGAGAAGGAAGAAAGGAATTAAGATTCTCTCTTTTTCTCTTTCCATATTTCTTCACATTCACTTATTTTATCTTTTTCTTGTTATAAAAAATTAATATAATCTTACTCCGAAAGAAAGATATTAAATGAAAAAGGCAGGGGCAAAATTGAAAAATCAATGTTTGGATCATTTTAATTAGATTTATTTAATGTTAGATTTTGTCTTAACTATTAAATAAAGATAGAACATAATTTTTTATTAACATTCAAACTTTTCAAATCTTTTTAATTAATTTTTCTTACTATAAGCTGTTTACATAATTGTTGAATTTGTACATCAATTAACATGGAACAAGACGATTCCACACATCGAGGTTGCAACGGGTTCGTGTGTTTTCACGTTTAAACGTGGTCCACCATTTGTCCTAATTTTTATTTAATGAACAAGAAAATAATCTACTTATTTGAATAAGGTAAAATGTTAGCCTGATATACATTTTTATGTATTGATTTTCAGTTTTTTATTTTTTAAGGTAAAATCTTTTTTGCCGTTTAAAAAAAAAAAAAAAAAAAATCTTTTTTGCCAATTTAAAAAAAAAATTAAAAACCAAACAAAATTTCAATTTTCAGGTTTTTATAAACTAAACGAAATAATTATCAAACAACCTCTTAAGGAAAAGGAGAAACTTTGGGCTCCCATTGGAGTTGAGTTTTGTGAGCTAAAACAGTCCACTATTTGTTTGAATCTTTCGTAAGTTTAAAAAGTTTATTGAGTTGGCAAGGCTCAAGAATATTCTTATGAGTTGTTTGATAACCATTTCATTTTCAGTTTTTAGTTCAATTTTTTTTTTTTAAATTGAAATCTTATTTGGTAAGTATTTTTAATTTTCATTTAAAAACTGAAAAATTGAAAGTAATTACTAAATAAGATTTGAAGTATAAAAACTAAAAATTGAAAACGAAATAGTTATCAGACATCCTCTTAAAATTTTTATTAGAGGGAGGGTAAAATGATGATATAAATATGGGGAAAAGTGTAGTATTTTTCTTTAAGAGAGCTACTAGACCCACCCCACAACCCTATTTTCCCACCCAACCTTATTTTCCCACCCCACTCAAAAGGTAAAAATGAAAAACACTATTTTCACACCCACTGATATTCCTAAACTATCCCTTACAAAGAAAATTAGTCACCGCCACACATCCACCCACTCGACGGCAAGCAACCCCCTTCTCACCGTCAGCCAACTCCGTCTCTAATTTAATCAAGACTATGAGGATGAGCAACATCCTCAGTCAACCTTGTAGTCGCTCTCTACAATTACAACTCAAGTAGAGGACTAATCGTAGAAGAGGGGTATCAAAACCACATCAAATGGGTATGAGAGAATCTAATTATCAAGGTTTCTTAAGGTAATTGTAATGGGTCTATGGCGTTTGATGAAGATTTCGAATGGATGGGAAGGAATTGACATAAGAGATGAGGAAAACAGTGGATTCAACTTGGTTGTTGTTGTGTGCGGTGGTTTCAACTTGTTGACCTCATGTTTTTGTTCCTTCTATTTTCATAATTTAATACAAAAACAAAATAATAAAATAGTTAAAGGTGGTCTTATAAGTCATTTTGCAAAAGGTTAGAGTTGTCATTAAAAATATCATTGAAAAGTGGGTGGAGAAATAATGTTGATGGGTGGGTATATCATCTGCCTTCTTTAATAAGACACAAGGACGGTGTGAGAGGATTAGAGTTATGATTTTTGATGATTTTTTTATACAACAATATTTCTATATTTAATGAGAGGGGGGATAATCGACAGTAGCACAAATATTCAATAAATAATACACTTACACAAATATTAAAAACAAAATTACACACTTGACCGAATAAATATAGCAGCTCTTATATAGAGATCCAAAATATTAAAATTACACACCATAGAATAAATATGGGCTTATCCGAAAGCACAATTAAAATGACTAGAAGTTCTTTTAGTGAAAATGTTTTTGAATTCTAAAAGCACTTAACGTGTTTCCTGGAAGAAACACTTAACTGGGTGCTTCTTGCAGGAAGCACTTTAATACTTTTCTAAGATTCACTTGCATTTTTACTAAGGATTTGTTCACAAAAACATTTTCACCAGAAGCTCTTTTAGTTATTTTCAAAGTACTTCCAAATGAGTTCTATAACAAGTCTTACATGAAGAGATCCAAAATATTCTAAAATTACACACCACTGAATATATATAACAAGCATGGAGAGATCCAAATATTAAAAACGTAGCTAGTAGGAAAAAACGACTATTACATTCAAAAGAAGAGGAATGCACCGGTCATTTTGCTTATAATTAGCTCTCTCTCCATCTTTCTTCTGATCTGAAAATAACATTGGAAATAATTAAAAAATATATATAAGTAAGATACTCATACAAAAACAAAAGAAAGAAGTAACATAACAAACATTGTTTAGCTGTAGCTTGTCTAATTTTTTGTTGCCAATTAAAGCATTTGTAATTTTTCAGTGTATTTTGTATTTGAGCGACATCAACAACTCATATGTTATATATACGTAAATCATAGTTTGACATCAACAACTAGTATATTATATATACGCAAATCATAGTTTGTAAAATATGAAACACGTGTGGTGTACAAGTATTATTCGAGAGTATTTTAAAAAAAAAAGTAAATTGTTCACATGTAAATATGTATACGTATTTTAGGTTAAAACTTAAATTTTAGGTTTAAAACTAACCCAATCATTTTCCAATGACAGGGTCTAAAATAAGGTCTAGGTTAAAACCTAAAATTTGGATAATTTTAAACACATTAAATCCAACAGCTGAGATAGAATATGATCAATCTAACGGTTAAAAAAAAAAATCTAATAGCCCACAATTAAATCTAACAGCTAAAATATTTAAAAAAATATTTAAATCCAAATTAACCCAAAAACTGTATAATACATGTTTCATAGGGTCCGTTTAGTGAATTTTTAACTTTTCTTGGAATTTAAATATTTTTAGGTTAAAATGTTTATAAAAATAAATTATGATAATCTACATAAAGTGTATTTTGAAAAAAGTTACTGAATAAAAAGTAGCATAAATTCATCCTTTAATAATCTCGGCTTAAAATTTTTACTCAAAATCATTACAGAAAAAAAACTGTTTATGGGTCAAAATTTAAATTTTATGGGTTAAAAATTTTATATTTTAACCTAAAAATTGAAGATGGTCTTAGAATAATTTTTCATAAAAAGGTTAACATGTCCCACACACATAAATCAAGAAACGGTAATTTCGAAAAATAAAATTATCAAGAAAAAAGCAAAAAAGTATGAACAGACTTTAAATACCCAAATATTAGAAGTTTCCTGTGACATAGTTCCAAAACAGAACGCAGATGTTAGCTATGACGTGGATTGCACGGTCCCATTTGTCAGATATGACAAGGTTCACATAGTCCCAGTTGTCAGATAGGACATGCATCGCTCGGTCTGAGACAGTTCGAAATCTTAGGTTAAGCAACAATAGGACTGCCAGAACAGGATTGAAGGAATAAAGCATAGGATTATAAAACTGGGGTGCAAGGTTGCTACTCACCAAGAGCCAGTAGATAGCCCACACTAAGCCAAGCCCTACCCAGATAACAAAGCGGTATTGAAATCGGGCGGAGATGACAAAAAGTCCAAACCAAACAACAGAAAGCGCTGCCGTGGCAACGACAGAGAAAATGTAGAAGGGAGGAAGGCATGGACAGTTATTCAATTTGCAGTCGCAACTAGCTGCATCGGCGGAGGAAGTTTTGACAAAGTCAAACTGGCTCACCACGACGACAAACAGAATGGTACCTAAGGCCAAGAGGATGGTCAGAGTCTTGGTTTGATAT
The DNA here is from genome assembly GCF_963583255.1 of Pyrus communis. Lineage (NCBI taxonomy): Eukaryota > Viridiplantae > Streptophyta > Magnoliopsida > Rosales > Rosaceae > Pyrus > Pyrus communis. The sequence continues at coordinate 6,750,080 of NC_084806.1, read as the reverse complement.
GGTTGCGGATTTGGAGGAGGGTTTTGATTTTCAGCGTCCGCCATAGTGGTGGTCAAAAGAGGCAGCTGGACCAGAAGGAGAGAATTAGAAATGAGAGTTAAGGTGGCGGTGACGGTGACGGTGGCGGTGAGGAGGGGTTGATTGGTGTAGGGGATGGGGGATGTTTTATGCTACTGGGTAGAAGGTGTTTGCAAGTGTTTGTAGTATGGTCTGTTTTATACCACTGGGTAGTGGGGTTGTTTTATTTATTTTATTATTGGGTCAGATGCAAGGTGGGTTGGGGTGATGTAATCATCCTGAGAGTTGAAATTTGATATTAATACTTTACTAATATATATCACTTACCATGTGATAAAAAGAAAAAAAGAAAAGAAAAAAAAAAAGAACCCTTAACATTAAGAGTAAGTTTAACATATATCAAATCTAAAATTAATACTTTATTAATATATCACTTATGGGGACTTTAAACAAAATTTACATATTAATTAATATGTTGTCAATAAGAAATAAATACGTTAATTAATAATTAAGTAATAATTTAATCATTAACAACCACATAATTAGTTTACAAAAATTAATTTAAAATTTTAATCCCTAACATTAAACATTCTCTTTTAAACTAAAAGAAAGAAAGTCTGCCTTGATTTTTTTTTTTTTTTTTCTTCTTTCATGTGCTGCATATTTAAAAGAAAAAGTCTACCTTGATGTTTTTCTTTCAGACGAGTGTGCTGCATGCCAAACTGCAACCCAATCATGTCCTCCCTAGGTTGTTTTTTGGCCCTTGAGGGTGGGTGTCGACGTTGGTGCCTTTTTTGAGTTATAGTTGCCGTTTCCTTTCGGCTTTCTGTTTGTCCTAGTTAATGTATCCAGTTTTTCAAAAAAAAAAACTTCAACCCAAAAGCAGGAATTCAGAATTGTTGTATTATTGACTGATAAGTACAACTTCCTGATGTGATGACATTGCGTTGTTGTATTATTGACTGATAAGTTCAACTTCCTGATGTGATGACATTGCCCCCCACTGATTTTAATATTTTATTATATAATCACTTAACATGTAATAAATAAAACCTTAACATTAAACCTTCCAGAATAGTTATAGAATTCAGAATTGATGTATGAAACTGCAACACAGTAGCAGGAATCCAGAATATATAGTTTTAGTATTGACCAGTAAGACAACTTCCATATATGATTACATCACCAAAAACTAATTTCACATGAAAGTATGATTAGAATTGACCAGTAAGACAACTGCCATATATGATTACATCACCCCCCCCCCCCCCCCCCCCCTCCTCCCCCACGAATTTCACATGAAAGTATGAATATCACATACATGTGATTGAAAACCACGTGAAAGTATGAATCTGCAATGCAGTAGCAGGAATCCAGAATAGTTATGGTATTGACCAGTAAGACAACTTCCGTATATCATTACATCAAAACCCCCCTCCAACAAACACCACCCCCCCCAAACAAAAAAAACACTAGTTGTAAAAAAAAGTTAACGAAAAGTCCTAATTTTTTTTTAATTTTAACGAAAATGACAAAATAAAAGTGTAAGTGAATAATACCAAAAGTGATTTTTTTAAGGTAAAAATATTATTTTCGTTAAAAAGTAAACAGTACCGGAAGTGTTTCATTCAGATTCCCTAATTTTAATTGTTCATTAGAAAAAAAAGTCTACCTTGATCGTTCTCTTTTACGGTGCAATTGCAACCCAGAAGCAAGACTCCAAATCTACAAAAGCTACTCTTCATTTCATTTTCTGAAACTTCATATATATACATATATATATATATATATATAGACACACACACACACGCTAGCCTCTCCGCACGCGCTTACGCGCATGCAAGAGGCATTTTTACATTACGGGTGCTACGCGCCCAAAAAATGGGTTGATTTAGATATTCTTATATTCTTTAAGTGATTACTAAAAATAAATAGGATCTCGTTGCCAAATGAGATGGCCTCGTCCAACTATTTAGGCAAAACTTAAAATGTAGTCAAATTCGGGAAACTCTCTCAAAAGAGGGATTGAATTCTTCCCTCTAAATCGCAAATGAAGTGCATGCGGAGACTCTCATTGTTTTCTACCCCAGACTGTATTGCTCTTTTTTTTTTTTTTTTTTTTTTGTCAAATGACAGATTTTGTTAAATGTTAAATGAGCCACCGACGGAGTTCAAACCCACGCAGTCATGCAAAGGCTTAACACATTTCCACTACTGTGGTAAAAGGCCACTTGCAGGACTGTATTGTACGTTGCCAAAAACATATTTGTATATACATCATTGTTATTGAACATACGGTGTAACAGGAAAAAAAAAAATTCAATTTGAACATATGAAGACAATTAATAATGTTGTTATACAAAAAAAAATTAAGAGAAAGCAATCAATAGTGAGAGCCATAACTAAAATTTAATAGATTCACAAGTTGCCTCATAGACGATCAAACTTCTCTAATTACTATTTCGATTCCCCGCAAAGTAAATATAATCCTGAATCTTGAGAAAACTAAATTCAATTAAACAACGGTTTTAATCAAATAATTAACTTGATAAACAACCAAGTCATCTCCTTTTTGCCTCACAAACATAAGCTGATGAAGCTAGCAAGTGGGGACGATTTGGTTAAGCATAATAGCCTTTATGTGCATAAATATCTTTTTCCAAAACACCTAAATATATTTTAAAAAAATGAATAAATCCAATGCTTATCCCACAGGAAGCTTGTAGAAGAAAGTTAACATGAAAAATGAATAAAATGACAGACATATCTATAAATAGCAGGAAAATATGCAATGAGCGCTAAATTCCTCTTGACTAAACTATCTTGAGAGTTATTGTACTGAAATGATGTCAACCCTATGACAGAGAAACAAATAAAAACGTGTAAATTCATAAATCAAAGTTTTAACTCAAATCAAATATTATTCCAATGAAAGTTGTAAACTGCAAATAAAGCCATTTAACAACCATTTGACTACCTGCAATGTAGACAAAGAAATCTGATACTCATAGTACACAACTGCTCTATTTATCTCTGCAAATGACAAATAATAAAATGAAAAACTGAAGTATACCGTGGCTAGTTATTATTTTGGGTCGCCATCTCCACTTGCTCTAAATAAAAAGGAGGAAGTGTGTGAAGGCTAAATTGGAGGCTTGTCTTGAGTTCTTGAGTTCTTGAGTTGGCACTGGCGGCCGTCGACCACACCTCCTAACCTGTGACGTGCTAAAGCTATCGATTCAACAGAGAGTGTTTAACTAAATCTTATCTCACTGCCGACAACACATTATAATGTCAAGCACATATTTTGTGTTTATAGATAATACAATTTTACATTATGAAGTATTTATTTTTCATTTTCAGAACAAAATTAGGAATCGAACATAAATTTGAACATCAACACATTATACAGAAGTCCGTAATGACATCGAAACCCAAAAAATTCAAAAAACGAGGACAAACTGGTAAAAAATCATAACTAAAAAAAAAGTTGTATTGGAAATCAAAATAAATAAATTAAAAACAAAACGGAATTTAAAACCAATACTGGTCAAAAGTCCACGTAGTGAGTAACTGATCAATGCAATATTGCAAATTGATCTTTATTTGCCACTCAGTACTACGATCTGGTGGTATTCCTCTTCACTTGGAAGTGAGAGGTTTTAGGTTTGAATCTCATGGATGACGAATTTGATACCAAATTAGGCTGCCCATTATATGACTTAGTTGAACTCTTCCTCCCCGTAGTCTAAAAATGTCGATGTACTAAAAAAAAAAAAATACTGATCTTCATTTGAAAAAAGAATTAAAAAAAAAGTAGATAAATAGATGCAGCAAAAAAACCAATCCAAAAAAACGAAAAATGAAAAAAATGTTGGAAAGAAACGTGGGACTTTGGGAGATATTGCAGTTTTCAAACTGCTTTCAGTAATTGAATAAAATATAAAAAATAAAAAGAAACCTAATACGTTTACAGTTAGAACTACTATTCTACAGTTGAAGGCTTGAACTGTGCAATGGGATTATGGGAGCGATTCTGTGGAACGTAAACATGCATGGAAATAAAAGCAAACGTGGGATGTGATCATATGAAGCAATTCTCACTGTAAGTGAGCTCTGGAACTTTAGTTTTCGATATTATTTTAGCACATTTGTACATTTGGTTACCTGGTGACCGAGAAATGCATGGTTGCTCTTATGCATCCTTAGATTTGATATTTGATATAAAGCTGAAGATATATAGCTTTGGTTTTAAGGTTTGAATCTCAGCCCTTGATATCAAAAATCTTACAGTGAGTGACCATGAGAGCGGACTCATGATTTTAGTTTGAACATCATATTTTACCAAGTTCATCACTTTCTTCAATATCTCGTACTAATAAGTGTAAACTTATGTCATACTTCACGGCCAAAAAATAATCAGTTAAGCCATTGAACTACAAATTCATTCTTGATAAGACATGATGGAGAAAGAAATCAACACCAAAAAGAGCAAGAGAAGAGAAGAAAATAAAGAAAAATACCTGAGAGACTGAGAAGATTGAGTTTTTGTGTGGTGGATGGTGGAAGAAAGAGAGAAACCGAATGCAACTACTCATAGCGGTTCCAAACCAAACCATGTTCATCTTCTCTCCTGTGTAGTAATACTGGTTTTACCATTTTATCCTCATTTTTTAAACTTTTTTGGATTTCAATTGTGAAGAAAACAAAGGGGCTTTCTTGGCATTTTTGAATGCTTCACCAAAATGGCCTTCTCCCTTTATCTATATAGATCTATATATATATATATATATATATATATATATATATATATATATCTATATATATATCTATATATATATATATATAGATATATATAGATATATAGATATATAGATATAGATATAGATATATATTGTCATATACTAAATTCAAATTAATTCAACAACATTGAGATTTGTAAATCTATCTTATTCTTGATAACTTTTTATTATTTATCTCTATCATGCCTCTTATTTAAGTGTTCGTGTTTATTTTTTTTATTTATTAATTATCTCTATTAAATTTAATAGTATAAATGGAGAAAAACTTGTGTGGGGCTTAGATTGCCACTAAACTTTGCTGAGGGGCACTACAATTCACTCAAAACTCGCCATGTGGCTAGTGTTAAATATAATCTTTTATCATTCTTTTATATTTAAAATTTTCATAATTATTTTTTCTACTAATAATATATATAATCTAATGTTTCTTCTTTTTTTCTTCTTTCCCCCTATTTTTTCTCTTCCCAAATTCCCCTCCACTTTGTTTTGCCATAGGTCTTCAGTATGCTCTCCCACTTCTTTCTCTTCCAATTTTGTTTCTTGCTTTCCTTCAAAAAAAATTCTGCACCCACTCCAATTTTATCATGGAAAGCAACTAAGAATATGTAAGTTTCTTTTCGTTCTTAATAGAACTTGACATGAATAACCCACATATTAGGGGTTTTTTTTTCTTAATTATATTTGGTAAAGATGTACTTTCTTGCAAATAGAAAGCTACTACGATCAAAACAAAGTGAAAAATAACAAATAGGTTATGAAAAAACTAACTCGATAATTTGGAGTGTGCACTTTTGTATTTATAGAGAGAAGAGAAACAGTGGGGGAATAAGAAAGATTTGTATTAGAGAGAGGAGAGAAACAGTGGGGGGAAAGAAAGCAAAGAAGTTTTGTGAAGAAAAAAGTGCAGAATTTCATAAAAACCAAGAACCACAACTGGGAGAGAGAGAAGGACAAAACAAAGTGGAGGGAAATTTGGGGGGAAAAAAAAGGGGGAAAGAAGGAAAAAAAAAGAGTTGGGGGGGGGGGGGGGGTGGGGGGAAGAAGGAAAAAAAAAACATTAGATTGATATATATACATATAATTTATTAATTAAAAAAATAATTATGAGAATTTTAAATATAAAAGAATGATAAAAGATTATATATTTAAGACTTGACACGTGACAAGTTTTGAATGGATTGTAGTGTCACTCAACAAAGTTCAGTGGCAAGCCAAGTCTCACACAAATTTTTCTCGTATAAATGACCAAGTTATCATGTAACGATTAATGTTGTGCATGTTCGGAAGTACTTTTAAAATGACTGAAACTATTTTTGTGAAAAGTGTTTTAGATTCCAAAAACACTATAAGTGAAATTTTGGAAGAATCACCAATTATGTACTTTTTGCAAGAAGAACTTCAAGTTCTTTTTGAGGATTCACTTACATTTTAACTAAAGATTGGTTCTAAAAACACTTTCATTGAAAGCATCTTTAGTTATTTTCAAAACAATTTCAAACACACTATTATCAATGAATATGTTATTATGATGTTTTGGTTAGTAGTTTGTAATTGTTATTGGCCATTGTTTCTACATTTGTGAAAAGCCTTTCTTCACTTGAAATTCAGTGGATTCATGGCTTGTGTTACATATACTAGCCTTTCTGCATCCGCTCATAAAGGTGCGAAAGGCTTTTTTTTTTTTTTTTTTTTTTTTTTTTTTTAACATCATGGAGCGTTACTTGTGACGTGACACACCCCGACCCAGAATGTTCATTAGGACTCTGAATCGAGCTGTGCTGGCTGACACTAGGAGGGTGATGAAGGGTGTAGTGATGTGGAAAAGTGAATAAATTTAAACCTAAATGTTCCTAAATATAAGAGTGTGCTGTGAGCAGGAATCAACCAATTTTGCACGTGATGTCAGAGCATAAGTACAGTACAGTAAGATAAGGTGAGAATTATACCATCGAGGGAATCGTCTACACCAAGATTTGCTAAGAATCCTCGTCGATATGAAAGCTGAGCTGCTAAAACCTGAAGGGGCTCAAAACAAGGGTGAGCGGGCCTGAAAATAAAATTTTAATAAAAATCTTTTGAAAACATTATAACCCCTCACTGTAAAACAAGTATCGTTTCCAAAATAGACATACTACGTGTAGTAAGAAAATACCTACCGTAGCCTGCAAAATCACAAGATTACCGTATGTTGCAATATTGCGTAAATGAACATATAACAACCAATATCATATAATCTCACATAAGCAAACATATCATATCAGGTGTTCATCAACACATGCTGACACACGAGTTCATGCAGAGGTATTTTGACATGAACATGATTGGGTGTAACAATACTATACGCTCTAGCACTACAATCACGTGAAGACTGGCGCTATGTGCAGCACATACGAGTCGGAGTTGCCTATTGCAACCTGTACGACAGGACTAGCACCTACAATGGATCCAAAGTGAGCATACGGTGCGATGTGCACATACATGTGAAAGACTAACCCTAGCCTGGGCGAGTACCAACACCAGTGCAGTAAACGATGAGCAAATAACCTAATTATAATCATGCCATAGCCATTCAACAATTCTAGTCAATATCATACTATTCATAACCATAAATATAATTAAGGCATCCCCTTATAGTAAGTTTACCTGTGCATCCCGTAGGATTATTTCATCATTTCCCAATAATAAGGCATTTCTTATAAACGTAAGTTTAATCATGGCAATCACGTAAAGAATTTATTAATAATTGTATATATGGAAACTAACCAATATATACACACACACATACATATCAAAGAAAATACCTACTCACATATCATGTCATCGAGTCGAACCCGTCTCGTAGCGTCGAGAGTTCTTGTGAAGCGTTTTGTCTAGAAACGAAACCATTTAGGTAAATATAACTTACTAATGTAATTACACGTTTTCATACAAGGTATGACTAATAAAGGAACTATCTTAAAATGGTGGAATTTTGAAAAATGGATGGCGGATTTGAAATTAGGGCGTCGAAATACATTAAGGATGGTCCTTGGCAAATTTTGTAAAAAGTCAATGAAAAGTCAACGATTAACCCTAAAAATTCAACCGAGACACCCCAATGGTCAACCACGTTAAAACTTTGGAATTTCACTAAATAGGTGTCAAAAAAGGACTCGGGACATCGAAATTAGCCTAGAAAGGTTTCCGAAAAAGTCAACTTAAGGAATATTCCAAAGAATATTCCAAGGATTATTCCTAAGAATATTCCCAATCAAATTCAGAAATGGGCCGGTTGGCCCAAAGGATTGGGCTGGTTGGGCTAAAGATTTGTGTAATACCTTGAAAATTTAAATATATGAATTATATATTCATAATTATGAATATGTGGGAAAAATAAAAAATAAATCGATTTATAGTTATGAAGAATTTAATCGAGAAATTTTAAAGTTTTGTTTCCAGAATTATTATAATTTACGAGTTTGTGTTATTGAGATTTTATGTTATTTTTGGAGAAATTATATTAATTCATTTGAGTTTAGTTTTGAATTAAACTGGTTATAAAGTTTGAAGTTTGGGAATTAATTATTTAAAATCTGTCGACTGTTCGAAGTCACAATTTATATTTTTGAATAGAGCTTGATCTCACGAACGGTTTGGACGAACGCATAGGCGCAAACCGTTCGTGAAACAGAGTTATAATCAAGAAGTTATAAATGTTTAAAGTCGAGGACAAAATGGTCAATTTATTTTTGAGAAGGCTCCAAATTTCTTTGAGCCAAATCTGGGGAAAGCCACGTGTGTGGCTAAGATTTAGGAAAGAAAAGAATGGACGGTTGTGATGAGAAGGGGAGAAGAGAAAGGAGAGAAATGATGGGGAGAGAGGGCCAATGAGAAAGAAGAGAAAGGAGGGGAAAGGAGAGAGGAAAAAAAAAAAAAAAAAAGAAAGGAAAGGGAAACGGATCCCCTCGAGGAACCGTGACCTGACCCGGTTCTATCTCCTAACTCCAACCACCATGGATGGCGAGGTTGGTGTCAAAATGATCCTTACCTCGAGGCCAATCGATACCTCTATCAATTCCACCCAAAAAGTTAGATAATTTGGCTTTGATATTACAAATCCACATCAGAGGGTGCGACGGGTTTATCTTCGAATCACCAAAATCTAAAACAATTTCCTTCAACCACCACCACCAATAGGCTCCCCTCAATCTCAGGAACAAAACCCATGCATTGGTTGGGGCATTAGAGATGTTTTGGAGTCGAATAAAAAACCCCCAAAATCAAGGGTTTCCGACGGTTCGAGTGTGATTTGAGCTGTTTCCCAGTTAAACTGGACTTGGATGCAGGTATGAAACTTGCTCCACTCACTGAGATCTACATTCCTGTAAAATTTAGTAATTTTTGGAAATAGTTGAAATTTTCCGCTGAGTTGGGGTGGCCAACCGCCATCCTCAGCAACGCATGGCCAGTGAGCCAATGTCGTCTTTTTATGCTAATCTCGATGTGCTGAATACATATTTAATAGGGTAAAGTACAAAAAACTATCTCAACTATTGGTGTCACGACACTTTCATACCTCATCTTTTAAAATTGATAATGTCATACCTCATCTTACGAATTTGTGTCAATGTTAGACCTCCGTCAGTTTTTCTGTTAATTTTTCTGTTAAATGCTGACGTGGCTTAAGATGGGCTGCACTCCTTAGTCCAACTGGATTAAAAAATAATTAAATATATTTTTAATAATTAAATATTAAAAAATTAAAAATAAAATTATTTTTTATATTAAATTGTGGGATCCACCTCTCTTTCTCGCCTCTCTCTCTTCTCTCTTTTTGGGCAACTCTTCCCTCACATCCCCCAACCTTCCCCCTCTTGTCTTCCCCAAACCCAAACACCCCAAACCCAGATCCTATCTTGCTCTCGTCTTCTCTGCGCCAATCACTACCGCCACTTTCCATTTGACCTCCCCCACCGCTTCAATCTCCCTCGCCACTCTCCCTTCGACCCATCCCCAAAATCCCAAAAATCCTTCCTCCACCACCCTCTTTCTCTCATCTCTCTCACTCTCGCCTCTCTCTCTTCTCTCTCTCGGGGCAACCATTCCCACCCATCCCCCCAACCTTCCCCCTCTCGTCTTCCCTAACCCAAACACCCCAAACCCAGATCCCATGAGGAAGATCGATGCCTTCAAGCGCGAGCTTCCTCTCTGCATGTTCCTATTGAATGATGGTTCGTTTTTGTTTCCCTTGGAAAAAAACAAAAAAAATTCAACCTTTGATTTCAAGTACATATTTTCTTGGCTTTTCATAGCTTTTTGAAATATTTCGGGATATGGGATTTGGATTTCTGATGATTTCGATTGATGGGTATTCATAAATTATTTAATTTAATTCGATTTCAGAAATGGGTTTTTGGTGTCAATTGGTTTTGGATGATGGGTTTTGAGTGGTGGTAGTGATCGGCGTAGAGAAGACGGGAGCGACGGGGGAGGTTGAAGCGGCGGATCAGTGGCAGAAAAGTCAAAGAGGGGAAGAGAGGTCGTGAGGGACGGCGATGGGGGACGACGATGGTTTAGAATGGAGATGAGAAAGAAAACAGAGAAGTGTCTAGAGATGGAGAAGACGCCTCTGGTTGTTTTGTTTGGGGATGTGACCACCGCCTCTGGTTGTTCTGTTTAAGGATGTCACAGCGGCTGCGAGTGAGGTAAGGGTTTTGACACTGAAGGTGTCACGCTGGAAGCGGCAGTGGAAGAGTTGGGTGGGGGTTTTGTTAAGCGCCATGGCGTCGATGTGGTGTAACTGTACAGAGAGAGTTTGGGGTTGTGGCGATGGCGGAAGAGGAGGATTGTGGGGCTGTTTGGTTACAAATTTAAATTTAGTGAGGGTGATGAATTTGTAAGGGATAAAAATATTAAATAGAAATATTATTTAATTATTTAATATTTTATTAATTTTTTTATCTAGTTGGACTAAGGAGTGGAGCCCATCTTAAGCCACGTCAGCATTTAACAGAAAAACTAACGGAGGTCTGACATTGGCACAAATTCGTAAGATGAGGTATGACATCGTCAATTTTAAAAGATGAGATATGAAAGTGTCATGACACCAATAGTTGAGGTAGTTTTTTGTACTTTACCCTATTTAATATATATTTGGTGTGATAAACTGAAAATATAATCGTACGTGTTGGTAAGAGAATTGTGGTTATAGACCATGTGTGGGATTAAGGAAATTTAATTAAAGAATCACGAATAATGGTAGTTTAATAAACAAGAGTTTAGTTTGGGCCTATCACCAATATTATTTTCCGAAATAAATATTTCGGGGCCGAGGCATTACAATTTGGGCCAAGGATTTTGGACTGGGTTTGGGCTTAAGGCCCTTTTTTTTTTCTTTTACGGTTGGGTCAACCCGGTCCCTGTCGCGGGTCCGATCGTTGGAAATTGGGTAGCAAATTCCTAAGCTCCAAACGAGCTCAAAACTCAACCATTTTTCACGAAATCAAAGTCAAAATGAAGCTTGTGAAGTAGGGGTTCAAAATATACTAATGGGAGACGGAGCCATAGCCGAAGTTAGTCGGAAATGGGCTACAAAACTCGGATGGCTCGTCGGAAAACTGGGGAGTATTTCCTCGAGGTATTTCCGCACCAAAACACGTTTATTTTTCCAAGGTTCTAAAAAACGGTAGGCGCTAGTCGGGCGGCAGGCTGGTGCCTAGCACCTAGGCGGGCGGCTAGGTGAGTGCCTAGGCAGATTTAAGTAATTTTATTATACATCATATAAATTAATTCAATTTACTACATAATATGTGAATAAACATTGAATAATATGTTATTTTTTTAGACCTTTTTGTATTATTTTCTAAGCCTATAAATTTTTTTGGGCCTTTTTCATTAACAAAATGTAAGGTTGGGCCTTGTATTCCTTGTTTCACCTTCGAATAGAATTGTCCAGTCCATTATAGATGGGCGCAATGGACCCTAACCAAAAACCCAAAGCCATCTAATCCATTTGTTATCCTATATTTCCTACAGTCTCCTGATTCCCAATTAGTGCATTCACCGACTCACCTTTTTCACAATAAAACCTTAAGCTGTTCACTACAAAAAACATTGCCGCCGTCAGCCATATCACCACATCTGCAATTGCAGATCCATACTCTCTCATCTTGTAAACCATCGTCACATCGAGAGTGAGACGGTGAGACGACGGCGAAGTGCAGAGCACCCAGACTGGCCAACGTTTGCATGCTTCTTACTAGACCAGTGTTATTTTCCCAGGCCACCCAGACCGTCAAGCTTCTTTCTAGGTCGCCCAGGCGTCCGCCTTACGCAGCCTAATAACTTTCCCGATTTAGTAAATGATTTTGGGTTAATCGGGGCGGAGCACCGCCTTTTAGCGCCTCTTAGAGCGTTTTTTAGAACACTGTATTTTTCACATGGTAACTCGGAAACCAAGCTATCTCATCAAGAGGAAGGGAAATGACGGACCTCGAATCTTACCTAGGCCGTGAATGGCGAAATATCGCCGGAGAAGTTTTGCTCGTAACGGTCCTCTCCTCGGTCTGTACATGCCCAGAAAGTTTAGATCTTTAGTGAGGGAGAGTGAGAGTCCAAGTGTTGGTTTGGTGGGTCTCGTCGGAGATGAAGACGATGTGGTGGAAGCTGGCCTCGACGCCGGTGATTACAGAGGGAAGAGAGTCCTAGAGTGAGAGAGACGGGAAAGAATAGAGAGGAAAAAGAGAGGGTTAGAGGAAAATGGGATGTTGTGGCAGCACAAGAGAGGTGAGTGAAGGGAGGGAGCCTCGGAAATGTGTGGAGGAAAGGGACATATGGCAACAAGAGAGTGGTCCAAAAGTTTGAAAAATAAAAAGACGGTGTTAGGAAGAGAGAAGGGACACGGCACAGGCAGGAGTGGGGTGTGGGCCCACGTGGCTGACAAAACAACCCACAAAATATCTCTATACATATACCAAATCGCCCTCCACGTTGTAAATTTGTAAAATTTTCATCGCAATTCCAAATTCAATTTCTCTTGTGCCGCCGTGTTCGTATAGTTGCATACTACGCTATTACGCTAAAATAATAAGCCACACATCACTCTAAACGATGGCCAACAGAAGTCGAAATCCTTGCCTCTAGGGGCATTTTTGTCAAATCATTCTTTTAAAATTTATAAAATCATAAAATTAAGGACGAGTTGTCACACGACGTATGAAATTTTTTTAATTATAAAGACATTTTTATAATTATAGCTCACTACGCGTGTACAATGTTTAATGTTAATTTTTACATTTATATTTGTCAAAAGACATTTATTTTAATGTTTTTAGTTAACAAATAGTATGAACTTTTGCACCGTTAATGATTTATTACAAGATGCCCAACGTACAATGTTTATTGTTTTTACATTTGTACTTGACCAAGTATATTTCCAAGCAAACTCAAATAAGGGCATGGTAAACAACGATATTAAGGGAGCATTTTTGCTTACTCATGTGTCATTTCATCTAACTGTGATTAAGTAAGCAAACCCCACTTGAAATTCAAAAGAAATAGATACATTAGTAAGTCCAATAACCATTCCACGTCTGAAGCGTCCCCATTTTGCTCTGCTTCTTCTTCTACTGTACCACCCCAATTCCTCCACCGCTTAAATTGCTCTCTCTCTCTCACTACCATTTTCTCTCTCTACAAGAAGAGACAGTGACCTGGCTGGTAGATCAACCTTGAAAATTTATTATGCAATAATTAATTAAGCAAAGGTTTAGAAGAATTTATTATTGGACCTCCAAAAGCTTTGGCGCATTTGACAACCTTGAGGATGATGGTGATGGGCTTTCCTCCTTCATCTCACCTTCGTCTCCCTTCTTCTTCTCACCCCCGTCGTTGCTGGCAGCGTTGTCGCCTCCATTGTTGTTGCTGCCGCAGTTCTTCGGCATTAATCTAATAACAAACACAAACTCATTAATCCAAACACCACAAAACCCAAAAGTATAGAGAGAGGGAGTGATTTAGAAATTAAGAAATTAAAATGGGGTTTGAATTCGAATAGGATATGGGGAACTGTTGTACAGTTTCCAATTGCCAACGTGGAAACCTGGGAGGATGAGTGAGGTGTTATCAGATTACGACATTAGACATATTGAAAGTCGAATTTGATATTTAGATTCACAAAACTAGCTGCCTTGTCTTTAGACTCTAGAACCCGAAGGCCAAGACATATTCTTTCCTGGCCATAGTCACAAGATTTACAAGTCATTAGTGTGCCCAACGCCCCATCAACATTCATTCACTTTCCAGTTGAGCTCGGCCAACTAGTTGGCATGCCCCGTATTCAACCGAATGACATAATTAACTTATTAGCTGTTCAACATGTGCACCATGTAGACTAAATAGTTTTTAGAATCAACAACAAAAGGAAAACACTTTGATATCACCAATTGTTGTTAGGAAGCTCTAGCAAACATTTTCGAGTGAATTTAAAATAATTTTTTTGGGACACTGTCCTTGAAAAATAATCTGAACTCTCGTTTTTTATTATAATTGTGTTTGTTTCTCGGGAAATGAGGGAAAATAGATGTGAAATTGCATCAAGATTCTTGTTGAAACTGATGCTGATAGTCCAGGTTGTTGTTATTTTAATTATTAATATTGTTAGTTGTTTGAAATCATAGTATGCTGTAATTGACAAGAAATTGAGCAAAATCGACATTTACGAGCATTTCGATGTTATGCAACAACAACAGCAAGGGAGGGACACTTGGAGATATGAATAATGCTAGAGAGATTAAATTTGTAAATTAAATTTTAACAACTAAAGGACATAGAAATTGATAATTGGTTTATTACTTAAACATTGATAAACGTGCTCATTCATATTAATGACACATCATTTGGATTGCAAATTTAGTCTACAAATTTAATCTCACTGGCATTACTCTGGATATTAATGACACATCATTTGGATTGCAAATTTAATCTACAAATTTAATCTCACTGGCATTACTCTGGAGATATTGAGGTGCTCATCAATGGGGACGCGTCTCAGCAGGCATGTGAGGAGGCTTTGTTGGAGGCAAGCTACTTGGGCAGGGCTAGGTCTTCCGAGATGCTCAAGGGATCCGACATGATCTGCCCTCAGGCTGTTGTGCAGCTCTTGCTTCCACTTCCTGCAGAGGCATTGTTGATTAGTTGACACTCTCATCAAGGTAACTTTTAATCAATGATTAATCGAAAAATCCATAAAGGGTATACGTGTCAATTAGGGCTCGTCCTTACGTAGGGAATAACCTCTGCTCATAAGCACTTTTAAGTTGTTATGCTTTTAACTGAGTCTACATTGCCTAAAACATGATTGTGGACAGCAAAAATAATAGGTATGAAGTACAATCAAGGTTACCATAACCAAAATCTCCATGTGTTTTAATTGCTTGAACATATAACTTTTGTTTGGTGACAGTGATGCTATTGATTAGTGCCGGGTGCAATATCAACTCTCAGACAGAATCTGGAGAAACTGCACTAAAGATCTGTGCTAGATATAAACACCAGGAATGCATTAAAATCATGGCTTGAGACGGTGCCGATTTTGGCCTGGTGAATGCTACTGGTCATAGTGCAAGCTTAATTGCAGACTGAGCAAGATGGGCTCTGAACTTCCGACAAGCAGTTGTAGACGTGATTCGATCTGGTGAAACTGTTCAATCAAGCGATACTTCAATATTTTCTCCTCGAATGCTTGTGACTCAAGCAAACGATGTTGATGCTTTGAAGAAACTGATTAAGGGAGCATACGTTAATCTCAAAGAGCAAGATGAAAAGGGACGCTCAGTTGCCATGATTGCTGCAAACGGTGGTTACCTGGAAACTTTCAAATTGCTTACCGACGCTGGGGCTGAAATGAACCTGCTGAATAAACATGATCAGACTGTTATGGAACTCTTCGATACAAATCAATATGGCGAAGAATTTGAAAGATTATTGTTTAAGAATGCTGCAGCACAAAAGGGACTCGATGGTCATGTTGAGTTTTATGGTACGCACATCATGCAGCACAACACTGGAAAGTTGATTTAGTCTACATTGATAAACAAGGGTTCTGATGTCAATGCTCTTGATGCTGATGGATATAGTCCGTGAGGAGGCCACGCTACGCTTTGCGAGCTTTTGATTTCTATACACCACTAATGCAAGACACGAGACAGCTCTCTCGCTTACTAGGAAACGTAGGTAGGCCACACTAAGCCAAGCCCTACCCAGATAACAAAGCGGTATTGAAGTCGGGCGGAGAGGACGAAAAGTTCGAACCAAACAACAGACAGCGCTACGTGGCAACGACAAAGAAAATGTAGAAGGAAGGAAGGCATGGACAGTTATTCGGTTTGCAGTCGCAAGCCGTATCCGTGGAGGGAGGTTTAACAAAGTAGCTCGGATTCACTCCGAGGGCAAACAGAATGGCGGCTAAGACTCTTGAAGTTTTGGTTTCAACTTGTTGTTTTCACATTAAACTGCTGCAACGGCAGCATGGTTTATACACATTTTACATACACGCATGCACACATACGCATGCAATAAACAAATGCAATATAGGGTGTTGTGCTTGCTGTCCATGATGCAGCAACTAGAAAAAAATAAGCAGCAAACCATGTGGTGTCTAGCTGTCAAGGAATATACAACATTCCTTTTCACGTGCAATATTCCCTTCCATACTGTCCATACTGTACTGTCCATACTGTCAATACTCCCCCTCAAGCTGGATCAAGGGGGTTGATTGATCCAAGATTGAACAATAACCGTTGAAACTGTGTAAAATCGAGAACTTTCGTGAAAAGGTCCGCAAGTTGATCATGACTTCTAGTGTACACAGTTTCGATGACTTTGGATTGAACTTGAGTGCGGATGAAGTGGCAGTCAACTTCAATGTGTTTAGTCCGTTCATGGAAGACAGGATTGGATGCAATATGCATTGCAGCCTGGTTGTCACAGAATAAGGACATGGGTTCCTTGCTGGTGAAGCCAAGATCAAGAAGGAGACTCTTCAACCAGATGAGTTCAGAAGCTGTTGCTGCCATGGCCCGATATTCAGGTTCAGCACTGGACCGTGCAACCACTGTTTGTTTTTTACTTTTCCAGGTGACAAGGTTTCCACCTACAAAGGTACAAAAACCTGTGGTGGATTTTCGATCAAGGGAATTACCAGCCCAGTCAGCATTGGTATAGGCCAGAATGTTATTAGACTCATTTTTCTGCATGAGTATGCCTCTGCCGATCGAACCCTTGAGATATCGGAGTATTCTCTTGACAATTTCCCAATGAACCAATGTAGGAGAATGCATAAACTGACTGATAAGGCTAAAGGAGTAAGCAATATCAGGCGTTGTGATAGTGAGGTAAATGAGTTTCCCAACCATGCGTTGATACACATTAGGATTTGATAGGGGTTTACCTGGAACATCCAATTGAAGTTTGCTAGCAAGTGGGGTGCGAGCAGGTTTGCAGTTGACCATATGTGCTTCTTTAAGAAGGTCAAGAACATACCTCCTTTGATTCAAGAATAAACCCTTGGAAGAGGTAGCCATCTCAATTCCCAAAAAATATTTCAAGGTTCCCAAGTCTTTAATGGCAAACTGTTGGTGAAGCGACCTTTTTAAGAGCCTCTAGTTCATCCATGTTGTCCCCCGTGATGATAAGGTCGTCAACATATATAAGAACGATGAGCTTCCCTTGGACACCACTTCGAACAAAGAGAGAAGAGTCAGCATGACTCCTTTTGAACCCTGCCACTTCAAGAACGGAGCTCAGTTTGGCGTACCAAGCTCGAGGACACTGTTTAAGTCCATATATAGCTTTATGAAGCTTGCAGACTTTGGTAGGTTCTTGTTATTGAGGGTGTCCTGGAGGTAGCTTCATGTACACCTCTTCTTGAAGCTCACCGTGAAGAAATGCGTTTTTAACATCCATTTGAAACAAGGGCCAGTCGTGGTTGACTGCTACTGATAACAACACCCTTACTGTGTTCATTTTGGCGACGGGAGCAAAAGTCTCCTTGTAATCAATACCGTAGGTTTGAGTGAACCCCCGTGCAACCAATCGTGCCTTGTGTCTTTCAATGGTACCATTGGAATTGAATTTGGTCTTGTAAATCCATCTACTCCCTACGGCTTTCTTCCCTTTGGGAAGGTCTACCACACTCCAGGTTTGATTTTCGTTCAGTGCTTTGAGCTCATTATGCATGGCTTCTCTCCACACGGGCATACATACTGCTTCTTGAAAGTTTTTAGGCTCAACATTATTTGTCACCTGACTTAGGAAGGATGCATGAGATGCTGACAGTTTGTGATAAGTAAGAGCTTCAGAAATGGGATGCCTTGCACTGTAAGTGATGTACTCTTATAGCCGTAGAGGAGGATTGCGATCGCGAGTTGGGTTCTTTTTTGGTGCTGCTACAATTGGTTGTGTGGCAACAACTGGTGCTGGGGCACGAGGTATATCTTCACTGACCATCTCATCAACTGGGGAATCACTTATAGGGTGGTATGGGGGGGTGTCTGTATGGATTTCAGCAAGAGTTGGTAGTGGAAAAATATCCATTAGACTCTCCCCCTGAGAACTATTCGGGGAGTGATTGTTGAAGAAAGGAACGAGTTCATCAAACCGTACATCCCTAGAGACAACCAGCTTCCCAGTGTGTGGGTTATAACATTTGTATCCCTTTTGAGAACTCGAGTACCCCATAAACACACACTTGATAGCTCGAGGTTCGAGTTTATCACGATGATTTGCTTGAACGTGAACATAACAAGTGCATCCAAAAATCCTGAAATGAGTTAAATCAGCAGTTCTTCCCTTCATAACTTCAAAAGGTGATTTGGAATTCAGGACACGAGTGGGAAGTCTGTTAATGATATAGGCTGCAGTGAGGAGTGCTTGGGACCAGAATCTCTTGGGAACTTGCATCTGAAACATAAGAGACCTAGTTTTCTCCAATAAATCCCTATTCTTGCGTTCGGCAACACCATTTTGTTGTGGTGTACCCACACAACTAGTTTGATGCAAGATACCATGACTGCTCAAGTAGTTTGACAGATTATTGGAGGTATACTCGGTGCAATTATCTGACCGTAAGGTATATATTTTTGAGGAGAATTGGTTGGTTATTAGCTTATGAAAGTCTTGAAAAGCTGTAAAAAAATTCACTTTTAGACTTTAAGAGATATAACCAGGTAACCCTAGAGTAGTCATCTATGAATGTAACAAAATACTTGTACCCATCAAATGACTCAACACGGGAAGGTCCCCAAATATCTGAGTGTACAACTTCAAAGAGTTTACTGGTTCTAGATTTAGAGGGTACAAAAGGTAGCCTAGTGGCTTTTGACATTTGACAGATCTCACACTCATGTGTGTTGGTACAATAATTTGGAAATAATTTAGACATTACTGGTTCGGAGGGATGAGCGAGGCGTTGGTGCCAAAGTTGATGCTTCTGGACATGGCTTAGGGTGGCAATGGGTTCCTTAATTTGATTGAACTCCTTTGAGATGTAGTACATACCATTTAAGAAAAAACCCTCACCAATCTTCTTCTGAGTGACTCGATCCTGAAACACAACTGTGTGAGGAGAAAAAATAGCAAGACAGTTCAAAGTATGTGTGATGTTTCCTATGGACAGAAGCTGAAATGGAAATAAGGGTACATATAGTGCCGTAGACTCTACATCACTCCCCATCAATTTAATTTTTCCTTTTCCTAGGACTGGTTCCCCTTTCCCATTCGCTACAGACACATGAGTAGGATTAGGTAATTTTTGAAACTCATGTAGACAAGCTTGGTTGTTGGTTATATGGTCAGTGGCACCTGAGTCTACAATCCAAAAATCGTGTGTGAGATTGAGAGCCGTGGAAAGTGCACAAATGATACCTGGGATATTGCTGGATGTAGTGGTGTTTG
This sequence comes from Pyrus communis, assembly GCF_963583255.1. Taxonomy (NCBI): domain Eukaryota; kingdom Viridiplantae; phylum Streptophyta; class Magnoliopsida; order Rosales; family Rosaceae; genus Pyrus; species Pyrus communis. The sequence goes on along the minus strand of NC_084806.1, from coordinate 6,730,329 downwards.
AATTTGCCAGAAAACCAGCAAATTTTCGAAGCATTTCTGTGGAATTTTCCGTGGTGACATTGTTACCCTCAGCGATATCACTCTTCTTTTGGAGAAAGGCGGCAAACTCATTGATCAGGGAGATAGGGCTTGAGGTGAAGTTTGACATCTCTTTAGATGGACAGCTCAAAGATTGGAAGGCTTTAGGCGCAAACCCTTTCCCATCCCTGATCATTTTTCCTTCCTTGTTAAACTTAGGTTTTAACTCAGGGTGTAAAATCCAGCATTTTTCCCGTACGTGCCCCTTGGTGTTGCAGTATGTGCATTTCCAGTCAGCTTTCTTTCCATTAAAAAGCCTTTCACTAGTGAAGTTGTGGTTACTGGTGAAAGCCCTAGCTTCTGGGCTAGACCGGGGCTCAACATGCATTACTTTCCTTCGAGTTTCCTCTCTTTGGACTGCTTGACACACGTTGACGAACGATGGAAGCTCAGGAGTCATTAGTAAGTGGCTACGCAAGTCTTCATACTCAACTCCCAAGCTTGCCAATAGTTGGAACACTTTATCTTCATCAGCCCTTTTCAAGAGTGCAGCGGATTCAGTGGTGTGTGGACGGTATAGATCAAGTTCATTCCACATAGATTTCATGCTTCCAAGATGCTGAATGAAAGTTTCATACTCTGCCATAGTGGTTGTCAAAAGAGGCAGCTGGGAGCAGGAGAGAATGAGAAATGAGAGTTGAGGTGTCGGTGGCGGTGAGGAGGGGTGGGGGTTGTTTTATACTACTGAGAGTTGAGGTGTAGTGTGGACTTGTGGAATGTTTGTGACAAAGCATATTTCAGGAAGTTCCAGTCTTTGTATCGGAGACTGGGAGACCGGAAACACAAATTATTTTACTTTCCAAATTTTAAATCTTAAGCATGATTTCATCACCACCCACGTGTCCAAGAATTTAAGATAACACAATCCACTTGTTGTTCCTTATAGATCCTTATAGAAACACAACCCTCACAGCCCATTTTTATAACAATTTGGCATATGGAATCATGCTAAAAATTTTCTGCGTAAAATGACAGCTTCAAAAGGTGTATTCTTCTCAGATGAAATCCCAATTAGATTAAAGTTATTTTTAGCTAGGCCTGAAATTTGATTTTAATCTCATTTTGTTTTTTGTAATGCATAAATCATCACTTTACTTTCTAAAACTCAAAGTTTGCTCTTCTTTGCTCCCCCATAACTCGATTTTGATCTCATTTTGCCCGTTGAAACTTGAAGGTTATCTCTATAAAACTCAAAATTCGCTCTACATTGCCTTAGATCTGTTAATTTCTTGTTGTAGGCTTGATATGGATGCGGCAAACTAATCAATTTCTTTTTTTATTTTTTTCATGTCTTCAATATTTTGTAAACTTAATATTATCTGATTGTTGAATGTTAACGCATAGTGGAGATTTATAATCAAATATATTGCACATGTGGCATAGCTTTATTGGATGTTGTGTCCCACATATATCTGAGGAGACGAACTATAAGTTTCAAGGAGAAGATAGAGTCTACAAGTCAAAGTAGAACGAATTTTGAGTTTCAGGGAGTAAAGTTGTGACTTTTAAGTTACAAAGGGCAAAATGGGATAAAAAAATAGAGTCTCAGGGAGCATAGCTAAAAATAAGCGTTAGGTTAATATTGAAATTAGAAATCAACCTTATTATTTATCCGTAATATAAACACATAAAATTTAAGAAATAATTCATTAAATTCAAGGGAATTGTTATTAACACTCCAAAAATCTCATTCTACACTCCAAACTTTCTATATTAGGAAAGAAAAATACACTTATGAGGAGTGTAGAATGAGATTTTTGGAGTGCCAATAACACTTCCCAAATTCAATATCAAATTAAAAAAGCCACTTAGTACTACGGTCTAATGATATTCCTCATCACTTGTAAGTGTAAGATTTTAAATTCGATTTTCGCCAAAGCTGAATTTTAACCACATTATTGCTAGTTTATTATGAGGCTTAACCACTCCACCACTCTCTTAGTATAGATAATATCATTTGGTAAAAAAAATCAAAACAAATTTAATGCATACTCATAATTGTATACAATTTTTTATTTATTTTAAATTTACTACTATGAGTTCGAAACTATTACAATAATTCACGAGATTCGAACCTGAGATGCATGGGTACAAATCCAACACATCAACTAGGATATTTGACCACATGCAAATAATTGTATACAATGATAATGCACTTGAAATATGAGTCCGAAAAACCTAAATGAGCTCCTAACAATAATTTAGAGAGGATTTAAAAAAACGTCAACTCTAATCATGCTCCATATCCGCCTCCTAGGATAGTAATTCATCTAGGAGCTCTTGCTCTTCATATATAATGCTAATTGATTTAATATTATTTTAAATAATTAATTAATTCTTATTAGCTAATTATTAAGTCATAGCCATTTTAACTCACTAAAGTAAGGAGTATGTTTGTAGTACAACTTTTTTGAAGATCATCCTAAATCATCTCTAAAAGAGGTGTCAAATTTTATACATAAAATTTCATTCGACAATTTATGTGACATTTTGACATTTTTAAAGTTTTGTTCTTCATCCAATATGTCAAATTAAATTATTATTTTATCATATTATTTTCATAATTTCTGTTTTATATTTTAATTTTTACCTATAATATGTCAACTTAAACTATTATTTTATTACATTTTTTTTTTCTGTTTAAATTTCACATATAAAAATAATTTATAATAAAAAATTATATTAATTAACAATGGCGTACAAATACAAATAATTCAGCAAAAGAAAACTTATCAATCGAAAATAGAATAAATAAGTACGGTGGGATGTCGGTCCGCAAAGTAATTCGTTTGACAAAAAAAAAAAAAAAAAAAATGTTATTCGTTTTACGTAGCACTTCACAAAGGATGTCCGTTAAAGTAATTCGTTTGACAAAAAATGCACTTTAGGATCTGTTGAAGCACAAAGGGATAACTGTTCAAAAGGTAATGACAAAACAAGCATCGCAGATGTCTCTGGAATTGAAGCAGCACAAAGTTATTCGTTTGACAAAAAAAATAAAGCACTGTAGGATGTCCGATGAAGCACAATTGTTGCAAAGTAATTCGTCAAACCGTCGCATCAAAATCCATCAATACATCATTGCATATTCCTTGGTAAGCGATGGAACAGATGAACAACCTGGAATTACTGCAAGTAAGTTATCCCATCCGCCCCTCCCACCTCCACAGTGCCTATCCAGTAACTCTTTCAAGGGTATGCTCATTTCCTCTTCAACAGTGCAAGGCTTGTTCACATGTCCCGAAATACAAAATAATTTTGTCCCTGAATTGTTCTTTTTCCCAAAACTGGCAAACCACTCTGGTGCACGCCTAAAAATGGTGGGAGAACAGCCTCCGTTTCCACATTTGTAACAGTGGTGGGTGTTGGAGTAAATATGTTCTTATTTAAATATTTTAATTGCTATGTTTTTGTCCGTTGTGGTTTTTATATTTAGATTTATTACAATCATTAAATATATAAATATATATATAGTCTAAATTGTCTTTAATCTTACTTTTTGATGAGGAGTAATCTCCTCCACTACTTTTGAAACGTGAGAAAACTTTCTCACATTAATTAATGAGATCCCTTCTCTGAACAGAGAAGAAGATTAGGTTAGATTATATCTTTATATATATTTTTTGTTTCGTTTGAATATTTATGGTTTTGATTTGACCGTTTTGGTTTTCTTCAATTTTGATTCTTTTAGTTTTGATTCTTTGAGATTTTCAAGCCCTTGAATCTTAAAAATTTGCAACGTATATTTTATTGTCTTGCATATATATATGTTCCTTGTTTCGAAGAAAATGGTGAGAAGAAAAAGAAACAACAACTTATTATTTTTTTAAATTGAGTTCTGAAAGCAACATATAGAAAAGGTGTGAGTTCAAAAGTTCTTTCATTGTGCAAGGAAGAACCTATCAAAAAAAGAAGGTTCTGGGCTATTTTATCTTGGGGACGACGTAGTGTTTGTAAACTGCTTGCGCACTTTGGGTAGAGCCGTGAAACGTCTTAAAGAGAGCGACTTAGTCCGCAACTCATCCCAAGAATCATTCACCACTCAAAGCTTTTAAATTTTTTCGGGTAACTTCTGTTGGAACTTACTTGTGTTATGTGGGACTGCCAGTCCCACATTGGCCATACACCTTTTGGAACAACTCTTTATAAGTGAGTTCACTCACTTATAGTTTGAATTGAATTGGGCCAAAGCCATGGACCTTGGGCCTTAGACTTGGAGAGTTTGGGTGTATATATTAAATGTCAAAGATGGGCCTTGGGCCTTGGGGCTCGGATGGACGAAAAACACAAGTTACGTTTTTGATTTTTTGGATTCAGTTTTCCCGAAACAGTTTCATTCAGTTTTTAATTTGAATGAACAGTTGCATTCAGTTTTCTTTTTAACAAAAACTGATAAGCATGAACGGTTGGGAAGTTCAAATGATGCCATTATATATATGGTTTGCATTACAGAAACAGAATTCAATTCACATAACCATTCCTTTATTTTTCCGCTGAGAACAACACAACCAATTCGCCAAGAATCCGAGTTCTAGTGCAAGAACTTGGATTAGATAGTTGTATCCTGCAAGATAGACGTCCAAGGACTGCTGCACTGGTGTAGGGACGAATTTCTGTCTTAGGAGATTGCTTCTGCAAGCCTCTATCTGCAAGAAACAAGTCAGTGATTTGTGTGTTTATATATAATCTCATTAAGTGTTTATGTTCTAATATATTGTGTTTGTAGTTGATCTTTTACATTTGAAATAAAACTGTGCAAATTTTATATATAATATACACTTGACATTTGGTTGGTTATAACAACTTCATTCCTTTCTATTTTAGTTTTTAACAATTTTAAGACGGATTCAATCTGCCATGCATTATAAGGAAAACTCTGCTTCTCAGAAAAATCTTGTTGAAGAGCAACCGATTGCAATGATATCAGAAATCAACGTAGTTGATGGATCCGAGGGATGGTGGGTGGACACTGGCGCTTATCGCCATGTTTGCTACAATCGTTCCCTTTTCAAGACCTATTCTGTGGCTGAGGGAAGGAAGGTCTTGTTGGGTGATTCGCACTTAACTGATATTGCTGGTACTGGAGAGGTGGAGTTAGAGTTCACATCTGGAAAAACCATGATACTGAAAGATGTGATGCACGCTCCAGCGATAAGGAATAATCTTGTCTTGGGCTTTCTTCTCAACAAGGCTGGATTCACTCAAACGTTTGGATCAGATACGTATACTCTTACTAAAAATGGGGTTTTTGTGGGAAAAGGGATATGCTACTGATGGAATGTTTAAATTGAATATTGATAAAATGACTACTTCTGCTTACATGTTGTTTTCTTTTAATACTTGGCATGCTAGACTTTGTCATGTTAACAAACGCTTGGTTAAGAACATGAGTAACTTAGGCTTTTTACCTAACTTATCATTGAATGATTTTGAAAAATGTGAATATTGTAGTCAAGCTAAAATCACTAGAACTTCACATAAATCTGTCAATAGAGAATCTGAACCACTTAACTTAATTCATTTTGATATATGTGAATTTGATAGAGTGTTAACTAGAAATGGAAAACGTTATTTTATTACCTTTATTGATGATTGTTCAAATTACAGTTTCGTCTATCTTATGAAAAAATAAAAGTGAAGCTATTGACATGTTCAAAACTTTCCTGACTAAAGTTGAAAATCAATTTAATCGTAAGATTAAAAGATTTCGTAGTGATAGAGGACAAGAATATGAATCCATTGAATTTGTTAATTTGTTTAAGTCTCATGGAATTATTCATGAAACGACTGCTCCTTATTCTCCTGAAATGAATGGTAAAGCGGAAAGAAAAAATCGAACTCTTTGTGAATTGATTGTTGCTACTTTACTTAGTTCTGGAGCTGCTTCTTATTGGTGGGGTGAAATTGTGTTGACTGTATGTTATGTGTTAAATAGAATCCCTAATTCAAAAACGAATTTTTCTCCTTATGAAATTTGGAAAAATAAGAAACCAAATGTGTTGTATTTCAGAACTTGGGGTTGTTTACCTTATGTTTGTAAACCTGATCCAAGAAGATCGAAATTGGCTAGTAGAGTATATGAATGTGTTTTTATTGGTTATGCATGTAATAGCAAAGCATATAGATTTTATGATTTGAAAAACCATGTCATAATTGAGTCACTTGATGTTGATTTTTATGAGAATAAATTTCCTTTTAATCTTCGAAATAGTGGGGTTTCTAATTCTTCTAAAATTTATGAACCTACTAGTGTAGAACATAGTCAATCTGCATTAGAACCTAGGAAAAGTAAAAGAGCTTGAATAGCTAAAGATTTTGGGCCTGATTTTCATGTATATAACTTACAAGAATATCATAATACAATTCAAGAAGCTTTAACTTCTTTAGATGCATATTTGTGGTAAGAAGTTATAAATGATGAAATGGAGTCCCTATAGTCAAATCAAACTTGGCACTTGGTGGATCTTCCACCTGGTTGCAAAACAATAGGTAACAAATGGATTCTTAAAAGAAAATTAAAACCTGACGGATCAGTTGAAAATTTTAAAGCCAGGCTATAGACAAAGAGAAAATATTGATTTCTTTGATACTTATTCACCTGTTACTAGAATAACATCTATTTGTGTATTGTTTGCTTTAGCTTCTATTCATGATCTTGTTGTGCACCAAATGGATGTTAAAACAGCTTTCTTAAATGGTGAATTAGAGGAAGAAATATATATGGATCAACAAGAGGGTTTTATCATTCCAGGACAAGAAAATAAAGTTTGCAAGTTAGATAAGTCACTTTATGGATTGAAACAGAATCCTAAACAATGGCATGCAAAATTTGATAGTTTGGTTACTTCGAATGGTTTTAAAATAAATGAAAGCGACAAATGCATCTATTATAAGTTTGAAAATAATATTTGCACGATAATATGCCTATATGTGGATGATTTGCTTATTTTTTGTTTGAATATTCATTTTGTGAATAATGTCAAAACTTTATTATTTGCTAATTTTGATATGAAAGACTTGGGTGAAGCTAGTGTAATACTTGGTTTGAAAATAATTAGGTCCGAAAATGGGTTTTCTTTAGATCAATCCCACTACATAGGAATTTATTTTAAGAAAGTATAATTATTTTGATTGTAAATCAGCATGTACTCCTTATGATCCTAGTGTAAAATTGTTTAAGAACACTGGTGATAATGTTAAACAATATGAGTATGCGAGCATTATTGGTAGTCTTCGTTATGCTACTGATTGCACTAAGCTTGATATATCTTATGCCGTAGGAGTTTTATGCAAGTTCACTAACAGACCTAGTTTGGAGCATTGGCCTGCTATAGAGAGGCTTATGAGATACCTTAAAAGGACGATGAATTTCATATTACACTATGAGAAGTTTCCCGCTGTCCTAAAAGGTTACAGCGATGCTGATTGGAATACCCTGTCAGATGACTCTAAAGCCACTAGTGGATATATTTTTAGTATTGGTGGCGGGGCTGTGTTATGGAAGTCGAAGAAACAGATTATCTTGGCTCAGTCTACTATGGAGTCAGAATTAATAGTGCTAGCTACGGCAAGCGAAGAAGCAGGATGGTTAAGAAACCTACTGTCAGATAACCCTTTATGGGAGAAACTGATTCCAGCAGTTTTGATCCACTGCGATAGCACAATGGCAATAACTAAAGTGCAAAACCGTTATTATAATGGGAAAATGCGACAAATATGTCGTAAGCACATCACTGTAAGAGATTATCTCTTTAATGAAGTTGTAAGAATGGATCATATACGGTCTTAAGAAAACTTGGTTGATCCTTTGACGAAAGGGCTAGCACGAGAAAAGGTTTGGAAAACCTCGAAAGGGATGAGACTAAAGCCCGTAGAAAATTGAGTCATTTGTGATAGCAACCCAGCCTATAGACAAGAGATCCCAAGAAATAAGTTCAAATGGTAATAACAAGTCACAAGTGATATGAGCGAAGTCTTGCTAATTTTAATTTGGAATATTATTCCATGTCCATCCCTAAGAAGCATGACATCCTGAAGCGTTTTTAGGTTGAGATTTTTTTTCTTAATAAGGTTTATACCTATGTTGAGTGGGATATCTAGCTACAGGTATATCCTTGATAGTCTTACCTATGTGAATGTGGAGGTGAGGCCGTTTCCTATGAAATCTTGGGCAAGTTTCTAGAGCGTTCACTATACTGGGATACAAGCACATGGTCGTAATGTGTTGGCTTTTTGAACTTCACCTTAATAAAGTTATGTGTGTGGTGTTGTCAGAGATAGAGTTCAAAACTATAAGTTACTCTAGTATAGTCTGGATCACTAACACTATGTATAGGTTCAAGTTGAGAAACACCTTTACTTATGCATAGCTTTATAATATGTTGCTTGATTTACAGTTTTTAAACAAAAACAAGTGGGGGATTGTTGGAGTAAATATGTTTTTATTTAAATATTTTAATTGCTCTGTTTTTGTCCGTTGTGGTTTTTATATTTGGGTTTATTACAATCATTAAATATATATATATATATAAAACCTAAATTTTCTTTAATCTTACTTTTTGATGAGAAGTAATCTCCTCCACTACTTTTGAAACGTGAGAAAGCTTGCTCACATTAATTGATGGGATCCCTTCTCTAAACAGAGAAGAAGATTAGGTTAGATTATGTCCTTATGCATTTTTTTGTTTCGTTTGAATGGTTTTGATTTGACTGTTTTGGTTTTCTTCAGTTTTGATTCTTTAAGATTTTCAAGCCCTTGAATCTCAAAAATTTGCGACGTATATTCTATTGTCTTGCATATATATATATATATATATATATATATATATGTTCCCTATTTCGAAGAAAAAGGTGAGAAGAAAAAGAAATAACAGCTTATTATTTTTTTTTAAATTGAGTTCTGAAAGCAACATATTGAAAAGGTGTGAGTTCGAAGGTTCTTTCATTGTGCAAGGAAGAACCTATTAAAGAAGAAGGTTCTGGGCTGTTTTATCTTGGGGACGACGTGGTGTTTGTGAACTGCTTGCACAGATTGGGCAGAGCCGCAAAACATCTTAAAGAGAGCGACTTAGTCCGCGACTCATCCCAAAAATCATTTACCACCTAAGGCTTTTAAATTTTTTCGGGTAACTTCGTTCCTTTCTATTTCAGTTTTTAAATTTTGAACAACTTGATTTCTGCAATTTTCTTCTTTGGTTCTACAAAGATATGAAAAGATCAAAATCAACTTATTCCTTTTATCTATTGCATAACTTGCGTTACCAACATTCACATGGAAAAATTCATGAAGGAAAACTACAATTTTGAAGTTAAATTAGGTTTTAATGAATAAATTTAGACTACGTATGTCCACAAACACATTGATCTGACATCAAATGATATGAATTACAAAGAACAGGAATAAAATGAGTTCTATCACAGTAATGAACAATAGATAAGGTAATAATTGTGCAAATGGTTCTCTACATGTGCAGGCTGTGCAGGCCATGAGATTTAGTTGTGTGCGTTCACAGCAACACCAATGGTTCTTCCCTGCTTGAAAATATAGAGGATTACTTCCAAACAGAAATACATTGGCATCAAATACGTGTGAAATCAAAGCCATGCCTTCCACCCATTTGTTTGCACTTGATGTTTTAGATTTTCATGGTTAATCTGCAAGCAATGATGATAAAATAAGAAGTCTAACTATAATGCACAATCCCAAATATAAAGGTTGTAAGCAATTTAACCTAAATACCTTTAACTTTGACAATTTTCTCATGGCAATACTTTTACTTCAGTTGCTTTTAGAATACTCAAAGATAAATAATTTGTCAAGTTTGAGGTAACAAATTGTATTACAAAATTAAATAGTAAGAAATGTTACCTTAATCTTGTACTTCAACCTTTGTACTTTGAAACGGGTGTGATGCTTGTAAAACTAACAAAAAATGCAATTTTACTTCTATTTGAAAATTGAATGCAATTTGAATTTATAGTATGCTTTCGTATGAAAATAAGAAAAGACTTACTGTATGCGAATTGAATGCAATTTTACTTCCAGTTGGTGGATATCAGTGGTACCAGGGAGGACAGCCCCAGCAGGGAGAGATTCCTTCTAGTAGTGCAGGATCTTCAAGGCAGTCTGGTCAGCCTAGTCAGGGGCGTAATGTGCAGAGTCGAGGTGGTCAGACTAGTAGAGGTCGTGGTGGACGACAGTAGACCCAAGAGCGTATCCACAATATCTCTCTGCAGGATGCTTAGAATAATCCTGACTTGATCATGGGTACGTTAAATATCCTTGGTTATTTTGCTAGAGTATTGATTGATTGTGGTGCGACACATTCTGTTATTTTTCATACATTTGCTTAAGTGACGCAACCTCACCTTACACTTCTAGGGTATGATTTAGAGTTTGCTATGCCTAGAGGGGAGAGATGTTATGTCGATTATGTGTATCCAGGATGTCCAGTGATGGTGGAGGATGTAGTTATGCTAACTAATCTTATCCCGTTAGATATTGTTGATTTTGATGTGATTTTGGGCATAGATTGGTTGTATTTTAATCGTGCCAATATAGATTGCTACGGGAAAACAGTTACATTCTATCGTCCTGGATTGCATGTGGTTACTTTTATGGGTGAGCAGAGTGGGGTAAGACATGGCGTTATTTCTGCTGTGTTATCAAAAGGTTGCCAGGGATATTTAGCTCATGTGGTGTTGAACGATGTTGCTCCTAAAAGCGTGGAGGACGTAAGGGTAGTCAGGCATTTTCCTGATGTATTCCCTGATGATTTACCTGGATTGCCGCCAGACCGAGATGTGGAGTTTACTATTGATTTGCTTCCAGGTACAAATCCTATATCCTTGACTCCTTATCGAATAGCTCATGCTGAGTTGAGGGAATTGAAAATCCAATTGTAGGAACTAGTGGATAAAGGTTTTATTCAGCCTAGTACTTCACCCTGGGGAGCTCCGGTGTTATTTGTGAGGAAGAAAGACGAGACTTTGAGGCTATGCATTGATTACCGGCAATTGAATCGTGTAACAATTAAAAACCGTTATACATTGCCGCATATAGATGATTTGTTTGATTAGCTTCGAGGTGCCTACGTATTTTCTAAGATTGATTTGAGGTCTGGTTATTATCAGTTGAAAATCAGTAATGAGGATGCCTCTAAGATCGCTTTTAGGACTCGTTATGGTCATTACGAGTTTCTTGTGATGCCATTTGGAACAACGAATGCACCAGCAGCTTTTATGGATTTGATGAATCGAGTATTCCAACCATATTTGGACAGGTTTGTCATTGTCTTTATTGACGATATCCTAGTATACTCTAAGTCTAAATCTGAACATGTTCAACATCTTACTTTGGTATTGAAAAGATTGAGGGAACACCAATTGTATGCTAAGTTTAGCAAGTGCCAATTTTGGTTAGATCAAGTGGCATTTTTGGGACATGTCATATCTGCTCAAGGTATTTTGGTGGATCCTCAAAAGGTAGCAGCCGTTGAGAATTGGGTGCAACCACGAATCGTCACTGAGGTATGAAGTTTTCTAGGCTTAGCAGGGTATTACAGACAGTTTGTAAAGGATTTTTCTGTGATTGCTTTACCATTAACGAGGTTAACTAGGAAGGAAGTTAAATTTGAGTGGGATGATAATTGTGAGCAGAGTTTCCAGCAATTGAAGTATTGTCTCACTTATGCACCTGTTTTGGCACTCCCGGATGATAGTTGTAATTTCGAAATCTACAGTGATGCTTCCTTGAATGGTCTGGGTTGTGTGTTGATGCAACATGGTAGGGTGATTGCTTATGCTTCACGACAATTAAAGCCTCATGAGATGAATTACCCTACACATGATTTGGAGTTAGCAGCCATTATCTTTGCCTTGAATTTGTGGAGACATTATCTTTATGGAGAAAAATGTAAGATTTTTACGGATCATAAGAGTCTTCAATATCTCTTCACTCAGAGTGATCTTAATCTTCAACAGCAGAGATGGTTGGAACTGCTTAGTGATTATGATTGCACGATTGATTATCATCCTGGTCGTGCGAATGTGGTAGCTGATGCACTTAGCCGAAAATCTCAAGGTCGTATTAACGCGTTATACGCTAGTCATGTTCCTCTTCTGATAGACTTGAGATCAACTAGAGTGAGGTTAGGGGTAGAAGATCAAGAGGAAGCCTTACTTGCTAATTTTAAAGTTAGGCCAATTTTAATTGATCGTGTACTTGAAGCCCAGATGGTAGATGAAGAGACCTAGGAAATAATTCAAGCAAGGAATCAGGGGAAAAAGAAAGACTTCAAAATTCGAGAATCTGATGGCATGCTTATGCATGAGAGTATAATGTATGTGCCAAATAATTTGGAATTAAAGAAAGCGATTCTTGATGAATCACATATCTCAGCTTATGCAATGCATCCAGGAGGTACTAAAATGTATCATACCATTCGACCATTTTATTATTGGCCGGGTATGAAAAGAGAGATAGCTGAGTATGTGAGTTGGTGTGCCATTTGTCAACAGGTTAAAGCTAAAAGGAAGAAAATGTTTGGGTTGTTGCAACCACTTCCCATTCCACATTGGAAATGGGAAAATATTACTATGGATGTTGTGTACAAGTTTCCTCGTACACATAATGGTTATGATGGCATTTGGGTGATAGTTGATCGGCTTACTAAGTCAGCGCATTTTATTCCAGTGGGGGAGAAGTATTCATTAAGCCGATTAGCTGAATTATTCATATCAAAGATTGTGAAGTACTATAGAGTCCCAGTGAGTATTGTCTCAGATCGTGACCCTAGATTTACTTCTAAATTTTGGGTGGCTTTTCAGGAAGCTTTAGGTTCGAGATTACTCTATAGTATGGCATATCATCCTCAGACAAACGGATAATCAGAGATGACCATTCAGACGTTGGAGGATATGTTGAGATCTTCGGTATTGCAGTTTGGTGACGCTTGGCACAAACGGTTAGATTTAATGGAATTTGCCTACAACAACAGTTTTCATTCAAGTATAAGCATGTCACTATTTGAGGCACTGTATAGTATCTTGTCGTACACCCTTGTGTTGGTCAAAGGTCAGAGAAAGAGTTTTGGTAGGTCCCGAGATTGTAGATGAGACTACTCAAAATGTTCAGGTAATTAGGTTTAACCTGAAAGTGGCCCAGGATCGACAAAAGAGCTTAGCGGACAGGCATGCCATTGATAGGGTGTATAAAATTAGTGATTGGGTGTTTCTGAAGCTTTCACCGTGGAGAGGTGTAGTACGGTTCGGAAAGAAATGCAAGCTAAGTCCTAGGTATATTGGACCATATCTGATCACTGAACGAGTTGGTGAAGTTGCTTACAGGCTTGAGTTGCCTTCTGAGCTGACTAAAGTGCATAATGTTTTTCATGTGTCCATGCTTCGTCATTACGTTGCGGATCCGTCGCATATGATACCTCCTCAACCATTGAAAATAAATCCGGATTTAACATATGACGAGGAACTAGTAACGATTTTGGATTGGAAAGAGAAGGTTCTGAGGAACAAGACTGTGAGATTAGTGAAAGTTTTGTGGAGGAATCACTCAGTGGAAGAAGCTACTTGGGAGACGGAAGACCGGATGAGAGATTTGTATCCACATTTATTCTATGGTTACTAGTGGTTTGTTTTTGTTGTGTAATTTTGGGGACGAAATTTTCTTAAGGGGGTAGGTTATGACAATTCGTCCCGAATTTCTTTATCGAGGGAGTGAAAAGACCAGTTTTCCCTTGGACATTAGTTGGTGTGGTGGATGATTTATTTTTTGTTAATGACTCAATTTGGACCACACACACACCAAAACCAACCCGTGGACCCTCCATCTCTTCTCTCTCAGACTTTCTTCCATTTCCGTCAAAGTGTACGGTCAACTTTGAAACTAACCTCTCCACTCACGGATCGAGATTATTGTTGGTGTTTTTGGACTCCTTTCAAGCTCAGGAGTCAATTGGTGGTGGTGGTTAGACGTGAGACCTTCGAAAACCTCGAGAACCCTAACCACAGATTTTATGCACTGTTCATGCACTAATTATTGTGAGGTTTTTAGAAGTTTTTAAGGTCATAGGGAGCTTTAGAACCTTCCCACGAAGCTCAGAGAGCAAGTTTGAATGATTTTGGACCTCGGGATAGCAAGTTCTAAAGTTGGCCGGATTTTGTGAGATTTCTCCGGCGATATTCTGACATTTTTTATGCTTCAAAGTGGTATAAACTTCTTTCCCTTGTCCTAAGCTTCATTTTGAAATAAAATTCGTGAATTTTGGTTGAGAAACGAGTTAGATATGATGAATGGAAGTTTTTCCCAGTTTTCGACAACGGCGACGGAGTTCGGCGATTAGCCGGAGAAGAAAAGGGAATATTCCGTTAATCTTAACAGAATATTCATAACGGCAGTTAACGGCTTCAGGTTAGTTATAACGGAATATGCTTGCTTTTGGACAGAATATTCCTAATGGCGTTAACTACTGCCGTCAGTGTGCCAGGCACATGTCTGCGCCTAGGCGGCGCGTTTGGCCATGCCTTGGCCGGAGCGTAGGTGGTCAGAAAATTATTTTTAAAATATGGGGATGTTCGTGAGGTTGAGTAGATCACGTTAGTATATTCAAACACCCCATTTGAGCATTGTATGAGAAGTTATTACCTAGTTTTGGTTATGTGCTTTAAATTGACGTTTTTATAGTTGTTTCACATATAGGTGAGACCTATCCTGAGGACGAACGCAGTCACTCAAGGCTCGGGGGTTACGACCCTTGCACATACTAGTGAGTGGGCTTTTGATTTTCCGTATATACCTATATACTTGTGAATTTTCCCAAAAAATGAAATTGAATGTTTATACGTTTTAAATGTCGTGCATAGTGTTTGCCTATTTATTTATGCATTAGTAGTTGCATATATGTATGTTTGGTGCTGCGGACGCACAGGTTAATGCTAGGTAAGTTTATAAGTTATGGTTGTGAATTAGTGGTTATGTGAGATGCATTGAGAACTCATAAACCTGCACCCCGGTGTTAGTGTTCCCGCCCAGAGTAGGGCACAGTCCTTCACGTGATGTTCACCTCCCGCACCATACGCTCACCTTGGATCCAAGTTAGGTGCATAGTCCTGTCGTACAGACCACGTTAGGTGGTTCCAACTCGTAGGTGACCCGCGATTATTCGCACAGTCTTCACGTGATCGTAACACTTGAGCGTATTTATTTACACCCAGTCCTGTCGTACAGACCACTTTAGGTGGTTCTGACTCATGTACAGGTATAGTTATTGAGATATGGATTTGAGCTTTAGATTTAGCCGTACAGGTCACGTTAGATGACTCCGGCTGACATATCATTTGCATTGATTGACATTACCTGGGTTACTTACATCTTATGTTGAGATATTCGATATGGCATAGTTGTGAATGTTGCTATTCTATATATGCATGGTTGTGAGATATATATATATATATATATATATATATTCTATTTTCTGGAAAATTATACAGGTTTTACGGAGAGAGGTTAGAACTTTTGAGAATGAAATGATTTTGAAAAGCTTTGTTTTTGCCTACTCACACTTTCTGTTTTACGCCCCTCCAGGTTCTAGTTTGAAGTGCTTTTCGGTGGCTTACGAGGAATTCACGACATCCCTGACATATTATCACCAATGTAGGATCACCTTTGGGTGTTATATAATTAGTATTCGTTCTTCTGGACATCACTTAGGCTTTTTGTGCTCTGATTATGTTTATCACACTTAGTCTTACACTAGCGTATTACTTTAACTAGTTTATCTAGTACTTTGGTTTTTATTTATTCGTAATTGTTTTATTATTATTGCTTCCGCACTGTGCACATGGCTACGTAACCCTCACGTGACGGCCAGCACTCCTTGATTTTGGTCGGGGTGTGTCACACCAAGATTTCACATAAGATGGATATGAATGGTTGGCAAAAGCCTTTTGAGTCAAGATTCTCACCAAATTAATTCAAATAGCATTGCATGTGAAGAAGGCAGAGAAAAAAAATGGGAAGTATAAGATACGGCCACATAATCGAAGGAGATAAGGAGTACATATAATAATATTGTAGCCCAAACGGAAAAAATGGGAATGTACGTGGAAACTGGGAAGTTACTGCTTGGTAGTGGGAGAACTTCACCGTACTTTAAAAACTGACGTCAACCTTTACCATTTTTCTCCCACATTGTTTCTTTTTTTCTTTATTTTTAATATAATTTTGTTAGATAATAGTATCTCCTCCTAAAATAGAGGAGATACGTTCATATTTTTTCTTTTTTCCCCATTTTTTCCAATAAAACAAATTTTAATTCTATGTTTAATATATCTCTCCTAAAATGGAGAGCAAATGCGTTGTTTTTGTTTAATATAAATTTCTTAGATATTTTTTAATATAATTTTGTTAGATTAATATTTTCTCTTAAAATGGATGAGAAGTTATTCTGTTGTGTTTTTTTTTTGTTTCTTTTTTCCAATATAACAAATTTTAATTTTTCTATTTAATATCTCTCTCTCCTAAAATGGAGAGCAGTTATTCACCATGTCGCTTTTGTTTAATACTTTTTTTTTTATATATAAATATTTCTCTCCTAAAATGATGTCAATACACTTATCTCTGACTTTAAAAAACCAAACGATAACTGCTAACTTTTAATTTGTTTTTGTTGCCTTCCTTTATCATTTATCTCTTTCTCCTCTCCATAACTGCTAATTAGTAGAGGATAATTGCCATGATTTTTTTTAATTTTAATTACCATGTTTTGGGGCTCTCATTCCATATATACTAGCCTCTTTGCACGTGCGAGAGACATTTTTGCATCAAGGGCACTACGCGCCCCAAAGATGTGTTATTTTAAATATTTTTATATTTCTTAAGTGAATATTTTATAAATTGTGGATGTGTGTCCATCACAATAATTTCTTATTATTTTCAATCATCTCCAAAGAATTCCATAAAATTTATATATATATTCCTTTGTGGGGTTCAGTGTAACATCCCACATCGCCCAGGGGAGTGATCCTTAAATGTATATTCCTATCCCTACCTAGCACGAGGCCTTTTGGGAGCTCACTGACTTCGAGTTCCGTAGGAACTCCGAAGTTAAGCGAGAAGGGGGCTAGAGCAATCCTATGATGGGTGACCCACTGGGAAGTTGCTCGTGAGTTCCCAAAAACAAAACCGTGAGGGAATGGTAAGCCCAAAGCGGACAATATCGTGCTACGGTGGTGGATTGTGAAATCCACATCGCCCAGGGGAGTGATCCTTAAATGTATATTCCTATCCCTACCTAGCACGAGGCCTTTCGGGAGCTCACTGGCTTCGAGTTCCGTAGGAACTCCGAAGTTAAGCGAGAAGGGGGCTAGAGCAATCCTATGATGGGTGACCCACTGGGAAGTTGCTCGTGAATTCCCAAAAACAAAACCTTGAGGGAATGGTAAGCCCAAAGCGGACAATATCGTGCTACGGTGGTGGAGCGGGCTCGGGAAGTGATCCGCCTCGAGTCGGGATGTAACATTCAGCACGTTCCATATAGATATCTATATCTATCTATCTATATATATATATATATATAAAGGGAGAAGACCAGTGTTGTGAAGCTTTCCAGAATGCTAAAAATGCCCATTTGTTTCTTTCACATCAAAACCCAAAAAATTCAAAAAATGCGGACAAACTAGTAAAAAATCATAACTAAAAAAAAAGCTGTATTGGAAATCAAAATAAAAAAGAAAACGGAATTTAAAATCAAAAGTCCACGTAGTGAGTAACTGATTGATCTTTATTTGCCACTCAGTACTACGATCTGATGGTATTCCTCTTCACTTGGAAGTGAGAGGTTTTAGGTTTGAATCTCGTGGATGGCGAATTCAATACCAAATTAGGCTGCCCATTATATGGCTTAGCTGAACTCTTCCTCCCCGTAGTCTAAAAATGTCGATGTACTTAAAAAAAAAAAATACTGATCTTCATTTGAAAAAAGAATTTAAAAAAAATTTAAAAAAAAAGTAGATAAATAAATGCAACAAAAAAACCAATCCAAAACAAACGAAAAATGAAAAAAATGTTGGAAGGAAACGTGGGAGTTTGGGAGATATTGCAATTTTCAAACTGCTTTCAATAATTGAATAAAATATAAAAAATAAAAAGAAACCTAATACGTTTACGGTTAGAACTGCTATTCTACAGTTGAAGGCTTGAACCGTGCAATGGGATTATGGGAGCGGTTCTGTGGAACGCGAACGTGCATGGAAATAAAAGCGAACGTGGGATATGATCATATGAAGTAGTTTTGCGGGAAGAGCTAAATAAAGCACAAAATAAAAGAGAGAATCTGAAGAGAACAAATTGAAATTGTTTTGCTGGAGAAGATGAAATTGGGAAAAAACCAACAAGAACTGGTCCTTTGAGAAAGTCGGTAATAAAATTTCTTTTGTGGTTAATCTTTTGTGTTTTGTTCTCTGCTCCTTATTCCTTAATGTTAATCTTCTCATGCATTTTCACACGATTATTGAATCGAAGTTCTTCTACCATCAATCAATTGTTGGAATTTTCATAATAGTGGAACAAACAATGAACAAGGTTTGAAATTTGTTTTCTTTGTAATCAATATTGCCATTCTGTTTTTGCCTTGGGGAGGCTTTGGAAATGGTTAATTTTTTGTTTTCGTTTTTATCTTTTATTACAAATTATTCATTGTTTTATACAGTAGTTTTTATATTTCCAGTACTAAAGTAATTTTCATTCATCATTTTACCATCATATGTCAGACTTAATGCAAAAGACAATAAAGTATGAACGTGGCATTAGATTTCAGACTGCTATGAGCAGTTGCCATTTGATTTCACCTTTAATTGATCGTCAATCTCTAATCCTCAGCGTCTGAGGTATTTGCTTCCACCCTTTTCTTCCTTTTTGTCTTCTTTGGCTTTTAACTTCTATCTCTCTTTTTATTCTGCATTTTAATTTCATATTCTGGGATAGTTTCTATTAATCCATTATCCCCTGTTTTTCCCAGTCTTTTTCCTGCTTTTTCCCGTACAAAGTGCATTGCAGGAAGGCGGAGCATCATATGGCCATTTTTAAAGGTAATTCCCCGGAATCTATCGCTTAATTTATATTTTTCTTATGGGCTGTGATGGGATTTTGGAAAAACGAAACTCAAAAGTTTCTCTTTATTGTTATTACGGTACCTTAATAATTTGCCCCTTTTCTTTGAACATGTTTGTTAGTCTTGATCTGACATTGGACATATTAGTTATACATGCCATGCAATTTAAATTGATTGCAAGTTTATTTGCTTTCTCTGATGTACTTTAAATTCCTCTCTCGGCTTTGTTTGCAATCTTTTTTGGATTAATTCTTCATTTTCTCCCAAGTTTGTATCTGTTTGACGTAGGAATTGTACTTTTATGTCTATCATATGTCTTAATTGTTATTATTTCAATGTAAGTCCTTCCTGGGAGAGTCTAACATATGCTGCTCTTCTCAAGCGTCAAAAGAAAGAAATTGAGGAGCTTGGAGCCAAATTGCAGGCTAATTTTTGTATTAATTGTCGACATCCATGTATGATAATAATTATAAATATAGACTGTACATAAATTAAAGGAATTTAAATATTCCGCATGTTTCGAGGTATCTCATTCAGAACATTGGCCAGAGGAAATCCTCAATCTGCAAAACACGTTAATGCAGGTTTGGAATATACACTTTATGTTTATTGTAATTAGTTGAATGCAAGTGTCTGGAATATGCGTGCTTTCTGTGCAGACTGAGTTAGAGAGGGAGCGTATGGCTTTGGAGTTGGAGGAAAAAAAAAGCCCAAGCTGAGAGAGAGAAGATGGTGCAACAGCAAGCTAAGAAAATTGAGAACCTGAGGTCAATGGTGTTGTATTCAAATGGAGATGAGAATCGCGATTGCTTTAAAAAGGTTTGCATGACTAATTAATTGTCATTACGGAATTCTGTATAATGTGTTGATGTTCATATCTATGTTCGATTCCTAATTTTGTTCTGAAAATGAAAAATAACTACTTCATAGTGTAAAATCCTATTATCTATAAACACAAAATATGTGCTTGACATTATAATGCGTCGTCGGTAGTGAGATAAGATTTAGTTAAACACTCTCTGTTGAATCGATAGCTTTAGCACGTCACAGGTTAGGAGGTGTGGTCGACGGCCGGCAGTGCCAACTCAAGAACTCAAGAACTCAAGACAAGCCTCCAATTTAGCCTTCACACACTTCCTCCTTTTTACTTAAAGCAAGTGGAGATGACGATCCAAAATAATAACTAGCCACGGTATACTTCAATTTTTCATTTTATTATTTGTCATTTGCAGAGATAAATAGAGCAGTTATGTACTATGAGTATCAGATTTCTTTGTCTACATTGCAGGCAGTCAAATGGTTGTTAAATGGCTTTATTTGCAGTTTACAACTTTCATTGGAATAATATTTGATTTGAGTTAAAACTTCGATTTATGAATTTATACGTTTTTATTTGTTTCTTTGTCATAGGGTTGACATCATTTCAGTACAATAACTCTCGAGATAGTTTAGTCAAGAGGAATTTAGCGCTCATTGCATATTTTCCTGCTATTTATAGATATGCCTGTCATTTTATTCATTTTTCATGTTAACTTTCTTCTACAAGCTTCCTGTGGCCTAAGCATTGGATTTATTCATTTTTTAAAATATATTTAGGTGTTTTGGAAAAGATATTTATGCACATAAAGGCTATTATGCTTAACCAAATCGTCCCCACTTGCTAGCTTCATCAGCTTATGTTTGTGAGGCAAAAAGGAGATGACTTGGTTGTTTATCAAGTTAATTATTTGATTAAAACTTCAATTCGTTGTGGCTACTGATCAACCGTTGTTTAATTGAATTTAGTTTTCTCAAGATTCAGGATTATATTTACTTCGCGGGGAATCGAAATAGTAATTAGAGAAGTTTGATCGTCTATGAGGCAACTTGTGAATCTATTAAATTTTAGTTATGGCTCTCACTATTGATTGCTTTCTCTTAATTTTTTTTTTGTATAACAACATTGTTAATTATCTTCATATGTTCAAATTGATTTTTTTTTTATTTTTTTCTGTTACACCATATGTTCAATAACAATGATGTATATACAAATATGTTTTTGGCAATGTACAATACAGTCCTGCAAATGGCTCTTTACCACAGTAGTGGAAAGGTGCTAAGCCTTTGCATGACTGCGTGGGTTCGAACTCCGTCGGTGACTCATCTAACATTTAACAAAATCTATCATTTGACAAAAAAAAAAAAAAAAAAAGAGCAATACAGTCTGGGGCAGAAAACAATGAGAGTCTCCACATGCACTTCATTTGTGATTTAGAGGGAAGAATTTAATCCCTCTTTTGAGAGAGTTTCCCGAATTTGACTACATTTTAAGTTTTTGCCTAAATAGTTGGATGAGGCCATCTCATTTGGCAACGAGATCCTATTTATTTTTAGTAATCACTTAAAAAATATAAGAATATCTAAATCAACCCATTTTTGGGGCGCGTAGCACCCGTAATGCTAAAATGCCTCTTGCATGCACGTAAGCGCGTGCGAAGAGGCTAGTAGATGATGAAATCGAAAACCCCATCTCTCAACTGTGAGGGGTTCAGCACGTTCCCTGTTTTTTTGTTTTTAGTTTTTTAGTTTTTTTCATTTTTCAATAATTTTTTTTTTAAGTTTCGGCTTTTTTTTAACAATATTGCTATGAGATATCAGTCCCTCTCTCTCCCCGAAAGTGGAGGAGGAGTGAAGTTGGTCACGTCCCCTTTTTTAGCAATCACTTACCCACTACGTGGACTCTTAATCAGTATTGGCTTTAAATTCCGTTTTCTTTTTTCTTTTTCTTTTTCTTTTTTTTATTTATTTTATTTTCCAATAAGGTTTTTTTGTTGAGAAATGGTTTTTAACCAGTTTGTCCTCATTTTTTCCTTTTTTTGGATTTCAATTGTGAAGAAAATAAAAGAGCTTTCTTGACATTTCGGAATGCTTCACCATTGTATGCTTCTCACTTTGAAAGTACAATTAAAATGACTAGAAGTTCTTTTAGCGAAAATATTTTTGAATTCTAAAAGCACTTAAAGTAAGCACTTTAATACTTTTCTAGGATTCACTTGCAATTTTATTGTGAACTTGTTCATAAAAACATTTTCACCAAAAGTTCTTTTAGCTATTTCAAAGTAGTTCCAAACGAGTTATATAACTAGTCTTACATGATGAGATCCAAAATATTCTAAATTACACACCACCACCAAATAAATATAACAAGTATCTTTCATGGAGAGATCCAAATATTAAAAACGTAGCTAGTAGGAAAAGACGACTATTACATTCAAAAGAAGAGGAATGGACATGCATTTTGCTGATAATTATCTCTCTCTCCATCTTTCTTATGATCTGAAAATAACATTGGAAATAATTAAAAAACATATATGTAAGATACTCATACAAAAACAAAAGAAAGAAGTAACATAACGAACATTCTTTAGATGTAGCTTGTCTACTTTTTTTTTTTTGTTGCCAATTAAAGTATTTGTAATTTTTCAATGTATTTTGTATTTGAGCGACATCAACAACTTGTATATTATATATACATATATACGTATTTTAGGTTAAAATCTAAATTTTAGGTTTTAAACTAATCCAATCATTTTCCAATGATTGGGTCTAAAATAAGGTTTAGGTTAAAACCTAAATTTTGGATAATTTTAAAAACATTAAATCCAACAGCTGAGATAGAGTATGATCAGTCTAACAGTTAAAAAAAAAAAAATCTAAAAGGCCACAATTAAATCTAACAGCTAAAACAATTAAAAATTATTTTAATCAAAATTCACCCAAAAATTGTATACTACATGTTTCATAGGGTCAATTTAGTGAATTTTTAACTTTTAACGAAATTTAAATATTTTTAGGTTAAAAAGTTTATAAAAATAAATTAAGATAATCTACATAATTTTAATTTTGAAAAAAAGTTACTGAATAAAAAGTAGCATAAATTAATCCTTTAATAATATCGACCTAAATTTTTTACTCAAAATCATTAGAGCAAAAAAATTGTTTATGGGTCAAAATTTAAATTTCTAGGTTAAAAATTTTAAATTTTGACCTAAAAATTGAAGATGGTCTTAGAATAATTCTTCATAAAAAGGTTAACATGTCCCACACACATAAATCAAGAAACGGTAATTTCGAAAAAAAAACAAATTACAAAGAAAAAAGCAAAAAAGTATGAACAGAATTTAAATACCCAAATATTAGAAGTTTCTTGTGACGTAGTTCCAAAACAGAATGCAGATGTTAGCTATGACATGGAACGCGCGGTCCGATTTGTCAGATAGGACATGCATTGCACGGTCCGAGAACTTTCGAAATCTTATGTTAAGCAACAATAGGACTGCCAGAATAGGATTGAAGGAATAAAGCATTGGATTATAAAACTGGGGTGCAAGACTGCAAATCATCGCAAGCCAGTAGATAGCCCACACTAAGCCAAGCCCTACCCAGATAACGAAGCGGTATTGAAATCGGGCGGTGAGGACAAAAAGTCCAAACCAAACAACAGACAGCGCTGCCGTGGCAACGACAGAGAAAATGTACAAGGGAGGAAGGCATGGACAGTCATTCAATTTGCAGTCGCAACCAGCCGCATCGGTGGAGGGAGGTTTGACAAAGTCAAACTGGTTCACCGCGACGACAAACAGAATGGTGGCTAAGGCCAAGAGGATGGTTAGAGTCTCGGTTAGATGTGGTTGCGGATTTGAAGGAGGGTTTTGATTTTCAGCGTCCGCCATAGTGGTGGTCAAAAGAGGCAGCTGGGGGCAGAAGGAGAGATTGAGAAATGAGAGTTGAGGTGGCGGTGACGGTGGCGGTGAGGAGGGGTTGATTGGTGTAGGGTGTGGGGGCTGTTTTATACTACTGGGTAGGTGTGTGCAAGTGTTTGTAGCATGGTGTGGTTTATACCACTGGGTAGTGGGGTCGTTGTTTTTTTGTTTTTTTATTGGGTGAGAATCATGCTGCATGTTTAAAAGGAAAAAACGTCTACCTTGATGTTTTTCCTTCACATGCGTGCATGCATGCCAGCCTGCAACCCAATAGCAGGAATTCAGAATTGTTGTGCTATTGACTGATAAATACAACTTCTAGATGTAATGGCATTGCCCCCCACTGATTTTAACATTAAACCTTCGCATGAAAGTATGAAACTGCAAGCAGTAGATTCACATGAAAGTATGAAGAAGAAAACCTTCACATGAAAGTCTGAAACTGCAACGTAGTAGCGCAGGAATCCAGAATAGTTATGGTATTGACCATTAAGACAACTTCCGTGTATCATTACATCAATCACCACCCCCCAAAACAACCACTAATTATAAAGGAAAACTAACGAAAAATCCTTAAAAAAATTTAACTTTAACGAAAATGACAAAATAAAGGTACAAGTAAATGGTACCATGAGTGACTTTTTAAGGTAAAAAAATTTTTTTCGTTAAAAGTGAATAGTATCAAAGTGTTTTATTAAGATTCCCTAATTTTAATATCATTAAATCTTCACTTTCAAGTTAGGAAAAAAAAAAGGCTTTTTAGCCAAAATGATTCCTGAGATTTGCATAACACTTCACTTTAGTCATTGAGATTGAAAATCAATAGAAATGGTCCATGAGATTGTCCACCATCTATTATTTTGGTCCTTCCATTAAAAACTCCATTAAGTGTCCCGGAGCTCTTGGCTTGAAGTTTGGACAATTTTCACAGCTTCGTAACTCAATCGTTTCTTAACCAAATTTGACCTATAATATATCAAAATGAAGATAGGAAAGTGTAGAACAAGATTTTACCATTTAGAAGCCCAATGGATGCCAGAGATGACCAGAAAATAGTTTGAAAGGTGACTAGTCCGCTGGAAAACTGAAAAACTCGCCAGAAACTGGGTAAATTTTAAATATTCATAATTTCTTCAATACTCAACGAAATCAAGTGATTCAAAAATGAAAATCATACTTTTCAACGAGATGAAGAGAATGATACCTTTCTCGACAACTAATTCGCCGTGGTTTGGCCGAAAATGCCTCCATGCATCATCATGTGTGTTAGCTACCCTTATGAGTTATATTCCTTACGTTGTGGCCAATTCCCTAATATCTGCAAATTTTGGAATACTCCCTTCCAATCTGTTGAAGCTAAGATCTCTGCAAATGATTATGCATGTATACAAATAATCAGAAGTAAATTAAGCAAATCTTAAAAACATAAATGAATCAACCAGTACGTAGCCTGTTAGTGTGAATAATAAATAGAACATTGTGTGCACACCAAATTCCGGTGGGGCTTTGGACAAATTTAGAATGTGCTGCTTAACTGAAAGTTACATGTTTTAAAGCTTATTACGTGTAAGGTCAAGCAAACATTTTAAGTCCACAAATCTCGAACTGTAAGGTCAAACTGCTCATATATAGTGTTCCCAGTTTGTTATACAATATTAGTAATAAGGAGAAATTAGGTTCTCATCCTTCCTTTTGCCACTTCATTGATTAAAATCCTATTCATTTTCAATTTTTGATCATGGTCCTTGGGTATTAATAATATCATTAATTATTTCAATAATAAATATTTTTTTTTATTTCTAAATATATTCATATAATGTTAAAAATGTTACAATTAGTATATTTATATTTATGACTAAATTTTTTTATCAGATGTTTTTAGTTTTAGTTTGTACCCATTTTTAATTTTTAATTCTTTTTTAATTTGTACCAATTTTCTTTTCAATTTTAATTTGTACCCATATATTAATTTCCTTTTGTGCCCATATTTTTTAAAGTTTATTTGTGTTTGTACCCATATATTTTTTTTTATTTGTACTTTTTATTTTGCTAAATGTACCCATGCTAATTATATGTACCCATTCATGTAAAACTTTTTAATCTTAAAATGTACTCATTCTTAAATATACCAATTTGTTATATGTAAAATGTACAATTTTTTATATAAAATCTATTCAATTTTTTTCTAATCCATTTTTAAACTTAAATGGGTACATTCTTTTTTCTTTAATTTAAAAATGTATCCATGTTAAGTTTAATCGAAAAAATTTACTAATGTTATAAAGCCTAATATCTTTTCCTTTTCTTTTTTTTTTTTTTTTTTTTTGTGATTTTGAAGAATGTACCCATGTTTTGATACAATTAATTTTTTGGTTAATTTTGATGAATGTACCCATGTTTATACACACACTGTAGTATATTTATATTTTAATATTTTTAATCCCACAAATTGTGTTTTTTTTAATTTAAAATCTCATTTATATAAACAACTAAAATTTCTAATTTTTAATTTAAAAAAATATAGTAACGTACATAGAAATAAATTATCACATTGATTTCAGGGACCTTAATCAAAAATTAAAAACCAACAAGGTTTCAATCAAAGAATATTTATAACTAAGGACCGCATCCAAAGTTTCCCTAGTAATAATCTAGAGCTACAGTGTAAAACCAATTATTAAGACGACCATGTCACGAAAAAATGGAGAATAATAGATAGAAGAATTACAAAACAGTCAGATTTGTCAAGGTAGAGATATATTCAGGCATTTCTCCGGTTATATTGCAGCTCCTTAGCATCCTGCAATTTGAACAACCAATATTCGAAAATTAGTTTTCATCTGCATGCGTTATATGCTAATAGAAATATATATAAAACCTAAAATATGGCTCACAATTTATTAATGCCCGTCATGCTTGATAAGTTTGGAAAAACTGAACTCTCACCGCTTAAGTCGCTAATCCTTCTGCAAAAGGTTACAGCATGATAACGTGTTGGAATACAAGTATCTTCATAAATCCATTTTTCTCTCTAAATTAGAAAGACGCAAGGAGATCATGCAAATTAAGATAACTGATAGCTTAGAAGGCAGGAGTCATAGATCTGTCACATTATTCAAGGCAGAGAGACTAGATGGAAGGGGGCCTTCAAGACCACTCGTTTGCATCTCTCTGTAAACAGCATATTTGATGGATTTAGGATTGCACATGAAATATTTCAGTTGAGAATTTAAAAAGTGCAATAAAAGAGATCTCTTACAAGGCCCGGAGGTTTTTCCAACTTCGAAAGTAGTCAGGTATTCTTCCAGTGAAGTTATTACTGCCAATGCCACAAAAAGCTGAAAGATTAAATGACATAAACTAGTTATAAAATTACGTTATTACCCAATCAAGAAGGCATACAAAATTCTTAAGAATGGTACCCTTCTCGACGGCTAATTCGCCATGGTTTGGCCGGAAAACGGCTCGAAAATGCTAACTCGAGAACAATACAGCCAATCTCGAGCCGTTTTCCGATCAAACCACAGTGATATAGCCGTCGAAAAAAGGTACCATGCTTTTCTCTCATCGAGAAGTATGATTTTCGTTTTTGAATCACTTGATTTCATTTAGTATTGAAGAAGTTATAATCTTGTTCTACACTTTCTTATTTTCATTTTGATATATTATGGGTCGAATTTGGTTAAGAAACGATTGAGTTACAAAGCTTTGAAAATTGCCAAACTTTCGGCCAAGAGCTCCGGGACACTCAACGGAGTTTTTAACGGAATGACCAAAATAATGGATGGTGGACAATCTCAGAGACAATTTCTATTGATTTTTAATCTCAGGGACCAAAGTGATGTGTTATGCAAATCTCAGGAACCATTTTGGCTAAAAAGTCGAAAAAAAGAGTCTACCTTGATCTTTCTCAAATTTATTAATATGAGTTGGTAAATAAATTTATTCCTAAAAATTAAAATAAACAGATACCGTTCTTCTTGCTATAAAATTTTGAAAATATGGGTACGTGCATTAACCATGTGGTTTCATAAATATACATAGATACAGAATTATTGGTATATAAATACAAAAGTGCATATATATACACTCGTATAAAAGTAAATAGGTACACAAATATATGTAAATACTAGATATACATCTCTTTGTAGATACATCACCTTGAAGAGGACTAATAAATTCACGTGTAAAAGTAAAAGCACTGTATAAATCTGCATTTTAATTCGACAAAAAGAAATCTCCATTTTACACTCAAATTAAATGGAGTAGAAAAGTCAAAAGCCGGATATGATATATGGACACATTGGTTGGACATAAAATCAGCATATATCATATGAAGCTTCGACGACATCGGTTTTGTGAAAATAGTTAGGAACTATTTATGAATGGATTATGTTAGAGAGATCAAATTTCTAAATTAAATGATGTAAATGTTGATGATTGAATTATTATTTAAATGTTGATTAATGTATTTATTTCTTATTGATGATATATTATTATCCTTTATGAAGAAACATGGTTTACCACTTGCATAAAATGACAACATCAACTCTTTTTTTTTCGTACTTTAAAATCATAAAATTTAAGAAATAATTCTTGCAATTCAAATATCAAATTTGACGCATACTCATAATTAACTATAATGAAAATGCACGTGAAATATGAGTTCGACTAGCCTAAATGAGCTTCGAACTAGAATTTAAGGATGATTTTAAAAATAAACTCCAATCATGCTTCGGTCAAAGAATGAGGATACTCGAGGTAAAGAATAAATTAATCTGATCATATTTTCATATATTAGTAAAATATATTTTCTTTGGATTTTGTATATATGAAAGGGTTAAATGCACTCAATTCTATTGTTTTATTTTATAGGCATATGCAAAAAAGGAGTGGAAAACAAACTTTTCGGATGTCTAAAGTAATTCTAATGGAGCAAGAGTATACTTTTGTACCAAGACAAATGCATTACAACAAGAAGATAAGCGATATCCGTTTTAGAAATCAAATGGACATGGGGATGCTATCCAATAGATTTTAGGAGAGAACTTAATATCTAGCTTTTATTATTTCCGTTTATTTTTCCTTTCTTAAATAAAAACTTAAAGTCCATTAAGACTATGATTTTAATGGGGATTTAATTAGGATTTTCTTGCCGTTCCTGTGGGTTTTATAAGGAGATTCATTCTCCTTGTTTGATGGAGGAAGCCACCAAATAAACCAAACACATCATATTTCACAAAGTGGGGATGCGGCAAGGAAAGATAAGAGGAAGAGCTACTTTGGAGTTTTTCTTTGCTATGGCTACGATGTAGCTTGATCATGAATACTTAATTATCTTGTGACATTGTTATTATCAAGTTTTTATTCTATATTGAGTATCTTTTGCTAACCGTAATATGCTTGATTTTTATTTAGATGCTTGATCACCATCTAGGTTTAGATTATAAGTTGATTTGATGCAAGTTAGAGTCGATGTCATACTTAACTTGGGTTTAGCTTCTTGCAAATGATACCATAAACGCCTATTTGTAGATACCACGCAATTAGGGTTTATGTGGTTTTCCAACAATTTCCATAGAGCTTAATGGGTTATTACTTGTTTAAATTAATCTAGATGTCATAAAGGGTTAACATGTAAAGATACGTTTGATGTCACCCGATGCCATGGCTGTTGAATAGCTGAGGGAAAGTCAATCATCAATATCGGGGAACTACTTGAGCATAACATATTAAGGGAATATCAATGATCAAGAAAACATGGATTCTGTGAGGAAAGGATTTCACCACATATACCCTGAAATTCGTCACATATGTTTATATGTAACGAATATCATGCATCACAAGGGGCGTCACCTATAATTTACGTGACGAATTTTTCATTTGTCACTTGTTAGCTCTATATGTGACCCAACTTTCCTCACACATTCTCAGCTCAAATTTCATAGTTGCTTGGAACGTGTGATCATATTTTAGTGCACATATTTTAGTTCGGTACATATTTTAGTTCGGTACAAAACACAATAAATAAAAATAGATTTCAGGATAATACTATCAAACTAAGTATTAGAGAGGTAGCAAAAAAGGTCCACCTGTGCTATTTGTCTGTCCCCGACTTGCAGCCAAGAAAACCTTCACTGTGCGGTAACATCTTCATTCTCCTTTTGAAAATCCATTTGCTCTCGACTCTTCGTTATTTTTTTATTTTTATTTTTATTTTTGAAAGTGGGTTCCAAAAGGACCGTCAAAGAGGAACTTTTATTAAAACAAACAAACACTTACAAACCAAATAAAGGCCCAATTTATTCCTACAAACAAACAAAGAACGGGCCTAAAAACAAAGAAAACACAGAAAATGAGCCCAACAACAGTGAAGCCCAAACAAAAACGACCAACTGAGAACCATCTACTTTGTTCTCCACCGCCGATCCGAGAACCAGCCAGCCACCTGATCCGCCGTCCATCGCTGAACTTTCCCTCCTCAAGCACCACTTGCACACATCCATGAACAAGAGACGGTCGACAAGAGAGAAGCCAACCATCAGAAAGAAGCTCCAGGAAAATCCCGAGCAACACCGCCAAAAACGGCAAACAACAAGGATAACGTGGTGTTGTGGGAGACAACCAAGCTAGATACAACATCGGAACTCTACACACGAACTCAACAGAAAACATGGCTGAAAAACAAAGCAAGGAAAGGCCATGAAAAGGGAGACCCACGGGAGTTGAAGAAATGGGAAGGCCAAAGAGAAAAATTGGAAGAAACATCAGCAGATGAAAGGGGAGAAGAAAAAAAAAACAATAACAGAAAGCCACCCACCGATCCTAGCCCAACTAGGATCGACGACAGAAAACAGAACCATGATTGGGGTCACTCACACAAGAAGGTATGAAGCACCCTCACATAGATTATGCGACGTTTTCATGACATGAAACCTTGCCAACAACAATTGTAACTTGTTTATATTGATAAATTATGAACGACATTAATATTTTACTATCTAAAAAAATTGAGTTGTCTACATTTTTTGGACCTTTTATCTTTTTAAGTTTCACTCCACACCTCAACAATTTCTGGCTTAGCCACTAACTTGTCTGCTCAACAATTTCTGGGCTAGCCACTGACTTGTATGCTCTCGTTGCTCACCGTCTTGTATAAGGTTGTGGGTTTATAATTTTTTGTTGAATTAGTCTTTTTCATCTCTCTCAATTTCTATGTCGTCTAGCTCTTCCCGCAGGTCGTGGACCATTGCCTTCACCTTTTCCGCTGGAAGGTACGTGCCGTATACCAAAATTTTCAACCTTCTGCTAAAACTCACACTCATTCTAATTTAAAGCTCGGTAAGTAGGGAGTAGGCATGCATTTGAGAAAAAAGATGACTGTATAACGCAGTTAAATTTTTCTTTTGCATAAAATGAAATATAAGAACTATAGAGGTTTGAAACACAGGTTCTCCAGAAATTTAAATTTTTCCACAGGCATTTTGTCCCAGTACCTTTCATTCACATATTCACCCCTTATATAGGTGTAAGCAGCACTGGCCCTCATCCCAACACCAGCAATCAAGCAACCCTCTAAAAATTTGTGTGGGTCGTGGCGCATAATTTCCCCGTTGTTACAGGTTCCAGGTTCACTTTCATCAGCATTGACGACAAGATAGGAAGGACGGCCATCAGATACTTTTGGCATAAAAGACCATCTGAGAACAGATGGGAAACCAGCACCACCACGTCCGCGTAGGACAGACTTCTTCATTTCATTGACAATCCAATATCAGCACCTTTAATAACGAGATCTTTGGTTCGGTACCAGTCACCTAGTTTCATGGGACCTTTGAGAAATGGGTCGTGCAACCCATATAAGTTGGTGAAAATGCAGTCTTCATCTTTCAAACCACCAATATAGGCACCAGCACCAAAGTGGATATGAACATCAAAATCATAACCAGATCCACAAGCATTTATCCCCAGTAATCCAGCTGCATAAGCTTCATTTCTAGCTTTTACAAGGTTTAACCGTTCATTCATATATTCACCTCTTATATAGATGTCAGCAGCACTGGCCCTCATCCCAACACCAGCAATCAAGCAACCCTCTAAAAGTTTGTGTGGGTCGTGGCGCATAATTTCCCTGTCCTTACAGGTTCCAGGTTCACTTTCATCAGCATTGACGACAAGATAGGAAGGACGGCCATCAGATACTTTTGGCATAAAAAGACCATTTGAGACCAGACGAGAAACCAGCACCACCACGTCCACGTAGGTCAGACTTCTTCATTTCATTGACAATCCAATCGGCACCTTTAATAACTAGATCTTTGGTTCGGTACCAGTCACCTCGTTTCATGGCACCTTTGAAAAATGGGTAGTGCAACCCATATAAGTTGGTGAAAATCCAGTCTTCATCTTTCAAACCACCAAAATGAGTTTTTTTCGGGAGGTGGTGGAGGTGGAGGTTGAGCAGTAGTAGAGGGTGCTACACCCTGAGTGCTGAATGATCTAAAAGCTAGGCCCCACTTCGCACCATGATGACGAGCTAAAGCTGCTCTCTGCAGAGAAAGTATACCCTTGATGGGTGCCTACGAATTAACAAGAAGTCAGACTAGTTTATTTCTCGAAAGTGACCTATGCCTATAACATCTACTCTTCAGAGCTAACAAGAAAAACAAATTACAGTTGACGTGAAACAACTTCACAGAAACATGCATGAAAAATCCAACATACAGAACCAGAACCATGGTGTAACATTGGTACTATAACAAAGCTGTGGCACATCCGCAACATTCATTTCTTAAAGATTCTACATTTCATGAAGAAGGCAATACAAGTACACGTGCTCTAAGATTGAAATGCAGCTTGTACAACCTCAATTCATCATTCCTAGAACATCTTAACCATATATGTGTTCCTTTTTAATTTGCCTACACCAAGCTACACGTGTTTGACCTGGAAGATAGTCTCACACAAAATTGAACCTAGACCTACATTGAATTAACTAACTCAATAAGCCTAAGAGGACTCCCCGCTATATCCCCACACGGTTTTTATCCGAATAGAAACGGTAACGATGGAGGTGACAAATAATTTAGACCGAAAGACTCGCAATCCATTTGAAGCCTAAGGTCAGAACCTTTCTCCAACCAAGCCCAAGAAAAGACGGGTGGGGGTGGGCACGGTGCGGTTCCACCCCTAAACCGGAACCGAAATCAGAAAATATCAACAGTTCAGTTCAGTGAGTTTCTGCTTAAATTTATTACTAAAACTTTACGGTTCGATCTACACCGGTTCCGATTCAATTCTTGCCGGTTTACGGTTCCGAATACTAAATTATTTGAACACCAAATCATCATGCATTCAAATACATCTTCTAAAACTGATTATATAAAGTTGCATCCAACACGTCTTTTCTAATGCAAATGTCTTTGGTAGTGACACCAAGTCAACAAAAAGAGACAACTAACAGAAAACCTAGCTTAGCTCCCATGCTAAACTTATTCTCCAAAGCTACGAGCTAGATGCCCCAAAACATCTCACTCAAACAATTTAACTATCCCATCCCATATGATCTCCTTCATGCATCAGTTAATTATATATCTTATTCGTTGAATTCAAAATTATATATCTTACAACTCAAACTAGTAAGGAAAGTGCTAAACAATTAAAGTTACATACATACCATCACTAGTAAAAGGTGATAAGTTAGGACTGAATAGTTTATGAATCCCCAATGCTAGATGTGCCAACATTCCTTTTTTCTAGAACATATAAAAATCAAGAACTCATTAGAAAATAAGAAAGTAAGCATGCAACAAAACAAGAGAAAAAACAAAAACAAAGTAATGAAAAATAAATATTCATACCTATTTCAAGTGCTTCATAAAACTCTATATCTTCCAAGATTGTCTCATCGTCTAAAATTGAGATCTTATCTGACATAATAAAATATATAAAAAAAAAGGAAAAAGTAAACATGGATAAACCTACCATAACCTTCTAACCCCTGTTAAGCATTCATCTCTTGCAGGTTTAACACATAATGTTTCATAGTGAAGCTTTGAGGTCAATTCATGCCATAGATTTGGTATTGATGAACTAATGAGATCTTCTTTTCTCCTCACAGTGAAGATAGATTCTTGATTTTTGTCATCAGTTGTGCCACTGCAGAGCAACCAAAAAAACAAATTGTTAATTAACCTTCATATCATGTTACAAGGGGTAAACATGCTATGAACGTACTAATTTCAGCACAGTTAAACACTTTATTTTTCCCCGGGCAATAGTCTTGTCAATTAGAGTGTTGTTTTTCCTTTAGCTTTAACTAGTGCTCCATCTTAGTTCTTGAAACTTTAGTTTGAGATAGGGTGTTATTCATCACCCTCGTGCTTTCATCAATATGACTTACATTTCACATTTTTGTTACAGGTAGCAGAGGGGCATTTTGCTTATGCCTTTCAAGGAGGTGAACCTCAAATAGATAAGTGAGTCTGGAACTCTGATGGATGATTGTTATATATTTATCTTGTCTATTTCTTTTGATGTTACAGAATTAAAGAAAAGTAAATTGTTTTTATTCCTAAAATTTTGAATTCTACTGCAACTGAAGCTTTCGCAGAAACTGAACCACATAACCAATTAAACCAACTAAACCAATGACATTTCTATAGAATCTACGAACTTAAAACACCCTTATTGAACCCCACAGACCATCTATATACAAATGGCCCTAAATGTAGGACAAGAGTCACATGACTCAATTAGACAATGTTAATCACACATATATAGTGCAGGTAAAAGAGAATGGAAATCCAGTGGAACTTAACCATATTCCTAATCTCAATTTCAAATATAAGAAAGATAGAGAAAATACCAAGGAGGGAGGATGGAGGACGAAGAGTGTCGTTGCAGAAGCTGAGGTTGTGGGTTGCCTGAGGAATCGTTGATATTTTTGGATGAGATGCCATGGTGAGGGTCGGATCTCAGATGTGCGAAATGGGGGAATGGGGATGTGAGAGAGCTGAGGCCGAGTGAGTGAGAGGGGGGTGAGGTGAGTGAGACTCTGAGTGAGTGAAACCTAATTGGGATGGGATCCCATGCTTTGCAACTCGGTGAAACTCATTTGTCAACCTATTATATCATAACTTGTGTGTATATTAATTAATTGTATATATATACGATATATATCCAATTAATTAATAGGTAAATTACACTTTACCACCTCAGGTTTGTGGTCGATTTCAATTCCTTACAACATCTTTAAAACATTTCACTTTCATACCTCAAGTACTATTTTATTTCAATATAATACATCCGTTGCGTTTTCCATCCATTGATCTGTTAAGTGGTGACGTGGCTGCCACATTTATGCCACGTGACTGCCAGATGTGCGCCACGTGGCAAAAAAAAATTATTTTTTTAACTTTTTCTAAAAAATACCTTAATGTTCTAAATTAAAAATAAAAAAAAAGTTAAAAATCCAAATCCTATCACCCCACCCCTCATCCCCAGAACCTTGAACAAGAAGAAAAAACCCAGATCCCCCCAAGAAACCCAGATCCTATATTCGGGCCCCTCCCCCCCCCCCCCCCGGGTCGGAGCCTCATCATCTTCCATCCGTCTGCACCCATCCTCCGACCCCACCCATCCTCCACCACCTCCTCTGCACCCATCATTCACCTCCTCTGCTCACCCATCTTCCCCTTCCCCAACTCGAGCCCAACTTGCAACCTAGAAAGAAGGTCAAAAAAAAAAAAAAAAACCCAGCGCACCCACCCTCATCCTCTTCCCTTCTCTACACACCCCACTCCTTATTGGGGAAGACGGGATCTGGGTTGCAGGGAAAGGGAGATGGGGTTTTTTTTTTCTTTTCTTTTCTGGGTTGCAGGTAGTGGGTGCAGAGGAGGAGGTGGAGGATTGGTGCACAGTGGGTTTGGGGAAGACGGGAGGGGGAAAAAAGGGGTAGGTTGCAAGGAAAGGGAGTCGGAGAAGATGAAGATGGGTTTTTTTTTTTTCTTTCTTTTCCTTTCCTCTTCTTCTTCTTTTGGGTTACAGGTTGGGTGGGTAAGGGGGTTGCGGGTTCAGCTTTTGTTTTTGGTTTTTTTTAATTTAGAAGTTTAAGGTTTTTTTTAAAAAAATTTTAAAAAAAATTTTTGCCACGTGGCTGACATTTGGCAGTCACTTCAGCACTTAACGGATCAATGAATAGAAAATGTAACGGAAGTATTATGTTGAAATAAAATAGTACTTGGAGTATGAAAGTGAAATGTTTTAAAGATGTTGTAAGGAATTGAAATCGACCCCAAACCTGAGATGGTAAAGTGTAATTTACCCTTAATTAATTTATTATTAATAAAACGGCTAAGTTTGGTTCTAGTCAGTTCTTGTTCATTCGAAACCAAAACCAGAACCGGTTTAAACGGTTTGGTTCGATTTTTGATTCAAAGTTGATTTTTCTAGTCAACATTGTTCTTTTCAGTTTTTTTTTTTCATACGGTTTTACGGTTTGACGATTTTTATGCCCACCCCTAACAACGGGCTCAGCTAATGAGAGCTTCAAAATTCGATTTTCTATCCCTTTCCAGCTATTTTCCTCAATTTTCCCACCAAACAAACAGATAATAGAAACAGAAAAAGCAGAAAACCCCATATTAGATCTACTAAAACCAAACATTTCAGAACAAATTAACATATAAAACGATCACGGATTGACACAACATGAAAGCAGAGCTGAATCAAAGTTAAACGTAGGGCGGTGACTAACAAGCCCGAAAAAATAAAATTCAACTTAAAATGTGGACGAATTGAGATGTCGGTCGGTTGCGTACCATGGCGGAGTTGCGGCGGACGAAACGCGATGCGTCGCCGCATTTGCCGGCTAAGACATGGATCGCGCAGTTTGGTGAAGCTTTCCAGAATGCCAAAAATGCCCATTTGTTTCTTTCACATCAAAACCCAAAAAATTCAAAAAATGAGGACAAACTGGTAAAAAATCATAACTAAAAAAAAAGCTGTATTGGAAATCAAAATAAATAAATAAAAAAGAAAACGGAATTTAAAACCAATACTAGTCAAAAGTCCACATAGTGAGTAACTGATCAATGCAATATTACAAATTGATCTTTATTTGCCACTCAGTACTACGATCTGGTAGTATTCCTCTTCACTTGGAAGTAAGAGGTTTTAGGTTTGAATCTCGTGGATGGCGAATTCAATACCAAATTAGGTTGCCCATTATATGGCTTAGCTGAACTCTTCCTCCCCGTAGTCTAAAAATGTCGATGTACTTAAAAAAAAAAAAATACTAATCTTCATTTGAAAAAGGAATTTAAAAAAAAAAAAAGTAGATAAATAGATGCAGCAAAAAACCAATCCTAAAAAAACGAAAAATGAAAAAAATGTTGGAAGGAAACGTGGGACTTTGGGAGATATTGCAGTTTTCAAACTGCTTTCAATAATTGAATAAAATATAAAAAATAAAAAGAAACCTAATACGTTTACAATTAGAACTGCTATTCTACAGTTGAAGGCTTGAACCGTGCAATGGGATTATGGGAGCGGTTCTGTGGAACGCGAACGTGCATGGAAATAAAAGCGAACGTGGGATATGATCATATGAAGCAGTTTTGCGGGAAGAGCTAAATAAAACACAAAATAAAAGAGAGAATCTGAAGAGAACAAATTGAAATTGTTTTGCTGGAGAAGATGAAATTGGGAAAAAACCAACAAGAACTGGTCCTTTGAGAAAGTCGGTAATAAAATTTCTTTTGTGGTTAATCTTTTGTGTTTTGTTCTCTGCTCCTTATTCCTTAATGTTAATCTTCTCATGCATTTTCACAGGATTATTGAATCGAAGTTCTTCTACCATCAATCAATTGCTGGAATTTTCATAATAGTGGAACAAACAATGAACAAGGTTTGAAATTTGTTTTCTTTGTAATCAATATTGCCATTCTGTTTTTGCCTTGGGGAGGCTTTGGAAATGGTTAATTTTTTGTTTTCGTTTTTATCTTTTATTACAAATTATTCATTGTTTTATATAGTAGTTTTTATATTTCCAGTACTAAAGTAATTTTCATTCATCATTTTACCATCATATGTCAGACTTAATGCAAAAGACAATAAAGTATGAACGTGGCATTAGATTTCAGACTACTATGAGCAGTTGCCATTTGATTTCACCTTTAATTGATCGTCAGTCTCTAATCCTCAGCGTCTGAGGTATTTGCTTCCACCCTTTTCTTTCCTTTTTGTCTTCTTTGGCTTTTAACTTCTATCTCTCTTTTTATTCTGCATTTTAATTTCATATTCTGGGATAGTTTCTATTAATCCATTATCCCCAGTTTTTCCTAGTCTTTTTCCTGCTTTTTCCCGTACAAAGTGCATTGCAGGAAGGCGGAGCATCATATGGCCATTTTTAAAGGTAATTCCCCGGAATCTATTGCTTAATTTATATTTTTCTTATGGGCTGTGATGGGATTTTGGAAAAACGAAACTCAAAAGTTTCTCTTTATTGTT
Organism: Pyrus communis; assembly: GCF_963583255.1. NCBI lineage: Eukaryota > Viridiplantae > Streptophyta > Magnoliopsida > Rosales > Rosaceae > Pyrus > Pyrus communis. The sequence continues at coordinate 6,691,874 of NC_084806.1, read as the reverse complement.
ATTACGGTACCTTAATAATTTGCCCCTTTTCTTTGAACATGTTTGTTAGTCTTGATCTGACATTGGACATATTAGTTATACATGCCATGCAATTTAAATTGATTGCAAGCTTATTTGCTTTCTCTGATGTGCTTTAAATTCCTCCCTCGGCTTTGTTTGCAATCTTTTTTGGATTAATTCTTCATTTTCTCCCAAGTTTGTATCTGTTTGACGTAGGAATTGTACTTTTATGTCTATCATATGTCTTAATTGTTATTATTTCAATGTAAGTCCTTCCTGGGAGAGTCTAACATATGTTGCTCTTCTAAAGCGTCAAAAGAAAGAAATTGAGGAGCTTGGAGCCAAATTGCAGGCTAATTTTTGTATTAATTGTCGACATCCATGTATGATAATAATTATAAATATAGACTGTGTACATAAATTAAAGGAATTTAAATATCCCGCATGTTTTAGGTATCTCATTCAGAACATTGGCTAGAGGAAATCCTCAATCTGCAAAACACGTTAATGCAGGTTTGGAATATACACTTTATGTTTATTGTAATTAGTTGAATGCAAGTGTCTGGAATATGCGTGCTTTCTTTGCAGACTGAGTTAGAGAGGGAGCGTATGGCTTTGGAGTTGGAGGAAGAAAAAAAGCCCAAGCTGAGAGAGAGAAGATGGTGCAACAGCAAGCTAAGAAAATTGAGAACCTGAGGTCAATGGTGTTGTATTCAAATGGAGATGAGAATCGCGATTGCTTTAAAAAGGTTTGCATGACTAATTAATTGTCATTACGGAATTCTGTATAATGTGTTGATGTTCATATCTATGTTCGATTCCTAATTTTGTTCTGAAAATGAAAAATAACTACTTCATAGTGTAAAATCCTATTATCTATAAACACAAAATATGTGCTTGACATTATAATGCGTCGTCGGCAGTGAGATAAGATTTAGTTAAACACTCTCTGTTGAATCGATAGCTTTAGCACGTCACAGGTTAGGAGGTGTGGTCGACGGCCGCCAGTGCCAACTCAAGAACTCAAGAACTCAAGACAAGCCTCCAATTTAGCCTTCACACACTTCCTCCTTTTTATTTAAAGCAAGTGGAGATGACGATCCAAAATAATAACTAGCCACGGTATACTTCAGTTTTTCATTTTATTATTTGTCATTTGCAGAGATAAATAGAGCAGTTATGTACTATGAGTATCAGATTTCTTTGTCTACATTGCAGGCAGTCAAATGGTTGTTAAATGGCTTTATTTGCAGTTTACAACTTTCATTGGAATAATATTTGATTTGAGTTAAAACTTTGATTTATGAATTTATACGTTTTTATTTGTTTCTCTGTCATAGGGTTGACATCATTTCAGTACAATAACTCTCGAGATAGTTTAGTCAAGAGGAATTTAGCGCTCATTGCATATTTTCCTGCTATTTATAGATATGCCTGTCATTTTATTCATTTTTCATGTTAACTTTCTTCTACAAGCTTCCTGTGGCCTAAGCATTGGATTTATTCATTTTTTAAAATATATTTAGGTGTTTTGGAAAAGATATTTATGCACATAAAGGCTATTATGCTTAACCAAATCGTCCCCACTTGCTAGCTTCATCAGCTTATGTTTGTGAGGCAAAAAGGAGATGACTTGGTTGTTTATCAAGTTAATTATTTGATTAAAACTTCAATTCGTTGTGGCTACTGATCAACCGTTGTTTAATTGAATTTAGTTTTCTCAAGATTCAGGATTATGTTTACTTCGCGGGGAATCGAAATAGTAATTAGAGAAGTTTGATCGTCTATGAGGCAACTTGTGAATCCATTAAATTTTAGTTATGGCTCTCACTATTGATTGCTTTCTCTTAATTTTTTTTTTGTATAACAACATTGTTAATTGTCTTCATATGTTCAAATTGATTTTTTTTTTATTTTTTTCTGTTACTCCATATGTTCAATAACAATGATGTATATACAAATATGTTTTTGGCAATGTACAATACAATCCTGCAAGTGGCTCTTTACCATAGTAGTGAAAAGGTGCTAAGCCTTTGCATGACTGCGTGGGTTCGAACTCCGTCGGTGGCTCATCTAACCTTTAATAAAATTTATCATTTGACAAAAAAAAAAAAAAAAAAAAAAAAGAGCAATACAGTCTGGGGCAGAAAACAATGAGAGTCTCCACATGCACTTCATTTGGGCGTGCGAAGAGGCTAGTAGATGATGAAATCGAAAACCCCATCTCTCAACTGTGAAAACAATGAGAGTCTCCACATGCACTTTATTTTATTTTCCAATAAGGTTTTTTTTGTTGAGAAATGGTTTTTAACCAGTTTGTCCTCATTTTTTCCTTTTTTTGGATTTCAATTGTAAAGAAAATAAAAGAGCTTTCTTGACATTTCGGAATGCTTCACCATTGTATGCTTCTCACTTTATATATTAAGAAGATAAAATAATTAATTCACTTAATGGACATTTTATTTCCCTCGGTAAATGCATTCCCTGTTCTCTCTTTCTCCCTCATCTCTCTGTCTTTCTCCCCCCCCCTCCCCCCCCCCCCCCTTCTCACTTTCCCCAACCTCTCCTTTCCTCTCCTTCACCGACAGCCACAAGGATGAATTGGAACCTGCTCAGTATGAAGCTCTTCTCAAAGTGAGCGAGTAAGTCTCAGCTCTTGCAGAGATAATCGTACTTGTAAGTCTCTCTGTAATTTGGTTGATGAGAAAGTCTCCCCAACAACCACAAGGACGACGTCGACGAATTTTATAGTGACCCATGTGTGTTTTTCATTTCTTTCTTCAACTTATGTGTAATCTGATTAGAGATGCACCTAACTCACCACCGAATCGCCAGATTTCGTGAAATCCTTGATTTTCCTAAATTTATTGCATTGTAAGAGCGAGGATTCACGAAGAAATGGGGGAGACGGAGTGGAAGAGAGAAGGAAGAAAGATATTAAATGGAAAAGGCAGGGGCAAAATTGAAAAATCAGTGTTTGAATCATTTTAATTTGATTGGTGTAGTATTGGGTTTTCTCGTAACCATCAAATAAAGTTACTAACTAATTTTTGGTTAACATTCAAATTTTTCAAATTATTTTCATTAAATTTTTTACTGTAAATTGTTTACATAATTATTGAATTTGTACATCAATTAACATGGAACAAGACGATTCCACATATTGAGGTTGCAATTGGTTCGTGTGTTTTCACATTTAAATGTGGTCCACCATTTATCCTAATTTTTATTTAATGAACAAGAAAATAATCTACTTATTTGAATAAGGTAAAATGTTAGCCTCATATAAATTTTTATCAGTTTTTAGTATTGGTTTTCAGTTTTTTTTAATTTTTTATTTATTTTTTTAAGCTAAAATCTTTTTGTTTTTGCCAGTTTTCATAAAAATGAAAATTGAAAACCAAAAAAATGAAAATTCAATGCCATATTTTAAAAGCTCAAAAATGGTTGAGTTTTGGTTTCAGTTTTATTTTTATTAAAAAAGAAAACTAAAGGTAGTTACCAAATAAGATTTCAATTTTTCAAGTTTTCACAAAATAAACGAAATAATTATCAAACGACCCCTTAAGGAAAAGGAGAAACTTTGGGCTTCCATTGGAGTTGAGTTTTGCGAGCTAAAGCAGTCCACCATTGTTTGAATCTTTTGTAAGTCTAAAAAGTTTATTGAGTTGGCAAGGGCAAGAATATTCTTATGAGTCGTTTGATAATCATTTCATTTTTAGTTTTTAGTTCAATTTTAAAAATAAAAAACTGAAATCTTATTTGGTAAGTATTTTCAATTTCCATTTAAAAACAAAAAAATTGAAAGTAATTACCAAATAAGATTTGAAGTATAAAAACTAAAAATTGAAAACGAAATTGTTATCAGACATCCTCTTAAAATTTTTATGAAAGGGAGGGTAAAATGATGATATAAATACGGAGTAAGTGTAGCATTATTCTTTAATAAGACAGAAGGATGTTTAAGAGAGTTACGATTTTTGATGATTTTTTTAGACAACAATATTTCTATATTTCATGAGAGGGGGGATAATCGACAGTAATTGTGAAATCCCATTCCTGGATTTCACTATTTAAATTTACGTATTACGTATTTTGTTTTCTTAGTTTCGACGCTTTTATATTTACAGCATATTTGATTCCTACGTATTTTTCCACTTATCTTTATATAATTGGATAGTACTCATCATATGAACGCATGGGCGCAAATGGAAAGCGATTCGGAATTATAACGAAGATTTTATGAGATTTTGAACGTCTAAGATATTTTGGTAAATTGATAATTAATTGGACGTGTGATATTTTTGTCTAACCATTGGGTGAGTGCCACGTGGGCACCCAAACAATTCTAAAACTCTCTTCTCTCCTCCCTTTTCTCTCTCATTCTCTCTTCTCTCGAGAGTTCTCTCACTCTGTCTCGGCTCTCCCTTTCTTCCCGTGAAACAAACCACCACCACCACCAAATTTTTGGCTTGTTGAACACCAAAACCACATTTATTTGCATGTCCTCACCACCATAAACTCCATTGTGACTTTTGTTTCATTGAAAACGAACCCGAAACACCATTCTAATGTTTTAATGTAGTTTTATAGTTGATCGGCTAATTGATCGCTACTTGAATTTGTGATTGGCGGAGATCCGACCGTTGGATCGCTATGAGATTTGGGTTTGTTGTTCTATGAGTGTAATGTGGACCTTAGGAGGTTACGAATCTGAAATGAGATATGCGGATCTCTCAAATTGAATTACTAGGGTTGTGGACCCGTCGGTTAACCTTTGACCAACGGTTGACTTTTGGTCAACTGGTCCCAAATAATTTTAGAACGTTCTTGGGGATGTGCTTTATGTAAGTTATTTGGTTTATCACTTGGGTTCTGAGACGAGATTTGGTATATGTTTTAGGCGACGATCGGACGTGGACGCCTCGATATTCGAGCTACGGATTCGTGGTGCGGGCTCCAGGTGAGTGACTTTAATATATGTGATATTGATGATTACCATGATTTCGTAATTGTTATCCTGTGTGGATATGACTTGGTTTTATAAATATGTTTTCTATTGAATTGTTATTTTTAATACTTAGCCATCAATTTATGTTTATGAAATGAGATTTGACGTATATATTTGAAATATGGTTGATTTGTATGATTGGCTTGTTGTGATTAAATATGAGGGCTAGTAGTGGACCGTTAACCCATTGTGATGGGGATTTGTTGCTTCGATATTGTTTCATTTCCCGCTTCGTTGATTCGTTCTAAATTTAGTACATGTGCTTTGTTTCACTTCGTTAAGCCTTTGTAAATTGAGTAACTTGTGCCTTGTCTCATTTCTACGAGCCGTTGTCCATTATGGTTGTTGGCCTTCGGCTCTGTGCCGTTGAGTGATCCGGAACTGATTTCCGATGGGGTTCCGTTGAGGGTGCGGTTCCCTACTCTGTCTGGATTCTGTTGAGTGGTCCGGAATCCCTCGTGATCAGTGATTTCGTTAACTGGTCCAGAATCGTATCTAGCTTGGATTTCATTGAGTGGTCTGATATCTATTGTACTCCACGATTCCGTTGAGAGGTCTGAAATCGTATCCACTCGGATTCCGTTAAGAGGTTTGGAATCCCTTCTACTCCGCGATTCTGTTAAGTGATCCAGAATCGTATCCTGATTTGGATTTCGTTGAGTGGTCCGGAATCTCGTTTGGTATTATGGTTCCGTTGAGAGGTCCGGAACCTGATTAATTGCTTTGTTGATTCTTCAGATTGAGTTTGGATTAAGATAGCTTCATAGATGTAGGCTTCGGCCGAACTGTGTCGCTCTAATCCTGCATTTTGGTGTATTACACAAGTTATTGATTGATAACCTTGCGTTTGATTTCAGAAGAGTCGTTGGATGTCTAGGTGACTTCTTCAGGATTTTCAGTGACTTGATTATGATTTCATAAAATATGATTTTATATTTGACATTTATAAACCGAATCGATGGTTGGTTTTTAATAGTATCACATACGTAAAATTATTGTCACTCACACGAGCTTCGCGGCTTATCCAGGTTGTTGTTTGCCCCGTGCACCATTCCAATGGCGTATGGGCGATTGTGCAGGTTTTTGTAGATACGAAGAGCTTTGGGGAAGCAGACAAAGTTCAGAGAGCTTGGAGTGTTAGGTTACCCCTATATTTTCCTTAAAAATATGTGATTATTGTTATTTTCAGTTAAGTGTTTTAGTTTGTATTTTCTAGCATTCCCCCTACAGTTTACCGTCACGTGTCGATTTCGGACGTATCTCAGGATCGGGGAGCGACAGTAATACAAATATTCAATAATTACACTTACATAATTATTAAAAACAAAACTACACACTTGACCAAATAAATATAGCAGCTCATATATAGAGATCCAAAATATTAAAATTGCACACCACAAAATAAATATGGGCTTGTTTGAAAGTACAATTAAAATGACTAGAAGTTCTTTTAGCGAAAATATTTTTGAATTCTAAAAGCACTTAAAGTAAGCACTTTAATACTTTTCTAGGATTCACTTGCAATTTTATTATGAACTTGTTCATAAAAACATTTTCACCAAAAGTTCTTTTGGCTATTTCAAAGTACTTCCAAACGAGTTATATAACTAGTCTTACATGATGAGATCCAAAATATTCTAAATTACACACCACCACCAAATAAATATAACAAGTATCTTTCATGGAGAGATCCAAATATTAAAAACGTAGCTAGTAGGAAAAGACGACTATTACATTCAAAAGAAGAGGAATGGACATGCATTTTGCTGATAATTATCTCTCTCTCCATCTTTCTTATGATCTGAAAATAACATTGGAAATAATTAAAAAACATATATGTAAGATACTCATACAAAAACAAAAGAAAGAAGTAACATAACGAACATTCTTTAGATGTAGCTTGTCTACTTTTTTTTTTTTTTGTTGCCAATTAAAGCATTTGTAATTTTTCAATGTATTTTGTATTTGAGCGACATCAACAACTTGTATATTATATATACATATATACGTATTTTAGGTTAAAATCTAAATTTTAGGTTTTAAACTAATCCAATCATTTTCCAATGATTGGGTGTAAAATAAGGTTTAGGTTAAAACCTAAATTTTGGATAATTTTAAAAACATTAAATCCAATAGCTGAGATAGAGTATGATCAGTCTAACAGTTAAAAAAAAAAAATCTAAAAGGCCACAATTAAATCTAACAGCTAAAACAATTAAAAATTATTTTAATCAAAATTCACCCAAAAATTGTATACTACATGTTTCATAGGGTCAATTTAGTGAATTTTTAACTTTTAACGAAATTTAAATATTTTTAGGTTAAAAAGTTTATAAAAATAAATTAAGATAATCTACATAATTTTAATTTTGAAAAAAAGTTACTGAATAAAAAGTAGCATAAATTAATCCTTTAATAATATCGACTTAAATTTTTTACTCAAAATCATTAGAGCAAAAAAATTGTTTATGGGTCAAAATTTAAATTTCTAGGTTAAAAATTTTAAATTTTGACCTAAAAATTGAAGATGGTCTTAGAATAATTCTTCATAAAAAGGTTAACATGTCCCACACACATAAATCAAGAAACGGTAATTTCGAAAAAAAAAACAAATTATAAAGAAAAAAGCAAAAAAGTATGAACAGAATTTAAATACCCAAATATTAGAAGTTTCTTGTGACGTAGTTCCAAAACAGAATGCAGATGTTAGCTATGACATGGAACGCGCGGTCCGATTTGTCAGATAGGACATGCATTGTACGGTCCGAGAACTTTCGAAATCTTATGTTAAGCAACAATAGGACTGCCAGAATAGGATTGAAGGAATAAAGCATTGGATTATAAAATTGGGGTGCAAGACTGCAAATCATCGCAAGCCAGTAGATAGCCCACACTAAGCCAAGCCCTACCCAGATAACGAAGCGGTATTGAAATCGGGCGGTGAGGACAAAAAGTCCAAACCAAACAACAGACAGCGCTGCCGTGGCAACGACAGAGAAAATGTACAAGGGAGGAAGGCATGGACAGTCATTCAATTTGCAGTCACAACCAGCCGCATCGGTGGAGGGAGGTTTGACAAAGTCAAACTGGTTCACCGCGACGACAAACAGAATGGTGGCTAAGGCCAAGAGGATGGTTAGAGTCTCGGTTAGATGTGGTTGCGGATTTGGAGGAGGGTTTTGATTTTCAGCGTCCGCCATAGTGGTGGTCAAAAGAGGCAGCTGGGGGCAGAAGGAGAGATTGAGAAATGAGAGTTGAGGTGGCGGTGACGGTGGCGGTGAGGAGGGGTTGATTGGTGTAGGGGGTGGGGGCTGTTTTATACTACTGGGTAGGTGTGTGCAAGTGTTTGTAGCATAGTCTGTTTTATACCACTGGGTAGTGGGGTTGTTGTTTTTTTGTTTTTTCATTGGGTGAGAAGCATGCTGCATGTTTAAAAGGAAAAAACGTCTACTTGATGTTTTTCCTTCACATGCGTGCATGCATGCCAGACTGCAACCCAATAGCAGGAATTCAGAATTGTTGTGCTATTGACTGATAAATACAACTTCTAGATGTAATGGCATTGCCCCCCACTGATTTTAACATTAAACCTTCGCATGAAAGTATGAAACTGCAAGCAGTAGATTCACATGAAAGTATGAATAAGAAAACCTTCACATGAAAGTCTGAAACTGCAACGTAGTAGCGCAGGAATCCAGAATAGTTATGGTATTGACCATTAAGACAACTTCCGTGTATCATTACATCAACCACCACCCCCCAAAACAACCACTAATTATTAAGGAAAACTAACGAAAAATCCTTAAAAAAATTTAATTTTAACGAAAATAACAAAATAAAGGTACAAGTAAATGGTACCATGAGTGAATTTTTAAGGTAAAAATATTTTTTTCGTTAAAAGTGAACAGTATCAAAATGTTTTATTAAGATTCCCTAATTTTAATATCATTAAATCTTCACTTTCAAGTTAGGAAAAAAAAAGGCTTTTTAGCCAAAATGATTCCTGAGATTTGCATAACACTTCACTTTAGTCCTTGAGATTGAAAATCAATAGAAATGGTCCATGAGATTGTCCACCATCTATTATTTTGGTCCTTCCATTAAAAACTCCATTAAGTGTCCCGGAGCTCTTGGCCTGAAGATTGGGCAATTTTCAAAGCTTCGTAACTCAATCGTTTCTTAATCAAATTTGACCTATAATATATCAAAATGAAGATAGAAAAGTGTAGAACAAGATTTTACCATTTAGAAGCCCAATGGATGCCAGAGATGACCAGAAAATAGTTTGAAAGGTGACTGGTCCGCTGGAAAACTGAAAAACTCGCCAAAAACTGGGTAAACTTTAAATATTCATAATTTCTTCAATACTCAACGAAATCAAGTGATTCAAAAATGAAAATCATACTTCTCAACGAGATGAAGAGAATGATACCTTTCTCGACAGCTAATTCGCCGTGGTTTGGCCGGAAATGCCTCCATGCATCATCATGTGTGTTAGCTACCCTTATGAGTTATATTCCCTTACATTGTGGCCAATTCCCTAATATCTGCAAATTTTGGAATACTCCCTTCCAATCTGTTGAAGCTAAGATCTCTGTAAATGATTATGCATGTATACAAATAATCAGAAGTAAATTAAGCAAATCTTAAAAACATAAATGAATCAACCAGTACGTAGCCTGTTAGTGTGGATAATAAATAGAACATTGTGTGCACACCAAATTCACGGTGGGGCTTTGGACAAATTTAGAATGTGCTGCTTAACTGAAAGTTACATGTTTTAAAGCTTATTACGTGTAAGGTCAAGCAAACATTTTAAGTCCACAAATCTCGAAGTGTAAGGTCAAACTGCTCATATATAGTGTTCCCAGTTTGTTATACAACATTAGTAATAAGGAGAAATTAGGTTCTCATCCTTCCTTTTGCCACTTCATTGATTAAAATCCTATTCATTTTCAATTTTTTATCAAGGTCCTTGGGTATTAATAATATCATTAATTATTTCAATAATAAATATTTTTTTTTATTTCTAAATATATTCATATAATGTTAAAAATGTTACAATTAGTATATTTATATTTATGACTAAATTTTTTATCAGATGTTTTTAGTTTTAGTTTGTACCCATTTCTAATTTGTAATTCTTTTTTAATTTGTACCAATTTTCTTTTCAGTTTTAATTTGTACCCATATATTAATTTCCTTTTGTGCCCATATTTTTTAAAGTTTATTTGTGTTTGTACCCATATATTTTTTTTATTTGTACTTTTTATTTTGCTAAATGTACCCATGCTAATTATATGTACCCATTCATGTAAAACTTTTTAATCTTAAAATGTACTCATTCTTAAATATACCAATTTGTTATATGTAATATGTACAATTTTTTATATAAAATCTATTCAATTTTTTTCTAGTCCATTTTTAAACTTATATGGGTACATTCTTTTTTCTTTAATTTAAAAATGTATCCATGTTAAGTTTAATCAAAAAAATTTACTAATGTTATTAAGCCTAATATCTTTTTTTTTTTTTTTTTGTGATTTTGAAGAATGTACCCATGTTTTGATACAATTAATTTTTTGGTTAATTTTGATGAATGTACCCATGTTTATACACACACAATAGTATATTTATATTTTAATATTTTTAATCCCACAAATTGTGTTTTTTTAATTTAAAATCTCATTTATATAAACAACTAAAATTTCTAATTTTTAATTTAAAAAAATATAGTAACGTACATAGAAATAAATTATCACATTAATTTCAAGGACCTTAATCAAAAATTAAAAACCAACAAGGTTTCAATCAAAGAATATTTATAACTAAAGACCGCATCCAAAGTTTCCCTAGTAATAATCTAGAGCTACAGTGTAAAACCAATTATTAAGACGACCATGTCACGAAAAAATGGAGAATAATAGATAGAAGAATTACAAAACAGTCAGATTTGTCAAGGTAGAGATATATTCAGGCATTTCTCCGGTTATATTGCAGCTCCTTAACATCCTGCAATTTGAACAACCAATATTCGAAAATTAGTTTTCATCTGCATGCGTTATGCTTATAGAAATATATATAAAACCTAAAATATGGCTCACAATTTATTAATGCCCGTCATGCTTGATAAGTTTGGAAAAACTGAACTCTCACCGCTTAAGTCGCTAATCCTTCTGCAAAAGGTTACAGCATGATAACGTGTTGGAATACAAGTATCTTCATAAATCCATTTTTCTCTCTAAATTAGAAAGACGCAAGGAGATCATGCAAATTAAGATAACTGATAGCTTAGAAGGCAGGAGTCATAGATCTGTCACATTATTCAAGGCAGAGAGACTAGATGGAAGGGGGCCTTCAAGACCACTCGTTTGCATCTCTCTGTAAACAGCATATTTGATGGATTTAGGATTGCACATGAAATATTTCAGTTGAGAATTTAAAAAGTGCAATAAAAGAGATCTCTTACAAGGCCCGGAGGTTTTTCCAACTTCGAAAGTAGTCAGGTATTCTTCCAGTGAAGTTATTACTGCCAATGCCACAAAAAGCTGAAAGATTAAATGACATAAACTAGTTATAAAATTACGTTATTACCCAATCAAGAAGGCATACAAAATTGTTAAGAATGGTACCCTTCTCGACAGCTAATTCGTCATGGTTTGGCCAAAAAAGGGCTCGAAAATGCTAACTCAAGACCAATACAGCCAATCTTGAGCCGTTTTCTGATCAAACCACAGTGATATAGCCGTCGAAAAAAGGTACCATGCTTTTCTCTCATCGAGAAGTATGATTTTCGTTTTTGAATCACTTGATTTCATTTAGTATTGAAGAAGTTATAATCTTGTTCTACACTTTCTTATCTTCATTTTGATATATTATGGGTCGAATTTGGTTAAGAAACGATTGAGTTACAAAGCTTTGAAAATTGCCAAACTTTCGGCCAAGAGCTCCGGGACACTCAACGGAGTTTTTAACAGAATGACCAAAATAATGGATGGTGGACAATCTCAGAGACAATTTCTATTGATTTTTAATCTCAGGGACCAAAGTGATGTGTTATGCAAATCTCAGGAACCATTTTGGCTAAAAAGTCGAAAAAAAAAGAGAGTCTACCTTGATCTTTCTCAAATTTATTAATATGAGTTGGTAAATAAATTTATTCCTAAAAATTAAAATAAACAGATACCGTTCTTCTTGCTATAAAATTTTGAAAATATGGGTACGTGCATTAACCATGTGGTTTCATAAATATACATAGATACAGAATTATTGGTATATAAATACAAAAGTGCATATATATACACTCGTATAAAAGTAAATAGGTACACAAATATATGTAAATACTAGATATACATCTCTTTGTAGATACATCACCTTGAAGAGGACTAATAAATTCACGTGTAAAAGTAAAAGCACTGTATAAATCTGCATTTTAATTCGACAAAAAGAAATCTCCATTTTAAACTCAAATTAAATGGAGTAGAAAAGTCAAAAGCCGGATATGATATATGGACACATTGGTTGGACATAAAATCAGGATATATCATATGAAGCTTCGACGATATCGGTTTTGTGAAAATAGTTAGGAACTATTTATGAATGGATTATGTTAGAGGGATCAAATTTCTAAATTAAATGATGTAAATATTGATTATTGAATTATTATTTAAATGTTGATTAATGTATTTATTTCTTATTGATGATATATTATTATCCTTTATGAAGAAACATGGTTTACCACTTGCATAAAATGACAACATCAACTTTTTTTTTTCTGTACTTTAAAATCATAAAATTTAAGAAATAATTCTTGCAATTCAAATATCAAATTTGACGCATACTCATAATTAACTATAATGAAAATGCACGTGAAATATGAGTTCGACTAGCCTAAATGAGCTTCGAACTAGAATTTAAGGATGATTTTAAAAATAAACTCCAATCATGCTTCGGTCAAAGAATGAGGATACTCGAGGTAAAGAATAAATTATTCTGATCATATTTTCATATATTAGTAAAATATGTTTTCTTTGGATTTTGTATATATGAAAGGGTTAAATGCACTCAATTCTATTGTTTTATTTTATAGGCATTATGCAAAAAAAGAGTGGAAAACAAACTTTTCGGATGTCTAAAGTAATTCTAATGGAGCAAGAGTATACTTTTGTACCAAGAAAAATGCATTACAACAAGAAGATAAGCGATATCCGTTTTAGAAATCAAATGGACATGGGGATGCTATCCAATAGATTTTAGGAGAGAACTTAATATCTAGCTTTTATTATTTCCGTTTATTTTTCCTTTCTTAAATAAAAACTTAAAGTCCATTAAGACTATGATTTTAATGGGGATTTAATTAGGATTTTCTTGCCGTTCCTGTGGGTTTTATAAGGAGATTCATTCTCCTTGTTTGATGGAGGAAGCCACCAAATAAACCAAACACATCATATTTCACAAAGTGGAGATGCGGCAAGGAAAGACAAGAGGAAGAGCTACTTTGGAGTTTTTCTTTGCTATGGCTACGATGTAGCCTGATCATGAATACTTAATTATCTTGTGACATTGTTATTATCAAGTTTTTATTCTATATTGAGTATCTTTTGCTAACCGTAATATGCTTGATTTTTATTTAGATGCTTGATCACCATCTAGGTTTAGATTATAAGTTGATTTGATGCAAGTTAGAGTCGATGTCATACTTAACTTGGGTTTAGATTCTTGCAAATGATACCATAAACACCTATTTGTAGATACCACGCAATTAGGGTTTATGTGGTTTTCCAACAATTTCCATAGAGCTTAATGGGTTCTTACTTGTTTAAATTAATCTAGATGTCATAAAGGGTTAACATGTAAAGATACGTTTGATGTCACCCGATGCCATGGCTGTTGAATAGCTGAGGGAAAGTCAATCATCAATATCGAGGAACTACTTGAGCATAACATATTAAGGGAATATCAATGATCAAGAAAACATGGATTTTGTGAGGAAAGGGTTTCACCACATATAACCTGAATTCGTCACATATGTTTATATGTAACGAATATCATGCATCACAAGGGGCGTCACCTATAGTTTATGTGACGAATTTTTCATTTGTCACTTGTTAGCTCTATATGTGACCCAACTTTCCTCACACATTCTCAGCTCAAATTTCATAGTTGCTTGGAATGTGTGATCACTTATTCTTTCGTCACATACTATGTTAAAATCAATATAAATTTTATATTGTTTTTCTCATTTAATATTTTCATAATTTTGGCTGATAATCTATAATTAAAACTTTAATTTCAATGAACAAGCAAATGAATAATATGAACTACATCATAATGACAATTTATAATTCAATAGAAGTAAATTTTAAATTAGAAACATGTTTGATAAACTAAACATGTTCAAAGAGTGCAAACGTCGCTTAGAAATAATAAACTAAAGATTAGAAAAAAAACCTAAAGTAACCTAAGTTTTCCATTATCATAATGAAACCCAACTGGACCATGTAGACCCTTGCGCTGTTGCTACTGTTGGTTGGAGAGCACAAGTAACTAGGCCGATAAAAAATTCTCATAAACCTGCGGAGATACAAGATAAAAAAAATTGAGCACTATACCGCATGCCACAATTAGCAAACTCACTTAATCTTATGTCCATAGTGCACATATTTTAGTTCGGTACAAAACACAATAAATAAAAATAGATTTCAGGATAATACTATCAAACTAAGTATTAGAGAGGTAGCAAAAAAGGTCCACCTGTGCTATTTGTCTGTCCCCGACTTGCAGCCAAAAAAACCTTCACTGTGCGGTAACATCTTCATTCTCCTTTTGAAAATCCATTTGCTCTCGACTCTTCGTTATTTTTTTATTTTTATTTTTATTTTTGAAAGTGGGATCCAAAAGGACCGTCAAAGAGGAACTTTTATTAAAACAAACACACACTTACAAACCAAATAAAGGCCCAATTTATTCCTACAAACAAACAAAGAACGGGCCTAAAAACAAAGAAAACACAGAAAATGAGTCCAACAACAGTGAAGCCCAAACAAAAACGACCAACTGAGAACCATCTACTTTGTTCTCCACCGCCGATTCGAGAACCAGCCAGCCACCCGATCCGCCGTCCATCGCCAAACTTTCCCTCCTCAAGCACCACTTGCACACATCCATGAACAAGAGACGGTCGACAAGAGAGAAGCCAACCATCAGAAAGAAGCTCCAGGAAAATCCTAAGCAACACCGCCAAAAACGGCAAACAACAAGGATAACGTGGTGTTGTGGGAGACAACCAAGCTAGATACAACATCGGAACTCTACACGAACTCAACAGAAAACATGGCTGAAAAACAAAGCAAGGAAAGGCCATGAAAAGGGAGACCCACGGGAGTTGAAGAAATGGGAAGGCCACAAAGAGAAAAATTGGAAGAGACATCAGCAGATGAAAGGGGAGAAAAAAAAAAAAAAACAATAACAGAAAGCCACCCACCGATCCTAGCCGCAACTAGGATCGACGGCAGAAAACAGAACCATGATTGGGGTCACTCACACAAGAAGGTGAGAAGCACCCTCACATAGATTATGCGACGTTTTCATGACATGAAACTTCGCCAACAACAATTGTAACTTGTTTATATTGATAAATTATGAACGACATTAATATTCTACTATCTAAAAAAATTGAGTTGTCTACATTTTTTGGACCTTTTATCTTTTTAAGTTTCACTCCACACCTCAACAATTTCTGGCTTAGCCACTAACTTGTCTGCTCAACAATTTCTGGGCTAGCCACTGACTTGTATGCTCTCGTTGCTCACTGTCTTGTATAAGGTTGTGGGTTTATAATTTTTTGTTGAATTAGTCTTTTTCATCTCTCTCAATTTCTCTGTCGTCTAGCTCTTCCCGCAGGTCGTGGACCATTGCCTTCACCTTTTCCGCTGGAAGGTACGTGCCGTATACCAAAATTTTCAACCTTCTGCTAAAACTCACACTCATTCTAATTTAAAGCTCGGTAAGTAGGGAGTAGGCATGCATTTGAGAAAAAAGATGACTGTATAACGCAGTTAAATTTTCCTTTTGCATAAAATGAAATATAAGAACTATAGAGGTTTGAAACACAGGTTCTCCAGAAATTTAAATTTTTCCACAGGCATTTTGTCCCAGTACCTTTCATTCACATATTCACCCCTTATATAGGTGTAAGCAGCACTGGCCCTCATCCCAACACCAGCAATCAAGCAACCCTCTAAAAATTTGTGTGGGTCGTGGCGCATAATTTCCCCGTTGTTACAGGTTCCAGGTTCACTTTCATCAGCATTGACGACAAGATAGGAAGGACGGCCATCAGATACTTTTGGCATAAAAGACCATCTGAGAACAGATGGGAAACCAGCACCACCACGTCCGCGTAGGACAGACTTCTTCATTTCATTGACAATCCAATATCAGCACCTTTAATAACGAGATCTTTGGTTCGGTACCAGTCACCTCGTTTCATGGGACCTTTGAGAAATGGGTCGTGCAACCCATATAAGTTGGTGAAAATGCAGTCTTCATCTTTCAAACCACCAATATAGGTACCAGCACCAAAGTGGATATGAACATCAAAATCATAACCAGATCCACAAGCATTTTTCCCCAGTAATCCAGCTGCATAAGCTTCATTTCTAGCTTTTACAAGGTTTAACCGTTCATTCATATATTCACCTCTTATATAGATGTCAGCAGCACTGGCCCTCATCCCAACACCAGCAATCAAGCAACCCTCTAAAAGTTTGTGTGGGTCGTGGCGCATAATTTCCCTGTCCTTACAGGTTCCAGGTTCACTTTCATCTGCATTGACGACAAGATAGGAAGGACGGCCATCAGATACTTTTGGCATAAAAAGACCATTTGAGACCAGACGGGAACCCAGCACCACCACGTCCACGTAGGTCAGACTTCTTCATTTCATTGACAATCCAATCGGCACCTTTAATAACTAGATCTTTGGTTCGGTACCGGTCACCTCGTTTCATGGCACCTTTGAGAAATGGGTAGTGTAACCCATATAAGTTGGTGAAAATCCAGTCTTCATCTTTCAAACCACCAAAATGAGTTTTTTTCGGGAGGTGGTGGAAGTGGAGGTTGAGCAGTAGTAGAGGGTGCTACACCCTGAGTGCTGAATGATCTAAAAGCTAGGCCCCACTTCGCACCATGATGACGAGCTAAAGCTGCTCTCTGCAGAGAAAGTATACCCTTGATGGGTGCCTACGAATTAACAAGAAGTCAGACAAGTTTATTTCTCGAAAGTGACCTATGCCTATAACATCTACTCTTCAGAACCAGAACCATGGTGTAACATTGGTACTATAACAAAGCTGTGGCACATCCGCAACATTCATTTCTTAAAGATTCTACATTTCATGAAGAAGGCAATACAAGTACACGTGCTCTAAGATTGAAATGCAGCTTGTACAACCTCAATTCATCATTCCTAGAACATCTTAACCATATATGTGTTCCTTTTTAATTTGCCTACACCAAGCTACACGTGTTTGACCTGGAAGATAGTCTCACACAAAATTGAACCTAGACCTACATTGAATTAACTAACTCAATAAGCCTAAGAGGACTCCCCGCTATATCCCCACACGGTTTTTATCCGAATAGAAACGGTAACGATGGAGGTGACAAATAATTTAGACCGAAAGACTCGCAATCCATTTGAAGCCTAAGGTCAGAACCTTTCTCCAATCAAACCCAAGAAAAGACGGGTGGGGGTGGGCACGGTGCGGTTCCACCCCTAAACCGGAACCGAAATCAGAAAATATCAACAGTTCAGTTCGGTGAGTTTCTGCTTAAATTTATTACTAAAACTTTACGGTTCGATCTACACCGGTTCCGATTCAATTCTTGCCGGTTTACGGTTCCGAATACTAAATTATTTGAACACCAAATCATCATGCATTCAAATACATCTTCTAAAACTGATTATATAAAGTTGCATCCAACACGTCTTTTCTAATGCAAATGTCTTTGGTAGTGACACCAAGTCAACAAAAAGAGACAACTAACAGAAAACCTAGCTGAGCTCCCATGCTAAACTTATTCTCCAAAGCTACGAGCTAGATGCCCCAAAACATCTCACTCAAACAATTTAACTATCCCATCCCATATGATCTCCTTCATGCATCAGTTAATTATATATCTTATTCGTTGAATTCAAAATTATATATCTTACAACTCAAACTAGTAAGGAAAGTGCTAAACAATTAAAGTTACATACATACCATCACTAGTAAAAGGTGATAAGTTAGGACTGAATAGTTTATGAATCCCCAATGCTAGATGTGCCAACATTCCTTTTTTCTAGAACATATAAAAATCAAGAACTCATTAGAAAATAAGAAAGTAAGCATGCAACAAAACAAGAGAAAAAACAAAAACAAAGTAATGAAAAATAAATATTCATACCTATTTCAAGTGCTTCATAAAACTCTATATCTTCCAAGATTGTCTCGTCGTCTAAAATTGAGATCTTATCTGACATAATAAAAAAAAAAAAAAAAAAAAAAAAGGAAAAAGTAAACATGGATAAACCTACCATAACCTTCCAACCCCTGTCAAGCATTCATCTCTTGCAGGTTTAACACATAATGTTTCAAGTGAAGCTTTGAGGTCAATTCATGCCATAGATTTGGTATTGATGAACTAATGAGATCTTCTTTTCTCCTCACAGTGAAGATAGATTCTTGATTTTTGTCATCAGTTGTGCCACTGCAGAGCAACCAAAAAAACAAATTGTTAATTAACCTTCATATCATGTTAGAAGGGGTAAACATGCTATGAACGTACTAATTTCAGCACAGGTAAACACTTTATTTTTCCCCGGGCAATAGTGTTGTCAATTAGAGTGTTGTTTTTCCTTTAGCTTTAACTGGTGCTCCATCTTAGTTCTTGAAACTTTAGTTTGAGATAGGGTGTTATTCATCACCCTCGTGCTTTCATCAATATGACTTACATTTCACATTTTTGTTACAGGTAGCTGAGGGGCATTTTGCTTATGCCTTTCAAGGAGGTGAACCTCAAATAAATAAGTGAGTCTGGGACTCTGATGGATGATTGTTATATATTTATCTTGTCTATTTCTTTTGATGTTACAGAATTAAAGAAAAGTAAATTGTTTTTATTCCTAAAATTTTGAATTCTACTGCAACTGAAGCTTTCGCAGAAACTGAACCACATAACCAATTGAACCAACTAAACCAATGACATTTCTATAGAATCTACGAACTTAAAACACCCTTATTGAACCCCACAGACCATCTATATACAAATGGCCCTAAATGCAGGACAAGAGTCACATGACTCAATTAGACAATGTTAATCACACATATATAGTGCAGGTAAAAGAGAATGGAAATCCAGTGGAATTTAACCATATTCCTAATCTCAATTTCAAATATAAGAAAGATAGAGAAAATACCAAGGAGGGAGGATGGAGGACGAAGAGTGTCGTTGCAGAAGCTGAGGTTGTGGGTTGCCTGAGGAATCGTTGATATTTTTGGATGAGATGCCATGGTGAGGGTCGGATCTCAGATGTGCAAAATGGGGGAATGGGGATGTGAGAGAGCTGAGGCCGAGTGAGTGAGAGGGGGGTGAGGTGAGTGAGACTCTGAGTGAGTGAAACCTAATTGGGATGGGATCCCATGCTTTACAACTCGATGAAACTCATTTGTCAACCTATTATATCATAACTTGTGTGTATATTAATTAATTGTATATATATACGGTATATATACAATTAATTAATAGGTAAATTACACTTTACCACCTCAGGTTTGTGGTCGATTTCAATTCCTTACAACATCTTTAAAACATTTCACTTTCATACCTCAAGTACTATTTTATTTCAATATAATACATCCGTTGTGTTTTCCATCCATTGATCTGTTAAGTGGTGACGTGGTTGCCACATTTATGTCACGTGACTGCCAGATGTGCGCCACGTGGCAAAAAAAAATTATTTTTTTAACTTTTTTCTAAAAAATACCTTAATGTTCTAAATTAAAAATAAAAAAAAGTTAAAAATCCAAATCCCATCACCCCACCCCCCATCCCCAGAACCTTGAACAAGAAGAAAAAACCCGGATCCCCCCAAGAAACCCAGATGCCATATCCCCCCCCCCCCGGGTCAGAGCCTCATCATCTTCCATCCGTCTGCACCCATCCTCCGACCCCACCCATCCTCCACCACCTCCTCCGCACCCATCATTCACCTCCTCCGCTCACCCATCTTCCCCTTCCCCAACTCGAGCCCAACTTGCAACCTAGAAAGAAGGTCAAAAAAAAAAAAAAAACCCAGCGCACCCACCCTCATCCTCTTCCCTTCTCTACACACCCCACTCCTTATTGGGGAAGACAGGATCTGGGTTGCAGGGAAAAGGAGATGGGGTTTTTTTTTTTCTTTTCTTTTCTGGGTTGCAGGTAGTGGGTGCAGAGGAGGAGGTGGAGGATTGGTGCACGGTGGGTTTGGGGAAGACGGGAGGGGGAAAAAAGGGGTAGGTTGCAAGGAAAGGGAGTCGGAGAAGATGAAGATGGGTTTTTTTTTTCTTTCTTTTCCTTGCCTCTTCTTCTTCTTCTTCTGGGTTGCAGGTTGGGTGGGTAAGGGGGTTGCGGGTTTAGCTTTTGTTTTTGGTTTTTTTTTAATTTAGAAGTTTAAGGTTTTTTAAAAAAAAATTAAAAATTTTTTTTTGCCACGTGACAGACATTTGGCAGTCACTTCAGCACTTAACGGATCAATGAATAGAAAATGTAACGGAAGTATTATGTTGAAATAAAATAGTACTTGGAGTATGAAAGTGAAATGTTTTAAAGATGTTGTAAGGAATTGAAATCGACCCCAAACCTG
Organism: Pyrus communis; assembly: GCF_963583255.1. NCBI lineage: Eukaryota > Viridiplantae > Streptophyta > Magnoliopsida > Rosales > Rosaceae > Pyrus > Pyrus communis. Next base: position 6,670,977 of record NC_084806.1, on the reverse strand, counting down.
AGATGGTAAAGTGTAATTTACCCTTAATTAATTTATTATTAATAAAACGGCTAAGTTTGGTTCTAGTCAGTTCTTGTTCATTCGAAACCAAAACCAGAACCGGTTTAAACGGTTTGGTTCGATTTTTGATTCAAAGTTGATTTTTCTAGTCAACATTGTTCTTTTCAGTTTTTTTTTTTTTCATACGGTTTTACGGTTTGACGATTTTTATGCCCACCCCTAACAACGGGCTCAGCTAATGAGAGCTTCAAAATTCGATTTTCTATCCCTTTCCAGCTATTTTCCTCAATTTTCCCACCAAACAAACAGATAATAGAAACAGAAAAAGCAGAAAACCCCATATTAGATCTACTAAAACCAAACATTTCAGAACAAATTAACATATAAAAGGATCACGGATTGACACAACATGAAAGCAGAGCTGAATCAAAGTTAAACCTAGGGCGGTGACTAACAAGCCCGAAAAAATAAAATTCAACTTAAAATGTGGACGAATTGAGATGTCGGTCGGTTGCGTACCATGGCGGAGTTGCGGCGGACGAAACGCGATGCGTCGCCGCATTTGCCGGCTAAGACATGGATCGCGCAGTTTGGTGAAGCTTTCCAGAATGCCAAAAATGCCCATTTGTTTCTTTCACATCAAAACCCAAAAAATTCAAAAAATGAGGACAAACTGGTAAAAAATCATAACTAAAAAAAAAGCTGTATTGGAAATCAAAATAAATAAATAAAAAAGAAAACGGAATTTAAAACCAATACTAGTCAAAAGTCCACATAGTGAGTAACTGATCAATGCAATATTACAAATTGATCTTTATTTGCCACTCAGTACTACGATCTGGTAGTATTCCTCTTCACTTGGAAGTAAGAGGTTTTAGGTTTGAATCTCGTGGATGGCGAATTCAATACCAAATTAGGTTGCCCATTATATGGCTTAGCTGAACTCTTCCTCCCCGTAGTCTAAAAATGTCGATGTACTTAAAAAAAAAAAAATACTGATCTTCATTTGAAAAAGGAATTTAAAAAAAAAAAAAAAAGTAGATAAATAGATGCAGCAAAAAACCAATCCTAAAAAAACGAAAAATGAAAAAAATGTTGGAAGGAAACGTGGGACTTTGGGAGATATTGCAGTTTTCAAACTGCTTTCAATAATTGAATAAAATATAAAAAATAAAAAGAAACCTAATACGTTTACAATTAGAACTGCTATTCTACAGTTGAAGGCTTGAACCGTGCAATGGGATTATGGGAGCGGTTCTGTGGAACGCGAACGTGCATGGAAATAAAAGCGAACGTGGGATATGATCATATGAAGCAGTTTTGCGGGAAGAGCTAAATAAAACACAAAATAAAAGAGAGAATCTGAAGAGAACAAATTGAAATTGTTTTGCTGGAGAAGATGAAATTGGGAAAAAACCAACAAGAACTGGTCCTTTGAGAAAGTCGGTAATAAAATTTCTTTTGTGGTTAATCTTTTGTGTTTTGTTCTCTGCTCCTTATTCCTTAATGTTAATCTTCTCATGCATTTTCACAGGATTATTGAATCGAAGTTCTTCTACCATCAATCAATTGCTGGAATTTTCATAATAGTGGAACAAACAATGAACAAGGTTTGAAATTTGTTTTCTTTGTAATCAATATTGCCATTCTGTTTTTGCCTTGGGGAGGCTTTGGAAATGGTTAATTTTTTGTTTTCGTTTTTATCTTTTATTACAAATTATTCATTGTTTTATATAGTAGTTTTTATATTTCCAGTACTAAAGTAATTTTCATTCATCATTTTACCATCATATGTCAGACTTAATGCAAAAGACAATAAAGTATGAACGTGGCATTAGATTTCAGACTGCTATGAGCAGTTGCCATTTGATTTCACCTTTAATTGATCGTCAGTCTCTAATCCTCAGCGTCTGAGGTATTTGCTTCCACCCTTTTCTTTCCTTTTTGTCTTCTTTGGCTTTTAACTTCTATCTCTCTTTTTATTCTGCATTTTAATTTCATATTCTGGGATAGTTTCTATTAATCCATTATCCCCAGTTTTTCCTAGTCTTTTTCCTGCTTTTTCCCGTACAAAGTGCATTGCAGGAAGGCGGAGCATCATATGGCCATTTTTAAAGGTAATTCCCCGGAATCTATTGCTTAATTTATATTTTTCTTATGGGCTGTGATGGGATTTTGGAAAAACGAAACTCAAAAGTTTCTCTTTATTGTTATTACGGTACCTTAATAATTTGCCCCTTTTCTTTGAACATGTTTGTTAGTCTTGATCTGACATTGGACATATTAGTTATACATGCCATGCAATTTAAATTGATTGCAAGCTTATTTGCTTTCTCTGATGTGCTTTAAATTCCTCCCTCGGCTTTGTTTGCAATCTTTTTTGGATTAATTCTTCATTTTCTCCCAAGTTTGTATCTGTTTGACGTAGGAATTGTACTTTTATGTCTATCATATGTCTTAATTGTTATTATTTCAATGTAAGTCCTTCCTGGGAGAGTCTAACATATGTTGCTCTTCTAAAGCGTCAAAAGAAAGAAATTGAGGAGCTTGGAGCCAAATTGCAGGCTAATTTTTGTATTAATTGTCGACATCCATGTATGATAATAATTATAAATATAGACTGTGTACATAAATTAAAGGAATTTAAATATCCCGCATGTTTTAGGTATCTCATTCAGAACATTGGCTAGAGGAAATCCTCAATCTGCAAAACACGTTAATGCAGGTTTGGAATATACACTTTATGTTTATTGTAATTAGTTGAATGCAAGTGTCTGGAATATGCGTGCTTTCTTTGCAGACTGAGTTAGAGAGGGAGCGTATGGCTTTGGAGTTGGAGGAAGAAAAAAAGCCCAAGCTGAGAGAGAGAAGATGGTGCAACAGCAAGCTAAGAAAATTGAGAACCTGAGGTCAATGGTGTTGTATTCAAATGGAGATGAGAATCGCGATTGCTTTAAAAAGGTTTGCATGACTAATTAATTGTCATTACGGAATTCTGTATAATGTGTTGATGTTCATATCTATGTTCGATTCCTAATTTTGTTCTGAAAATGAAAAATAACTACTTCATAGTGTAAAATCCTATTATCTATAAACACAAAATATGTGCTTGACATTATAATGCGTCGTCGGCAGTGAGATAAGATTTAGTTAAACACTCTCTGTTGAATCGATAGCTTTAGCACGTCACAGGTTAGGAGGTGTGGTCGACGGCCGCCAGTGCCAACTCAAGAACTCAAGAACTCAAGACAAGCCTCCAATTTAGCCTTCACACACTTCCTCCTTTTTATTTAAAGCAAGTGGAGATGACGATCCAAAATAATAACTAGCCACGGTATACTTCAGTTTTTCATTTTATTATTTGTCATTTGCAGAGATAAATAGAGCAGTTATGTACTATGAGTATCAGATTTCTTTGTCTACATTGCAGGCAGTCAAATGGTTGTTAAATGGCTTTATTTGCAGTTTACAACTTTCATTGGAATAATATTTGATTTGAGTTAAAACTTTGATTTATGAATTTATACGTTTTTATTTGTTTCTCTGTCATAGGGTTGACATCATTTCAGTACAATAACTCTCGAGATAGTTTAGTCAAGAGGAATTTAGCGCTCATTGCATATTTTCCTGCTATTTATAGATATGCCTGTCATTTTATTCATTTTTCATGTTAACTTTCTTCTACAAGCTTCCTGTGGCCTAAGCATTGGATTTATTCATTTTTTAAAATATATTTAGGTGTTTTGGAAAAGATATTTATGCACATAAAGGCTATTATGCTTAACCAAATCGTCCCCACTTGCTAGCTTCATCAGCTTATGTTTGTGAGGCAAAAAGGAGATGACTTGGTTGTTTATCAAGTTAATTATTTGATTAAAACTTCAATTCGTTGTGGCTACTGATCAACCGTTGTTTAATTGAATTTAGTTTTCTCAAGATTCAGGATTATGTTTACTTCGCGGGGAATCGAAATAGTAATTAGAGAAGTTTGATCGTCTATGAGGCAACTTGTGAATCCATTAAATTTTAGTTATGGCTCTCACTATTGATTGCTTTCTCTTAATTTTTTTTTTGTATAACAACATTGTTAATTGTCTTCATATGTTCAAATTGATTTTTTTTTTTTTTTTTCTGTTACTCCATATGTTCAATAACAATGATGTATATACAAATATGTTTTTGGCAATGTACAATACAATCCTGCAAGTGGCTCTTTACCATAGTAGTGAAAAGGTGCTAAGCCTTTGCATGACTGCGTGGGTTCGAACTCCGTCGGTGGCTCATCTAACATTTAATAAAATTTATCATTTGACAAAAAAAAAAAAAAAAAAAAAAAGAGCAATACAGTCTGGGGCAGAAAACAATGAGAGTCTCCACATGCACTTCATTTGGGCGTGCGAAGAGGCTAGTAGATGATGAAATCGAAAACCCCATCTCTCAACTGTGAAAACAATGAGAGTCTCCACATGCACTTCATTTGGGCATGCGAAGAGGCTAGTAGATGATGAAATCGGAAACCCCATCTCTCAACTGTGAGGGGTTCAGCACGTTCCCTGTTTTTTTGTTTTTTTGTTTTTAGTTTTTTTGTTTTTTTCATTTTTCAATAAAAAAAATTTTAAGTTTCGGCTTTTTTTTAACAATATTGCTATGAGATATCAGTCCCTCTCTCTCCCCGAAAGTGGAGGAGGAGTGAAGTTGGTCACGTCCCCTTTTTTAGCAATCACTTACCCACTACGTGGACTCTTAATCAGTATTGGCTTTAAATTCCGTTTTCTTTTTTCTTTTTCTTTTTTTTATTTATTTTATTTTCCAATAAGGTTTTTTTTGTTGAGAAATGGTTTTTAACCAGTTTGTCCTCATTTTTTCCTTTTTTTGGATTTCAATTGTAAAGAAAATAAAAGAGCTTTCTTGACATTTCGGAATGCTTCACCATTGTATGCTTCTCACTTTATATATTAAGAAGATAAAATAATTAATTCACTTAATGGACATTTTATTTCCCTCGGTAAATGCATTCCCTGTTCTCTCTTTCTCCCTCATCTCTCTGTCTTTCTCCCCCCCCCCTCCCCCCCCCCCCCTTCTCACTTTCCCCAACCTCTCCTTTCCTCTCCTTCACCGACAGCCACAAGGATGAATTGGAACCTGCTCAGTATGAAGCTCTTCTCAAAGTGAGCGAGTAAGTCTCAGCTCTTGCAGAGATAATCGTACTTGTAAGTCTCTCTGTAATTTGGTTGATGAGAAAGTCTCCCCAACAACCACAAGGACGACATCGACGAATTTTATAGTGACCCATGTGTGTTTTTCATTTCTTTCTTCAACTTATGTGTAATCTGATTAGAGATGCACCTAACTCACCACCGAATCGCCAGATTTCGTGAAATCCTTGATTTTCCTAAATTTATTGCATTGTAAGAGCGAGGATTCACGAAGAAATGGGGGAGACGGAGTGGAAGAGAGAAGGAAGAAAGATATTAAATGGAAAAGGCAGGGGCAAAATTGAAAAATCAGTGTTTGAATCATTTTAATTTGATTGGTTTAGTATTGGGTTTTCTCGTAACCATCAAATAAAGTTACTAACTAATTTTTGGTTAACATTCAAATTTTTCAAATTATTTTCATTAAATTTTTTACTGTAAATTGTTTACATAATTATTGAATTTGTACATCAATTAACATGGAACAAGACGATTCCACATATTGAGGTTGCAATTGGTTCGTGTGTTTTCACATTTAAATGTGGTCCACCATTTATCCTAATTTTTATTTAATGAACAAGAAAATAATCTACTTATTTGAATAAGGTAAAATGTTAGCCTCATATAAATTTTTATCAGTTTTTAGTATTGGTTTTCAGTTTTTTTTAATTTTTTATTTATTTTTTTAAGCTAAAATCTTTTTGTTTTTGCCAGTTTTCATAAAAATGAAAATTGAAAACCAAAAAAATGAAAATTCAATGCCATATTTTAAAAGCTCAAAAATGGTTGAGTTTTGGTTTCAGTTTTATTTTTATTAAAAAAGAAAACTAAAGGTAGTTACCAAATAAGATTTCAATTTTTCAAGTTTTCACAAAATAAACGAAATAATTATCAAACGACCCCTTAAGGAAAAGGAGAAACTTTGGGCTTCCATTGGAGTTGAGTTTTGCGAGCTAAAGCAGTCCACCATTGTTTGAATCTTTTGTAAGTCTAAAAAGTTTATTGAGTTGGCAAGGGCAAGAATATTCTTATGAGTCGTTTGATAATCATTTCATTTTTAGTTTTTAGTTCAATTTTAAAAATAAAATAAAAAACTGAAATCTTATTTGGTAAGTATTTTCAATTTCCATTTAAAAACAAAAAAATTGAAAGTAATTACCAAATAAGATTTGAAGTATAAAAACTAAAAATTGAAAACGAAATTGTTATCAGACATCCTCTTAAAATTTTTATGAAAGGGAGGGTAAAATGATGATATAAATACGGAGTAAGTGTAGCATTATTCTTTAATAAGACAGAAGGATGTTTAAGAGAGTTACGATTTTTGATGATTTTTTTAGACAACAATATTTCTATATTTCATGAGAGGGGGGATAATCGACAGTAATTGTGAAATCCCATTCCTGGATTTCACTATTTAAATTTACGTATTACGTATTATGTTTTCTTAGTTTCGACGCTTTTATATTTACGGCATATTCGATTCCTACGTATTTTTCCACTTATCTTTATATAATTGGATAGTACTCATCATATGAACGCATGGGCACAAATGGAAAGCAATTCGGAATTATAACGAAGATTTTATGAGATTTTGAACGTCTAAGATATTTTGGTAAATTGATAATTAATTGGACATGTGATATTTTTGTCTAACCATTGGGTGAGTGCCACGTGGGCACCCAAACAATTCTAAAACTCTCTTCTCTCCTCCCTTTTCTCTCTCATTCTCTCTTCTCTCAAGAGTTCTCTCACTCTGTCTCGGCTCTCCCTTTCTTCCCGTGAAACAAACCACCACCACCACCAAATTTTTGGCTTGTTGAACACCAAAACCACATTTATTTGCATGTCCTCACCACCATAAACTCCATTGTGACTTTTGTTTCATTGAAAACAAACCCGAAACACCATTCTAATGTTTTAATGTAGTTTTATAGTTGATCGGCTAATTGATCGCTACTTGAATTTGTGATTGGCGGAGATCCGACCGTTGGATCGCTATGAGATTTTGGTTTGTTGTTCTATGAGTGTAATGTGGACCTTAGGAGGTTACGAATCTGAAATGAGATATGCGGATCTCTCAAATTGAATTACTAGGGTTGTGGACCCGTCGGTTAACCTTTGACCAACGGTTGACTTTTGGTCAACTGGTCCCAAATCATTTTAGAACGTTCTTGGGGATGTGCTTTATGTAAGTTATGTGGTTTATCACTTGGGTTCTGAGACGAGATTTGGTATATGTTTTAGGCGACGATCGGACGTGGACGCCTCGATATTCGAGCTACAGATTCGTAGTGCGGGCTCCATGTGAGTGACTTTAATATATGTGATATTGGTGATTACCATGTTTTCGTAATTGTTATCCTGTGTGGATATGACTTGGTTTTATAAATATGTTTTCTATTGAATTGTTATTTTTAATACTTAGCCATCAATTTATGTTTATTAAATGAGATTTGACGTATATATTTGAAATATGGTTGATTTGTATGATTGGCTTGTTGTGATGAAATATGAGGGCTAGTAGTGGACCGTTAACCCATTGTGATGGGGATTTGTTGCTTCGATATTGTTTCATTTCCCGCTTCGTTGATTCGTTCTAAATTTAGTACATGTGCTTTGTTTCACTTCGTTAAGCCTTTGTAAATTGAGTAACTTGTGCCTTGTCTCATTTCTACGAGCCGTTGTCCATTATGGTTGTTGGCCTTCGGCTCTGTGCCGTTGAGTGATCCGGAACTGGTTTCCGCTGGGGTTCCGTTGAGGGTGGGGTTCCCTACTTTGTCTGGATTCTGTTGAGTGGTCCGGAATTTCTCGTGATCAGTGATTTCGTTAACTGGTCCGGAATCGTATCTAGCTTGGATTTCATTGAGTGGTCTGATATCTATTGTACTCCACGATTCCGTTGAGAGGTCTGAAATCGTATCCACTCGGATTCCGTTATGAGGTTTGGAATCCCTTCTACTTCGCGATTCCGTTAAGTGATCCAAAATCGTATCCTGATTTGGATTTCGTTGAGGGGTCCGGAATCCCGTTTGGTATTATGGTTCCGTTGAGAGGTCTGGAACCCGATTAATTGCTTTGTTGATTCTTCATAATGAGTTTGGATTAAGATAGCTTCAGAGATGTAGGCTTCGGCCGAACTGTGTCGCTCTAATCCTGCATTTTGGTGTATTACACAAGTTATTGATTGATAACCTTGCGTTTGATTTCAGAAGAGTCGTTGGATGTCTAGGTGACTTCTTCAGGATTTTCAGTGACTTGATTATGATTTCATAAAATATGATTTTATATTTGACATTTATAAACCGACTCGATGGTTGGTTTTTAATAGTATCACATACGTAAAATTATTGTCACTCACACGAGATTCGCGGCTTATCCAGGTTGTTGTTTGCCCCGTGCACCATTCCAATGGCGTATGGGCGATTGTGCAGGTTTTTGTAGATACGAAGAGCTTTGGGGAAGCAGACAGAGTTCAGAGAGCTTGGAGTGTTAGGTTACCCCTATATTTTCCTTAAAAATATGTGATTATTGTTATTTTCAGTTAAGTGTTTTAGTTTGTATTTTCTGGCATTCCCCCTACAATTTACCGTCACGTGTCGATTTCGGACGTATCTCGGGATCGGGGAGTGACAGTAATACAAATATTCAATAATTACACTTACATAATTATTAAAAACAAAACTACACACTTGACCAAATAAATATAGCAGCTTATATATAGAGATCCAAAATATTAAAATTGCACACCACAAAATAAATATGGGCTTGTTTGAAAGTACAATTAAAATGACTAGAAGTTCTTTTAGCGAAAATATTTTTGAATTCTAAAATACACACCACCACCAAATAAATATAACAAGTATCTTTCATGGAGAGATCCAAATATTAAAAACGTAGCTAGTAGGAAAAGACGACTATTACATTCAAAAGAAGAGGAATGGACATGCATTTTGCTGATAATTATCTCTCTCTCCATCTTTCTTATGATCTGAAAATAACATTGGAAATAATTAAAAAACATATATGTAAGATACTCATACAAAAACAAAAGAAAGAAGTAACATAACGAACATTCTTTAGATGTAGCTTGTCTACTTTTTTTTTTTGTTGCCAATTAAAGCATTTGTAATTTTTCAATGTATTTTGTATTTGAGCGACATCAACAACTTGTATATTATATATACATATATACATATTTTAGGTTAAAATCTAAATTTTAGGTTTTAAACTAATCCAATCATTTTCCAATGATTGGGTCTAAAATAAGGTTTAGGTTAAAACCTAAATTTTGGATAATTTTAAAAACATTAAATCCAACAGCTGAGATAGAGTATGATCAGTCTAACAGTTAAAAAAAAAAAATCTAAAAGGCCACAATTAAATCTAACAGCTAAAACAATTAAAAATTATTTTAATCAAAATTCACCCAAAAATTGTATACTACATGTTTCATAGGGTCAATTTAGTGAATTTTTAACTTTTAACGAAATTTAAATATTTTTAGGTTAAAAAGTTTATAAAAATAAATTAAGATAATCTACATAATTTTAATTTTGAAAAAAAGTTACTGAATAAAAAGTAGCATAAATTAATCCTTTAATAATATCGACTTAAATTTTTTACTCAAAATCATTAGAGCAAAAAAATTGTTTATGGGTCAAAATTTAAATTTCTAGGTTAAAATTTTTAAATTTTGACCTAAAAATTGAAGATGGTCTTAGAATAATTCTTCATAAAAAGGTTAACATGTCCCACACACATAAATCAAGAAACGGTAATTTCGAAAAAAAACAAATTATAAAGAAAAAAGAAAAAAAGTATGAACAGAATTTAAATACCCAAATATTAGAAGTTTCTTGTGACGTAGTTCCAAAACAGAATGCAGATGTTAGCTATGACATGGAACGCGCGGTCCGATTTGTCAGATAGGACATGCATTGCACGGTCCGAGAACTTTCGAAATCTTATGTTAAGCAACAATAGGACTGCCAGAATAGGATTGAAGGAATAAAGCATTGGATTATAAAACTGGGGTGCAAGACTGCAAATCATCGCAAGCCAGTAGATAGCCCACACTAAGCCAAGCCCTACCCAGATAACGAAGCGGTATTGAAATCGGGCGGTGAGGACAAAAAGTCCAAACCAAACAACAGACAGCGCTGCCGTGGCAACGACAGAGAAAATGTACAAGGGAGGAAGGCATGGACAGTCATTCAATTTGCAGTCGCAACCAGCCGCATCGGTGGAGGGAGGTTTGACAAAGTCAAACTGGTTCACCGCGACGACAAACAGAATGGTGGCTAAGGCCAAGAGGATGGTTAGAGTCTCGGTTAGATGTGGTTGCGGATTTGGAGGAGGGTTTTGATTTTCAGCGTCCGCCATAGTGGTGGTCAAAAGAGGCAGCTGGGGGCAGAAGGAGAGAATGAGAAATGAGAGTTGAGGTGGTGGTGACGGTGGCGGTGAGGAGGGGTTGATTGGTGTAGGGGGTGGGGGCTGTTTTATACTACTGGGTAGGTGTGTGCAAGTGTTTGTAGCATGGTCTGTTTTATACCACTGGGTAGTGGGGTTGTTGTTTTTTTGTTTTTTTATTGGGTGAGAAGCATGCTGCATGTTTAAAAGGAAAAAACGTCTACCTTGATGTTTTTCCTTCACATGCGTGCATGCATGCCAGACTGCAACCCAATAGCAGGAATTCAGAATTGTTGTGCTATTGACTGATTAATACAACTTCTAGATGTAATGGCATTGCCCCCCACTGATTTTAACATTAAACCTTCGCATGAAAGTATGAAACTGCAAGCAGTAGATTCACATGAAAGTATGAATAAGAAAACCTTCACATGAAAGTCTGAAACTGCAACGTAGTAGCGCAGGAATCCAGAATAGTTATGGTATTGACCATTAAGACAACTTCCGTGTATCATTACATCAACCACCACCCGCCAAAACAACCACTAATTATAAAAGAAAACTAACGAAAAATCCTTAAAAAAATTTAATTTTAACGAAAATAACAAAATAAAGGAACAAGTAAATGGTACCATGAGTGACTTTTTAAGGTAAAAATATTTTTTTCGTTAAAAGTGAACGGTATCAAAGTGTTTTATTAAGATTCCCTAATTTTAATATCATTAAATCTTCACTTTCAAGTTAGGAAAAAAAAAAGGCTTTTTAGCCAAAATGATTCCTGAGATTTGCATAACACTTTATTTTAGTCCTTGAGATTGAAAATAAATAGAAATGGTCCATAAGATTGTCCACCATCTATTATTTTGGTCCTTCCATTAAAAACTCCATTAAGTGTCTCGGAGCTCTTGGCTTGAAGTTTGGGCAATTTTCAAAGCTTCGTAACTCAATCGTTTCTTAACCAAATTTGACCTATAATATATCAAAATGAAGATAGGAAAGTGTAGAACAAGATTTTACCATTTAGAAGCCCAATGGATGCCAGAGATGACCAGAAAATAGTTTGAAAGGTGACTGGTCCGCTGGAAAACTGAAAAACTCGCCAGAAACTGGGTAAACTTTAAATATTCATAATTTCTTCAATACTCAACGAAATCAAGTGATTCAAAAATGAAAATCATACTTCTCAACGAGATGAAGAGAATGATACCTTTCTCGACAGCTAATTCGCCGTAGTTTGGCCGGAAATGCCTCCATGCATCATCATGTGTGTTAGCTACCCTTATGAGTTATATTCCTTACATTGTGGCCAATTCCCTAATATCTGCAAATTTTGGAATACTCCCTTCCAATCTGTTGAAGCTAAGATCTCTGCAAATGATTATGCATGTATACAAATAATCAGAAGTAAATTAAGCAAATCTTAAAAACATAAATAAATCAACCAGTACGTAGCCTGTTAGTGTGAATAATAAATAGAACATTGTGTGCACACCAAATTCACGGTGGGGCTTTGGACAAATTTAGAATGTGCTGCTTAACTGAAAGTTACATGTTTTAAAGCTTATTACGTGTAAGGTCAAGCAAACATTTTAAGTCCACAAATCTCGAAGTGTAAGGTCAAACTGCTCATATATAGTGTTCCCAGTTTGTTATACAACATTAGTAATAAGGAGAAATTAGGTTCTCATCCTTCCTTTTGCCACTTCATTGATTAAAATCCTATTCATTTTCAATTTTTGATCAAGGTCCTTGGGTATTAATAATATCATTAATTATTTCAATAATAAATATTTTTTTTTTCTAAATATATTCATATAATGTTAAAAATGTTACAATTAGTATATTTATATTTATGACTAAATTTTTTATCAGATGTTTTTAGTTTTAGTTTGTACCCATTTTTAATTTGTAATTCTTTTTTAATTTGTACCAATTTTCTTTTCAGTTTTAATTTGTACCCATATATTAATTTCCTTTTGTGCCCATATTTTTTAAAGTTTATTTGTGTTTGTACCCATATATTTTTTTTATTTGTACTTTTTATTTTGCTAAATGTACCCATGCTAATTATATGTACCCATTCATGTAAAAAATTTTAATCTTAAAATGTACTCATTCTTAAATATACCAATTTGTTATATGTAAAATGTACAATTTTTTTTATATAAAATCAATTCAATTTTTTTCTAATCCATTTTTAAACTTATATGGGTACATTCTTTTTTCTTTAATTTTAAAACGTATCCATGTTAAGTTTAATCGAAAAAAATTACTAAAGTTATTAAGCCTAATATCTTTTTTTTTTTTTTTTTTTTTGTGATTTTGAAGAATGTACCCATGTTTTGATACAATTAATTTTTTGGTTAATTTTGATGAATGTACCCATGTTTATACACACACAATAGTATATTTATATTTTAATATTTTTAATCCCACAAATTGTGTTTTTTTAATTTAAAATCTCATTTATATAAACAACTAAAATTTCTAGTTTTTAATTTAAAAAAATATAGTAACGTACATAGAAATAAATTATCACATTGATTTCAGGGACCTTAATCAAAAATTAAAAACCAACAAGGTTTCAATCAAAGAATATTTATAACTAAGGACCGCATCCAAAGTCTCCCTAGTAATAATCTAGAGCTACAGTGTAAAACCAATTATTAAGACGACCATGTCACGAAAAAATGGAGAATAATAGATAGAAGAATTACAAAACAGTCAGATTTGTCAAGGTAGAGATATATTCAGGCATTTCTCCGGTTATATTGCAGCTCCTTAACATCCTGCAATTTGAACAACCAATATTCGAAAATTAGTTTTCATCTGCATGCGTTATGCTTATAGAAATATATATAAAACCTAAAATATGGCTCACAATTTATTAATACCCGTCATGCTTGATAAGTTTGGAAAAACTGAACTCTCACCGCTTAAGTCGCTAATCCTTCTGCAAAAGGTTACAGCATGATAACGTGTTGGAATACAAGTATCTTCATAAATCCATTTTTCTCTCTAAATTAGAAAGACGCAAGGAGATCATGCAAATTAAGATAACTGATAGCTTGGAAGGCAGGAGTCATAGATCTGTCACATTATTCAAGGCAGAGAGACTAGATGGAAGGGGGCCTTCAAGACCACTCGTTTGCATCTCTCTGTAAACAGCATATTTGATGGATTTAGGATTGCACATGAAATATTTCAGTTGAGAATTTAAAAAGTGCAATAAAAGAGATCTATTACAAGGCCCGGAGGTTTTTCCAACTTCGAAAGTAGTCAGGTATTCTTCCAGTGTAGTTATTACTGCCAATGCCACAAAAAGCTGAAAGATTAAATGACATAAACTAGTTATAAAATAACGTTATTACCCAATCAAGAAGGCATACAAAATTCTTAAGAATGGTACCCTTCTCGACAGCTAATTCGTCATGGTTTGGCCAAAAAAGGGCTCGAAAATGCTAACTCAAGACCAATACAGCCAATCTCGAGCCATTTTCCGATCAAACCACAGTGATATAGCCGTCGAAAAAAGGTACCATGCTTTTCTCTCATCGAGAAGTATGATTTTCGTTTTTGAATCACTTGATTTCATTTAGTATTGAAGAAGTTATAATCTTGTTCTACACTTTCTTATCTTCATTTTGATATATTATGGGTCGAATTTGGTTAAGAAACGATTGAGTTACAAAACTTTGAAAATTGCCAAACTTTCGGCCAAGAGCTCCGGGACACTCAACGGAGTTTTTAACAGAATGACCAAAATAATGAATGGTGGACAATCTCAGAGACAATTTCTATTGATTTTTAATCTCAGGGACCAAAGTGATGTGTTATGCAAATCTCAGGAACCATTTTGGCTAAAAAGTCGAAAAAAAAAAAAGAGTCTACCTTGATCTTTCTCAAATTTATTAATATGAGTTGGTAGATAAATTTATTCCTAAAAATTAAAATAAACAGATACCGTTCTTCTTGCTATAAAATTTTGAAAATATGGGTACGTGCATTAACCATGTGGTTTCATAAATATACATAGATACAGAATTATTGGTATATAAATACAAAAGTGCATATATATACACTCGTATAAAAGTAAATAGGTACACAAATATATGTAAATACTAGATTTACATCTCTTTGTAGATACATCACCTTGAAGAGGACTAATAAATTCACGTGTAAAAGTAAAAGCACTGTATAAATCTGCATTTTAATTCGACAAAAAGAAATCTCCATTTTAAACTCAAATAAAATCAGGATATATCATATGAAGCTTCGACGACATCGGTTTTGTGAAAATAGTTAGGAACTATTTATGAATGGATTATGTTAGAGAGATCAAATTTCTAAATTACATGATGTAAATGTTGATGATTGAATTATTATTTAAATGTTGATTAATGTATTTATTTCTTATTGATGATATATTATTATCCTTTATGAAGAAACATGGTTTACCACTTGCATAAAATGACAACATCAACTTTTTTTTTTCTGTACTTTAAAATCATAAAATTTAAGAAATAATTCTTGCAATTCAAATATCAAATTTGACGCATACTCATAATTAACTATAATGAAAATTCACGTGAAATATGAGTTCGACTAGCCTAAATGAGCTTCGAACTAGAATTTAAGGATGATTTTAAAAATAAACTCCAATCATGCTTCGGTCAAAGGATGAGGATACTCGAGGTAAAGAATAAATTAATCTGATCATATTTTCATATATTAGTAAAATATATTTTCTTTGGATTTTGTATATATGAAAGGGTTAAATGCACTCAATTCTATTGTTTTATTTTATAGGCATTATGCAAAAAAGGAGTGGAAAACAAACTTTTCGGATGTCTAAAGTAATTCTAATGGAGCAAGAGTATACTTTTGTACCAAGAAAAATGCATTACAACAAGAAGATAAGCGATATCCATTTTAGAAATCAAATGGACATGGGGATGCTATCCAATAGATTTTAGGAGAGAACTTAATATCTAGCTTTTATTATTTCCGTTTATTTTTCCTTTCTTAAATAAAAACTTAAAGTCCATTAAGACTATGATTTTAATGGGGATTTAATTAGGATTTTCTTGCCGTTCCTGTGGGTTTTATAAGGAGATTCATTCTCCTTGTTTGATGGAGGAAGCCACCAAATAAACCAAACACATCATATTTCACAAAGTGGAGATGCGGCAAGGAAAGACAAGAGGAAGAGCTACTTTGGAGTTTTTCTTTGCTATGGCTACGATGTAGCCTGATCATGAATACTTAATTATCTTGTGACATTGTTATTATCAAGTTTTTATTCTATATTGAGTATCTTTTGCTAACCGTAATATGCTTGATTTTTATTTAGATGCTTGATCACCATCTAGGTTTAGATTATAAGTTGATTTGATGCAAGTTAGAGTCGATGTCATACTTAACTTGGGTTTAGATTCTTGCAAATGATACCATAAACACCTATTTGTAGATACCACGCAATTAGGGTTTATGTGGTTTTCCAACAATTTCCATAGAGCTTAATGGGTTCTTACTTGTTTAAATTAATCTAGATGTCATAAAGGGTTAACATGTAAAGATACGTTTGATGTCACCCGATGCCATGGCTGTTGAATAGCTGAGGGAAAGTCAATCATCAATATCGAGGAACTACTTGAGCATAACATATTAAGGGAATATCAATGATCAAGAAAACATGGATTATGTGAGCAAAAGGGTTTCACCACATATAACCTGAAATTCGTCACATATGTTTATATGTAACGAATATCATGCATCACAAGGGGCGTCACCTATAGTTTATGTGACGAATTTTTCATTTGTCACTTGTTAGCTCTATATGTGACCCAACTTTCCTCACACATTCTCAGCTCAAATTTCATAGTTGCTTGGAATGTGTGATCACTTATTCTTTCGTCACATACTATGTTAAAATCAATATAAATTTTATATTGTTTTTCTCATTTAATATTTTCATAATTTTGGCTGATAATCTATAATTAAAACTTTAATTTCAATGAACAAGCAAATGAATAATATGAACTACATCATAATGACAATTTATAATTCAATAGAAGTAAATTTTAAATTAGATACATGTTTGATAAACTAAACATGTTCAAAGAGTGCAAACGTCGCTTAGAAATAATAAACTAAAGATTAAAAAAAAACCTAAAGTAACCTAAGTTTTCCATTATCATAATGAAACCCAACTGGACCATGAAGACCCTTGCGCTGTTGCTACTGTTGGTTGGAGAGCACAAGTAACTAGGCCGATAAAAAATTCTCATAAACCTGCGGAGACACAAGATAAAAAAAGTTGAGCACTATACCGCATGCCACAATTAGCAAACTCACTTAATCTTATGTCCATAGTGCACATATTTTAGTTCGGTACAAAACACAATAAATAAAAGGGTAAAATATAAAAAACTACCTCAACTATTGGGGTCACGACAGTTTCATACCTTATCTTTTAAAATTGACAGTGTCATACCGCATCTTACGAATTTGTGACAATGTCATACATCCGTCAATTTTTCTGTTAGTTTTTCTGTTAAATGCTGACATGGCAAGAGACGGGGACCATTTTCTATTAAAAAATTAATAAAATATTATTACAAACTAAAAGAAATATTTAATAATTTTTAAATATTAAAATAATAAATAAAAGTAAAATTAAAAAAAAAAAGGTAAAGTACAAAAAACTACATCAACTATTGGGGTCACGACAGTTTCATACCTCATCTTTTAAAATTGACAATGTCATACCGCATCTTACAAATTTGTGACAATGTCATACTTCCGTCAATTTTTCTGTTAAGTGTTCACGTGGCTTGATTCGGGACATACTTTCTATTAAAAAATTATTAAAAACTAAAAAACAATTATTTAATATTTTTAAAATATTAAAATAATAATAAAAAGCAGAGAGAGAAAAAAAAAAACCATCAGTTCGTCCCTCCCCTCCTCCTCCCCCCTCCTCTCTCTTCTCCCCATCTTCATTTTCTTCCCCCCACCTGCAAACCCAAAAAAATAAAAAAAATAAAAAAATTTTGAAAACCCAACAACCCCCCTGCGGAAGAACAAGAAGGAGAAGGAGGAGGAGGAGGAGGAAGAAGAAGAAGAAGAGGAAAAAAAGGAGGAAGGAAAAAAAAAAAATTTCCCCCCTGTCGGCGCGGAAGAAGAAGAAGGGAGAAGGAGAAGGAGGAAGAAGAAGAAGAGGAAGAAGAGGAGGAAGAAGAAGAAGAGGAAGAAAAAATAAAAAAAAATTTGAAAACCCATCAACACCCCCCTGCGGAAGAAGAAGAAGGAGAAGGAGAAGGAGAAGGAAGAAGAAGAAGAGGAAAAAAAGGAGGAAGGAAATTTTTTTTTTTTTTTTTTTTTAAACCATCAACTCCCCTACGGAAGAAGAAGAGGAAAAAAAGAAGGAAAAAAAAAAAAAACTTTTGAAAATCCATCAAACCCAAAATCCACCACTTTCATCCATTCTCCACATCCTCTTTCGCACCCATCCTCCACCTTCTTTGCTCACCCATCTTCCTGGCGACGGGATTTGGGTTTTTTTTTTTTTTTTTTGTTGGGATTTGCAGGTGGGGGAAGAAGATGAAGATGGGGAGAGGAGAGAGGAGGGAGGAGGGGGGAGGGGAGGGACGAAATGAGGTTTTTTTTCTTTTTTTTCTTTTTTTTTCTGCTTTTTATTATTATTTTAATATTTAAAAAATATTAAATAATTATTATTTAGTTTTTAATAATTTTTTAATAGAAAGTAGGTCCCGAATCAAGCCACGTTAGCACTTAACAGAAAAATTGACGGAGGTATGACATAGTCACAAATTCGTAAGATGCAGTATGACATTATCAATTTTAAAAGATGAGGTATGAAACTGTCGTGACCCCAATAGTTGAGGTAGTTTTTTGTACTTTACCTTTTTTTTTTTTCACTTTTATTTATTATTTTAATATTTAAAAAATATTAAATATTTTTTTTAGTTTTTAATAATATTTTATTAATTTTTTAATAGAAAGTGGTCCCGTCTCTTGCCACATCACCATTTAATAGAAAAACTAACAGAAAAATTGACGGAGGTATGACATTGTCACAAATTCGTAAGATGTAGTATGATATTGTCAATTTAAAAAGATGAGGTATGAAACTGTCGTGACCCCAATAGTTGAGGTAATTTTTTGTACTTTACCCTAAATAAAAATAGATTTCATGATAATACTATCAAACTAAGTATTAGAGAGGTAGCAAAAAAGGTCCACCCGTGCTATTTGTCTGTCCCCGACTTGCAGCCAAAAAAACCTTCACTGTGCGGTAACATCTTCATTCTCCTTTTGAAAATCCATTTGCTCTCGACTCTTCGTTATTTTTTTATTTTTATTTTTATTTTTGAAAGTGGGATCCAAAAGGACCGTCAAAGAGGAACTTTTATTAAAACAAACACACACTTACAAACCAAATAAAGGCCCAATTTATTCCTACAAACAAACAAAGAACGGGCCCAAAAACAAAGAAAACACAGAAAATGAGCCCAACAACAGTGAAGCCCAAACAAAAACGAACAACTGAGAAACATCTACTTTGTTCTCCACCGCCGATCCGAGAACCAGCCAGCCACCCGATCCGCCATCCATCGCCGAACTTTCCCTCCTCAGGCACCACTTGCACACATCCATGAACAAGAGACGGTCGACAAGAGAGAAGCCAACCATCGGAAAGAAGCTCCAGGAAAATCCCGAGCAACACCGCCAAAAACGGCAAATAACAAGGATAACGTGGTGTTGTGGGAGACAACCAAGCTAGATACAACATCGGAACTCTACACACGAACTCAACAGAAAACATGGCTGAAAAACAAAGCAAGGAAATGCCATGAAAAGGGAGACCCACAGGGGTTGAAGAAATGGGAAGGCCAAAGAGAAAAATTGGAAGAAACATCAGCAGATGAAAGGGGGGAAGAAAAAAAAAAAACAATAACAGAAAGCCACCCACCGATCCTAGCCGCAACTAGGATCGACGGCAGAAAACAGAACCATGATTGGGATCACTCACACAAGAAGGTGAGAAGCACCCTCACATAGATTATGCGACGTTTTCATGACACGAAACTTCGCCAACAACAATTGTAACTTGTTTATATTGATAAATTATGAACGACATTAATATTATACTATCTAAAAAATTTTAGTTGTCTACATTTTTTAAACCTTTTATCTTTTTAAGTTTCATTCCACACCTCAACAATTTCTGGCTTAGCCACTAACTTGTATGCTCAACAATTTCTGGGCTAGCCACTGACTTGTATGCTCTCGTTGCTCACTGTCTTGTATAAGGTTGTGGGTTTATAATTTTTTGTTGAATTAGTCTTTTTCATCTCTCTCAATTTCTCTGTCGTCTAGCTCTTCCCGCAGGTCGTGGACCATTGCCTTCACCTTTTCCGCTGGAAGGTACGTGCCGTATACCAAAATTTTCGACCTTCTGCTAAAACTCACACTCATTCTAATTTAAAGCTCGGTAAGTAGGGAGTAGGCATGCATTTGAGAAAAAAGATGACTGTATAACGCAGTTAAATTTTTCTTTTGCATAAAATGAAATATAAGAACTATAGAGCTTTGAAACACAGGTTCTCCAGAAATTTAAATTTTTCCACAGGCATTTTGTCCCAGTACCTTTCATTCACATATTCACCTCTTATATAGGTGTAAGCAGCACTGGCCCTCATCCCAACACCAGCAATCAAGCAACCCTCTAAAAATTTGTGTGGGTCGTGGCACATAATTTCCCCGTTGTTACAGGTTCCATGTTCACTTTCATCAGCATTGACGACAAGATAGGAAGGACGGCCATCAGATACTTTTGGCATAAAAAGACCATCTGAGAACAGATGGGAAACCAGCACCACCACGTCCGCGTAGGACAGACTTCTTCATTTCATTGACAATCCAATATCAGCACCTTTAATAACGAGATCTTTGGTTCGGTACCAGTCACCTCGTTTCATGGGACCCTTGAGAAATGGGTCGTGCAACCCATATAAGTTGGTGAAAATCCAGTCTTCATCTTTCAAACCACCAATATAGGCATCAGCACCAAAGTGGATATGAACATCAAAATCATAACCAGATCCACAAGCATTTTTCCCCAGTGATCCAGCTGCATAAGCTTCATTTCTAACTTTTACAAGGTTTAACCGTTCATTCACATATTCACCTCTTATATAGATGTCAGCAGCACTGGCCCTCATCCCAACACCAGCAATCAAGCAACCCTCTAAAAGTTTGTGTGGGTCGTGGCGCATAATTTCCCTGTCCTTACAGGTTCCAGGTTCACTTTCATCAGCATTGACGACAAGATAGGAAGGACGGCCATCAGATACTTTTGGCATAAAAAGACCATTTGAGACCAGACGGGAAACCAGCACCACCACGTCCACGTAGGTCAGACTTCTTCATTTCATTGACAATCCAATCGGCACCTTTAATAACTAGATCTTTGGTTCAGTACCGGTCACCTCGTTTCATGGCACCTTTGAGAAATGGGTAGTGCAACCCATATAAGTTGGTGAAAATCCAGTCTTCATCTTTCAAACCACCAAAATGAGTTTTTTTCGGGAGGTGGTGGAGGTGGAGGTTGAGCAGTAGTAGAGGGTGCTGCACCCTGAGTGCTGAATGATCTAAAAGCTAGGCCCCACTTCGCACCATGATGACGAGCTAAAGCTGCTTTCTGCAGAGAAAGTATACCCTTGATGGGTGCCTACGAATTAACAAGAAGTCAGACTAGTTTATTTCTCCAAAGTGACCTATGCCTATAACATCTACTCTTCAGAGCTAACAAGAAAAACAAAATACAGTTGACATGAAACAACTTCACAGAAACATGCATGAAAAATCCAACATACAGAACCAGAACCATGGTGTAACATTGGTACTATAACAAAGCTGTGGCACATCCGCAACATTCATTTCTTAAAGATTCTACATTTCATGAAGAAGGCAATACAAGTACACGTGCTCTAAGATTGAAATGCAGCTTGTACAACCTCAATTCATCATTCCTAGAACATCTTAACCATATATGTGTTCCCTTTTAATTTGCCTACACCAAGCTACACGTGTTTGACCTGGAAGATAGTCTCACACAAAATTGAACCTAGACCTACATTGAATTAACTCAATAAGCCTAAGAGGACTCACCGCTATATCCCCAAGCGGTTTTTATCCGAATAGAAACAGTAACGATGGAGGTGACAAATAATTTAGATCGAAAGACTCGCAATCCATTTGAAGCCTAAGGTCAGAACCTTTCTCCAATCAAGCGCAAGAAAAGACGGGTGGGGGTGGGCACGGTGCGGTTCCACCCCTAAACCGGAACCAAAACCGAAAAATATCAACAGTTCGGTTCGGTGAATTTCTGCTTAAATTTATTACTAAAACCTTACGGTTCGATCTACACCAGTTCCGATTCAATTATTGCCAGTTTACGGTTCCGAATACTAAATTATTTGAACACCAAATCATCATGCATTCAAATACATCTTCTAAAACTGATTATATAAAGTTGCATCCAACACGTCTTTTCTAATGCAAATGTATTTGGTAGTGACACCAAGTCAACAAAAAGAGACAACTAACAAAAAACCTAGCTGAGCTCCAATGCTAAACTTATTATCCAAAGCTACGAGCTAGATGCCCCAAAACATCTCACTCAAACAATTTAACTATCCCATCCCATATGATCTCCTTCATGCATCAGTTAATTATATATCTTATTTGTTGAATTCAAAAGTATATCTCTTACAACTCAAACTAGTAAGGAAAGTGCTAAAAAATTAAAGTTACATACATACCATCACTAGTAAAAGGTGATAAGTTAGGACTGAATAGTTTATGAATCCCCAATGCTAGATGTGCCAACATTCCTTTTTTTCTAGAACATATAAAAATCAAGAACTCATTAGAAAATAAGAAAGTAAGCATGCAACAAAACAAGAGAAAAAACAAAAACAAAGTAATGAAAAATAAATATTCATACCTATTTCAAGTGCTTCATAAAACTCTATATCTTCCAAGATTGTCTCGTCGTCTAAAATTGAGATCTTATCTGACATAATAAAAATAAAAAATAAAAGGAAAAAGTAAACAAGGATAAACGAACCATAACCTTCCAACCCCTGTTGAGTATCCATCTCTTGCAGGTTTAACACATAATGTTTCACAGTGAAGCTTTGAGGTCAATTCATGCCATAGATTTGGTATTGATGAACTAATGAGATCTTCTTTTCTCCTCACAGTGAAGATAGATTCTTGATTTTTGTCGTCAGTTGTGCCACTGCAGAGCAACCAAAAAAACAAATTGTTAATTAACCTTCATATCATGTTAGAAGGGGTAAACATTCTATGAACGTACTAATTTCAGCACAGTTGAACACTTTATTTTTCCCCGGGTAATAGTGTTGTCAATTAGAGTGTTGTTTTTCCTTTAACTTTAACTGGTGCTCCATCTTAGTTCTTGAAACTTTAGTTTGAGATAGGGTGTTATTCATCACCCTCATGCTTTCATCAATATGACTTACATTTCACATTTTCGTTACAGGTAGCAGAGGGGCATTTGCTTATGCCTTTCAAGGAGGTGAACCTCAAATAGATAAGTGAGTCTGGGACTCTGATGGATGATTGTTATATATTTATCTTGTCTATTTCTTTTGATGTTACAAAATTAAAGAAAAGTAAATTGTTTTTATTCCTAAAATTTTGAATTCTACTGCAACTGAAGCTTTCGCAGAAACTGAACCACATAACCAATTGAACCAACTAAACCACAAAGAAGAAGAGATTCCTAACAATTCTGAAATTTCAAAGGTGAAGACTCTACAACTGATTCCTAGCAATTTTTTTTCAAACACAAAATCTTTACCTAAGAAGACCTCCACTTCCTGAAATTTCAAAGGTGAAGACTCTACACTCCACCCCACACCAAAGAAGAAAACCATTTTGGCAGTACTCCAGCTCAACAAATGGCCCTAAATGAAAAAGAGGTGGGGAGGGCAAATTAAAGCCAATGACATTTCTATAGAATCTACGAACTTAAAACACCCTTATTGAACCCCACAGACCATCTATATACAAATGGCCCTAAATGCAGGACAAGAGTCACATGATTCAATTAGACAATATTAATCACACATATATAGTGCAGGTACAAGAGAATGGAAATCCAGTGGAACTCAACCATATTCCTAATCTCAATTTCAAATATAAAAAAGATAGAGAAAATACCAAGGAGGGAGGATGGAGGACGAAGAGTGCCGTTGCAGAAGCTGAGGTTGTGGGTTGCCTGAGGAATCGTTGATATTTTTGGATGAGAGGCCATGGTGAGGGTCGGATCTCAAATGTGCGAAATGGGGGAATGGGGATGTGAAAGGGCTGAGGCCGAGTGAGTGAGAGGAGGGTGAGGTGAGTGAGACTCTGAGTGAGTGAAACCTAATTGGGATGGGATCCCATACTTTGCAACTCGGTGAAGCTCATTTGTCAACTTATTATATCATGACTTGTGTGTATATTAATTAATTGTATATATACAATTAATTAATAGGTAAATTACACTTTACCACCTCAGGTTTGGGATCAATTTCAATTCCTTACAACATCTTTAAAGCATTTCACTTTCATACCTCAAGTACTATTTTATTTCAATATAATACATCCGTTACGTTTTTCATCCATTGATCTGTTAAGTGGTGACGTGGCTGCCACATTTATGCCACGTGGCTGCCAGATATGCACCACGTGGCAAAAAAAAATATTTTTTTAACTTTTTTCTTAAAAAAACCTTAATATTCTAAATTAAAATTAAAATATTTTTTTAACTTTTTTTAACTTTTTTTAACTTTGTGCAAGTGTTTGTGAGGTGGTTGTTATACAAGTGGATAGTGGTTTTGGGAAAGCAGTTTCAGGAAGTTCCAGTCCTTGTATTCGAGACTGGGGATACTGGAAAGTGAAAACACAAATTATTTTATTTTCCAAATTTTAAAAATTTCGTCATGATTACGTCACACCGACTAATGTTAGACTTGGTGGCTGGGAGACTGGAAACACAAATTTGGATTATTTTCCAAAGAAAGCAGGTCGTCTTCCCTCCTATTTGGATGTCTTCTCATTCCTTCTTATCGATCACGGTTAAATCATGTCAACATTTTATATTAATTTTTTTATAGAGATAATAAAATAAAAAATAATAGAAATATAAAATATTGACGTGATTTAACTATGACCGCACAAATAAGAGGAAATAAAAAGAACATCCAAACAGAATAGCAGACAATTTATCTCCTTTTCCACATTTTAAACTTTCGGCACGATTACGTCACATCGACTAATGTTAGACTTGGAGGCTGGGAGACTGGAAACACAAATTATTTTATTTTCCAAATTTTAAATTTTCAGCATGATTACATCACACCGACTAATGTTAAACTTGGAGGCTGAGGTAAGAAACTCGGTAATCCCCAAGGGTAGGAAAACTCGGTGATGGATGATTTAAATAAATGCTGATAGTCCAGATTGTTATTAATTATTGAAATTAAATGCCGACGTAGTTTAATCGTGTCTTATCGTGTATGTCTTACACAATTTAGAAGTTGGATGTCTTCTATCAAATTCACTAAATATATTAATTCAGAATTTTGAAATTTGATACAAGGGTTAAAATTATTATAACTTTTAAAGATATCCTTATTTTAATCGTTAAATCAAATTTTAAAAATCAAAATTGATGAATTTGGTGGAAAATATATGAAGAGTATTCCTTTCTGTTTTACAGAAATTAGTTGCATCTTGCATGATCCTAATATTTTATTGGTCGACGAGGAAAAAGGAGAGTTAGGACAGACTCAGAGCGCTGGTCACTTTTCAAACACTAGGAGGTTAAATAGTACAAAAATAACATAAAAATCTTTGCACCGAGCCTGTCAGTCTAACAAAATCAAAATCACCAACCTCTTTGTGTTACTGTATGGAATTTCACATATTAATGTCAACGATGAGTCTTGTCGTATATCTATCACCTTGTAAATAAAACATTTATGTACATAATTGAACCGTTCGATGATGGATGCAAAGCGGCAAAAAGGGCACACACGTGACATCAGCCAAATGATAATTAAATTTAATGCTACACTTACTATTTATTTGCATCATCATTTAAATAGAAGTATGATCTATCAACGCATGTGAGTCATATCTCTATTTAGAAAAATGATACAATATGTGGTAAGAGTAGCATGTTTAGACAACTAAAAATGAAAAGAGAAAATGTAGGAAAGACAAATCAAATAGGTTGATAAATTAAAGGGTGTTGTATGTCTATTTGACTGAAGAATTATAGAGAGATTAAGGGGTATATGCAATTGGAAATTTAAGAAATTTTAATAGATTTATAAAACCATAAATTTTTATGAAGTTTAATTAATTCATAGAGATCCATATAAAATTTTGAATCAATTCCCTCAAAATCTCATAGAGAGAGGTGAGATTTCTGAATACTTAAAATATTCTTATTAATCTAATGCAAATGAAGAACATGGTTTTCTTTCTAGCTGAGCTCGGAATCCTGCATATCATTGTGTACTCCCCATCCATGGTATCTGCTGCTGCTGTCTATGCTGCGCGTTATACGGTCAATAAAATTCATGTCTGGATTGAAACTTACTGGCAACTTTGAAGGACACAGTTGAGGTAAATTACATTTGGAATCTGTATGTTTAGCGGATTGGTGAAACAGATGTGTATAATTAGTAATTCGGGTATGTTATTTGAAGCACCACACTGGCTACTATGAAGAATAGTTGTATTAAGGATATTTCACATCAACTTTTGATTATAATTATTGTAAATTTAAAAGGATGTTTATAATTCTATATGGAATCTAAATTTTGATTGTTTTGCCAAGTTTCCTAATAATTTCCTTAAAAGAACCTGAACTCTCGTTTTTATGATAATTGTGTTTGTTTCTCGGGAAATGACAGAAAATGGATGTGAAATTGCATCAAGATTCTTATTGAAACTAAATGCTGATAGTCCAGATTGTTATTAATTATTAATATTATTATCGTATGAGTTAATTAGATTTAAACGTTTCAAATTTGAATTTTTTTTATTAAACATTAATGTCTTTTAGAATTTTGATCAAGGCGCTTTGGTACGTTAGGCCACATTAGTATTTCTTATTTTTTAAATTAAAAAAAATAATTGTATTTTTTAAATTAAGATTTTACATATTGATCATTTCTAAATTTGTCCTTTTAATTAGTTGAGAGATTTTTTTTATCCGGCCATTTTTTTATTCATGTATTTTAGGAGTTGTGGATTATTTTTTAGGAAATAATTTTGGTTTTCTTCGCTCAACATATTTATCAATTATCCCTTTTAATTTTTGTTTTCGTTCAAAACATTTTTTTATCCTAAAATTGAAAAAAATAAATGAAATGATGGACGCTTAGATTTTTTTGTTTGTTTATTATTTAGGATACTTTTTGTTAGATAATTATTTTGTATACATTTGAATTTGTACATATTGTTGATTAGTGATAATGGTACGTTTATTGTTGGCTATCATATATTGGTTTTGTATTGATTGGTACGTTTATTTTTAATTTTTGGGTGTACATATCGTTGATTGGTACATTTAGTTTTAGCTTTTGGTATGTTTTGTTTTAGCTTTCAATACATTTAGTTTTAGCTTCCTGTACGTTTAGTTTTGTTCTCGTTGATTGATAGGTTTTTTTCACGATTTTGTTACAATTGTTTTTGTATACATTATGGATTGTACCATTTAGTATCATATGGGTACGATTAATATTATACATATCGTTGATTGGTACATTTACTCTTGTTCTTCAACTTTGTTTACTAGTACGTTTATTTCGGGTTTTAGTAGGTTTGTTTTCATACATATATTTTTTATTGGTATGTTTGTATTATTCTCGATGTTATTTTCTTATATGAATTACTACAAAAATTTATATATGGATTACTACAAATATCTTAAATGGTATTTTATTTCTTCATTGAAAGGGAAAAAAAATCAAACAGCAGGGTATTTTATTCCTTTATAAATTGTAGATAATCTTTTTTTTTTTTTTTTGTATAATTATCTTTAGAGGGAATCAAGGTATCGTTTGTTATGCAGACGGGACGAGACGGAACGGAATGGGACAGGACGGGACGGGACGGGACAGGACGGAACAGAACGGAGCGGGAGCAAAGATGCCCTCGGATGTAAACAAGGAGGAAGAAGAAGGAGACGGAGAGGTTATAATTTTGTGTTCCACGGATGTGGAACGAGTCGTTCCAGGGGGGTCAGGTGGAACGAAAATTCACCCAAAACTCGTCCCGTGGAACAGCTCGTTCCACCCGTTTTAGGCGCACCAAATGTGGGATGGAACGCTTTGTCTCACTCTGTTCCGTCCCGTCCCACGTACCAAACGGTACCCAAAGGAGCTAGATTGTAGGAAATTTGTTCAATATCTCTGCATTTTTTTCCTGACGTGAAGAATTTAGGCAATGGTAAGATTTGTAATTTTGGTACAAATAAAGGATAGTTATGATAGATAAGACTCCAATTTTGTAGGAAAAATGTTCAATTAAATCTCTAAAACCAACAAATGTTTAGTCTATAGAATTGAAAACTCAGGCACTTATATCAAAACGTCCTTTTTTTTGCTTAAATTTAGAGGAAAGCACTTTGAATGTCTCTAATTTTAGTTTTGTTCACTTTTCCTGTGACAGAGTTATGGAGCAAATGTGAATCAAAAGCTGTTTCGAGGCTATGCAACAACAGCAGCAATAAGGGAGGGACACTTGGAGATATTGGACGTGCTCATCAATGGTGGCGCGTCCCAGCAGGCATCTGAGGAGGCCTTGTTGGAGGCAAGCTACCTGGGCAGGGCTAGGTCTGCCGAGATGCTCATGGGATCCGACATTATCTGCCCTCAGGCTGTTGTGCATGCTCTTGTTTCCGCTTCCTGCATACGCTTTGTTGATGTAGTTGACACTCTCAACTCATCAAGGTAACTTTTAATCATAGACTAATCAAAATTTCCATATGGGTTTACGTGTCAATTAGAGCTCGTCTGAGAATGCTTATGTAGGAATAACATCCTGCTCATAAGGATTTTTAAGTTGTTATGCTTTTATCCGAGTCTACCTAAAACATGATCCTTGAACTCTGTCGACAACAAAAATAAGTGTGAAGTACAATCAAGGTTCCCATAATCAAAATCTCTGTGTTTTAATTGCTTGAAACATATAACTTTTTCTCCATGACAGTGATGCTATTTATTAGTGCCGGGTGCAATATCAACTCTTCGACAGAATCTGGAGAAACTACACTAATGATCTGTGCTAGATATAAACACCAGGAATGCCTTAAAATCCTGGCTTCAGACGGTGCTGATTTTGGCCTGGTGAATGCTACTGGTCAAAATGCAAGCTTATTGCAGAGTGAGCAACGTGGGCTCTTAACTTCCGACAAGCAGTTGTTGATGTGATTCGATCTGGTGAAATTGTTCAATCAAAAGATACTTCAATATTTTCTCCTCGAATACTTGTGACCCAAGCAAACTAAGTTGATGCTTTGAAGAAACTGATTGAGGGAGCAAACTTTGATCTCAATGAGCAAGATGAAAAGGGGATAACTCAGCTGCCATGATAGCTGCAGAGGGTGGTTACCTGGAAACTTTCAAATTTCTTACCGACGCTGGGGCTGATATGAACCTGCTCATAAACATGGTCAGACCGTAATGGAACTGTTTGATACAAATCAAAATGGCAAAGAATTTGAAAAGTTATTACTTAAGAATGCTGCACCACAAAAGGGATAGTCCTGTTGAGTTATGGTACGCCACATCAGGCAGCACAACACGGCAAAGTTGATTTAGCCTATACATTGATAAACAAGAGTTCCGATGTCATGTGCTCTTGATGCTGATGGATACACTACGTTGATGTTAGCAGCAACAGGAGGTCACGCTACGCTGTGCGAGCTTTTGATTTCTTTAGGATCTAGATGCGACAATACTAATGCAAGACACGAGAGCTCTCGCTTGCTAGGAAAAGTGGGATTAAAAATGATGCAGAGAATGTGCTGTTGTACGAGCTTGCAAGAAGCCTTGTTCTTGGTGGGAGGCACGTAAAGAAGCACACAAAACAAAATGCGGTAGAGGATCTCCGCATCGAAAAAACCCAAAAATGGTGGGGGATGATCTACAGTAACACAAAGGGAATTGTTATTGGCATTCCAAAATTCTCATTCTACATTCCAAACTTTCTACATTTAGAAAGAAAAATACATTTGTGAGGAGTGTAGAATGAGATTTTTGGAGAGCCAATAGCACTTCTCTAACACAAATATTCAAACATTACACTTACACAAATATTAAAGGGGTGTGATATTCTTCACACACCTTTTTTTACTTCTTATACACCTTTCTAATTTTTGGCTGTCAGATCAGATAAATTAAAAAAAATCAACAGACAAAAATTGACAAGGAGTATATAAGAAGTAAAAAGAGATGTGTGGATAGCACACTCCATATTAAAACCAAAATTACAAACACACTTGACCAAATAAATATACAACTCATATATAGAGATCCAAAACATTAAAATTACACACTTCACCAAATAAATATAACAAGTGTCTTACATGGAGAGATCCAAATATAAAAACCTAGCTAGTAGGAAAAGACAACGATTGTTCTAATACATTCAAAATAAGATGAATGGATCGGGCATTTTGCTGATAATTAATAGCTCTCTCCTCCATCTTACTACTGACCTGAAAATAACATTGAAAGAGAAAATAATTTAAAAAATTAGTAAGATACTCATGCAAAAAATAAAAGAAAGAAGTAACGTGACAAACATTTATATTTTTTCATTGGAACAATCCTTTATGTTATTGACAAAAAAATAAAAAAACAACAACAACAACCATTTGTATTATTTCGAAAAGCATCAATCACTGGAAAAAAAAAAAGTGAGCATTTTTTTTAGTTTGTATTATTTGAGGTAGTTATATTCAATGTAGTACAAATACAATGATCTTGTGTCGTATTTGGGTTGAAGACCTTAACTCATTACTCTATAGTAGTTTGTATTATTTGAGGTGGTTTTTTTTTTTTTTTTTGGGGCACTTTTTTCTATGTGGATTTCAGTCTCACACAAAGATGAGTTTTTAATTGTGGCGTTTTGAAAAAAAAGCAGTTTATTAAAAAAAAATTTAGAACATCAAATGTGTTTAGTAAAACAAACTAAAAAAAATGATAATTGTCAATGACAATAGAAAATCATAGAAAAGCAGAAGCAGGATTTACCATGCTTCTGGAAAAAAAAAATGTTTATTTTTTCAAAGCATAGAAATCAGTGCCCATTTAATGAAATTTTTAAATGACAAGTATACCCTCACATATTTTACAAAATTACAATTTTTACCCCTACATTATTTTCTTTGACAATTATTATTCACATTCAACACTATATCTTTTTAAGTCATTTAACATATCCACAATAATTTATATAAAAGTTTACCAAACACTTGGACAATGTTTTTTTTGTTAAAAGCACTTTTATTAAAAAAAAATTAAAAAAAAAGTTTACCAAATACTTAACAACTTTATTTTACAGTTATTTATTCTCACAACACAGTAGAAACATTTTTTTTAAAGCGCAGCAATACCAAACTAGCCTGAAGATTTTTTTTTTTTCAAAACTGCTTATGTTGTGTTGTGGGAAAACAGCTGTGAAAAAAAAAAAGGTAAGTGTTTGGTAAACTATAGTGCCAACAATGCTTTTAGCACCAAAAAAAAAAAAAAAAGGGGTAGTATTGTCAATATAAAGTTTCATTAAATGATACTGTTCACCTGCATTTTATGAAAAAAAAAAATTTTTTTGAGAAGCATGGTTAGAATTGCTTATGTTTGCTGCTGTTTAGAACCATGTTTTGGAAAAATAACCTTTTTTTTTTTTTTTTTTTTTACCAAATACAATTTTAGCTCCAACTTTATTTAAGAAGTTGCTTTTACAAAATTTCAACAACCCCAAACCAGCTCTACATCTGGCAACTAGGTTCAGCTATAATTTATCTAGCTTTTATGTTGCCAATTGCAGCAACTTTATTTTTTCAATATATTTTGTATTTGAGCAACATCAACTACTTTTATACATTATATATACGCATATCGTAGTTAGTCAAATACAGAACATGTTTTATGTGCATGTATTATTTGAGAGTATTTTAAAAAATATGTATACCTCTATAATATGTGTATTAATAGTTTTGACTTCGAGGCCAGAAAATATACTCTAAAAAAAAGATAAACATGAATTAATTAGAATGATTTTTCTATAAAATAATTATAAAAAGAAAGCATAAATCTTAGAATTATGTTTATTTCAAAAAAGATTAAAATGTTACCTGTGCAAGGATGACAAACATAAATTAAAAAATGGTAATTTCCATATATATATATAAAAGAAGAAGAAAGAAAAAAAAATTGGAAAAGACAAATACCCAAATATTAATAGTTTCCCGTGATATAGTTCCAAAATACGCAGTTGTCAGTTATGACATGGATCACGCGGTCCCAGATATTTCGAAATCTTAGATTAAACAACAATAAAACGACCAGAATAGGATTGAAGGAATAAATCATTGGATTATAAAATTGGGGTGAAAGGATGCTGCGTAACGCGAGCCAGCAGGTAGCCCACACTAACCCAAGCCCTACCCAGATAACGAAGCGGTATTGAAGTCGGGCGGAGAGGACAAAAAGTCCGAACCAAACAACTGACAGTGCTGCCGTGGCAACGACAGAGAAAATGTAGAAAGGAGGAAGGCATGGACAGTTATTCGGTTTGCAATTGCAAACTACATCGGCAGAGGGAGGTTTGACAAAATAGCTTGGATTCACCCCGAGGGCGAACAGAATGGCAGCTAAGGCCAAGAGGATGGTCAGAGTCTCATTGAGATGTGGAGGAGGGTTTTGATTTTCATACTCCGCCATAGTGGTTGTCAAAAGAGGCAGCTGGGAGCAGAAGGAGAGAATGAGAATGAGAGTTGAGGTGTCGGTGGCGGTGAGGAGGGGTTGAGTGGTGGAGGGGGTGGGGGCTGTTTTATACTACTGGGTAGTGAACTTGTGGAATATTTGTGACAAAGCACATATAAGGAAGTTCCAGTCTTTGTATCGGAGACTGGGAGACCGGAAACACAAACTATTTTACTTTCCAAATTTTAAATCTTGAGCATGATTTCATCGCCACCCACGTGTCCAAGAATTTAAGATAACACAATCCACTTGTTGTTCCTTATAGAAACACAACCCTCACAGCCCATTTTTATAATAATTTGGTATATGGAATCATGCTAAAAAATTTCTGCATAAAATGACAGCTTCAAAAGGTGTATTCTTCTCAGATGAAATGTATTCTTCTCAGATGAAATCCCAATTAGATTAAAGTTATTTTTAGCTACACCTTCTAAAGTCGATTTTAATTTCATTTTGTTTGTAACTTAAAAGTTGCTATTTTACTCTCTAAAACTCAAAGTTTGCTCTTTT
This sequence comes from Pyrus communis, assembly GCF_963583255.1. NCBI lineage: Eukaryota > Viridiplantae > Streptophyta > Magnoliopsida > Rosales > Rosaceae > Pyrus > Pyrus communis. The sequence continues at coordinate 6,637,751 of NC_084806.1, read as the reverse complement.
TTGCCCTTCCGAAACTCGATTTTGATCTTATTTTATCCGCTAAAACTTGAAAGTCATTTCTATAAAACTCAAAATTTGCTCTACATTCCTTATATTTGTTAATTTCTTGTGTGGGTTTGATATGGGTGTGGCAAACTAATCAATTTTTTTTTAAAAAAAACTTAATATTCTTTGATTGTTGAATGTAAACGCATAGTGGAGATTTATAATCAAATATATTGCACACGTGGCGTAGTCTTATTGGATGTTGTATCCCACATATGTTTGAGAAGACGATCTATAAGTTTCAGGAAGAAGAGAGAGTCCACAAGTCAAAGTAGAACGAATTTTGAGTTTCATGGAGTAAGTGGTGACTTTTGAGTTACAAAGGGCAAAATGAGATAAAAATGAAGTTTCAGGAGGCGTAACTAAAAATAAGCGTTAGACTAATACTGAAATTAGATATCAACCTTATTATTTATCCATAACATAAACATATAAAATTTAAGAAATAATTCATGAAATTCAATATCAAATTTAAAAAGCCACTTAGTACTACGATCTAGTAGTATTCTTATTCATTTGTAAGTGTAAGATCTTAAGTTTGATTCTCGCCAAAGGCAAATTTTAACCACATAATTGCTAGGTCATTGTGAGACTTATCCACTCCACCACTTTCTTAGTGTAGATAATATCGTTTGGTAAAAAAAAAAAATCAAATCAAATTTAATATGCATACTCATAATTGTATACAATTTGTTTTTTTTATTTTAAATTTACTACTATGAGTTCGAAACTATTACAATAATTCATGGGATTCAAACCTGGGATGCATGGGTACAAATCCAACACCCTATCCATTAAAATATTTGACCACATGCAAATAATTGTATACAATGACAATGCAATTGAAATATGAGTCCGAAAAACCTAAATGACCTCCTAAATAATTTAGAGAGGATTTAAAAAAAAAAAAAAAAAAAAAAATTCAACTCCAATCAGGCTCCCTATCCGCCTCCTAGAATAGGAATTCATCTAGGAGCTCTTGCTCTCCATATGTAATGCTAACTGATTTTAAATTATTTTAAATAAATAAATAATTCTTATTTGCTAATTATTGAGTCATAGCCATTTTAACTCACTAAAGTAGGGATTTTGTTTGTAATACAACTTTTTTTTTTTTTTTAAAAAAAAAAAAAAAAAAGATCACTCTAAACCATCTCCAAAAGAGGAAATTAAGATCACTCTAAACCATCTCCAAAAGAGGAAATTAATTTAATTTGACAATTTATGTGACACTTTGACATTTTTAAAGTTTTGCTCTCTACCCAATATCAATATGTCAAATTAAATTATTATTTTATCATATTATTTTCATAATTTCTGTTTTATATTTTAATTTTGACCTATAATATGTCAACTTAAACTATTATTTTATTACATTATTTTTTTTCATAATTTTTGTTTTAAAATAATTTATAATAAAAAGTATATTAATTAACAATGGCGTACAAATACAAATAATTTAGCAAAAGAAAACTTATCAATCGAAAATAGAATAAATAAGTACGGTGGGATATTGGTCCACAAAGTAAATCGTTTGACAAAAAAAAGTTATTCGTTTTACGTAGCACTTCACAAAGGATGTCTGTTAAAGTAATTCGCTTGACAAAAAATGCACTTTAGGATGTCTGTTGAAGAACAAAGGGATAACTATTCAAAAGGTAATGACAAAACAAGCATTGCAGATGTCTCTGGTGTTGAAGCAGCACAAAGTTATTCGTTTGACCAAAAAAAGCACTGTAGGATGTCCGATGAAGCACAATTGTTGCAAGCAATTCGTCAAACGGTCCCATCAATCAACAGTCAATCATAGTAAACGTTTTATAACAATAAAAATTAATTGTGATTAGGCATATCTCACTACAATTAGTCCAAGCTTTGAGTTGTGAGTTTCTGGAAGTCCAAAATTCACACTTGTATTTGTATTATCTTTTATTTCAGGTGCATCCATCATCCATCCTCTGTGCTGAAACCAGATGATTAAGGGAAATTGCCTGACTGGTGTACGATGAACTCATTGCAACGACCCGCCCTTTCCTGCGCACTGTATTTGCCGTAAATATTGCTTGGGGCACACCATTTTGGACAAAGTAAATAATCTAGATGTCAAGAAGCTGAGGTAAAGTCAGTTTACGTAGGAACACCATTATAACTTATAAGTAGAAAATGACTTGTTTCTAATTCAAGGTCGTATATGAACATTGCGGAGATTGAACCTTTAACCTTTTATGCGGTGGCGGGATCGGTCGTATGGAAGAGCAACCGGAGGGAAATCTTTCCGGTTTGCCAAAGAGTGAGGATGTTGTTGTAGCAGTTCTAGATGATCGTGAGAGTATAATACAGGCAGCCAGGGAACGATTTCCTGCTCGTAAAGGAAGAAACGAGCTTATTCAGTAGTTGTGGGGGTTACTGAGTTTTAACACTGAACGAAAGAAATCTGATCTGAGATGCAACTGGTAACTACGTACGGAAACCAAACTAAGGCCGCCACACTCCCGAATTTCCAAATCAACATCATTTCATTGTCAGCCTCATCCATACTCTACCGTAGTTGCAATCAACGACCGCCGGAAGGCATGAGTCCAGCACACACACCTGTTGTATTTCTATTTTTCCAATTTGTTCTGGTCCGGCGGGCAACTTACATCCCGATGTGGTATGTTTGAGCATACTGGCTGCTTGTTGATACGTACACTTGTAAAGATAACAATACCAAAATTCCTCAATTGAGGATCAAAGAGTGAGAAAAAAGAAAAGAAAAAAGATTGTGTGTTACTAGTCTCATGAATTTACCGTATCTTTTACTTTTAATTTGGGGAGTAGTGTTGTGGTTGTGGCATGGGTACAGGACTGTTTGCTTCCAGTGAGTAGACCGTGATCTTGGCCCTGTGGAGAAGCCCATCAATTTATTGACACTTCGTAAACGACAGACCAAAATAGGCTACAAGAGCCTGAATGAAATCATCACGTTCAGCGACAAGCTTGAAAGGGACTGTGAAGGAAGCATCTCCTGGAGTCATCTTAAGATATATCCATTGTCTTGAGTAGCTGACTGTTTGTAAAAATTTGGTTTTGGTCAACGGTGTCCGCAAGGGGCTCCATCATGGCTTGCTTCTTGATGCAGCTCATGTCAAAGCCATAAACATTGTTCCAAAGTTCTACCTTGTCCTCTCTGTAGTCTGCGTCTCTCTTTTCTCATGTTCTTTTGTTAACCTGCTCATTACTCTAATGATTTGTGTAATGGGTTTTTTTTCTTTCTCTAACTCGATAGGTTCAATATTAAGGAAATGATTTCAAACACGGAAGGGGCGAATTAAGATGACTTGGAAGAATGAACTGAAACAGAAAATTATAAGACAAGTACATGCTAAAGAAGAAGGTAATAGCAGCACTACTAAGTTGGGCCACAGGTGCCTGTGTATAATGCTTCAATTTTTGTATTTGAGTAATTTCAGTTTCACTTTCATTATGCTAATTTGCTATCTCGAAGAGGAGGATAGAAATCAAATCCCAAAGATTTCTATCTCAGTGCACATAACATAGAAGCTTGAATGCTGAAAGTTGTATAAATCACATATACAGATTGAACAAATGCATCAAGAGGAGCACAATCCCAGTTTTTAGCAGCTTGATTAGTGTGTCTCCTGATGAGCCACTGCTTCCACTTCGGTGTGCTGGATGAAAAGCCGTAGAGAAATTCACCGGAGATGCGCCTGAAAAGAAATATGACATTAGTGAGTGTTTAACCATAAACTCAACAAACAACTAAGTGTGTATGGGAAGGAAATTAGAAAAAAGAAAAGAGTAGTTTAATTAGACTTACAGTTGTAATTAGCCCATCCGAGTTGTTGACGGGCTAAATCATATACCACAATCTTATCCCTCAGAACAAGATCTGCAATACAAGTTACAAAACAACTACTTTAAGTATAGTAATTGTAAAATAATAATAGCATTAAATACTGTAATATTTTTCTGAAATTTTCACGGTAGTGTTAGAGGCCTAACCTCCTAACACTGTGAAGCCCCGGCTTGCTCCATGAGCTTTCTTGAAACCTAAGCACCACATGGCAGCACCAACCTGTAACCAATAGAATAGAACGAACCATTCAGTTTACACATTCCATACAATCATTAGTACGATAATATTCATTTGCTTTGAACAAATAGTTTTTTTTTTTTCTTTTGGTTAATTAGGAAGCCTCACATGAGATCCTGAATATAGCAGGTAGTCTTGTGGTTTCAAAGTCATTGACGCACCAGCTGCAAAGTTGAGTGTGACCGAAGGAAATGACTTTCCCAAACTGAAAGGTTAATGGAAATACATTATGTCTTGGTTTTTCTTTTAGAATGAGTGACTCTCTGTGAAAAAGAGAGAACTAACCTGGTGTAGGTCAGATAACATTGCAACTCTCCTGAAATGATCAGAGACACAAAATTGGAAGCCGAAGTTATCTGCACAAGCAACAAAAACAAAATCAGCTCCGAACAAAGAATTGAGATATTGCATAACCACACACTCAAGAACGGAAATGATTTAAAAGTTAAAAAAGAATAGCAATTGACAATGGCAATCAAACAAAGTAAACGAACATACTGCATGGACAAGAGGTTCATATGCCTCTTCTACAAAAAATGCCAACGTGGTTCCCGTGTCGACAAAAGTAGCACGCTCATCTGATGTTCTGAAAGTTGCTGGATCAATGGGCAAGATTTTTCCATTGACTGCAATGCTTTCAAGGTTGATTGCATAATAAGACTTTCTGAAATAGTAGTTAAAACTAGTTATATTAACTCAAAAGATAAAATACTCATATTTTCAATTAAACAAAAAAGTTCAAGGATAGAGTGCTTACTTGGGGACAAGGGGAGTATACACAATACTCGGCTCCAAAATCTCTCCAAGTATGAGTATACCTCCACCATTTCCATCTCCCTTTAAACAGTGAGAGAAGACACTCGGAGTTATCCCTCGAGAGGATAACTGTGATATGACAGACAATGGGCCTTGGCTCAATCCCAATACCCCATTGAGTGAAACCTCAGTCCTAGCCAAAAGACCGGACACCGTGGTAGCACACCTGTTTCCAAAAATATCAAGGAAATAATGTACTCAGCATCATCATCTTTTGCTACTAGCTATGTGGCAACACTACCAGGCAAAGTACACTATATATATATATATATATATATATATATGTATGTATCTCAATTTAGCATTAATTCCAACAATTAAGCTCTAACAAAGAGATGCTGAGAATTTTCAATTTGAGCCAATTAATAATAAACAGATGCTTGAAATTTTACTATTTAGTTTACGCACCCAAAAATAATGGGTGTTGAAGATCCATGCGCAACTTGAGAGTGCACTGGAATCATATCAAAAGAAAACTCATCTGATACGAAATAACCGGTGGTTTCTGCTCCGCCCGTATACGGAATATAATACTCGCACTGGTTGCTATCGTCAGAGCAATGTTTGCACCTTCGGTCCGAACAAGGGAGCAGTCCCGCAGTAGAGGACTTGTCATAGTCATAGAGACTAATGGGAGTCTGTTAAACATGTTAAAGTACACTTAGGAAAACGAAATAACAGATAGAAGATTAGTATTGAAACAAAACTCCGGTAAACATGTATATAGTCAGTCATGATCTCAATTCAAGAAATGAATTACACTTCAAAACTATTAGTTACGTTGAAGGATTTGAGAAAATGAAGAAGAAAAGAGGAACAATGAAGCAAGAAAATGAAAGGCTCTGTATTCAGTAAAACGAAACCAGGAATCGTTACAAATCAAATGAGCTGCAGAGCTATTTATACAGCTATAATCTAAGCTTTACTTAGCTCGGAAGCCTTTAACTATGTAATCTCTCCTAACAAACATTTATAGCCACTCTAACGATAAGGCCATATACAACGAATCACTTATCACTATCCCCCACCCCCCAGATAAAACAAATCTCAAATGGGGAACCCAAGTTTTGAGATTAGCACAATGTCTCACAAACACAGGACTATGCAATCCTTTGTTGGAATGTGACCTGTGGGCATGTACTGAACAATACTATCATCCTTCTGAATGTTACGGCTGATCATGATGTGTGGACAGATCCATTTTTGAAGACAATGGACAGTTTGGAAGATCTCTTAATTGGTTCTGATTGTGGGAAGTGGATGTATCGAACAGCATATGAAAAACTACCTCTACTTTTAAACCCACAAAAGGTGGCTCTGCTAAACAGAGGACTATGAAGTTCCAACATCTCTGTAGACTTTTGGTGGACGTTCACCAAAACAGCTACTATATACAGGAGTTGTACACATTGAAATGGAGCCTGTTGATTTCTGGACTGAGAACTGGATGTGTTTGTGGACGGAGAAGGAAAGGGTCTCGTGGACTATCCGACAAAACTATAAGCAATAGGCATTGAAACTAGATCTTGTGGTTGAGGATAAACAGGAGCAGTAGGCATGTAGCTTGCAGGAGGTGGAATCATATTCATAGCAGAAAAGAATTCAAAGAGATCGTGTGCTCTCATTGCAAATTCGAATTGATAAGACCACTTAACCAAAATTAACATCATTGAGCAGCTTCAAGAAACTGTATTCCAGAGAAAACCAAAACCAAACAAATGAACGCAGGATTACCCTTCATGGGATTTACCTGCTCGTAACATGGGATTTAGCATTTGAGAAAATGAAAAGAATAAAAGAGGATTAGGAAGTAAGAGAATGAAAAGCTTTGTGTTCAGTAAAATGAAATCAGGAATCGTTACAAATCAAATGAGATATTTATACAACTACAGTGTAAGCTTACTTAGCTAACAAGTCATAAGCCCTTAACCAATTTTTTGTAACCTCCTAGTAAACACTTGTAATCACTCTGATCACCTCGACCAATTACACAAGGGCATATACAACCAATCACTTAAGGACACTTGCCAATTAGTATACCAATATCTATGACAACAACCACCAAGGTTTAACCCACTAAATGGGGTCGGCTACACCAACATCTATGACAATAGACAATTAATTTTGTACCAGTCTCAAAATGTCTCTAAACTGTTTTAGCAGCGGTTTAAATTGGCAAAACGTTAAAAAATAGCATACAACGAAAGAAAAACAAAACAAAAAACTTACCCCAAGTCCAGTAAATCGAGGGCATACATTGCAGGAACTGCAGGAAACCCAAAACACCTCACTACCGGTGTCAATCAGCACATAGAACTCTCTTGGTGGAAACTAGTCATTAACTTTCTATACAATTATAATTTTAATAAACCTAATTAGAGACTAAAATACAAGAGAAATATGATATAAGAACTTGCCATAGTTATGTCTCAGAAAAATTATGTATGGTACTACCTCAAATTGCTACCTTCTACAAATTTAAGCCAAAAGTTATATATGAGTAGAATATGATAAGGTAGTGCCATAAATTGCTATAATTATGTCTGTTCCTATACAACAGCTTCCAAGAAAAGGAAAAAAAAAAAGAATAAATAAATAATGTCATGTAGTTTGAAGCAAGAAAACCCTAAAACTTGATTACCCGGCCGCTAAACCTTACCATACAATTTTTACACGTACGGATAAATAAATAATGAAAAGATTACCCGATGAGAGAGTGGATATGCTTTGGGAAGGCGACCGACAAGTTTACAACACCACCCAAAAACTGGCGGTGCCTGACTGTGTCCTGAGCTTGGAGCTGCTCTAACTCGACACGGTGATTCATCGGAAATGCTCTATGTAGATGAAAAACATTTCCGGCGGAGACACCAAAGATAGAAATGACAACCACCAAGGCAAAAAGCACGCAGGCTCCCATTCTGCTAAGCATATGAAAAATTAATCAATCTGAAATGTAGTTAAAGGGTCTATGGATGCAGCTACTCAGTGATCATAAAGCTAGCTAATGAATTTAGTATCGGGACAAAGATAGATTACGGTGGTCGTGTGCTTGTTCCTTCTTTCATATATAGGAAGGTTCTTATTTCTTCTTCCTCTGAGAGAGAGAGCATGAGAAAAGAAAAAGGCCCGGGAAAGTTTCTTATTTTGACTTCTCTTGTATTTTGTAGCTTTATGTTTATGGGTGCACAAAGTGTAAAATTTTCTCCTGCGGGAAAGTGCAAGTCCTCAGCCTTGAAGAGCTTAATAAATGGATTGGATTGGGGAGCTACCTTTAAGCCCAAATTTGAGAAGGGTCACTACTTTTGGGGTCCATTATTTTCCAGAAGTGTCCATTGAAGCTTTTAAGCTTCTTTTGTTAACCCTAAACAGAAACAGGCCTCCTTCTCTCTTCCAGTAGTACTTGTGTAATAAAGGGAGAACATTCGAATGGGGGCCTGTTTGTATGTATTTGCCTCGTGTGCTGCTGTTGTGGTCCAGTACCTCCTTTTTGAGCTTTTGTTTTCCTTTTCGGCTTTTAAGGATTGACGACATTTTCAGTATTCCCACTTCACTTCCCTTTCCTTCCAGTTAAAAACGGAAACCTTGCTTCTAGCATACCGTTTTACTCTTTCGCTGTTCACGTATGAATATAAACTACCAAACCGGAGGATCGCATTAGTTAATTCACATTTGATTTGTTAAGTATACGGATTATCCTTCATTAGTTTAACCACATGTTACTTGTACAGTGTTTTCCATGTCTACTCACCACCATGCGATTTTCCATCTCTTCTATTAATTTACACGACAAGTTGAAGCAGCTCAATTCTTGATAACATGAGAAAAGAAAAGCCCTGGAAAATAAGTGACTTTGTCTTTGTGCTGAATTCGATCCCAGTTTCTACAACTGCTTCTCTGAGCTTTTGAGCTTCTTTAACTTCCTTTAGACGATGATAAAAATAATGAACGGTTGGAATTATGATTGTACGATAAATATAATTTATTCATAGGTGTAGGGTCCCCATGGTAAATTTACGACAAGTAGTTCCGCATGGTAAAATTACAAAAACTGAATCTGAACTGGCCTCTTTTATTGGACGAACAATCACGTCTTCCTCACAACTCAGCTGTAAATCAATCGCAATTGTAAATCACAAAATAGAAATTTATACACTTTTTCTGAGATATAAGAGCATGGAGGGTGTGGACTTGCACGATGGAGAGCGTCCAAGTTTTCATACACTTGATAAAAACTGGAAATTAGGCTTAAACAATCGAGAGAAATGGAAAAGCAATGAGGGAGAAGGGAAGCAATGGGAGAAGTTTTCACGTTTTTACGTTTTTACGTTTTTCCTTTTCTTCTCCTCTTTGGTAATACTATTTTTCATATTTAAATGGGTTTATTTTTATCATAAATGGTAATTCACCCACACCATCATGATGTGACAGTGACACATAAGTAGTTTTTTTTTTTATTTATTTTTTTTATCACAAAGGGTCTTCAAAATTTATTCACACTATATCTGAAATTGAAAATTTAATCAATCTAGTCCTAGTAATAGGTGTCTCAAATCAATATGTTTCTTCTATCAAAATTTAAAAAAAATGGAGTTTTAACAAAAAGCCTACGGTACTGTTCACTTTAACAAAAAACCACATTTTTACATTAAAAAGTCAAACATGGTACTATTCACTTTACCCTTTATTTTATTTTTATCGTTAAAACTCAAAGTTTTCAAGTTATTTTCATTAGTTTTCTTTTTAAAATAATTATATGTGTTGATGTGACATATAATGGGTCTCGCAAGTCTAATTAACTTAAAAATAAATTAAAAATAAGTTAAAATTTTAATTTCCGTTTTCAATATTCATAAATATAAAAAAATCTTTAAAACAGAAACAAAATATTCACCCAAAGTAAGCAGAAAGAAAGTCACACCTTTCTGACCAAAAAAGAAAAAGAAAAAGAAAGTCCCACCTCGCTCAGCAAAAGTCCCAGGGACTCAGCTGTGTCCGTGATCATCGGACTGACAAAGTGACACCAATCTTCGTATCTATTGACGAGTAAGAACCTATTTCGTCACTAAGGTTTTTTGCATTTGCTTCGAAAAGCCTTAATCATAATCATTGCTGCTGAAAATTCCTCCTAACCCTGACATAACATACTGCCTAAAATCATTTTTTTACGAGTAAGATATAAATGCAGCAGTAAGGGAGGGACAGTTGGAGATATTGGAGGTGCTTACCAAAGGCGGTGCATCTCAGCCGGCATGCGAGGAGGCTCTGTTGGAGGCAAGCTACTTGGGCAGGGCTAGTTCCGCAGAGATGCTCATGGGGTCCGACATGATCCCCGCCCTCAGGCGGCTGTGCATGCTCGTCTTTCTGCTTGCTGCAGAGGCTTCGTTGATGTAGTTGACACACTCATCAAGGTAACAGTCTTTTAACATCATACATTAATCAAAATTCCTTTATGGTTTTAAATTTTAGCAAGCGCTTATGCTGAAAGCGCTTTTCTAAACCAGGACTTGTGCTGAGCCTACAATTGCCTTAAAGTATGCTTCAACATAAATAAGTGTGATGCACAATCAAGGTTGCCATCACCGAAATGTGTATGTGTTGTAATTGCTTGAACATTTAACCTTTGTTCCATGACAGTGATGCTATTTCTTGTTGGCAGTGTGGGGTGGATGCTGATGCAACTGACAGGGCGCTGCTTCAATCGTCTAAGCCATTCCTACACACTAATGTTTACTGTAATGTGCTTATTTCTGCCATTATTAGCCAGCAAATTTCTGTTGCCAGACTCCTCTTGCAGGTGTATCCCTAACTCATCGGCTAGTATGCATACCTTTATAGTTATACACTTCCTATCTAACGTTACGTACCTTTTGGAACGAAATAACAGGCTGGAGCCAGAACAGATACAAAAGTGAGCCTTGGAGGCTGGTCCTGGGATGTAAATACAGGAGAAGAGTTTCGGGTGGGTGCAGGACTAGCCGAGGCTTACAGCGTGACCTGGTGTGCTGTGGAGTATTTTGAAGCCACCAGTGTTATCTTGCGCATGCTCTTGCAACACCACTCTCCTAACATTCCTCACTTTGGGAGGACTCTCATTCACCAAGCCATCTTATATAACAATGAAAGAGCGGTAGAGGTTCTGTTAAATTGCGGTGCAGATGTAGTAGTTCCAATTAAGACAACAAATTCAGAAACTGACTGCCCGTTCACATGGTGTCACGACTTGGATTAAATAAGATTCTTCAATGATTGAGTGGTGCCGGGTGCAATATCAACTCTCAGACAAAATCTGGACAAAACTGCACAAATGATCTGTGCTGGTCTGCTAGATATAAACACCAGGAATGCCTTAAAAATCTGGCTTCAGACAGTGCTGATTTTGGCCTGGTGAATTCTGCTGGCCAGAGTGCAAGAGTAATAGCAGAGTCAGCAAGGGGTGCTCTTGGCTTCCGACAAGCAGTTGTAGACGTGATTCGATCTGGTGAAATTGTTCAATCAAGCAATACATCAGTATTTTCTCCTCTAATGCTTGTGACTCAAGCAAATGGTATTGAGGCTTTGAAAAAACTGATTGAGGGGGCAGACATTGATCACAATGAGCAAGATGAAAAGGGATGCTCTGCTGCCATGATAGCTGCAGAGGGCGGTTACCTGGAAACTTTCAAATTGCTTATCGACCCTGGGGCTGACATAAACCTGCAGAATAAACGTGGTCAGACGGTAATGGAACTATTCGATACAAATCAAAACTGTGAAGAATTTGAAAGTTGTTGCTTAAGAATGCTGCACCTCAAAAGGTACTCGATAGTCCTGTTGAGTTTTATGGGACTCTACATCAGGCAGCACAACACGGCCCCACAGATTTTGTTCATACATTGATAAGCAGGGGCTCTGATGTGCTTCTGATGCCGATGGATACACTCCGTTGATGTTAGCAGCAAGAGGAGGCCACTGTGCGAGCCCTTGATTTCTTTAGGAGCAAAATGCGACATTGCAAATGCTAGACACGAGACAGCACTCTTGCTTGCAAGGAAAAGTAGGATACACAAGAAATCGTAAGGAAAAGTAGGATAAACAAGCAACCGTTTAATAAGCAAAAATGCTACTCTTATCACGTATTTATACCGTTTGAGTTCAAATTTTTTGTACCCAAATAGATGTGGCCTCTTTATGGCTTTAATAGTTTTGTGACATCTGTCCACCATTTTAACAGTGTTAAATTGTTGTTAACTTGTTATCTCCTTCACTTTGTATAAAAAAAACTCCAAGCGTCCAAAACGTGAGTGCTCCTCGAGCATCTCTCTCCTTGCATAAGGAACACCAACAACAACGATGGCGGATGCGAACCAAAAATCATAGATCTTTACCACATAGGGCTCCACAAAATCAACTCCAAGAACAACATCAGCCAATTTTCCTTCAAAAATTCACAAACCAACAATCCAAACAAACATCAGCAACATTTTTCAGATGATCAAAAAACACAAAACAAAGAAAAAATGATTGATTAAACAATTAATTGAAAATCCAAACGGGAGCTTTCTCGATCGAATTGCATAATTCACAGCACCTCATCCTGGGTTTCAGGCAACGGAGGGGGGGTTGAGCCTTCACTTTGCGGTTACCTGGCTGTTGAACCACCTCCAAGTGGCCTCTCCGTGGTTTACAAGAGTGCGATTGAAATAGATAGAATAAATTTACAAATTTGCAGAGGGTAATGATTCCGAACCCAATCATTCAATCAAAAGTTAAACAAATTTACAAGATTGGAAAAAAAATCGATGAATTTGATTCAGCGAGTGCACCGTTTTCGAACCTGAACTTCTTGAATCAGGCATCGCGGCGGTGACCCACCGGAAAATGATGAAGGGATTGCTGCAAATCCTGGAAGAAATCGCTTGCAGTTGCAGACATTCGAGCGTTCAAAGAAGAAGCCATGGAGAACGCGAAGAATAAAAGGGAGGTGAAGGCTTCGAACTCGTGCTTGCGTTCGCCATCGGTTTCATCGAAATTTGGGAGAGGATTTAGTAGAACAGTCATCTTTTAGTGCAGAGGATTTTGCAGAGTTATCTGTTCGCCGGAATTTGGAGGTGGTGGGATGGGATTGTGGCTTTCCTTTTCTGGGTTTGAATCGTGGCAGTTTGGAGATGGAGATGGCAGCGTCGAGGTTGGGAACAGAGAGACGAGTTGACAATATTATATGTTGAGTTGGGTGAGTGGACGGTGTCACAATATTAGAGAGGCCACATTTTTTTTTAGGAATGAGGATCACTTCAGATTCTCTTCGTAAAGATTTTGAGCATTTTTTAATCATATTTGTTCATTATATATCGTACAATCAGTTTTTATCAAATATTATTTTTATTTAATTTTAAATAAAATAATTTAAAATAATTTCTAACCGTACAATGTATAATAAACAGACACGATTAAAGAATTCCAAAATTCTCACAAAGAGGATTGAAAGAGGATTTTATTTGCTTTTTTAAGTGCAGAAAATTTGATAGAGAGAAATGCACAATAAGACCGTTTAAGTATGAGTGGATTATGATATATGATGATTTTTTTTTAGACAACGATATTTTATATTTAACGAAAAAAAGATAATCTACCGTAACACAAATATTCAATGAACATTACACTTACACAAATATTAAAAACAAAAATACACAGATCCAAAATATTAAAACAATAAATACACAAATCCAAAATATTAAAATTACAAACCATAAATATAACAAGCCTTACATGGAGAGATCCAAAATATTAAAATTACACACTTCAGCAAATAAATATAACAAGTCTTACATGGAGAGATCCAAAATATTAAAATTACACACTTCACCAAATATAAAAACGTAGCTAGTAGGAAAAGACGATTGTTGTTCTAATACATTCAAAACAAGAGGAATGGACCGGGCATTTTACTGATAACTATCTCTCTCTCCATCTTTGTACTCTGAAAATAACATTGGAAGAGAAAATAATTAATATATATAAGATATACTCATACAAAAAACAAAAGAAAGAAGTAACATAACAAACATTTGTTTAGTTGTAGCTTGTCTAATTTTTTGTTGCCAATTGTAACATTTATAATTTTTCAGTGTATTTTATATGGGAGTTTTAACGAAAAGCCCACGGTACTATTTACTTTAACGAAAAACCACATTTTTACACTAAAAAGTCAAACCTGGTACTATTCATTTTACCCTTTATTTTGTCTTTATCATTAAAACTCAAAATTTTCAAACCATTTTCATTAGTTTTCCTATTTTATATTTGAGCAACATCAACAATTCGGATATTATATATATGCAAATCATAGTTAGTAAAATATGAAACACTTGTGGTGCATAGGTATCATTTGAGAGTGTGTTTTTTTTTTTTTTTTTATAAATGTGTATATGCGTATAATATATGTATCAATCATTTCCAGGCCAGAAATATACCCTTAAAAAGATAAACATGAATTAATTAAAATGTTTTTTTTTTTTTGACAGAAAAAGAAGAATTTTTTTTTTATAAAATAATTATAAGAAGAAGGCATAAATCACTTAGGTTTTAAATTAACCCTTAGGTTAAAACATAAAATTAGGTTTTAAACTAACCCAATCTTTTTTCAATAGTTGGGTCTAAAATAAGTTTTCGGTTAAAACCTAAAATTTGGGTAATTTAAAATTTTTAAATACAATAAATCTAACGGTTGAGATTGAATATGATCAAATCTAATGGTAAAAAAAGAAAGATTCAACGGCCAAAAATTAAATCCAACGACTAAAACAATTGAAAAAAAAAATATTTAAATCAAAATTAGCACAGAAACTCTATAATACATGTTTAATAGGGTCCATTTAGTGAATTTTTAGCTTTTCTCGGAACCTTAAATATTTGAATATTGAAATGTTTATAAAAATAAATACGATAATATACATAAAAAAATTTTGAAAAAATTACCAAAAAAAATTAACTTGAATTTATTCTTTAATAATTTGGGTTAAAATTTTAACTCAAAACAACTAGAGCACAAAAACTGTTTCTAAGTTAAAAATTTTAAGTTTTAACCAAAAGTTGAAATGGTCTGAGAATGATTCTTTCAGAAAAAGGTTACTATGTCCCACATATATTAATCAAGAAATGGTAATTTCGAACAACAAAATATAAGAAGAAGAAAAAAAGCAAAAAAGTATGAAGAGACTTTAAATACCCAAATTTTAGTAGTTTCTTGTGATATAGTTCCAAAACAGAACGCAGATGTCAGCTATGACATGTATCGCCTGGTCCCAGTTGTCAGATATGACATGAATAACCTGATTCCAGTTTTCAGATATAACATGGATCGCCCGGTCCCGAACATTTTGAAATTTTAGGTTAAGCAATAATAGAACTGCTAGAAGAGGATTGAAGGAATAAAGCATTGGATTATAAAATTGGGGTGGAAGAATGCCACGCAGCGCGAGCCAGTAGGTAGCCCACACTAAGCCAAGCCCTACCCAGATAACGAAGCGGTATAGAAGTTGGGCGGAGATGACAAAAAGTCCTAACCAAACAAGAGACAGCGCTGCCGTGACCACGACAGAGAAAATGTAGAAAGGGGGAAGGCATGGGCAGTTATTCAGTTTGCAGTCGCAACTAGCCGCATCGGCGGAGGAAGGTTTGACAAAGTAGCTCGGATCCACCCCGAGGGGGAATATAATGGTAGCTAAGGCCAAGAGGATGGTCAAAGTCAGGTGTGTTTGCGGATTTGGAGGAGTCTTTTGATTTTCATCGTCCGCCATAGTGGTGGTCGAAAGAGGCACCTGGGAGCAGAAGGGGGGAAATTAGAAATGAGAATCGAGGTAGCGACGGTGGTGAGCCTGTGTTTCGTGGTGTTGGGAAGTGGGAGCGATGGTAATTTTATACTCCTTTTTTTCTTTCTGCTCGACCACCATAGTGGAGGGTCCTATTCCTTTTTTTCCAAGTTGGTCGAGGTGGAGGGTCAGCTTTATAGTCCTCTTTTGTTATGTGATTTGTCCGACAAAATCGGCCAACTAAAAATAGGATTTGAATCCTCTCCTGAGCCCAGGGGAGGATCCTTCTGACCAAATGATTTGGACTGTTTGATGAAAATTCAACGGTTATAATTATTATAACTTTAAAATGACTTTTTATTTGTAGCCGTTGAATTTTCATCCAACGGATTTGGTCATGAGAATCCTCTTCTTAGGGTCAGGAGAGGATCCAACTCCCAAAAAATCTAACAAAGTGAGGAGCGTTGATTTACAAGAAAATCTCCGGTCCACGTAGCTAGGATGAGCAAAGACGAATCTCTCGTCCACGTGGTAAGGGATATATATATATATATATATATATATATATATATATCACAAGTCTCAACAATGTGTATACCAGTCTTCCAAGCCCGCCCACTTTACCCATTCCTTCTCTTGCAAAACAGAGATGAATATCACATCAGGCAAGTTTAAGAATTAATCTACTTTTATCATGTCAAGTATTGAGGTTTATAATAAAATTGATCGTTTTTGTCATTAATATGCGAACTTAATAATACAGCATGTCATTGAATCTAAAGTATACAAAAAATAATATGCATCACATGTACTATATGAATTAATAAGTTACTTCAAAATTCAATTTTATATTGTCCACGAAGCATCAATAAAATGAGAAGTGATAGCCATAAACCCTCTCTTTTGATTACTTGAAGAGAATCGACTGTTTTGCCGTAGATGAGAGAGAGGGTAGCAAGGAGAGAGATGAGCAACGGGAGTTTGAGATTTGTCGAATAATTTTAAGGTTTTTTTAGTTTTTTTTTCTTCTTATTTTATATATATTAGAATAAACGGTTAAACGAGTACCTATTTATAACTGCAAGTAACACACATAACTATCAATTTAAAATTCACGGTTAAACGGTTATACCCATAACCATTTATATATTTAAATAGTTACCCTTAACTGTAACCGTTAATTTTAAGTGGCCAGGTAACCGCAATTATCCATACCCATGAGAATTTTGCCCATCCCTACACGTGGCAAATATAATGGGTCAAAGTTATACCATGTTACCACTTACGGAAAACTTGACGGAAAGCCTAATAGAAGTACTAAAGTGTTAGAAAAATTAAAATTTATGTATGAAATAGAGATAAAAAACTAAAATAGAAATGTGCGAATATCACGATACTTGAAGGTAATAAAATAAAAATTGTTAAAAAAATAAATTTCAAATTTATACTGGCTGCATCATATCTAGGTAGAAGCAGAATGTCTCCCACACTAATCCAACATTCGATACTCAATAAACTTTTGTATGACTTTAACCATAACAAAAAAAAAAAAAAAATCACTCTTCTATGAGTAGAAAAGCTAAAAAGCTAATTTCGATCGAATACTCACCCAATCCTGCATTAACAACCCCAACCAAAAGGAATGAAAGCTCACCGAGAGCTGCATACAAAGAAAGCAGAACGATAGTCACATCTCACTTATCCAAAGTCCCAGGGTCCCAGCTGCGTCTATGAAATTTTTTTTCAGTGTGATTGGTATATGAGATCGTAAACCACGTGACACTATATAAATAATAAGATATATATGTTAAAATGTTAATAACTTAAAAAATAAGATTTTTATTACTTATATAAAAATACACAGTATTGTATTCGTGTTTCGGTTATAATAAAAAATTTCTCGTGTTCGTGCGTCATCGGACTGACAAAGTGACACCAATCTTTGTACCTCTTGACAAATAAGAAGTAAGAACTCATCACTTTCAGTAGTTCCCACAATTACGATGCTCAACTTATCATCCATCTTCTTCAATTTCTCCGCCAGTAGATAAGAAATTGCACAAAATAAAAACAAGATGCTATTTCTTTGAAAGTTGCAGCAGGCATTGACTTTGAGACTAGGACTGCAAAAAATGAAGGTGGTGTTGGAAACCTGTGTTACCTGTGTTATGTGGGACTGTCAGTCCCACATTGCCCATACACCATCTACAACAACTCTTTATAAGTGAGTTCACTCACTTATAGTTTAAATTGAATTGGGCTAAAATCATGGACCTTGGGCCTTAAACTTGGAGAGTTTGGGTGTATATATTAAATGTCAAAGATGTACACAAGTTACATTTTTGATTTTTTGGATTCAGTTTTTTCCGAAAGGATAAAACTGATTGAACTGTTTCATTCAGTTTTTAAATTGATTGAACAGTTGCATTCGGTTTTCTTTTTAACAAAAACTGATAAGCATGAACGGTTGGGGAAGTTCAAATTATGCCATTATATATATGGCAATAAAATCAGAAACTGAGAAAAATTTATATAATCATTCCTCCATATTTCGCTGAGAACAACACAACCAATTCGCCAAGAATCCAAGTTCGAGTGCAAGAACTTGGATTAGATAGTTGTATCCTGCAAGATAGACGTCCAAGGACTGCTGCACTGGTGTAGGGACAAATTTCTGTCTTAGGAGATTGCTTCTGCAAGCCTCTATCGGCAAGAAACAAGTCAGTGATTTGTGATTTTATATATAATCTCATTAAGTGTTTATGTTCTAATATATTGTGTTTGTCGTTGAGTTTTTCCATTTGAAATAAAACTGTGCAAATTGTTATATAATATACACTTGACGTTTGATTGGTTCTAACAGGTGGTTCCACGAGAAGCTGAGAAACTGAACGTAAATAATGCTGGGTTTTTTGGCACAGACGAGTCTTGCTCGCGGATTGAGGCTCAATCACCCTGAAGCTGCAGCTCTCATAGCCACACAGGTGTGTTCTTTGCTCCAAAACTTGACCTTTTTATCAAACTTACAAACTTGGAGCGGATTTCGGTAATGGGTTTTGTAAAGGAAACGTTTTTGTTTGATGTGTTTGTGTTTGTAGATTTTGGAGTTCGTTCTAAATGGCGATAAATCTGTGGCGGAATTGATGGACATTGGGAGGCAACTGTTGGGTAGGTAATGGTGTGAACTGTGAAATTTTATCATTTGCCCTGTTTTTGTAGATGGAATGTTAATTCTGGATTCTGATTGTTGAATAGCATCTGGGTTGCCTTCCTTTTTACCCAATCAACCAATTTTGTATCCCTAATTTCGCCTGGTTGCTCAAGATTGATCAGCACGGTACTTTTTCAAACAGGAAACAAGTTCTTCCCGGTGTTCAATATCTTTTGGATATGGTGCAGGTATTATGCTCATTGAGGTTGTTTGCATTTGTTTCGAAAAGCCTTAAACATAACGATTGCTGCTGAAAACTTCTCATAACCCTGACATAACATGCTGCCTAAAATCATTTTTCTCGAGTAAGATATAAATGCAGGTTGAAGGGACTTTTCCTGATGGGAACAAGTTAATCACCATTCACCATTCACGATCCAATTTCTAGGGATAACGGAAATTTGGAACTAGTCTTGAAGGATTCTTTTCTTCCTGGTAAGGGCTTTCGGATATTCGAAGTTTCGGATGACTTCTTTTGGGACCTATTATGGGCACTGATGGAATAAGATTTTCTGCAGTACTTATTGCAGTGCCTCACTAGACAAGTTTCCTGAAATGGAAGATGGTCAAATTCCGGGTGCAATTATCTATGGATGGTACTATTGTGCTTAATCATGGAAGGAATGTTGGCGTGAGTCAACCTTGGGTTTAAGGAATATAGATATATTTTGGGTATGAAATCATGTAATCGATGTCCTCTTATATTTGGAATTCTTATTTCCTATTTCATAGGAGCTTGTAGCAGTATATATAATCCTCTACATGAGAAGAATAAAGTAATACACTATAAGGTTTGTGTTTGTTAAGCGGAATGGAAATGTCGCGGCTCATATTGTTGCCTTATATGTTGCTTCACATGGAGGTGTTTTCTGTTGAAATGCTCCTGGTCCAGAGTTTTTATTTAATATTCTTGCGAAATATGTAAACGTATCTAATAAAGTTCACCTTTTGACAAAAAAAAAAAGTTTATGTAATATTCTTGCGAAAGATGTAAACGTATCGATTAGAATCTAATAAAGTTCACCTTTGGAGGAAAAAAAAAAAAAAAAAAAAACCTATAGTTACAATTCTAACTTGGCATCAGAGCAGGTTTTACCTCTCTTCCCGACTCAAAACCCTAGAGCCGAATGAACCATTGCAATCTGAAGCAAGGGAGGCATCAGATGTATCCAGTTTTTCTGGAAATTCTAAAACAAGACAAACCAACGAGAGAGGAAAAAAAAAAAAAAGGGTAAATCTCAATTTACTACCCTCAAGTTTTGTGGTTTTCAACATTTGCTACATGAATTTTTTTTCGTCCTAGAGTCATAACTAAGGTGTTAATTTTAGGACAGTCTCGTACATCCGTTAGTCTGGCTGTTAAGTCTTCCGTTAACTGATGACGTGGCACCCCATGTGGACAATAACTGGGTGACACATGTCATTAAGGGTCCAATTGGAAATTAAAAAAAAATTAAAAAACTTAAAAAAAATTAATAAATTAAAAAAACATTAAATAAATAAATAAATAAAAAAGAAAAAGGTAGGGATAATTGCTTCTTCTTCCTTGTCCCCTCTATTCTGCAATTAATTATTCTGTGGATCTGGTTGGGATCTAGGCTAGTGGGTCTGGCTCTCTCTGCTGGTATCTTTCTTTCTCTTCTTTCCCTCAAATCTCATATCCTCAGCGACCCTTGCCCTCGCGACCTCATAACCCTCAGCAGAGGTTTCCGGATCTCATAACCGTCGCCCTTCATCTCACTGCCACTGGCAATGGGTGGGTGGAGATCGATTCGGCCCTCGCGACCTCGTAACCCTCACCAAGACCAGCACTTGTGGCTTTAATGATGGCTTGCTCGGCGTGTTCGAGGAGCCAACAAACCGTTTGTCTGTCAGACTTATAGCCGAGTTCCCGCATTAGCTGAAAGATGCTAGCAGCGCAGGTAACGGGTATTCAGATCTGTCGTCGCGACCCTCAACTTTCGTATGGCGGTTTTTGGTGGAGGATCGTCGTGTCGGGGCAGAGACGGATACCTGTACGAACATGGGCATTTGCATCGTGACCAGGAGCATTCTGATGGGCTGAGCCTGCGGCTATTGTTGTGGGTCGGAGTCATAGACTCCTCCTTCAGTGAATGGAACTCCATTGTTTCCTCAGAGTTGTGTTGCATCGAAAAGACACCGTCTCCGTTGGTATGGTCGTTGTCTCCCGAGTCTCCGGTGCTGGTGCTGAGATCAAAGGCACCTCCGTCGTTGTCCTGATCCTTCTAATACGACGTCATTCTTGCAAACTAAAACAGAAGAAACGGAAAACATTTGTATTGAAGGAAACTTTGAGAGATAATTAGAATGTTTGGTTGCCGAGAAACTGCGGGAAAATGATAAGGGTTTTGATCAGTTTCTTTTTTTAAGTTTTTTAATTTTTTAGCTTTTTTTTAATTTCCACTTAGATCCCTTAATGACATGTGGCGCCCTATCGTTGTCCACATAGGTGCCATATCATCAGTTAACGGAAGACTTAATGTGACATCCCACATCGCCCAGGGGAGTGATCCTTATATGTATATTCTCATCTCTACCTAACACGAGGCTTTTTGGGAGCTCACTGACTTCGAGTTCCGTAGGAACTCCGAAGTTAAGCGAGAAGGGGGCTAGAGTAATCCCATGATGGGTGACCCACTGGGAAGTTGCTCGTGAGTTCCCAAAAACAAAACCGTGAGGGAATGGTAGGCCCAAAGCGGACAATATCGTGCTACGGTGGTGGAGCGGGCCCGGGACGTGATCCGACTTAGGCCGGGATGTGACATTTTGGTATCAGAGCCTAACCCTGGCCGCGTGTGTGCCGACGAGGACGTCGGGCCCTTAAGGGGGTGGATTGTGACATCCCACATCGCCAAGGGGAGTGATCCTTATATGTATATTCCCATCTCTACCTAGCACGAGGCCTTTTGGGAGCTCATTGGCTTCGAGTTCCATCGGAACTTCGAAGTTAAGCGAGTAGCGCACGAGAGCATTCCCATGATGGGTGACCCATTGGGAAGTTCTCGTGTTAGTTCCCAGAAACAAAACCGTGAGGGCGTGGTCAGGACCCAAAGCGGACAATATCGTGCTACAGTGGTGGAGCGAGACCGGGAAGTGATCAGCCCAGGGCCGGGATGTAACACTTAACAGCCAGACTAACGAACGTACGAGACTGTCCCAAAATTAACATTTTAGGTATGACTCTGGGACGAAAAAAACTTTATGTACTAAATGTTGAAAACCATAAAATTTAAGGATAGTAAACTAATATTTATCAAAAAAAAAAAAAAAAAAAAGAATAAAAAAAACAACAACGTAAACCCAGAAACAACCCAACCCTCGTTCTTCAAAAAAGAAAAAAAAAAAAAAAAAAAAAACCCAACCCGCTGCAATGGCTGATGAAAAGCAAACTCGTGTTGGTGCCTGGAACGGCTGCAGCTGCAGCGATTGGATCAGGACGAGAAAGCTGCTGTTGCAGCAGCCCAAGTTGAGCCCAAAATCATGCGGCACCCCTTGGTAATACTATTTTTCATATTTAAATGGGTTTATTGTTATCATAAATGGTAATTCACCCACTCCGTCATGATGGGACAATGACACATAAGGTTTTTTTTTTTTTTTTTTTTTAATTTTAGTCACAAAGGATCTTAGAAATTCATTCATCCTATATCTGAAATCAAAAATTCAATCAATCTAATCCTAAGAATAGGTGTCTCAAATCAATGTTTTTCTTCTATCACAATTTTGTAAAAATTACATTATGTGATGTGGGTCTTACAAGTCTAATTAACTTAAAAATAAATTAAAATTTTAATTTCTGTTTTCGATATTCATAAAAAAAACTCTTAAAAACGAAAAAACAAAATATTCACCCAAAGAAAGTCGCACCTTTCTGACAAAAAAAGAAAAAGAAAAAGAAAACGAAAGTCACACCTCACTCGGCAAAAGCCCCAGGGACCCAGCTGTGTCCGTGCATCATCGGACTGACGAAGTGACACCAATCTTCGTATCTCTTGACAAGTAAGAACCTATTTCATCATTTTCAGTAGTTCCCACAATTCCGATGCTCAACTCATTATCCACCTTCTTCAATTTCGCCGCCAAAAGATAAGAAATTGCACAAAACAAAAACAAACAAAATACTATTTCTTTGAAAGTTGCAGGCATTGACTTGAGAGTAAGGACTGCAAAAAATGAAGGTGGTTCTACGAGAAGCCGAGAAACTGAACCTAAACAATGCTGGGTTCTTAGCACAGAAGCGTCTTGCGCGCGGGTTGAGGCTCAATCACCCTAAAGCTGCAGCTCTCATAGCCACGCAGGCGTGTTTTTTCCTCCAAAACTTGATCTTTTGTTCAAATTTACAAACTTTGATCGGATTTCGGTAATGGATTTTGTAAAGGAAACGTTTTTGTTTAATGTGTTTGGGTTTGTAGATTTTGGAGTTCATTCGAAATGGTGATAAATCTGTGGTGGAATTGATGGACATTGGGAGACAGCTGCTGGGAAGGTAATGGTGTGAACTGTGAAATCTTCTCAATTTGCCCTGTTTTTATATATGGGATGTTAATTCTGGATTCTGATTGTTGAATATCATCTGGGTTGCCTTCCTTTTTGCCCGATCAACCAATTTGTATTCCTAATTTCGTACCTCGGAATCATGCGTTCAATATCTTTTGGATATGGTGCAGGTATGATGCTCATTAAGGTTTTTTGCATTTGCTTCGAAAAGCCTTAATCATAGATTCATAATCACTGCTGCTGAAAATTCCTCGTAACCCTGACATAACATGCTGCCTAAAATCATTTTTTATGAGTAAGGTATAAATGCAGCAGCAAGGAAGGGACAGTTGGAGATATTGGAGGTGCTTACCAAAGGCGGTGCATCTCAGCCGCCATGCGAGGAGGCCCTGTTGGAGGCAAGCTACTTGGGCAGGGCTAGGTCCGCAGAGATGCTCATGGGGTCCGACGTGATCCCCGCCCTGAGGCGGCTGTGCATGCTCTTGTTTCTGCTTGCTGCAGAGGCTTCGTTGATGTAGTTGACACATTCATCAAGGTAACAGTCTTAAGATCATACATTAATCAAAATTCCTTTATGGTTTTACATTTTAGCAAGCGCTTATGCTGAAAGCACTTTTCTAACCTAGGAGGACTTGTGCTGAGCCTACAATTGCGTTAAAGTATGCTTCAACATAAATAAGTGTGATGTACAATTAAGGTAGCCATCACCGAAATGTGTATGTGTTGTAATTGCTTGAACATTTAACTTTTGTTCCATGACAGTGATGCTATTTCTTGGTGGCAGTGTGGGGTCGATGCCGATGCAACTGACAGGGCGCTGCTTCAATCGTCCAAGCCATTCCTACATACTAATGTTTACTGTAATGTGCTTATTTCCGCCATTGTTAGCCAGCAAATTTCTGTTGCCAGACTCCTCTTGCAGGTGTATCCCTAACTCATGGGCTAGTATGCATACCTTTATAGTTATACACTGGTGGTCCTGGGATGTAAATACAGGAGAAGAGTTTCGGGTGGGTGCAGGACTAGCCGTGGCTTACAGTGTGACCTGGTGTGCTGTGGAGTATTTTGAAGCCACCAGTGTTATCTTGCACATGCTCTGGCAACACCACTCTCCTAACATTCCTGACTTTGGGAGGACTCTCATTCACCAAGCCATCTTATGTAACAATGAAAGAGCGGTAGAGGTTCTGTTAAATTGCAGTGCAGATGAGCGGTAGAGGTTCTGTTAAATTGCAGTGCAGATGTAGAAGTTCCAATTAAGACAACAAATTCAGAAACTGACTGCCCCGTTCACATGGTGTCACGACTTGGATTAAATAAGATTCTTCAACTATTGATTGGTGCCTGGTGCAATATCAACTATCAACTCTCAGACAGATTCTGGAGAAACTGCACGAATGATCTGTGCTAGATATAAACCCCAGGAATGCCTTAAAAGCCTGGCTTCAGGCGCTGCTGATTTTGGCCTGGTGAATTCTGCTGGTCAGAGTGCAAGTGTAATAGCTGAGTCAGCAAGGTGGGCTCTTGGCTTCCAGCAAGCAGTTGTAGAGGTGATTCACTCTGGTGAAATTGCTCAATCAAGTGATGCATCAATATTTTCTCCTCTAATGTTTGTGACTCAAGCAAACAATGTTGAGGCTTTGAAGAAACTGATTGAGGGGGCAGACGTTGATCTCAATGAGCAAGATGAAAAGGGATGCTCAGCTGCCATGATAGCTGCAGCTATCAAATTGCTTATCTACGCTGGGGCTGACATAAACCTGCAAACGTGGTCAGACAGTAATGGAACTATTCGATACAAATCACAACGGTGAAGAATTTGAAAAGTTGTAGCTTAAGAATGCTGCACCTCAAAAGGTACTTTAAAGTCCTGTTGAGTTTTATAGGACTTAACATCAGGCAGTACAACACAATGTCACAGATTTCGTTCATACATTGATAGGCAGGGGTTCTGATGTGAATGCTTCTGATGCCGATGGATACACTCCGTTGATGTTAGCAGCAAGAGAAGGCCACGCTACGCTGTGCGAGCTTTTGACTTCTTTAGGGGAAAAATGCGACATTGTGCAGGACACGAGACAGCACTCTTGCTTGCAAGGAAAAGTGGGATTAAAAATGATGCAGAGAATTTGATATTGGAAGAGCTTGCAAGAAGGTGAAGTCAGGTAAAGAAGCACATAAAAATGCGGTAGAGGATCTCCACATCAAAAAAATGCTGAAAATGGTGGGGGCTGCCGGGATTTTGCAGTGGGGGAAGTCGAGCAAGAGAAATGTGATTTGTAGGAGGGCGGAAGTCGGGGCCAGTGACTCGTTCAGATGGAATCGCCTGAGGAAATTCGACACGGACGAGCCCGGGCTGTTCCATGCGGTAACTACAAAGCAGAAGGAGCTGCATTTTGTGTGTGAAGTTGGGATTGAAATGGCTGAGCTGTGGGTGAGAGGGATCAAGCTTTTATCATATTTTAGCGTTATTTTAGAAAAAACCGGGGTTTAATAAAGAGTAAAGATCCAAAAACCAAAGATCTTCACCACATAGGGCTCCACAAAGACAAATCCAAGAACAACATCAGCCAATTTTCCTTCAAAAATTCACAAACCAACAATCCAAACAAACATCAGCAACATTTTTTAGATGATCAAAAAACACAAAAACAAAAAGAAGGATTGATTAAACAATTATATGAAAATCCAAACGGAAGCTTTCTCGATCTGCATAATTCACCTCCGAGTGGCTTCTCCGTGGTTTACAAAAGTGCGAATGTAATAGATAAAATAAATTTACAAATTTGCAGAGCGTAATGATTCCGAACCCCATCATTCAATCACAGCGAGAGCACCGTTTTCGAACCTGAACTTCTTGAATCAGGCATCGCGGCGGTGACCAACCTGAAAATGATGAAGGGATTGCTGCAAATCCTTGTAGAAATCGCTAGAAGTTGCAGACCTTCGAGCGTTCAAAGAAGAAACCATGGAGCACGCGAAGAATAAAAGGGAGGTGAAGGCTTCGAACTCGCGTTCGCCATTCATGGGAATTTGGGAGAGGATTTGGTAGAACAGTCTTTTTTAGTGCAGAGGATTTTGCAGAGTTATCTGTTCGCCGGAATTTGGAGATGGTGGTGGTGGGATGGGAGCGTGGCTTTTCTTTTCTTGGTTTGAATTGCGGCAGTCTGGAGATGAAGATGGCAGAGTCGAGGGTGATAACAGAGAGACTTGACAGTGTTAAGTTGGGTTAAGTGAGTGGACAAGTGTGACGAGATTGGAGAGGGCACATTATTTTTATTCTTATTAGAAAAGGGGTATAAATGTGTAAATAAATGTGTAACACATTATTTTTTAATAAGTTGAAAGACCGTTTAAGTAGGAGTGAATTTTGATATATGGTGATTTTTATTTATAGAACGATATTTTTTTTTTTTAAGTAAGGGGGTTAATCTATAGTAACACAAATATTCAATAAATATATTAAAAACAAAATTACACACTTGACCAAATAAATATAACAGCTCATACATGGAGATAAAAAAAATATTAAAATTTCATGCCACCGAAAAAATATAACAAGTCTTACATGGAGAGATCCAAATATTAAAGTTATACACCATTGAATAAATATAACAAGTCTTGCATGGAGAGATACAAATATAAAAAAATAGCTAGTAGGAAAAGACGACTATTGTTCTAATACATTCAAAACAAGAGGAATGGACCAAACATTTTGCGGATAACTAGCTCTGTCTCCATCTTTCTACTGATCTGAAAATAACATTGGAAGAGAAAATAATTAAAAATAATTATTAATAAGATACTCATACGAAAAACAAAAGAAAGAAGTGACTAAAAAACTTTGGTTTAGAGTTTGATTAATTTTTTGTTGCCAATTGTAGCATTTGTAATTTTGCAGTGTATTTTGTATTTGAGTAACATCAACCACTCCTATATTATATATACGCAAATCATTGTAAAATATGGAACACGTGTAGTGTACAGGTATTACTTGGGTTTTTTTTTTTTTTTGAAGTTTGTATACAGTATAATATTTGTATAAATAATTTTGGGGCCGGAGATATACTCTAAAAAAGATGAACATGAATTAATTAAAATGATTTTCCTATAAAATAATTATAAGAAGAAAGCATAAATCACTTAGGTTTTAAACTTGGGTCAAAACTTAAAATTTAGGTTAAAATTTAGGTTTTAAAATAAGGAAAACTAAAGAAAATGGCTTGAAAACTTTGAGTTTTAACGAAAAAGGACACAAAGGTGTTGTAATGAATAGCACCATGATTGATTTTTTTAGAGTAAAAATGTGGTTTTTCATTAAAGTGAACCGTACCGGGGGTATTTCGTTAAAACTCTCAAAAAATGATAAACTTGAATTAGTTAAAATGATTTTTCTATAAAATAACTATAAGGAAAAAGCATAAATCACTTAGGTTTTAAACTAACTCTTGGGTTAAAACCTAAATTTAGGTTTCAAACTAACCTGATCATTTTTCTAATGTTTGGGTTTAAATAAGTTTTGGGTTACAAACCAAAATTTGGGTATTTTTAAAATTTTAAATACAATAAATCCAACAGCTGAAGTAGGATATGGTCAAATCTAACGATAAAAGATATAACGGCTCAAAATTAATTTAACGGCTAAAACATTAAGAATCTATAATATATGTTTCACAAGCTTTGTTTAGTGAATTTTTAACTTTTCTTGAAATCTAAATATTTTTAGGTTAAAATGTTTATAAAAATAAATTATGATAATCTACATAATTTTTATTTTGAAAAAAGTTACCGTAAAAAAATTAATCTAAATTTGTTATTTAATAATATCGGACTAAAATTTTAACCCAAAATTATTGAACCACAAAAGCTATTTCTGAGTTAAAAATTTTAAGTTTTAACATAAGAGTAGGTGATGATCTTAATATAATTCTTTAAAAAGAGGTTAATATGTCCCACACACATAACATAAATCAACAAATGGTAATTTCAAGAAATTAAAAAATAAAAAAAAACGCAAAAAAGTACGAAGAGATTTTTTTTTTTTGGGTAAACTGGCAATATATTAACCAGGCAAACAAGCCAACACTACAAAGAAAGTCCACGACAGGACTAACAGAGGAGAGAAAAATCAACCACTCCTCAAAATACAAGGGGTGAAAATGGATTACAAGGACAAAGACGATGCAACAAAGCAAAACCCTCTCCCATAAACACCCACCAAAAAACACTATATAGAGGGAGGGCATGGCAAACCATCTTTGTCAAGGATATGCACCAGCGAAGATGGGGGTCTGTTCACCCAAGTACCAATGCTCATCTCTGCAAGACTAGGCGACGTCATAAAATCAGTCGCCATATTTGCTGATCCAGGAACCTAAGGCCAGCGGCACAAGTTGAAGGACTCTGCAATATTCCTGATTTTTTTCTAAGAGCAGGTAAGGCTTCACAACTTCCATTTTCAATGGAGCATTGCAGACATGATAGTTTCCTTTGAGTCAGATTCTATACCAACATCATTAATACCCAGCTGCTTTGCCATCATACACCCTTCAATTACAGCTACGGTTTCGGCAACAGAGACTTTTGGAGCTTTAAGAGGAGATTTTCTTGCTGCCACAAACTTTCCACTGGCATCCCTTATCACAATACCAACATAACCAAGTTTAGTACTTGAATTCCAACTTGCATCAACATTTATTTTGAAAAAAGGTTGCTCAGGAGGATACCAACTATTTTGCTGCATCGAAGACGTTGAAGAGTTTTGTTGGTGATGGTTTTCATCTTGATTTCGTTTAGTAGCCTCTCTATAGCATCCATAAGCACAAGAGATTGCATGAATAACCTGCATAGGAGATATGTTTATGATTGAAAATTATATTACATCTTGCCTTCCAAATATGCCAACAAGCGAAAGCAACTTGGGCCATAGTGGTCGCTTTTTCCCCGTTTATTCCCCATTTCTGTATTAATCAACGTATTTAACCATTCACTAAAAGTAGTGATTTCACTCTTATTCACCTTATAATTCAGTTGACCTCCAAACCAAATCCGATCCACCCATGGACACAGGAGGATCATGTGTTCTACAGATTCCTCATGTTCCTTGCAGATGGGGCAAATTGGAGAGTTTGAAAGGTGTTTTTTAAATACCCAAACGTTAGTAGTTTCCTGTGATATAGTTCCAAATCAAGGGTGATATAGTTCCAAATCTTAAAGCATAGAAACTTCTTGGAAGCAGACTCATATTGAGTTCAAATCTTCTGCACCAAAATTCATCAAGCTAAAAGCAAATACTTTTTCTTTGTTAAAAATAAAAAATTTAAATAAATAAAAAGCACTTCTGATAAGTAGACTCAAATTATGGCTGCATCCGATTTCACATTTTCGAACAGGTGTCAAAATCCCATCAAAATTTGTCTCAATTGTAATCATTTTATTTTCTCCGCACCTTAGACCTTTTCGCTTTGAGGCTATGTGGTTGTATCACGGCAATTTCAATGATTTTGTAGAGAGTATTTGAAGATGCTTTTGCGAAGAGTATTTGGAGGTGTTGGTGGCTCTGCTTTTGATAAAACTTTCGCTCTTGTTGAACCTCTAAAAAAGTGGACCATCCAAGTTTTTGGTCATCTCAAACAGAAGAAGAATAGGCTGTTAGCTTGAAAATCTCTGGAATTCAGAAAGCTTTATGCCATGGCCTAAATGCTTTTCTTTCGGATTTGGAGGAGGAGCTGGTTTCTGAGTATAATAAAGTTTTACATCAACAGTCATTTTTTGGCATCAAAAGTCTCGGTTAAAATGGCTTCAAGATGGTGATCGTAATACTAAATTCTTCCATCTTACGACTATTATAAGGAGGAGGAGAAACAAAATTGAGGGACTGTTTAATATTCAAGGTGAGTGGATTGTGGAGCCGGCTATACTTCAAAAATATTGCTGTGGATTATTTTCAAACTCTTTTCTCTCATGGGAAAAGCTCTAGGCAAATGTCTTCCCTCCCTAATATGTTTTCTAGTGTAAATTCCACTGACCTTGCTGCTCTTAATAAAGAGGTGGATGTAAGTGAGGTTAAAAACAGTCTTTTTGATATTGGAGGTGTTAAGGCTCCAGGTTATGATGGGTTTCCTGCTTGTTTATACCAAAATCAGTGGAGTAGATGTGCTAGTGATATTTTCGATTTGGTGAGGACTGCTTTTCATTCAATGAGTTTGCCTTGGGGACAAAATTGAGAATCCCCAGAAAATGTTGAAATTTTCGGCCTATGAGTCTTTGTTTTTTACAGAGTTATCTCGAAGATTATTGTTGCTAGACTAGGGCCTCTTTTGCCTCATCTAGTACTGGTTTGGTACTGAGATACTTTTATAAAAAGTGGGTATAAAAAAAAAAAAAACTGAACTAAAAAAAGTATTTGGTAAATACTTAAAAACAGCTTATTTTCATAGTTTTGAGTGAAAACAAAACTGAAAACGTGAATCAGCAAAAATGAGCTTATTCTCACAGCACAGCAGAATCAGTTTTTTTTTTCAAAGCATAGCAATACCAAACCAGCCCCTAATCAGCCCAAATCAAGCTAGCTATGGTATCAGGCAAGGGGATCATCTTTCTGCTTATTTGTTTGTTCTATGTATTGAGAAGCTCTCGCATATCATTACTAATGTTGTGAATAGGGGAAGATGGAAACATGTGAAAGCCTCTGAATCTGGACCTGGGGGTTTCTCATTTGTTTTTTGCGGATGATTTAATGTTGTTTGCTAATGCTACTCCTAGGCAGGCTAGAGTTATGAAAGGTTGTCTTGAAAGTTTTTGCAAAGCCTCTGGTCAAGCTGTCAACTTTGATATATCTAAAGGGTGCGTCGAAGGCAAGCTCGTTAAATTTTTCCCAGAAGAAGGTCCCCTTATGTATGTTGTGAAAGTTAATAGCATGCGTTGTGTTCTGAGAATCTGAAAAATACTCAAATATCATATGTCGAACTAAATGCGCACGGATCTGCACACATACATTACCACACATATGGTTAAAGTTGCGTACCTCTAAAACATTAGAAAGATATATGTGGACCTCTGCACTTTCCACGAGGCCCTTGAAGTATGAATATTTCGTTTGAGATGATTATTGTTGAGTATGCTTCCTTTTGTAGCAAGAGTACGGAGAAGAAGAGGAAGCATGAATATTGGGACCTTCCTGTTGGTTCTGGCTGGGATGATCATATCCGGTTGCTGCAGATATATGATTGCTGGCATCAAACTGACCATGACATTGATTGGTGCAAGGATTATCAGTTGTAGGTACCTTTTTAATATTCTGTATAAGAAAAACCTGATATATTCAGGGCATTGGCGACACGATTCTAGTATTTGCTTGTTATGTTTCTGGAACTCATTGATTGTAAGTGAGGAGGATGACGCTTGTCAAGGCGAGAATTGACACACAAATTATTTCAGGTGTATCCATCCTCTTTGCTAAAACCAGATGATGAAGTGACTATGTACTTGATAGTCCTGTTGACACGATTCTAGGATACACAAGAAATCGTTTAATAAGCAAAAATGCTATTTTTACCGCGTATTTGTACCATTTGAGTTCAAATTTTCTGCACCTGCCTCTCCATGGTTTTAATAGTTTTCTGAAATCTGTGCACCGATTTAACAGTGTTAAATTGTTGTTATCTCCTTCACTTTGTAAATAAATTAAAAATAAAAATAAAATTCCCAAGCGTCCAAAACGTGAGTGCTCCTCGAGCGTCACTCTCTCTCCTTGGATCAGGAACACCAACAACAACAATGGCGGATGCGAACCAAAAACCAAAGATCTTTACCACATTGAGCTTCGCAAAGTCAAATCCAAGAACAACTCCAGCCAATTTTCCTTCAAAAAATCACAAACCACCAATAAATCAGCAACATTTTTCAGATGATTAAAAAAAAAAAATTAAATAATTATTTGAAAATCCAAACGGGAGCTTTCTCGATCGAATTGCATAATTCACAGCACCTCATCCTGGGGTTCAGGCAACGGAGGGGGCTGAGCCTTCATTTGGCGGTTACCTGGCTGTTGAAACAACTCCTAGTGGCCTCTCCGTGGTTTACAAGAGTGCGAATGTAATAGATAAAATATATTTACAAATTTGCAGAGGATAATGATTCCGAACCCAATCATTCAATCACAAATAAACAAATTTACAAGATTGGAAACAAAATCGATGAAATTGATTCAGCGAGTGCACCGTTTTCGAACCTCAACTTCTTGAATCAGGCATCGCGGCGGTGCCAACCTGAAATGATGATGGGATTGCTGCAAATCCTTGTAGAAACCGCTTGCATTGCAGACATTCGAGCGTTCAAAGAAGAAACCATGGAGAACGCGAAGAATAAAAGGGAGGTCAAGACTTCGAACTCGCGTTCGCCATCGGTTTCATGGGAATTTGGGAGAGGATTTAGTAGAACAATCCTTTGTTTGGGAGAGGATTTAGTAGAACAATCCTTTGTTAGTGCAGAGGATTTTGCAGAGTTATCTGTTCGCCGGAATTTGGAGATGGTGGTGGTGGAATGGGAGCGTGGCTTTTCTTTTCTGGGTTTGAATTGCGGCGGTTTGGAGATGGAGATGGCATCGTCGAGGTGAAAACAGAGAGAATTGACAGTGTTAAGTTGGAGAAATTTTTAGTTGTGACGGGAATACGGATGATACACCATGTGTTTTTATGTAAGTGATGAAAAATTTTAATTTTTAATTTTTAACATACATATATCACCATTTATACGGGGACAAGTGATATATCATCTTGTGTGACGGTTACACTGAAAAATCTCTAGTTAAGTTGGGTTAAGTGAGCCGACAAGTGTCACAAGATTGGAGCGGCACATTCTTTTTTAGCCGCATAAGATTAGAATTACTTTAATGTCATGTTTACGTAATCTTAATGAAAATATGAAGAATTGAATTGAGAAGAAGTAGGAACGAGGAAAAGTCATAATCGGATTCCTGTTGAAACTGTTTATTTAAATATTTTGGATTTGGAATCGAAATGACACTAATTCCATAAAGTTGTTTACTAATTCAGTAGAATCGGAATATAAACCAGTATGATTACTAAATGTTATTGTCCCAAATCAAATATTTTATATACTTTTTTTAATAAAATTTGATATAATATGTAATAGTAAGAAAAAAAATTTTAATTGCTTTTTTATTTCTTAGACACACTAAAATGCTTTTGTTTAAATTTTTTTTTTATAAATTTAAGTATTTACTTTAATATTTAAATTTTCTCGCTTAAATTGTAGTTTCTTCTCTTCGACATCTGCATGGAGTTGTGCATAATGTGAATGAGCATGAAGTTGTGCATAATGTGAATGAGGGCATAATAGGAAGAAAAAATGCGTTCTTGATTCTCTCACCCTCATAGAATTCAAATACCTCATTTATCCAAGGATTCCCATTGCTCCAATTTCAGGAATTGCATTTCTTGTTTCAGGTGGGGTCCACCACATTATTGATTGCCTAGTATTTAGTAAACATCAGAGTAATCCATAATTGGAATTCAATTCCCTTTTTTTATTCCCATTACCCTTGCGTAAACAAACCCTAAGAGAGATAGATTTACTTGTGTTGGTCGACTTTATTTTTAGGGTAAATCTCAATTTACCTCAAGTTTCGTAGTTTTCAACATTTAGTGCATGAAGTTTTTTTCGTCCCAGAATCATACCTAAAATGTTAATTTTGGGATAGTCTCGTACATCCGTTAGTCTAGCTGTTAAGTTTTCCGTTAACTGATGATGTGGTGCCCATGTGGACAATGACTGGGTGCCACATGTCATTAAGGGATCCACGTGGAAATTAAAATTAAAAAAAATAATAATTATTTAAAGAAAAGTTCAAAAAAAAAAAAAACCTCATCTGGAATCCCCACCCGTGCCCACCATCCCACCACCTGATTTGCCTTTCTAGACCAATCCATTTTCGTCCTCGACCCTAAAAATGGGTAAGTCGACGTCCTCTAGAAGCTTGAAAGGTAAGACCTTGTTGTCCACCTCCACGTCGAACTCGTACGCCACTGAATGCCCCACATGCGCGTCCCTCAAATCGAACCCCGACACCTTCAGATCCTCCACTTGAACCCCTAATCCCTTCACAATCGCCTCCTTCAAATCCTGCAAATCAACCAACCAAATCTTAATCAAACAACCAATCAATCAATCTGAATCCAAAAATTCAAATTGTAGAGAGAGAAAAAGAGAGGGGGCGTACAGAGATGGCTCTAGGGGTGGCGTAGGGAGGGCGGAGCTCTAGCACGGAAATCAGAGAAAGAGAGGACGGGACTGTGAAATTCGGGTTGTTGGGGTTTTGCAGGCTGGCGCCGTGGACGAATTCGTAGACGAGGAATGTATGGTCGGTGGAGATGCACGCGCCGAGGAGCTTGATGATGGAGGTATGGTGGATGTAGCAAAGGGTGGAACTTTGGTTTTTTAGTTCGACGGCGGAGAGCTTGACGCGGAACTTGCATTGGAAAACGACGGCGCCTTTTCCGGGTAGTTTACAGCGCTAGGAGGGGGTGGAGGTGGAAGGCTGTTCGAAAGAGGCGGAGGAGGCGGCGGAAGTTGGGTGGGTGGATTGAGCGGATTGTTGGGTGCATGGGGTGCGGCGAGAGGTGAAGACTGGATGGGCGGCGTCGACTGACATTTTGGATTTGCACGTTTGGGTGGAGGCCGAGAAGGGAGAGAGGGTCCGGGGTTGAGGAAGAAGACACTTATTTTTTGTTTTTTGTTTTTTTTAAATGTTTAATTTTTAATATCCACGTGGAACCCTTATTGACACGTGGCGCCCAGTCATTGTCCATGTGGGCGCCACATCATCAGTTAACAGAAAATTTAACAGCTAGACTAACAAATGTATGAGACTGTCCTAATTAATTAACACTTTCGATATGACTCTGAGATGAAAAAAATTTCATGTATTAAATGTTAAAAACCACGAAATTCGAGGGTAGTAAAGTGAGATTTTTATTAAAAATTGGTATAAATTATAGTACAAATATGTAACACATTATTCTTTAATAAGACATAAGGCCGTTTAAGTATGAGCAGATTATGATATATGATGATTTTTTTTATATAACGATATATATTTAACGAGAAGGGATAATTTAATGAACACAAATATTCAATAAACATTACACTTACACAAATATTAAAATCAAATTTCACACTTGACCAAATAAGCATAGCAACTCATACATAGAGTTCAAAAATATTAAAATTACAAGCCATTGAATAAATATAACAAGTCTTACATGTAAAGATCCAAAATATTAAAATTACACGCCTTGAACAAATATGACAAGTCTTGCATGGAGAGATACGAATATAAAAACGTAACTAGTACGAAAAGACGACTGTTGTTCTAATACATTCAAAAGAAGAGGAATGGACCAAGCATTTTGCCGATAACTAGCTCTCTCTCTCTCCATCGTTCTACTGATCTGAAAATAACAATGGAAGTGAAAATAATTAAAAATAATTATTAATAAGATGCTCAGACAAAAAACAAAAGAAATAAGCAACTTAATAAACATTGGTTTAGTTGTAGTTTGCCTAATTTTTTGTTGCCAATTGTCGCATTTGTAATTTTTCAATGTATTTTGTATTTGAGCAACATCAACAACTCGTATATTATATATACGCAAATCATAGTTTAGTAAAATATGGAACACGTGTGGTGTATAGGTATTGTTTGAGAGTTTTTTTTAAAAAAAATGTATACTCGTAAAATATATGTATTAATAATTTTGAGGCCAGAAATATACTCTAAAAAATATAAACATGAATTAATTAAAACGATTTTTCCATAAAGTAACTATAAGAAGAAAGGAAAACTAATGAAAATGGTTTGAAAACTTTGAGTTTTAATGATAAGGACAAAATAAAGGGTAAAGTGAATAGTACCATAATTGACTTTTTAATGTAAAAATGTGGTTTTTCGTTAAAGTAAACAGTACCATGAGTTTTTCGTTAAAACTCTCAAAGAAGAAAGCACCAATCACTTGGGTTTTAAACTAACTATTGAGTTAAAACCTAAAAAGTTTAGTATGTCCCAACACACATAAATCAAGAAATGGTAATTCTGAGAAGAAAAAAAATTATAAGAAAAAAGCAAAAAAGTATGAAGAGACTTTAAATACCCAAATTTTAATAGTTTTCTGTGATATAGTTCCAAAACAGAACACAGATGTCAGCTATGACATGGGTCGCGCGGTCCCAATTGTGAGATATGACGTGGATCACGCTGATCCAGTTGTAAGATAGGACATGAATAGCGCGGTCTTGGACCTTTCGAAATCTTAGGTTAAGCAACAATAGGACCGCCAGAAGAGGATTGAAGGAATAAAGCATTGGATTATAAAATTGGGGTGCGAGGATGCCATGCAACGCAAGCCAGTAGGTAGCCCACACTAAGCCAAGCCCTACCCAGATAACGAAGCGGTATAGAAGTTGGGCGGAGAGAACAAAAAGTCCAAACCAAACAACAGACAACGCTGCCGTGGTCACAACAGAGAAAATGTAGAAAGGGGGAAGGCATGGGCAGTTATTCAGCTTGCACTCGCAACTAGCCCGATCGACGGAGGGAGGTATGACAAAGTAGGTCGGATCCACCCCGAGGGGAAACATAATGGTAGCTAAGGCCAAGAGGATGGTCAGAGTCAGATGTGTTTGCGGATTTGGAGGTGAATTTGGAGGAGGGTTTTGATTTTCATCGTCCGCCATAGTGGTGGTCAGTTGGGAGCAGAAGGGGAGAAATAAGAAACGAGAGCTGAGTTGAAACAACTCTGCAAAATCGAAACCAACAATTAAGATCAATACGTATGATGATTGTAGAGAGACAAAGTAAAGTCTAGAGAGAGAGGCAGATAGTTTCAACTCAGCAAAATCGAAACCAACAATTAAGATCAATACCCATGATGATTGTAGAGAGACAAAGTAAAGTCTAGAGAGAGAAGCAGATAAGAAGGTAGTGTGGGAGAGAGTGAGTTATGAGAGAGTATATATAAAGCGAAGAGCTGCTAAGTGGGATGACTAATAGCCTGTACATACTCTCTTTGACAAAAAGAAAGTCCCTTTGAATAATAGCCACTATGAAAAGAACTGTTTTTGAAAAGACCTGCTTCCCAAAGAGCTGCTAAGTGGGATGACTGAATCGCCTCGTAAGTTTGTTTTCTTATGTTGAGAGTTGGTCTCAAGTTATGTGCCGACAACGAGATGGCGACACGACAAAGGATAAAAAAGGAGAAAATGTTTTGGCTCGCCTCGTAAGTTTTGTTTTTTTTTATTGTTCTGCCTTTGTCGCTATTATATATTATTCTGATCAAACTCTAGCAAGGATGTCACGTCATCCTTCATCATCTTTTAAATCAATAATTTGGGTGCTACTTCTGTGATAGAAGTCAGGGTGCTACTTACTTGCTTTTGTAAATTAGGCCCTACTTTGTCATTTTGAATGCTGGTACAGTACCCTTTTTTAACCGCTTATTCTACTATAAGCATTCTAAGTACGTTATTGGTGCTTGTTTTCTTGTGCCAGCCGGGGGAAAAGCAAACATGTCGCACTTGTAATTATTGGAGGTAATAGAGTAATCAGAGGAGGAAGTGACGTTGGGGATGGTTCAGTAGATGATGGCAATACTAAGGGAAGTCATGGAAGCTATACAGGCTAGAAAATCTGAACATGAGGAAGAACCAAAAGCTAGGTCGAGGCGTTCTTCTTGAGAAATGTTTATTTGCCTCTTAGCTTCTACTTTGTTAGGTCAATAAAGTTGCATGATTTTTAACTAGTTCACTAAGATGATTAAGGAAAATTGGAGATGCCTTACCTCATTACTAATTTTGCAGTGAAGCTGTTGCAGGAAGCGTTCCAGCTTTCACCACTGTATCGTGAGGCATATGCAAACACGATTACAATTCTGTTTGGTGAACCAACTTGTTTGCTGAAATTGAAAAGGATTTTACTGCTTATGGGATTGTTTGGGCCCAAAATAATATTGTTGGGTCGAGTGTAGGTTTATGCTCGGCCCAAAGTCGTTTCAAAAATACTATGAATTGTCTGGTGATCC
Source organism: Pyrus communis (assembly GCF_963583255.1). Lineage (NCBI taxonomy): Eukaryota > Viridiplantae > Streptophyta > Magnoliopsida > Rosales > Rosaceae > Pyrus > Pyrus communis. Next base: position 6,599,177 of record NC_084806.1, on the reverse strand, counting down.
TGGGCTATTCAGCAGGGATGGTCGAGTCCTATCACAAGAAGGAGTAGTTCAAATAAGCAAAGGGATCGAGGAAGTCCTAGTGCAATTAGGATTCTCGGCCAACAATGAATAAAGCCTCAAAAAGGGGTGAGTTCAAAGTCCTAATGGGGGTAGGGTTGGTCGAAGCAAAGTTGGAACGGAACAAGAAGTCTCAATCCATATATGATTTTAACTCGATTTCAAGAAGGAGTTGGTGCTATAAATACAAGACATCATGCAACAATTCGGGACCTTCAATTCAACACACAATTGCCCTACGCAAAACCTCTCAAACATCTTGAGAATTTTTTTTTTCTTTTTCTCGCCGACACATCTTCAATTTGGATAAACAGCACTGTGAAGGCAACCGGCGAACACCTTCAGTTTGGATAAACAACACTACTGCCGTAGAATCAGCCGACCGAAGAACCCATTCAGTTTGGATAAACAACACTGCGTCGAGGCCGAACCTATCCAAGTCTCGGTTGAGAAGGGTTTTCGAATCCATATTGACAGAGGTCATCTTATTAGCCTTTTCGGCGAAATAAGGTGTTACGAGTTACGACATTTGGTGTATTGGACGCCGAGTGATTTTATGATTGGATACTCACAAGTGAGTTTCAGAGTTCGGCATTCTAATAGCCGAACCACATTCACCATCAAGACATACATCACCTTTGAATACTTGTGTTCGTATAGTTTGGTGTCGATTCGACGTGCTTATACTCTTATGAATATAATCACTGTGACCGAATCGGGCGCCGACGATTTGTGAACTTCGTAGAACTAGCAGCCTTGTCTTCAGGCTCGAAAATCCAAAGGCCGAGATTTGTTCTTCCTCGGCCGCAGTCGCAATATAAAGAAGTCAACAACACGCTCAACGCAACATCAACAAATTTTACTCCTCGGCCGACGAGTTGGCACGCCCCTCATTCAACCAAAGGACGTAGTTAGCTTATTAGTTACTCAGTCTGCGCACCACGTAGGTTTTGTAATTTTTAGGATCAACAGGGATGAATCGGTATTTGGAGGTGGTAAAGTCATTAGAGGAGGGATGGGCCAGTCATCTGGGAACGCCCAGCTGATTGGATATGGTTATAACTAATGCTGTGATTCATCGGAAATGCTCTATGTAGATGAAAAACATTTCCGGCGGAGACACCAAAGATAGAAATGACAACCACCAAGGCAAAAAGCACGCAGGCTCCCATTCTGCTAAGCATATGAAAAATTAATCAATCTGAAATGTAGTTAAAGGGTCTATGGATGCAGTTACTCAGTGATCATAAAGCTAGTTAATGAATTTAATATCTGGACAAAGATAGATTCCGGTGGTTGTGTGCTTGTTCTTTTTTTAGATATGAGAAGATTCTTAATTCTTCTTCCTCTTAGAGAGAGAAGAGAGAGAGAAAAAAAAAATGATAGAGCATGAGAAAAGAAAAAGCCCGGGAAAGTTTCTTATTTTAACTTCTCTTGTATTTTGTAGCTTTATGTTTGTGGGTGCACAAAGTGGAAAATTTTCTCCTGCAGCAAGTGCAAGTCCTCAGCCTTGAAGAGCTTAACAAATGGATTGGATTGGAGAGCTACCTTTAAGCCCAAATTTGAGAAGGGTCGCTACTTTTGGGGTCCATTATTTTCCAGAAATGTCAATTGAAGCTCTTAAGCTTCTTTTGTTAACCCTAAACAGAAACAGGCCTCCTCTCTTCTAGTAGTACTTGTGTATTATATATAAAGGGAGAACTCATTCGAATGGGGGCCTGTATGTATGTATTTGCCTCGTGTGCTGCTGTTGTGGTCCTGTACCTACTTTTTGAGCTTTTGTTTTCCTTTTCGGCTTTTAAGGATTGACGACATTTTCCGTATTCCTACTTCACTCCCCTTTCCTTCCAGTTCAAAACTGAAACCTTGCTTCTAGCGTAGCTTTTTACTCTTTCGCTGTTCACGTATCATAGCGTTTTACTCTTTCTCTGTTCACGTATGTATATAAACTACCAAACCGGAGGATCGCATTAGTTAACTTAAAACTCTCTCCTCACTGTGATTTTTCCTTTGGTCTTTTAAGGAGCCTATGAAGATGCTGGGCAAAACTAAGTTGTGGTCATTTCTCTCCGTTTCAACTTTGATGCATGCAGTAGCATTCTTTGTTAGACTAGGACAAACTTGTATAATAATTTGTGAATGGTTGAAAGTATGAATCTTACATCGGATAAATAATGGAGTAGTTGTTGGACTATCATGTTAATAATGAAGTAGTTGTTGGACTATCTGCTTAAAACATCATTAAAACAACATTAACTTGCTTTCCAAATATAACAAAAGTATTACCGACAAGTTAAGAAGATTGAACCTTAAATTTAACAAGATGCAAAATTTGTTCCCTCACCTATAATTAATGTATTTTCACTATACGAACATCATAATTCAAAATATTTATATAATTCAAAACATTCATTCTCTTTATATCATTATCCAAAGAATAAAACTTTTATTTTTTCCACACAGATGGATGACTAAATGATCTTCATATTGAATGATTTTTCTAATGTATAATCTTTAGATGATGGCAAAAAGAATGAACGGTTCGAATTATGATTGTACAGTGAATATTCTTTATTCATAGGTGCGGGGACAAGTAGTTCCCCATGGTAAAATTATAAAAACTGAATCTGAATTGGTCTCTTTTATTGGACAAACAATCACGTCTTCCTCACAACTCAGCTGTAAATCAATCGCAATTGTAAATCACAAAATAGAAATTTATACACTTTTTCTGAGATATAAGTGCATGGAAGGGTGTGAACTGTGGAGGGGGTGAAACGTGTAGTTGAATTGCACGATGGATAGCGACCAAGTTTTCTTAAGCTTGATAGAAACTGGAAATTAGGCTTAAACAATCGAGATAAATGAAAAAGCAAAGAGGGAGAAGGGGAAGCGATGGGAGAAGTTTTCACGTTTTTCCTTTTCTTCTCTTTGGTAATACTATTTTTCATATTTAAATGGGTTTATTTTTTATCATAAATGGTAATTCTCCCACACCATCATGATGTGACAGTGACACATAAGTATTATTATTATTTTTTTTTTATCATTACAAATGTTCTTCGAAATTTATTTATACTATATCTAAAATTGAAAATTTAATCAATCTAGTTCTAAGAATAGATGTTTCAAACTAATGTGCTTCTTCTATCACAATTTTGTAAACGTTATATTATGTGCTGATGTGACATATAATGAGTCTCACAAGTCTAATTAACTTAAAAATAAATTAAAATTAAGTTAAAATTTTAATTTCTGTTTTAAATATTCATAAAAAAAAATTCTTAAAAACAGAAACAAAATATTCACCCAAAGAAGGCAGAAAGAAAGTCGCACCTTTCTGACCAAAAAAGAAAGTCCCACCTCACTCAGCTAAAGACCCACCTCACTCATCAAAAGTCCCAGGGACCCAGCTGTGCCCGTGCATCATCCGACTGACAAAGTGACACCAATCTTCGTATCTATTGACCGGTAAGAACCTATTTCGTCACCTTCAGCAGTTCCCACAATTCCGATGCTCAGCTCATTATCCACCTTCTTCAATTTCGCCGCCAAAAGATAAGAAATTGCTCAAAACAAAATACTCTTTTCTTTGAAAGTTGCAGGCATTGACTTGAGAGTAAGGACTGCAAAAAATGAAGGTGGTTCCACGAGAAGCTGAGAAACTGAACCTAAACAATGCTGGGTCCTTAGCACAGAAACGTCTTGTGCGCGGGTTGACGCTCAATCACCCTAAAGCTGCAGCTCTCATAGCCACACAGGTGTGTTTTTTGCTCCGAAACTTGATCTTTTGTTCAAATTTACAAAATTTGATCGGATTTCGGTAATGGATTTTGTAAAGGAAACGTTTTTCTTTAATGTGTTTGGGTTTGTAGATGTTGGAGTTCGTTCGAAATGGTGATAAATCTGTGGTGGAATTGATGGTCATTGGGAGACGGCTGCTGGGAACGTAATGGTGTGAACTGTGAAATCTTATCAATTTGCCCTGTTTTTATACATGGGATGTTAATTCTGGATTCTGATTGTTGAATAGCATCTGGGTTGCCTTCCTTTTTGCCCAATCAACCAATTTGTTTTCCTAATTTCGTACCCCGGAATCATGTGTCTAGTTGCTCGAGATTGGTCTGCATATTTCTTTTTCAAACAGGAAACAAATTCTTCCTGGTGTTCAATATCTTTTGGTTCTTTGCATTTGCTTCGAAAAGCCTTAATCATAATCACTGCTGCAGAAAATTCCTCATAACCCTGACATAACATGCTGCCTAAAATCATTTTTTTATGAGAAAGATATAAATGCAGCAGTAAGGGAGGGACAGTTGGAGATATTGGAAGTGCTTACCAAAGGTGCATCTCAGCCGGCATGTGAGGAGGCTCTGTTGGAGGGAAGCTACTTGGCAGGGCTAGGTCCGCAGAGATGCTCATGGGGTCCGACATGATCCCCGCCCTCAGGCGGCTGTGCATGCTCTTTTTTCTGCTTGCTCCAGAGGCTTCGTTGATGTAGTTGACACATTCATCAAGGTAACAGTCTTTTATCATCATACATTAATCAAAATTCCTTTATGGTTTTAAATTTTAGCAAGCGCTTATGCTGAAAGTGCTTTTCTAACCTAGGAAGACTTGTGCTGAGCCTACAATTGCCTTAAAGTATGCTTCAACATAAATAAGTGTGATGTACAATTAAGGTAGCCATCACCGAAATGTGTATGTGTTGTAATTGCTTGAACATTTAACTTTTGTTCCATGACAGTGATGCTATTTCTTGGTGGCAGTGTGGGGTGGATGCCAACGCAACTGACAGGGCGCTGCTTCAATCGTCCAAGCCATTCCTACATACTAATGTTTACTGTAATGTGCTTATTTCCGCCATTGTTAGCCAGCAAATTTCTGTTGCCAGACTCCTCTTGCAGGTGTATCCCTAACTCATGGGCTAGTATGCATACCTTTATAGTTATACACTGCTGGCCCTGGGATGTAAATACAGGAGAAGAGTTTTGGGTGGGTGCAGCACTAGCCATGGCTTACAGCATGACCTGGTGTGCTGTGGAGTATTTTGAAGCCAGCGGTGCTATCTTGCACAAAGCTCTTGCAACACCACTCTCCTAACATTCCTCACTTTGGGAGGACTCTCATTCACCACGCCATCTTATGTAACAATGAAAGAGCGGTAGAGGTTCTGTTAAATTGCAGTGCAGATGTAGAAGTTCCAATTAAGACAACAAATTCAGAAACTGACTGCCCCGTTCACATGGTGTCACGACTTGGATTAAATAAGATTCTTCAACTATTGATTGGTGCCTGGTGCAATATCAACTATCAACTCTCAGACAGAATCCGGAGAAACTGCACTAATGATCTGTGCCAGATAATAACCCCAGGAATGCCTCAAAAGCCTGGCTTCAGGCGCTGCTGATTTTGGCCGGGTCAATTCTGCTGGTCAGAGTGCAAGCATAATAGCTGAGTCGGCAAGGTGGGCTCTTGGCTTCCAGCACGCAGTTGTAGAGGTGAAATTGCTCAATCAAGTGATGCATCAATATTTTCTCCTCTAATGTTTGTGACTCAAGCAAACAATGTTGAGGCTTTGAAGAAACTGATTGAGGGGGCAGACGTTGATCTCAATGAGCAAGATGAAAAGGGATGCTCAGCTGCCATGATAGCTGCAGCTATCAAATTGCTTATCGACGCTGGGGCTGACATAAACCTGCATAATAAACGTGGTCAGACAGTAATGGAACTATTCGATACAAATCACAACGGTGAAGAATTTGAAAAGTTGTAGCTTAAGAATGCTGCACCTCAAAAGGTACTTGATAGTCCTGTTAAGTTTTATAGGACTCAACATCAGGCAGTACAACACAACGCCACAGATTTCATTCATACATTGATGGGCAGGGGTTCTGTTGTGAATGCTTCTGATGCCGATGGATACACTCTGTTGATGTTAGCAGCAAGAGAAGGCCACGCTACGCTGTGCGAGTTTTTGACTTCTTTAGAGGAAAAATGCGACATTGTGCAGGACACTAGACAGCACTCTTGCTTGCAAGGAAAAGTGGGATTAAAAATGATGCAGAGAATTTGATATTGGAAGAGCTTGCAAGAAGGTGAAGTCAGGTAAAGAAGCACATAAAAATGCGGTAGAGGATCTCCACATCAAAAAAATGCTGAAAATGGTGGGGGCTGCTGGGATTTTGCAGTGGGGGAAGTCGAGCAAGAGAAATGTGATTTGTAGGAGGGCAGAAGTCGAGGCTAGTGACTTGTTCAGATGGAACCGCCGGAGGAAATTTGACACTGACGAGCCCGGGCTGTTCCATGCGGTAACTAAAAAGCAGAAGGAGCTGCATTTTGTGTGTGAAGTTGGGATTGAAATGGCTGACCTTTGGGTGAGAGGGATCAAGCTTTTATCATATTTTAGCGTTATTTTAACAAAAACCGGGGTTTAATAAAGAGTAAAGATCCAAAAACCAAAGATCTTTACCACATAGGGCTCCACAAAGACAAATCCAAGAACAACATCAGCCAATTTTCCTTCAAAAATTCACAAACCAACAATCCAAACAAACATCAGCAACATTTGTTTGATGATCAAAAAACACAAAAACAAAAAGAAAGATTGATTAAACAATTATATGAAAATCTAAACGGGAGCTTTCTCGATCGATCTGCATAATTCACCTGTTGAACCACCTCCGAGTGGCTTCTCCGTGGTTTACAAGAGTGCGAATGTAATAGATAAAATAAATTTACAAATTTGCAGAGGGTAATGATTCCGAACCCAATCATTCAATCACCAATTAAACAAATTTACAAGATTGGGAACAAAATCGATGAAATTGATACAGCGAGAGTACCGTTTTCGAACCTGAACTTCGCGAATCATGCAACGCGGCGGTGACCAACCTGAAAATGATGAAGGGATTGCTGCAAATCCTTGTAGAAATCGCTAGAAGCTGCAGACATTCGAGCGTTCAAAGAAGAAACCATGGAGGACGCGAAGAATAAAAGGGAGGTGAAGGCTTCGAACTCGCGTTCGCGTTCGCCATCGGTTTCATGGGAATTTGGGAGAGGATTTGGTAGAACAGTCTTTTTTAGTGCAGAGGATTTTGCAGAGTTATCTGTTCGCCGGAATTTGGAGATGGGGGTGGTGGGATGGGAGCGTGGCTTTTCTTTTCTGGGTTTGAATTGCGGCAGTTCGGAGATGGAGATGGCAGCGTTGAGTCGTCGAGGGTGATAGCAGAGAGACTTTGACTTGACAGTGTTAAGTTGGGTTAAGTAAGTGGACAGGTGTCGCAAGATTGGAGAAGGCACATTCTTTCATAGGTGCATAAGGTATTAAGGTTAGAATTACTCTCAGATTGTGAGAGAATTTAGATGTGTTGGTGGGTTTTATCTTATTAGAAAGGGGTACAAATGTGTAACATATTGTTCTTTAATAAAACACAAGGACGTTTAAGTATGAGCGAATTATGACATATGGTGACTTTTTTTATACAATGATATTTTATATTTAACGAAAAGGGATTAATCTATAGTAACACAAATATTCAATAAACAAATTAAAAACAAAATTGCACGCTTGACCAAATAAATACAGCAGCTCATACATAAAAATAAAAAATACTAAAATTACATGCCACCGAAAAAATATAACAAGTCTTACATGATGAGATCCAAATATTAAAGTTATACACCATTGAATAAAGATAATAAATCTTGCATGGAGAGATACAAATATAAAAACGTAGCTAGTAGGAAAAGACGACTATTGTTCTAATACATTCAAAATAAGAGGAATGGACCAGGCATTTTGCGGATAACTAGCTCTCTTTCCATCTATCTACTGATCTGAAAATAACATTAGAAGAGAAAATAATTAAAAATAATTATTAATATGATACTCATACGAACAACAAAAGAGAGAAGTAACAAAAAAATATTGGTTTAGCCGTAGTTTGTCTAATGTTTTCTTGCCAATTGTAGCATTTGTAACATTTTCATTGTATTTTGTGTTTGAGCAACATCAACCGCTCCTATATTACATATACACAAATCATAGTAAAATATGGAATACGTGTGGTGTACAGGTATTATTTAGGTTTTTTTTTCTTTTTTTCTTTTTTTTTTGGAAATTTATATACATGCGTAAAATTTGTATAAATAATTTTGAGGCCAGAAATATACTCTAAAAAAGATGAACATGAATTAAATAAAATGATTTGTCTATAAAATAATTAAATTAACAAGAAAGCATAAATCACTTAGGTTTTAAACTAACCAAATTCTTGTTGGGTCTAAAATAAATTTTGGGTAATTTTAAAATTTTAAATACAGTAAATCCAACGGGTGAGATTGAAAACGATCAAATCTAATGGTAAAAAAAAAAATCCAACTGCTAAAACAATTGAAAAACATATTTGAATCAAAATTCACCCAAAAACTCCATAATACATATTTTGTAGGGTCCATTTAGTGTATTTTTAACTTTTATCGGAATCTAAATATTTGCTAATGTGGAATTTAGTCAATGAGTTTTATTCGAGTAAAAAATTGAGGTCGGGTTTATTGTGGAGAAAATTAAATTCCATTGGTTAAAGTTATATTTTCAGTAAGAGAAGTATGAGCAGATACATTACCCAAATATTGGTAGTTTCATGTGATATAGTTCCAAAATCCCCAGTTGTCAGCTATGACTTGGATCGCACGCTCCCAGACATTTCGAAATCTTAGGTTAAACAACAATATGACCGCCAGAACAGGATTGAAGGAATAAACCATTGGATTATAAAATTGGGGTGCAAGGATGCCATGCAGAATGATCCAGTAGATAGCCCACACTAAGCCAAGCGCTCCCCAGATAACGAAGCGGTATGGAAGTCGGGCGGAGATGACAAAAAGTCCAAACCAAACAACAGAGAGAGCTGCCGTAACCACGACAGAGAGAATGTAGGAAGGGGGAAGGCATGGGCAGTTATTCAGTTTGCACTCGCAAGTAGCCGTATCGGCAGAAGGAGGTTGGACAAACTGGCTCGGATTCACCCCGAGGGCAATCACAATGGCAGCTAAGCCCAAGAGGATGGTCAGAGTCTCCGTTAGATGTTGCGAATATGGAGGTGGATTTTGAAGAGGGTTTTGATTTTCAACGTCCGCCATAGTGGTGCTCCAACTAGGCAGCTGGGAGGAGAAGCAGAGAATGAGAAATGAGGGATTGAATTGAGTAGCGTGGGGTTGGGTTTTATACTGTAGTGTTGACACCTTCAGGGTACGTGAGTTAGATAAACTCTTTCATACAACCTGGGTTTGGATAAGCAAATGGCGTTGAGTTTCTAAAGTTCGACATTGACACTGACAGCCTTGGGCGTTTGATGGTGGATCTCTTTTTCCGCCTGGCGTTCCGATGGGGGATCTCTTTTTCTTTTTCCTAAATTTTCCGCCTTAGGGCGTTCGATGAGGGATCTCTTCCTCTTTTTCTTTTTCCTAACTTGAACGCCGAGGGATCTCTTTTTCTTTTTCCTAAATTTTCAGCCTTAGGGCTTTCGATGAGGGATCTCTTTCTCTTCCTCTTTTTCTTTTTCCTAACTTGAACGCCGAGGGATCTTTTTTTTTCTTTTTCCTAAATTTTCCGCCTTAGACCAACTCCAATGGTAGGCTAAAAGCCAAATTACCCCCCAAAATTTCCCCCCAAACCCACTCCAACCCAAGGGGAAATTTTGAGCTAAATGCTAAATGCTAAACCAATGCCAAATTCCCCCCGAAATTTAGCCCAGAAATCGGGGTGGACTCTACCCAATATTTATCGGAATTTAAATTTTTTTAGATTAAAATGTTCATAAAATTAATTTACGATAGTCTACATATTTATATTTTTTTTAAAATTTAATTTAACAAAAAAAAAGCCTAAATTCATTCTTTAATAATCCCGGGCTAAAATTTTAGGGTAGAACGGTTGGAGTAGAAAAGCTGTTTTTGGGCTAAAAGCTAAATTTTTCGGGCTAAAAAATTTGACTTTTAGCCCAACCATTGGAGATGGTCTTAGGGCGTTCGATGAGGGATATATTTTTCCTTTTGTTGACACTGACAGGGTGTGAATTGGAAGTCTCAGGGCGTTTGCTGGGGTCCTCTTTTTTTGGCCTTTTTTGGCCTCCTTTTTTTTTTTTTCCGGGTAACAAGGTTGGGGCTCTTTGGTGAGGAACCGGATTTCCTCCGAATTCTTAAAAGTTGAGATCACAAATCAATAAATCCGGGTCGTTGAAATTTGATCAAATGGTTACAAACATGAGGTTTTTCTAAAGTTATAATAATTGTAGTCGTTTAATCAAATTTTAACAGTTTAAATTCATTGATTAGTAGACTCGATTTTTTAGGATCAGGAGGGAATCCGGTTCCTTTGGTGAAACTGTTTGTGAAGAAACGAAAAATTCTTTCATACCACATGGATTTGGATAAGCAAATGGGTTGAGTTACTTAAAGTTGGACACGTGGGTAGAGATGAAATCATTGTTTAAGTAAAAATATAGAGAACAATTTAAAAGATAGTTTGAGGTCCGACTTTAGTTGTTTTTTTTAAGTGTTATTTGTCGCTCAAACAAGTTTGATAAAATGTTCTTAGCAAATCACTTCTAAGATACAATAAAATTTGAAATTTTAGATCAACTTCTCTTAGAAATAACTAGAAAAAAATTATATAATTAAGATGGATAAAAAAGGGAATAAACGAAACTGTTTAGGAGTATATGATTTATAAATTTCATCGAACGTGGGATATATATATATATATAGAGAATATAGAACCCATTGAGCATTGTTCTAAGTGTGCGTATAGAAGGTCACATCCTTCAATTGAAAGTGTAAGAAGATCAAATAGGTCTTTCGTGCGCCTTTTCATTTTATCCTAAATGCAAGCTTACTGCATTTTCATATCAATGTGCCTCCCTCACCCTGCGTATGAAAAAAAAAATAATAAATAAATAAAATCTATAAGGCACAATAAGGGTGCGTTTGTTGCATCGAATTATCTCATATTGAATTAGTTTCAAGGATTAAGCTGGGTTGGCTTAGAAAAAATTAAAGTAGACTAGTTTAGTGAACGTTTAATGCAGTATCAAACTAAAAAACTTGAAAATGAAAATCAGTAAAAAACATACCATATTTGAACAATCACAACATCGTGAACTAACCAAACCGCAACCAAATCCTAAACTGTAAAATATTCAGGAGGCGAAATTGCAAGTGAACTCCATAATCCACTTAAAGTCTTGGACACGTGGTGGTGACGAAACCATGCTCAAAATTTAAAATTTGGAAAATAAAATAATTTGTGATTTCAGTTCAAAAATGTTATTCTTACCATCTATTTCTACTATCTCTGTAATAGAAATGAGACTCACATGCGTTGATAGGTCTTATCTTGTCCATAGAGATGATATAAATAATGGTAAGTGTAGCATTCCCATCTCCAATACAAAGACTAGAACTTCCTTTGTCACAAAATAATTCACAAACAACCGGAAGCATTTTTCCTCATCACCCTAAATTTTGGTATATGCTCACCATATACATAATCATTTGATACATGTCATTTCACTTAACCTTGGTTAATTTTTTTTTTTTCAAAATTAAAAAAGTAGCATTTAATGTGAAAGTTAACTATAATTAAGTGAAATGTCCCGTACCAAATAGTTAAATGTATAGTACGTATACGACTATGGTGGGAGCAAACATACACCCCAAATAACCCCTCAATATCCATACAAACCCAACCCACCCTTATTTAAAAAATATATATTTAACGTGTAATTTCTCGTTTGTAAAGTTTTAGGTGCCGGCCCAGCTTTTGCCGAACGCCATAACGCGTCAAAAATTTTAGCTTCCCATATTCGAGTCCATAATGTTTCCCCCGTCTGTCGTTTAGTTGACACTTAAAACCCGAATCTGATTATGGGAAGGCCAATCAGATTTAATCACGTTCTCTCTTTTTCTTTGTAACTTACATCCAGATTAATTATGTGAAGGCGAATCGTGATAGATACACGACAACGCTCATTGTTAACATTATAATGTGAATGTATTATATTTACTGGGATATTTGAATTTTCTTTCTCTTGATCTCATATGAAATTATGTTGTGACTTGTTTTAATGGCTTTTGTACAGTAGTAACTGGTAGTGATAAAGAAAATTCAGTAATTGATATCAAAAGTCATGAAGAAAATAATCGAGAAGAAGATTTAGTTATTGATATCGAAAGTGATGACTAATTAATGAAGAAAGTAATTAAAAGCATCTTCAAAGGAAATGTTAAAAATTTCAACAAAATAAAAATGTCAAAAAGTCTACATCAGCACTAACAGTAAAAATAACAACATTAATGTTTTTAACCAAAATGTCAATTTTTATGTGGCATGATGTGGAATTGTAGTAAAGATGACTGTTGTCAAATTTGACAGTAGTTTCAAATAATTTTTAATTAATTATTAAATGTTTTAATTATTATTTTTATTTAAAGCATTACCCTTTCATTTCCTTTCATTATCAAAGCAATTTTTAAATATTTTTTTACTTTTTAGTTCATTTTCTTTCATTTTCAAAAAATAAAATATAAATATAAATATTTATTTTATGTTTAAAATTTAATATATCAGATGAGGAGAAAAACTTTAAAAAAATGATAAAGTTGCATATAGACTGTCAAACTAAAAAGAATATCCAGTCCGTTTCGAAAAAGATATCCAGTTTGGCATTTTGGCTTGATTAATCATGATCGCATCAAATAAAGTCTAATCTCTTTTGTCCTTTTTATCTTAACACTAATTTAGTAATTTGATATTGCTACGTATAATTAACGTTTATGACCACATGCAATTAATAGATATACTTACGTGATTGTTAGAACCCCCACTCACATGCGAGATTTTTTATAAGAAACGGGAATACAAGTGGTAATGTAACATTTTTACGTGTTACAAATGAACAACATAATTGATATATACATCTATTTTTAGGATATATTAACAATAAACTCTACACATTAAAATTTGAGTTTAATATTAACGTCACGTAATTCTTTTCAGAGTATTCTAAGAAAGTTGTGCTGACATGAGCAATAGTTTAAATTTAGTGATTTTTTTTTTGTTAAACGATAGATTTTGTTAGATTAGTCATCGGTGAGGTTTAAACTCACGTGTCATGCAAGAGCTCAACATATTTTCACTACTGTGGTAAAGGGTCACTTGCAAAATTTTGTGATTAATTACGTGGCTAATCAAATTCAACTTGCCCATTATCGAAAAGAAAAAAATTTCATGTGAGAAAAGTACCGTTTGATACACCAATTTATTATCATATAAGTATTGAGTCATAGCCATTATAACTCACTAAAGTAGGAAGTATGGTTGTTGTACAACTTCCTTAGAGACCTCCTATGACCATCTCTAAGGAGAACATAAAATTTAAATTTGATATTTTATGTGGCACTTTGACATTTTTAAAATTTTGCTCTTCACTTGATATGTCAAATTAAACTATTATTTTATTACATATTTTTTCTTCATAATTCCTGTTTTATATTTTAAATTTTACCTATGATATTACATTTTTTTTTCGTAATTTCTCTTTTATATTTTAAATTTACATATATAAATAATTCATAATAAAAATAGAGTTTTAACGAAAAGCCCACGGTACTGTTCATTTTCACGAAAAATCACATTTTTACACTAAAAAGTCAATCCTGATACTATTTTACTTTACCCTTTATTTTGTTCTTATTATTAAAACTCAAAGTTTTCAAGTCATTTTTATTAGTTTTCCTTAATAAAAATAATATTAATTAACAATGGAGTACAAATGGCTATAATTCAACAAAAGAGAACCTGTCAATCGAATATGGAATAAATAAGCACGGTAGGACGAAGTAACTTGTTTGACAAAAGAAGCATTTCACAAAGGGATGTCTGTCCAAAGTAAGTCGTTTGACAAAAAACAAGCACTTTTGTCTATTAAAGCACAAAGCGACGACTGCTCATCAATAATGACAAAACAAGCATTGCAGATGTCTGTAGTGTTGAAGCAGCACTGTATGATATTTGTTCACAAGGGACTCGGAACCTCTCCGGATCAGATGAAGGGGAAGAGATCCCTGCGGAAAGAGAGAAAAAAGACGTGCAAAATTCGACCTTTGGATTTGTACAAACGGATGAGATCAATCCATCCGGAGGATCACCACGGGACCGATCCGTAGAGGATCTGAGTCCGGTTTTTGATAACATGTTTGGTCCATTTTGTTCTAAATAAAGAAGCAAAATCAGATCAGTTGAGCTATTCCGTACTGCATTGCTAGTCCCCATTGCAGATAGGATTGGAAGTTGTAGATTGTTTGAGATAAGATCATACCATTCAACCTTTTCGGATTCCTACAGAGAGAATTGTTTAGGGTAATATTGCAAAAGATAAAACCTGGTTAATATTTTCTGTTAGTTTTCTTAACTGTAATTAGTTAGATCAGCTATCATTCCACAAAGGGTCTATTTGCTTGTGTATATATAAGCATCAAAGTGTAATCTTATTGATTAAGAAATGGAAAGATATTTTTCCTATCAATAATGGACACCTTGCAGATTCCTAGTCAATATATGTTGAAAAAAGGGACTCAAAAGCTAGGGCTGAGAGCATACAAACATGCATGGGTCAAACCTTTGGTAAAAGGAGAAGGAAGATGCATGGAAGGGAAGAAAATGAATGAAATGGACTACAAGATGGTTGGTGATGGAAATATGGAAGGGCAGGAGTTAAGGGAAAGGGACTGCAAGATGGGGACTAAGGTGTGAAAATAACGCAGAAAGTAACAAGAAAATTCCTAAGGGGGTCGACTCTCAAAACGGCAATCTAAGGAAGAAACTAATCAATGGACAAAAACACATATTATTTTCTTTTCTAAATTTTAAATTTTGAGCGTGATCGTTGGTGTATTTCAATAATATATATCATAAAATACTAATTATAATATATTATATATAAGATACAATGGTGTAGTGTGTGTAGAATGTGGAGATTGGTTTTTAATCTAAGTAACGTGTCTCTTGAATTGAACAAGCACAACTAAGTTATACGCCCATTGGTTTTTGAATCAGAAGGTTATGATTAATCTCATCTGTATATAAAAGTAATACAAGTACAAATCAGTTACGAAAGAAAAGTTCAGATGCTTTGATTATGACTCCTGTAACGGAGAGATCTTTTAATCTACCCATAAAACGAGTATTATAACACATGTCATTATACAAACAATTAGATATGTATGTTAAAAAATTAACTACTTAAAAAGTAAAACTTCTTATCACTTATATAATAATACATGATGTACCAGATATTTAACCGTGTTAATGGACCAATGATACACTATGTGGTAATGGTCCTTCAACTTTAATAGCTGAAAGAGTAAAATTTCTCATCACTTATACAAGCGGTTAGATATGTCTACAACTGCTTGTCGGAAGCCAAGAGCCCACCTTTGTTCTCTTTTAACATTGTACTGAATTTTTAAATTTCATAGATTTTGTTCTCCAAATTCCCATTCCACCCTTCTTGTTTTTTTTTTTTCCGAAATTTCCCAATTCATTCTATATTGACTTGAATTGATGCTAGAGAGACTATCTATTTGAACCATATTTTGAGAACAAATGATGTGGCAGTTATTGATTAGACTACTTCTTTAAAACATTAAAAAAAGAATTTAATAATCAACCGCCACATTATGTGCTCTGCAAAATATAGTCTAAACACATGGTCTCACTAGCATTTTTCATTGACTTGATATTGAAAGGTTAATTTCTCTTAATCCTTATTAATTTTTTACAAATTACTCTATATATTGAGTCTTGACTTGATATTATTGGAAGGTTACAGTGTTGCTCACTTAGACCTCGTTTGGCACACCGTATAAAATATCGGATAGGATAAATAGTACGAAGTAAGTTGTTTGGTGCACCTTTGTACTAAATAGCCACTTGACTAATAATTCAGGCCCACTTGTTTTATCCAGTACACACCTTCTAACTAATACACCCCAAAAGGCAAGGATAATTAGTCGGCTTCTCTCCCTTCGTCGTTTGTTCTTCTTCCACCAACCCAAAATCTTTCCTCCAACCCATCCAACCATGTCAGCAATCGGAGTGAACTCCGGCAGACATTCCAAAGCCAATCGTCGCCGACCCTGCTCTCCTATCTTTCTCTTTTCTTTTCACATCTTCCCCATGCCCTACCCAGTTCTCTTTTTTTTGTTTTCTTTCAATTTTTTTTGGAAGTTCAAAACCCTTGTTGGATTGCATAACACGCATTTGCAATTAGTGGGAAGAGGGTGGGATTTGATGCGTTTCATCTTCATCGTCTTCCTCCTCCTGCAATTTTCGATTTTTTCTTTTATTTTTCGCTTTTTCTCTCCATGCCTTATTGTCTTGTATCCTCCAGTTCGTGTTAGTAGGGGTTTCAAAAGGATCCCAATTCCCAAAACTATGAGCATTTCTTCTTCCCGTTTGTCTTTCTTTGATTTCTTTTGCTTTTGGTTTTTTTTTTTTTTTTGTGAATTTTTATTTTAAAAACACATTTGTGATTTTTTTTAATTTGACTTATTCAAAAAATACTATTAACAAGTAATTAAGGAAAAAAAATATATATACATATATATATATAGGCCGACCTCTTAATACGGTCATTAGTCTGATGTTGTACCAAACGCTTGACTAATTTAGTCAGTACTATCAGATGACTATTTATCATATCCGACTGAAATAGTCAGTACAGTCTGAGCTGCCAAACGAAACCTTAAGGTCCTCATTTTGAGGACATGTGGTCTTCTTTCACACAAGCCCTTAGATTGATTTTGCGGTTACGCTTAAAAAAAATATCCCACAACCTGAAAATAAAAAAATAAATAAATAAATAAAAAATAAAAAAAACGATTCACGCGTGAAATCTCTTTAGTTGGCGGAGAGGTCTCTCTTCGGATTTCGCACGGCCATCAGATGCCCTAAATTTGTTTGGAGGCAGTCCCATATTTTGCAATCCATTTGCACCTACTGTTGTGCCTCTTCTAATTTAAATAGCCAAAAGGAATGTGATGGGTTTCTTTTCTCACACGTAAACCCCTCTTCTTTTCCTTTTTCTTTTTTATTTTTATTTTTAGTTAATCTGTTTGCTGTACATAATTTTGTTTAAGCATAACAAGGATAATAAAAGCTTATAGATTACCATTAGATCAATTTATTGACTCGTATAAAAGTGGACCTCACAGGTCCTCAAAATAAGGACCTTAGGTGAGCAACAACGTGGAAGGTTAATTTCATCATGAAAAAGAGCATTTAATGTCTTAAAATATTTAATTAGCTCACAACTCTAAGCATGTATTCTACTCTCTTATAATTTGCAAATACTATCTATTTATTTTATTTTTTTGACATTTAAGTGAGGTCCCTCCTCACGTAAATCTTGGCTCCGCCACTTGCTGTGGAATTGTTAAAAGTGTTTGTGACAAAGCATATTTTAGGGAGTTTCAGTCTTTGTTGTTGAAAATTGGGAGACTAGAAACACAAATTATTTTATATTCCAAATTTTAAATTTTGAGCATGATTTTAAGAAAACACAACCCATTTCTTGGTTTTTTTGGGTTCAACTTCCATAGTTTTATATTTTATTATAACTTGTTATTGTGTTCTGTCCTTAACACTAAAATTTATTACTATATTCTTCTTGTTTGGGCTATTTCTCTACAATTTTGGTAGATAAGTTTTCATGAAAAGTACATGAATATATGTTTTTACAGGCTTTTCTACACAAATGAATATAATTTCTGTGTAGTTTGCTTATGATTCAATGTTTGTATTCAGGTAATTTGAATTTAGATCCAATTCATTCCTATGTGAAAAACATTTGAAGTTGAAGTTAACTAACCTTTTCACCTGTTTATTGTTTGTTCTTTTGTCATTTTCGCACTACAATTTTGAACCAACTACGAAAGCAATCAAGCCAATCAGCGTTAGCATCTTCTATAGATGCATCCTGATCAAGAAACTAGAGATCAAAGGTCAAAGCAAGACTTGAAAATGCCTACCCTACTAAATAATTTAGTATTATATTTCTTCTCTTTACAAAGTTTGCTAAATAATTTAGTATCATAGATTCATATTTATTTTCTTTATTGAACTTTTTAAACCATTGCAGTAGTAGATGTTCCACGTAAGTTTTAAAATGCAAACATTAATGATTCTGCCTATCATTCTAATTAAGGGGGGCTGTATTTAGCTAGGATTTTAAGAAATTTTCAGAAAAATTAATTTCATGGAATATGAGAAAATTAATTTCATGGAATATGAGAAAGCAGTATGCTTTGCATCTATTCTGCGGAAATGGAAGGATGCAGGAAAGACCTATTTCATCTTCACACACTTTCAATTGAGGGACGTGACTTTTTTATAGGCATACTTTAAACATGTCTTCGGGTCCCCGTTGGCTGCAATTTATAAATCATGCACTCCTGTACAATTTCTTACTTATTCTCTTTCTATACATCTTAATTCTACAATATTTTTTTAGTTATTTCTAAAGGAATGCTTTGAATTTTGTTGTTCGTAGGCTCCAAACTTTGTTATGACTTGCCAAGAACCCTTTAGCAAACTTGTTGGAGTGAGGGCAACTAAAACTTTAAGGAAACGACTTACTCATATCTAAAAGTCATCTTTAAGATTATTCTCTATATTTCTACATTTACTCAAACAGTGATTTAATTGAACCTAAAACATCTCACTTGCAAGTAAAAAAGAATACATACTATACAATATTACTAAGCGACCACGTGCCCAAGACTTTAAGAAAACACAACCCATTTGTTTGTTTTTATTTTTTATTTTTTTATTTTTTATTTTTGCTTCAACTTCCATATTGCGTAGCAGCAAATACTATGAGTATTGGATCATCTGAATTTACAGAACCACGATTAAAGTAATAGGGTAATGCAAAAGAGATCAAAATTTTCCATTAAAGAGAATAAGCATGTTGTTACTGCACATAACCAGGTATGCATGCCAGCTGCCAACTCAGCATGCCCGACACAATTGGACGCATCTAAAACATTTGTTTGTATTCCCTCCCTCTCCTTTCGACCAAACATAAAATTACCCAACTTGTTATAAGCACATACAATTTAAAATAAACTTTTAATGTGAGAATTTCATTACATCCTCACAAGAGATAGTAGAGAAAATAAAGATTTGACTAAAGTCATTTTTTTTCTAAATTACTAGCCACGATTCATAAAACTAAATTTGACGCATGGATCAATAATTTGTGAGGAATTATTGAGTAGAAAATGACTTAACTCACTAATTTGTTGGAGATACATTTAACATTATTGACGATGATAAGAATTGACGTGCCCTACAAGTAATCACACCACGCAATATCTACTTCGTAGATATTCTTTGGGATCTCCAGGTCTAATAATGATTCTATTATAAAAGGTCTTCTCCTTAACTCATATAAATATACCCTTCTAGAATTTATTTTTGATAACGCAATTCCTACACACTTATTCTTTTGCAAATTGTTTGAGTCTTAATATTGCGTACCAACTTAAATCTTAAAATTTTATACATCATTCATAACCTTAGCTGTACTGTAACAGAAGTGTCAGATATGTATTCACAAAAGCTTTGCAACTCATTCCTACTCGGGCTTTTTGTTCCTGTACTATCTGTTATTGGTGTTAGAAGTGATTCCCCATTGGTTTTGTACACATTGAGCATTTTCCTTTTAAATCTTTGATGAGTCTGCCAAGTATTTCCTTGATTTTTTGCGGAGCTTCCGCTAGAACCTTCACTGTCAAAGACTTAAGTGGAGGCAAATGAGTATGGCTGATTATCCCAGGCTTTGACTGTTGCTGCTATGTTATCTGTATAAGAAAAACCTGATATATTCAGGGCATTGGCGACAGCATTTGCTTGTTATGTTTCTGGAACTCATTGATTGTAGGTGAGAGGGATGAAGTTTGTCAAGGATGTAAGGAAACAGCTATAAAAAATCATGCAGAAAATAGCAAGGGGTGAGTAAGCTACATAAATAAAGAGCTTGCAATTACATCATGTTCACGAAACACCGCTATGAACTGACAAAATGACTATTCTCCTGAATGTTACTTGATAACATGAAGCTCTTATATAGAATGGTCTACTGCAATAGATTTGCTTACTGATAAGTGCTGAATAAGTAACATGCTCAAAGTACGTGAGTTGTTTAAACCAGGAAAGGAAAACGAGAAACTTTGAGTTGGAAATTGATCGTGACTAGGCATATCTCACTACAATTAGTCAAAGGTTTGAGTAGTGAGTTTTTTGCAAGTCTAGAATTGACACTCACAAATACTTTTATTTCAGGTGCATCCATCCTCTTTGCTAAAACCAGATGATGAAGTGAATATGTTGTGTACCTGGACTCATTGCAACAACCCGCCCATTCCTGCGCACTGTATGTGCCGTAAATATTGCTTGGGTCACACCCATTCTGGACAAAGTAAATAATCTAGATATCAAGAAGCTGAGGTGAAGTCAGTTTGCATAGAACCACCATTATAAGTAGAAAATGATTTGTTTCTAATTCAAGGTAGTATATGAACATTGCAGAGTTTGAACCCTTAACCTTTTATGCAGTGGCGGGATCGGTCATACTGAAGAGCAGCTGGAGGGAAATCTTTCTGATTTGCCAAAGAAAGTGGATGTTGCAGCAGTTCCTGATGATCGTGAGAGTATAATACAGGTAGCTAGGAAACGACTTCGTGCTCGTAAAGAAAAGAAATGAGCTTATTCAGTACTTGTATATATAACAATACCAAAAATCCTCAATTGAGGACCAAAGAGAGAGAGAGAAGAAAAAAGAATGTGTGTTACTAATCTCATCAATCTACCGTATCTTTTACTTTTATTTAAGGGAGTAGTACTGTGGCATGGAGAAGGGGAGAATATTTGTATATTTACAAAAAATATAAGGTAATGGCATTCAACACCCAAGGCTTACCCACTGAGCAATCCCTCTCTTTTTCCAATTAATTTTCAAACAGTGTCTCGGATTCAAACTCTCACTTGTAATAAAAAGGAACAATACTTTAGCATAGCCGCAAGGATCTCTTGCTCCTGGGTTCAAGCCGCAAGGATCTATTAAGTCTTCTCCTTGCCAAGAGTGCACAGATCACCACGATTCCACCATCCATTACCGCTTTCTGGAGTTTTCTGAACTTGTATCCTGTCGGCCTGTTGATAACAAAAGATATTTGAACTCAGGAGGGAGTAGATACCATAAATTCATATAACTTGACTCTCTTGAGCTATTTGATCATGACAATATATAACACATGCATACTTGCCTTAAAAGAGAACAATAGTGACTCCAACTAATCGGAAGTTTAAGGGAGTCAAGAATAACAACCCCAACCAAAAGGACTTGGTTTGGAAATCACATTAGGGACTTAAGCTAGTCCCAAATATCCCAATAGGGGCTGAATGCTGGCTAAGGTTGAGAATTGTTTGATTTGAGCGATGAGACCAAAAGGTGAGTAGCGATGATGTCTTCCCAACACCACTTGAATCCAGGAGCAAGAGATCCTTGTGGATATGCTACGGTTTTGTACTATTTGTGCAATAGAATAAGCTCGTCACTGTGAGAGAGAGTGAAAGTGCAGGAATAGCAGAGTGTAAGTGTAATGCCTTAAAATCCTGGCTTCAGACGGTGCTGATTTTGGCCCCGTGAATTCTGCTGGTCAGAGTGCAAGCGTAATAGCAGAGTCAGCAAGGTGGGCTCTTGGCTTCCGACAAGCAGTGGTAGATTCAGTCTGGTGAAATTGTTCGATCAAGCCATACATCAATATTTTCTACTCTAATGCTTGTGGCTCAAGCAAATGATGTTGAGGCTTCGAAGAAACTGATTGAGGGGGCAGACGTTGATCTCAATGAGCAAGATGAAAAGGGATACTCAGCTGCCATGATATCTGCAGAGGGCGGTTACCTGGAAAGTTTCAAATTGCTTATCGACACTGGGGCTGACATAAACCTGCAGAATAAACGTGGTCAGACGGTAATGGAACTATTTGATACAACTCAAAACGGCGAAGAGTTTGAAAAGTTGTTTAAGAATGCTGCACCTCAAAGGGTACTTGATAGTCCTGTTGAGTTTTATGGGACTCTACATCAGGCAGTACAACACAGCGCCACAGATCTTGTTCATACATTGAGAAGCAGGAGCTCTGATGTGCTCCTGATGCCAAGGGATACACTCCGTCGATGTTAGCAGGAAGAGAAGGCCACGCAACGCTGTGTGAGCTTTTGATTTCTTCAGGGGCAAAATGCGACATTGCAAATGCTAGACATGAGACAGCACTCTTGTTTGCAAGGAAAAGTAGGATACACAAGAAATCGTTTAATAAGCAAAAATGCTACTCTTACCACATATTTGTACCATTTGAGTATCTTTACCACATTGGGCTTCACAAAGTCATATCCAAGAACAACATCAGCCCAGTTTCCTTCAAAAATTCACAAATCACCAATCCAATCAAACATCAGCAACATTTTTCAGATGATAAAAAAATAATAATAATAATGATTGATTAAATAATTATTTGAAAATCCGATTTCTCGATCGAATTGCATAATTCACAGCACCTCATCCTGGAGTTCGGGCAACGGAGGGGGCTGAGCCTTCATTTGGCGGTTACCCGGCTGTTGAAACAACTCCCAGTGGCCTCTCCGTGGTTTACAAGAGTGCGAATGTAATAGATAAAATAAATTTACAAATCTGCAGAGGATAATGATTCCTAATCCAATCATTCAATCACAAATTAAACAAATTTACAAGATTGGAAACAAATTCGATGAAATTGATTCAGCGAGAGCACCGTTTTCGAACCTGAACTTCTTGAATCAGGCATCGCGGCGGTGCCAACCTGAAAATGATGATGGGATTGCTGCAAATCCTTGTAGAAATTGCTTGCATTGCATACATTCCAGCGTTCAAAGAAGAAACCATGGAGAACGCGAAGAATAAAAGGGAGGTGAAGGCTCCGAACTCGCGCTCGCGTTCGCCATCGGTTTCATGGGAATTTGGGAGAGGATTTAGTACAACAGTCCTTTTTTAGTGCAAAGGATTTTGCAGAGTTATCTGTTCGCCGGAATTTGGGGATGGTGGTGGTGGGATGGGAGCGTGGCTTTTCTTTTCTGGGTTTGAAGTGCGGCAGTTTGGGGATGGAGATGGCAGCGTCGAGGTGATGATAACAGAGAGACTTGACAGTGTTAAGTTGCATTGTCGACTTTATTTTTATTAAAAATTGTTTCATATCATAGTACAAATATGTAAAACATTATTCTTTAATAACACATAAAGGTGTTTAAGTATTAGCTGATTATGATATATGTTGATTTTTTTTATTTATATAACGATATATATTTAACGAGAGGGGATAATTTAAGTAATGCAAATATTCAATAAACATTGCACTTACATAAATAGTACAATCAAATTACACATTTGACCAAATAACCATAGGAACTCATACATGGAGTTCAAAAAAATTAAAATTACACGCCATTGACTAAATATAACAAGTCTTACATGGAGAAATCCAAAATATTAAAATTACACGCCACTAAATAAAAAAGTAGCTAATAGGAAAAGACAACTATTGTACTAATACATTCAAAAGAAGAAGAATGGACCAGACATTTTGCTGATAACTAGCTCTCTCTCCATCGTTCTACTGATCTGAAAATAACAATGGAAGTGAAAATAATTATTAATAAGATACTCAGACAAAAAACAAAAGAAAGAAGCAACTTAACAAACATTGGTTTAGTTGTAGTTTGACTAATTTTTTGTTGCCAATTGTCGCATTTGTAATTTTTTAGTGTATTTTGTATTTGAGCATCATCAACAACTCGTATATTATATATACGCAAATCATAGTTTAGTAAATTATGGAACATGCGTGGTGTATGGGTATTATTAGAGAGTTTTTTTTTTTTTTTTTAAATGTGTATATGCATAAAATATCTGTATTAATAATTTTGAGGCCAGAAATATACTCTAAAGAAGATAAACATGAATTAATTAAAAGGAAAACTAATAAAAATAACTTAAAAACTTTAAGTTTTAATCAAAATGACAAAAAAGGTATTGTAAGTGAATAGTGTCAGGAATAACTTTTTAGAATAAAATTTTTTTTTTTCATAAAAGTGAACAGTACTAGAAGTGTTTCGTTAAAATTCTTTTAATTAAAATGATTTTTCTATAAAGTAACTATAAGAAGAAAGCACCAATCACGTGGGTTTTAAACTAACTATTGAGTTAAAACCTAAAAAGTTTAATATGTCTCAACACACATAAATCAAGAAATGGTAATTATGAGAAAAAAAAATTATAAGAAAAAAGCAAAAAGGTATGAAGAGACTTTAATACCCAAATTTTAATAGTTTTCTGTGATATAGTTCCAAAACAGAACACATATGTTAGCTATGACATGGGTCGCTCGGTCCCAGTTGTGAGATATGACGTGGATCACGCAGACCCCGTTGTAAGATAGGACATGTATAGCGCAGTCTCGGACATTTCGAAATCTTAGGTTAAGCAACAATAGGACCGCCAGAAGAGGATTGAAGGAATAAAGCATTGGGTTATAAAATTGGGGTGCAAGGATGCCACGCAATGCGAGCCAGTAGGTAGCCCACACTAAGACAAGCCCTACCCAGATAACGAAGCGGTGTAGAAGTTGGGTGGAGAGAACAAAAAGTTCAAACCAAACAACGGACAGTGCTGCCGTGGTCACGACAGAGAACATGTAGAAAGGGGGAAGGCATGGGCAATTATTTAGTTTGCACTCGCAACTAACCGGATCGGCGGAGGGAGGCTTGACAAAGTAGATTGGATCCACCCCGAGGGGAAACAGAATGGTAGCTAAGGCCAAGAGGATGGTCAGAGTCAGGTGTGTTTGCGGATTCGGAGGTGAATTTGGAGGAGGGTTTTGATTTTCATCGTCCGCCATAGTGGTGGTCAGCTGGGAGCAGAAGGGGGTGATCAGTTGGGAGCAGAAGGGGAGAAGAAAGAAACGAGAGCTGAGTTAACGGTGTGTTGGGGAGTGGGGTGGGAGAGGAAGGGATTAAATAAGAAGAGGGGGGGGGGGGGTACTTTTAGTTTATGAATAATCTGATGGGGTCTATGATGGGGATACTTCTAGTCTAAGATGGGGGTACTTTTAGGGTTTAGAAAAATTATTCTTATTGAGATACTATTACTTTTTGTCTATGAAAATTATTCTTATTGAGATACTATTACTTTTAGGGTCAATAAAAATTATTCTTATTGAGATACTATTACTTTTAGGGTTTAGAAAAATTATTTTTATCGAGGGGGGTACTGTTTTTTTGTCTATGATGGAGATACTATTACTTTCACGCATTGTGACATTCATACTCAATTATTCTTATTTTTTTTTATCTGAGTTTCCTACCTAAACTTAAATTTTTTTGACACTTTAGTACTTATGTTAGCCTTTCCATCAAATTCTCTATTAAGTGATGATGTGACATAACTTTGGCTCACCATATTTATCCAGAATTATCACTAGACACTGTGGGCTTGGATATACAAGAGAATCTCTCATCCACATGACAAATATGGTGGTCAAAATTATACCATGTTATCACTTATAGACAACTTGACAGAAAGTTTAACGGAAATACTAAAGTGTTTAGAAAAATTAAAGTTTAGGTATGAAAGTGAGACAAAAAAAATATACGAATATCAAGATACTTGAAAGTAATAAAGCGAGAATTGTTAAAAGAAATACAAATTCATATTGGCTGCGTCATATCTATGTAGAAGTAGAATGTGTCTCCCGCAGGACCCGCACTAATCCAACACTCGATACTCAATAACTTTCATATGACTTCGACCATAACAAAAAAACAAAAAATCATTTTTCTATGAGTAGCAAAGCCATAAAGCTAATTTAGATCGACACTCACCCAATCCTGCATCAACAAGCCCAACCAAGAGGAGTGAAAGCTCATCAATAGCCGCATTAGGCTATTAGCCCCAACCAAACGGACTTGGTGACCCATCAGGATTTGGAAATCACATTAGGGGCTTAAATGAGTCCCAAATATCCACAATAGGGACTCGATGTTGGCTAAGGCTGAGAATTGTTTGATTTGAGCCATGAGACCAAAAGGTGACTAGTGATGATGGTTTCCCAACAGCACTTGACTTGAACCCAGGAGCAACCCATCCTTACGGGTATGCTAAGTTTTTGTTCCGTTCGTGCCGTTTTTATAGAATAAGTTCGTCACTGTAAAAGTGCCAAAGAGTGTAAGTGTAAGCTCGCGTGAGAGAGAGGTGAGCTGGGTGAGTGAGAGTGCAAGTGATGGGATTTATAGGCAAACCTCATACTTGCGTAGTGCTGGGTTCAATCCAAGTGCAATGAATTGTACAAAACAAAAACAAACAAAATACTATTTCTTTGAAAGTTGCAGGCGTTCACTTGAGAGTCAGGACTGCAAAACAAAACACTGCTGGGTTTTTGGCACAGAAGCGTCTTGCTCGCGGGTTGAGGCTTAATCACCCTGAAGCTGCAGCTCTCATAGCCACACAGGTGTGTTTTTAGCTCCAAAATTGGATCTTTTGTTAAAATTTACAAACTTTGAGCGGGTTTGGGTAATCGGTTTTGTAAAGGAAACGTTTTTGTTTGGTGTTTGCGTTGGTAGATTTTGGAGTTTGTTCGAAATAGATAAATCTGTGGCGGAATTGATGGACATTGGGAGACAGCTGCTGGGAAGGTAATGGTGTGAAGTGTGAAATCCTATCAATTTGCCCTGTTTTTGTGTATGGGATGTTAATTCTGGATTCTGATTGTGGAGTAGCATCTTGGTTGCCTTCCCATTCGCCCAATCAACGAATTTGTATCCCTAATTTCGCTTCTCGGAATCATGTGTCTAGTTGCTCAAGATTGATCTGCATATTTCTTTTTCAAACAGGAAACATGTTCTTCCTGGTGTTCAATATCTTTTAGATATGGTGCATGTGTTATGCTCATTAAGGTTGCTTGCATATGTTTCGAGAAGCCTTAAAGATAATGATAGCTGCTGAAAGTTTCTCATAACCCTGACATAACATGCTGCCTAGAATCATTTTTACGAGTAAGATTTAAATGCAGGTTGAAGGGACTTTTCCCGACGGGATCAAGTTAATCACCATTCACGATCCACTATCTAGGGATAACGGAAATCTGGAACTAGCTTTGAAGGATTCTTTTCTTCCTGGTACGGGATTCAAGATAAGAGTATGAAAGTGATTCAAGATACATCTCATATACTTTAGCATAGTAGAGTTAATGGTTCTGGACGTCTGTTTTAGAGTGTCAATTAAGCAACCGACTTATGATAGTTACTAACCTACCTTTTCAGGTTGGCAGTTACTACCACTTCATTGAGGTTAACCCCGGCCTGGTTTTGATCGAATGAAATCATATGGCATGCGCTTGAATATACCAGCCGGAACAGCCAAGAGATTTGAGGTGAAAATTTGTTATATTTCTCAAAATATCTTTAATAATTTTTCCATGTTATGTAATTAAAAGTTGCTTAGTTCATCTCAATCACAAATATATTCGGCCTATCATATGTTATTCTGATCAAAGTCTAGCAAGGATGTCACATCATCCTTCATCATCTTTTAAATCAATAATTTGGGTGCTACTTCTGTGATAGAAGTCATGGTGCTGCTAACTTGCTTTTGTAAATTAGGCTCTACTTTGTCATTTTGAATGCTGGTACAGTACCATTTTTTTACCGCTTAATCTACTATAAGCATTCTGAGTATGTTATTGGTGCTTGTTTTCTTGTGCCAGCCGGGGGAAAAGCAAACATATCGCACTTGTAAGTATTGGAGGTAATAGAGTAATCAGAGGAGGAAGTGACGTTGTGGATGGTTCTGTAGATGATGGCAAACTAAAGGAAGTCATGGAAGCTATACAAGCGAGAGAATTTGGACATGAGGAAGAACCAAAACATATCGCACTGTAACTTCTCGTGAGGCATATGCAAACATGTATAGCCCTATTACTTGGGATATAATTCTGCTTGGTGATACCAACTTGTTTGCTGAAATTGAAAAGGATTTTACTGCTTATGGGATGAATTGGTTTTTGGAGGTGGTAAAGTTACTAGAGAAGGAATGGGCCTGTCATCTGGGAATGCCCAGCTGATTGGATGCGGTTATAACTAATGCTGTGATTCATCGGAAATGCTCTATGTAGATGAAAAACGTTTCACCAAAGATAGAAATGACAACCACCAAGGCAAAAAGCACGCAGGCTCCCATTCTGCTAAACATATGAAATTTTTAGACCAAAGAGTAATGCGTTGACCAAATTCCAGTCTAATCTTCAACAAAGAGTAATGCGTTGACCAAATTTTTAGACCAAATTTACAAATCATATGACGTGTCATCAAAAAGTTTAATTTAGTACCCATTTATTACTTATACATATCAATTAAAGACTCAAAACATCATTATTTTTTTAATCCCATATTGACAAGGTTAGTAAATAAGAAAAAAACACCTCAAGATTTATACAAAAACACTTTAAAAGTTCAAATGGAAAACAAAACTCATATCTATCTACTTGTAAACCTGGAGTTTTTTTGTTTCCTTCTCACAATACAAAATAAATTAGTTTTTCCGTGTTTCTAAATTATTAAGTTTGAAGTGATTTTCTAAGTATAATTTTATCGATGTCTTACTGCTTACGTGTGAAAACAAATAATTTTCATATATAAAGTGAGAGCACATTTTTTGGCGCCGCCTCGGGCCTAAAAAATCTCTAGACCGGCCCTGGGTGTCTCAAATTAATGTCTTTCTTCTATCATAATTTTGTAAAAATTATTTTATGTGCTGATATAACGTATAATAGGTCTCACAAGTCTAATTAACTTTAAAATAAATTAAAAAATAAGTTAAAATTTTAATTTCTGTTTTCAATATTCATAAAAAATAAAAAACACAAAAAAATCTTAAAAACAGAAACAAAATATCCACCCAAAGAAAGCAGAAAGAAAGTCTTTCTGACCAAAAAAGAAAAAGAAAAATAAAGTCTCACTCAGCAAAAGTCCCAGGGACCCAGCTGTGTCCGTGCATCGTCGACTGACAAAATGACACCAATCTTCGTATCTATTGACGAGTAAGAACCTAGTTCCCATAATTCCGATGCTCAACTCATTATTCCCCTTCTTCAATTTCGCCGCCAAAAGATAAGAAATTGCACAAAACAAAAACAAACAAAATACTATTTCTTTGAAAGTTGCAGGCATTGACTTGAGAGTAAGAACTGCAAAAAATGGTGGTGGTTCCACGAGAAACTGAGAAACTGAACCTAAACAATGTTGAGTTCTTAGCACAGAAGCGTCTTGCGCGCGGGTTGAGGCTCAATCACCCTAAAGCTGCAGCTCTCATAGCCACACATGTGTGTTTTTGGCTCCAAAACTTGATCTTTTGTTCAAATTTACATATTTTGATCGGATTTCGGTAATGGGTTTTGTAAAGGAAACGTTTTTGTTTAATGTGTTTGGGTTTGTAAATTTTGAAGTTCATTCGAAATGGCGATAAAATCTGTGGCGGAATTCATGGACATTGGGAGACAGCTGCTGGGAAGGTAATGGTGTGAACTGTGAAATCTTATCAATTTGCCCTGTTTTTATATATGGGATGTTAATTCTGGATTCTGATTGTTGAATAGCATCTGGGTTGCCTTCCTTTTTGCCCGATCAACCAATTTGTATTCCTAATTTCGTACCTCGGAATCATGCGTCTAGTTGCTCGAGATTGGTCTGCATATTTTTCTTTTTCAGACAGGAAACAAGTTCTTCCTGGTGTTCAATATCTTTTGGATACGGTGCAGGTATGATGCTCATTAAGGTTTTTTGCATTTGCTTCGAAAAGCCTTAATCATAATCACTACTGCTGAAAATTCCTCATAACCCTGACATAACATGCTGCCTAAAGTCATATTTTTATGAGTAAGATATAAATGCAGCAGTAAGGGAGGGGCAGTTGGAGATATTGGAGGTGCTTACCAAAGGCGGTGCATCTCAGCCGGCATGCGAGGAGGCTCTGTTGGAGGCAACTTGGGCAGGGCTAGGTCCGCAGAGATGCTCATGGGGTCCGACATGATCCCCGCCCTCAGGCGGCTGTGCATGCTCTTGTTTCTGCTTGCTGGGCAGAGGCTTCGTTGATGTAGTTGACACATTCATCAAGGTAACATAGTCTTTTAACATCATAGATTAATCAAAATTCCTTTATGGTTTTAAATGTTTGTAAGCGCTTATGCTAAAGTGCTTTTCTAACCTAGGAGGACTTGTGCTGAGCCTACAGTTGCCTTAAAGGATGCTTCAACATAAATAAGTGTGATGTACAATCAAGGTTGCCATCACCAAAATGTGCATGTGTTGTAATTGCTTGAACATTTAACTTTTGTTCCATGACAGTGATGCTATTTCTTGGTGGCGGTGTGGGGTGGATGCCGATGCAACTGACAAGGCGCCGCTTCAATCGTCTAAGCCATTCCTACACACTAATGTTCACTGTAATGTGCTTATTTCTGCCATTGTTAGCCAGCAAATTTCTGTTGCCAGACTCCTCTTGCAGGTGTATCCCTAACTCATCGGCTAGTATGCATACCTTTATAGGTATACACTACCTATCTAACGTTACGTACCTTTTGAAACGAAATAACAGGCTGGAGCCAGAACAGATAAAAGTGAGCCTTGGAGGCTGGTCCTGGGATGTAAATACAGGAGAAGAGTTTTGGGCGGGTGCAGGACTAGGGGAGGCTTACAGCGTGACCTAGTGTGCTGTGGAGTATTTTGAAGCCACCAGTGTTATCTTGCACATGCTCTTGCAACACAACTCTCCTAACATTCCTCACTTTGGAGGACTCTCATTCACCACGCCATCTTATGTAACAATGAAAGAGCGGTAGAGGTTCTGTTAAATTGCAGTGCAGATGTGGAAGTTCCAATTAAGACAACAAATTCAGAAACTGACTGCCCAGTTCACACGGTGTCACCACTTGGATTAAATAAGATTCTTCAACGACTGATTGGTGCCTGGTGCAATATCAACTATCAACTCTCAGACAGATTCTGGAGAAACTGCACTAATGATCTGTGCTAGTCTGCTAGATATAAACCCCAGGAATGCCTTAAAAGCCTGGCTTCAGGCGCTGCTGATTTTGGTCTGGTGAAGTCTGCTGGTCAGAGTGCAAGCGTAATAGCTGAGTCAGCAAGGTAGGCTCTTGCCTTCCAGCAAGCAGTTGTAGAGGTGATTCACTCCAGTGAAATTGCTCAATCAAGTGATACATAAATATTTTCTCCTCTAAAGTTTGTGACTCAAGCAAACAATGTTGAGGCTTTGAAGAAACTGATTGTGGGGGTAGACGTTGATCTCAATGAGCAAGATGAAAAGGGATGCTCAGCTGCCATGATAGCTGCAGAGGGTGGTTACCTGGAAACTTTCAAATTGCTTATCGACGCTTAGGCTGACATAAACCTGCAGAATAAATGTGGTCAGACGGTAATGGAACTATTCGATACAAATCACAACAGTGAAGAATTTGAAAAGTTGTTGTTTAAGAACGCTTCACCTCAAAAGGTACTTGATAGTCCTGTTGAGTTTTATAGGACTCAACATCAGGCAGTACAACACAACGCCACAGATTTTGTTCATACATTGATAGGCAGGGATTCTGATGTGAATGCTTCTGATGCCGATGGATACACTCTGCTGATGTTAGCAGCAAGAGAAGGCCACCCTACGCTGTGCGAGCTTTTGATTTCTTTAGGCGAAAAATGCGACATTTCAAATGCAGGACACGAGACAACACTCTTGCTTGCAAGGAAAAGTGGGATTAAAAATGATGCAGAGAATTTGATATTGGATGAGTTTGCAAGAAGGTGATAGTCCAGTAAAGAAGCACACAAAAATGCAGTAGAGGATCTCCACATCAAAAAATGCTGAAAATGGTGGGGGCTGCCAGGATTTTGCAGTAGGGGAAGTCGAGCAAGAGAAATGTGATTTGTAGGAGGGCGGAAGTCGGGGCTAGTGACTCGTTCAGATGGAACAGCCGGAGGAAATTCAATACTGACGAGCCCGGGCTGTTCCATGCCGTAACTACAAAGCAGAAGGAGCTGCATTTTGTGTGTGAGGTTGGGATTGAAATGGCTGAGCTGTGGGTCGGAGGGATCAAGCTTTTATCATATTTAGAGTTATTTTAGAAAAAAACAGGGTTTAATAAAGAGTAAAGATCCAAAAACCAAAGATCTTTAGCACATAGGGCTCCACAAAGACAAATCCAAGAACAACATCAGCCAATTTTCCTTCAAAAATTCACAAACCAACAATCCAAACAAACATCAGCAACATTTTTAGATGATCAAAAAACACAAAAACAAAAAGAAAGATTGATAAACAATTATATGAAAATCCAAACGGGAGATTTCTCGATCGATCTGCATAATCACCTGTTGAACCACCTCCGAGTGGCTTCTCCATGGTTTACAAGACTGCGAATGTAATAGATAAACTAAATTTACATATCTGCAGAGGGTAATGATTCCGCACCCAATCATTCAATCAAAAATTAAACAAATTTACAAGATTGGGAACAAAATGAAATTGATACAGCCGAGAGCACCGTTTTCGAACCTGAACTTCTTGAATCAGGCATTGCGGCGATAACCCAACTGAAAATGATGAACGGATTGCTGCAAATCCTTGTATAAATCGCTTGCGGTTGCAGACATTCGAGCGTTCAAAGAAGAAATCATGGAGAACGCGAAGAATAAAAGGGAGGTGAAGGCGCGTTCGCCATTGGTTTCATGGGAATTTGGGAGAGGATTTGGTAGAACAATCTTTTTTAGCGCAGAGGATTTTGCAGAGTTATCTGTTCGCCGGAATTTGGAGATCGCGGTGGTGGGATGGGAGCGTGGCTTTTCTTTTCTAGTTTTTTTTTTTTTTTTTTTTTTTTGCCCCCTTTTCTGGGTTTGAATTGCGGCAGTTTGGAGATGGAGATGGCAGCGTCGAGGGTGACAACAGAGAGACTTGACAATGTTAAGTTGGGTTCAGTGAGTGGAGAAGTGTCATAAAGATTGTAGAGGGCACATTCTTTTTTAGGTGCATAAGGTTAGAATTACTCTGATTGAGATAGAATTTAGACGCGGACTTTATTTTTATTAGAAAATGATACAAATGTGTAACACATTATTCTTTAATAAGATACAAGACTGTTTAAGTATAAGCGAATTATGATATATGGTGATTTTTTTTATTGGGAATTGTTAATAACAATTCTCTTTTTATTTATAGAACAATATTTTATATTTAACAAAAAGAGGTTAATCTATAGTAACACAAATATTCAATAAACATATTAAAAACAAAATTACACACGACCAAATAAATATAGCAGCTCATACATAGAGATCAATAATATTAAAATTACATGCCACCGAAAAAATATAACAAGTCTTGCATGAAGAGATCCAAATATTAAAGTTATACACCATTGAATAAATATAACAAGTCTTGCATGGAGAGATACAAATATAAAAAAGTAGCTAGTAGCCTAGTAGGAAGAGACGACTATTGTTCTAATACATCAAAAACAAGAGGAATGGACCAGACATTTTGCGAATAACTAGCTCTCTCTCCATCTTTCTATTGATCTGAAAATAACAATAGAAGAGAAAATAATTAAAAATAATTATTAATAAGATACTCATACAAAAAACAAAAGAAAGAAGTAACTAAAAAACATTGGTTTAGCAGTAGTTTGTCTAATTTTTTGTTGCCTATTGTAGCATTTGTAATTTTTTTAGTGTATTTTGTAT
Source organism: Pyrus communis (assembly GCF_963583255.1). Taxonomy (NCBI): domain Eukaryota; kingdom Viridiplantae; phylum Streptophyta; class Magnoliopsida; order Rosales; family Rosaceae; genus Pyrus; species Pyrus communis. The sequence goes on along the minus strand of NC_084806.1, from coordinate 6,565,162 downwards.
TTGAGCAACATCAACCGCTCCTATATTATATATACGCAAATCATCGTAAAATATGAAACACGTGTGGTGTACAAGTATTATTCGGATTTTTTTTTTTTTTTGAAATTTGTATACATGTATAATATTTGTTTAAATAATTTTGAGGCCAGAGATATATTCTAAAAAGATGAACATGAATTAATTAAAATGATTTTTCTATAAAATAATTATAAGAAGAAAGCATAAATCACTTAGATTTTAAACTTGGGTTAAAACCGAAAATTTAGGTTTTAAAATAAGAAAAACTAATGAAAATAGCTTGAAAACTTTGAGTTTTAACGAAAATAATAAAAAGGTGTTGTTGGAAGTGAATAGTACCAGAATTGACTTTTTAAAGTAAAAATGTGGTTTTTCATTAAAGTGAACAGTATCGAGAGTGTTTCATTAAAACTCTCAAAATATAACCCAATCCTTGTTGGGTCTAAAATAAATTTTGGTTGAAACCTAAAATTTGAGTAATTTTAAAATTTTAAATAAGTAAATCCAATGGCTAAGATCGAAAACGATCAAATCTAACAGTAAAATAAAAAATCCAACTGCTAAAACATTTGAAAAAAATATTTGAATCAAAATTCATCCAAAAAGTCTATAACACATGTTTCATAGAGTCCTTTTAGTGAATTTTTTACTTTTATCGGAATCTAAATATTTGTAGATTAACATGTCCCACACACATAAATTAAGAAATGGTACTTTCGAAAAAAAAAAAAAAAAAAAAAAAGCAAAAAAGTATGAACAGGATTTAAATACCCAAATTTTAGTAGCTTCCTCTGATATAGTTCCAAAACAAAACGCAGGTGTCAGCTATGACATGTATTGCCCGGTCCCAATTGTCAGATATGATACGAATAACTCGATCCCAGATGTCAGAAATGACATGAATCGCGCAGTCCCAGACATTTCGAAATCTTAGGTTAAGCAATAATAGGACCGCCAGAAGAGGATTGAAGGAATAAAGCATTGGATTGTAAAACTGGGGTGCAAGGATGCCACGTAGTGCGAGCCAGTAGGTAGCCCACACTAAGCCAAGCCCTAACCAGATAACGAAGCGGTATATAAGTTGGGCGGAGAGGACAAAAAGTCCAAACCAAACAACAGACAGTGCTGCCGTGGTCGCGACAGAGAAAATGTAGAAAGGGGGAAGGCATGGGCAGCTATTCAGTTTGCAATAGCAACTAGCCGCATCGGCGGAGGGAGGTTTAACAAAGTAGCTGGGATCGACCCCGAGGGGAAACAGAATGGTAGCTAAGGTCAAGAAGATGGTCAGAGTCAACTGTGTTTGCAGATTTGGAGGTGGATTAAGAGGAGGGTTTTGATTTTCATCGTCCGCCATAGCGGTGGTCGAAAGAGGCAGCTACGAACAGAAGGGGAGAAATAAGAAATGAGAGTTGAGGTGGCGGAGGCGGTGAGGATGTGTTGAGTGGCCGTAGGGAGTGGGGTTAGGGGAAGTTTTATACTCTTCCGTTTTTTGTCTGTGTCCGTGGTCGATACCCGATAGGGGTTAAAGTCTTCACCTGTGGCCTGTAGGACCCATACTAACAACAAAGACTTGGGAAAATTTTTAGATGTGACGGGAACACGGATGGTACACCACGTGTCTCAATGCAAGTGGTGGAAAATTTTAATTTTTAAGTTATTAATATTTTAACACATATGACCCACCATTTATATTGAGACACGTGGTGTACTATCTCGTGTGACGGGAACACTGAAAAATCTCTCAAAGACTTGCGTTGTCAACATAATCTCTCAAAGACTTGCGTTGTCAACGTACAACAAAGACTTGCGTTGTCAACATACAACAAGACTTGCCTGCACTGTCAGCATTCTAATGAAATCCAACACCAGGTAAGTTCCTCATCTCGTCATTTATTTTATTTCTTGATTCAACTGTTAGGTTAATTATTTCTTTGGTCCTTGAATTTGTCTATTTGGTTTAAATATTTGGGGAATAGTCCCTATTTCATGGTTCTTGGATTTGTAATTAATAAAAAGAGCTTGACGACAATATTAATTTTGATAATAACAATAGATTTCACTTCCATTAAGGATCCAAAGGCGCAACTTGAATTGGTATCCTCTAACCTATTTCTCTTTTGGGTACATGTTATCAACAAAAATGATAATATTTGTTCTCTTTCTATTGCCTTTTTGCATGCATGTTTTATTTGTGTTAAAACTAGTTGGAAAGTAATTAATAGACTTGTTTGGATTAGCACTTCATGTTCTTATTTTTATGTAGATTATTATATAACTTTACCCAAGCAAAAAATTTATTATATGATTACATATTAATATTTTTAGTTAGCCCACCCATGAAAAATTTTCTGACTCTGCCGTTACAAATACTATCAGGAACCAAATGTTATAGGGTAAATTACATTTTACCCTCTCAGGCTTGGGGTCGATTTCAATTCCTTACAACATCTTTAAAACATTTCAATTTCATACATTTACTTATCATTTTATTTCAATTTCTTACATCCATTAGAAAATCTGTTAAGTAAATTGTTAAGTGATGATGTGGCAAATATGGGATCCACATTTGTGCTGACATGGCAAAAACAAAAAATTTTATGCGTTTAAAATATAATAATATTTACCCTATTTAAATTTAATTAAAAAAAAAAAACAAACCCAGAAACCCATCTTCCCCCTACACTCCCTCCGCCCAGCAATGGCGATCTACCACCAACATAAACCCCATATTCAAATCCTGAAATTGCTTGGAGGCGGTGAACTTAGTGGTGCCGTCAAGGCCGCCGATCTCCTCGTCGAGGACGAGGGACACGTGGACTGCGTGGATAAGGGTGAAATTGGCGGCCTTGAGGTTACGAATGGCCTCGAGGTACTGGATGGCAATGCATCATCCTAGGCGGCGCGGGCGAAGATGAGGCCCTCCAGGGTGCGATGGGCGGCGAAGGGAGGGTGGGTCCACTTGTCGGGCTCGAAGGGGATGGAGTCAAGGTGGGAGTTAAGGAGGAGGGAGGGGAGGGAGGGGTGGGACCCGCGCTAGGTGAGGAGGAGAAGGGTCTTGGATTTGGACGAGGTGGAATGAAGGGTTTGGATTGTGAGGTTTAGGGTTTGGGCGATGGCAGTGAGGAAGGCGACAGGGGCGGCGTAGTTTGGGTTGGGGTGGGCAGTGTTGATTCAGAGGTGGTTTTGGAAACAACTGACGGGGGTGTCGCTTAGGTGGTCGGAGTGGGCCCTGGTTGGGACGAGTAGGTGGAGCAGGAGTGTGAGGAGGAGAGGGTTGTACATGGTGGCGGTGAAAAGCATCCGAGGTGGAGGGGTTTTGGGCTCGGTGAAGGTGAGGGGGGTCGGGAGGGGAGGGAGAATGCGGGTTTCTGGGTTTGTTTGTTTATTTATTTATTATTTATTTAATTAGGGTAAATATTAAATGCATAAAAAATTATTTTTTTTGCCATATGACATAAATTTAGCAGCCACGTCACCACAAATGTGGATCCCATATTTGTCACGTCATCACTTAACGGTTTACTTAACAGATTTTCTAACGGATGTATGAAATTGAAATAAAATGATAAGTAAATATATGAAATTAAAATGTTTTAAAGATATTGTAAGGAATTGAAATCGATTTCAAATATGAGGGGGTAAAATGTAATTTACCCATTACCTTTATGATTTTTGGTTTACATTGGTTCCTGATAGTATTTTACATTTGGTTCCTGATAGTATTTGGGTCCTACAGTCTACAGGTGAACTTGAAATACAATGTGAAGCTTCCAGGACATTAGTTGAGCAATAGTAATCCCTTGCATAAAGTGACAGCTCCGAAAAGGTGCCTGTATTCTTCTCGGGTGAAGTCTAAATTAAATTAATGAGATTAATGCTCAAATTGAATATCAACCTTATTATTTATCCTTAATTTAAAGTCAAAATCTAAGAAATAATTCATGCAATTCAATATCAAATTTTATGCATACTCACAATTAAATACAATAACAATGCACGTGAAATATGAGTTCGAAAAACCTAAGAACTCCTAATTAGAATTTAGGTAGGATTTAAAATATAAAAAAACTCCAATTATGCTTCAGTTAAATAATGAGGATATCCGAGGTAAAGTAAAAGTGGCCACAATTGAAGATAAGATGAGAAAAAATTGGTTAAGGTGGTTTGAAAATGTGAACCGAAGACCTACAAATGGTCCGGTTAGAAAATGCGATTATGAGACAGATGCGCAGAGTAAAATGGGTAGAGAAAGACCTATGAAGACTTGGAAAGGGACTTCAAGAATAGATATGGAGTACTTGGAGTTAATGAAATACTTGATGTAAAAACGAGTGCAGCGGTGTTTTAGGATTCATATAGAATACCTCACTTAGTGTGATTGTGCAAATCCTTATTAGAATTCTATAATATTTTTTAGATATATTGTAATTGTATTCCTTGGGGAGTAAGATTCTTTCTCCACAACAAATAAAGGCACAATGGGCTGAGATAATATACACCACAAAATTCGCCAATATAGAAAACCTCACTTAGTGTGATTGTGCAAATCCTTATTAGGATTCTATAATAGTTTTTAGATATATTGTAATTGTATTCCTTGGGGAGTAAGATTCTCTCTCCACAATAAATAAAGGCACAATGGGTTGAGATAATATACAACACAAAATTCGTCAATTCTCTCTTCTCTCTCTTGCCGTCAACCTCCCTCTCCTCTCTATAATACCTCAGAAAATAGCCCTACAACATGTTATCAACACGATTCCGCTGCTGTACTAAGGAACTGAAGGTTCTTCGTGGTGATTCTTCTACAACTAGCATTCAAAGGCTTTCTTACCCTCAAGTATCGTGACATTCACACTTTACTATTTTTAGTTTTTTTTTTGTCTCACTTTCCTACCTAAATTTAATTTTTTTTAATGCTTTAATACTTTCATTAGACTTTCTGTCAAATTCTCTATTAAGCTATTAAGTGATGACGTGGCGTAACTTTGGCCTACCATATTTGCCAAGAATTAGCACTGGACACAGTGGCTTGGATTTACAAGAGAATCTCTCATCCACGTGACAAATATGGTGGGCCAAAGTTATGCCACGTCATCACTTAACGGAGAACTTAACAGAAAGCCTAACGAAAGTACTAAAGTGTAAAAAAAAAAAAATGACGTTTAGGTATGAAACTGAAACAAAGAAAATAAAAAATAGTAAAATACGAATGTCACAATACTTGACAGTAATAAAGTGAAAATTACCCAAAAAAAAAAAATTCAAATTCATATTGGCTGCATCATATCTAGGTGGAAGTAGAATGTGTCTCCAACTCTAATCCAACACTACACTTAGGGGTGGAAAAAATTCCCAAAAATTCCGAACCGAACCGAAAAAATCCCGATCCCAAACCAAAAATTTCCCAAACCGAAATTCCCGAAATTTTTGGAATGCTATCCCGAACCGATCCCAAAATTTCGGTATGGGATTCGGGATTGGCTTCTCGATATTTCGGGAATCCCATACCAAACCGAAAATATATAATATTAATTATTATATATATATATTATTCTTTTATAATTGATGCTAGTAGTTTATAATTCATGCTCTGCAACCTGGAATGCCCTACACCTTGCATATTTTTCATGTTTTGTTTGATATTCATGTGGATTTTATTATTGTTGCTGCCATGGCTGATGATTTTAGAAGGCTTGATTAGTTTGTCTCTCAACATATTGCAAAAAGGGTTTAATTAATTTGAATTTTGACTATGATAAAAACAGTTAGGCATGCCAGTGTTCAATTAAATAGTAGTGTGAATGAAATGAAATTCCTAGTTCGTGAATGAAATGAAATTCCTTGTTCATGAATGTGTTCTTGAATTATATATTTGAAGAACAATTCATAATTTCATATTTCAATTTGGGATTCCCGATTTGTCCCAAAATTAAAAAATATTTCGGGATTCCCGAAATTTGGGATTCCCGAAAATTTGGTTTGGGATTGGTCTTCAAATTCCCGTCCCGAAAAATTTTGGTTTGGGATTCGGGATACTAGTTTCGGTATGGTATCCCATACCGAACCACCCCTAACTACACTCGATGCCGAATAACTTGTGTATGACTTTGACCATAAAAATAAAAAAAAATAAACTTTTCTACGAGTAGCAAAGCGAAAAAGCCAATTTAGATCGACACTCACCGAATCCAAAAAGCTAATTTAGATCGATACTCACCCAATCCTGCATTAACAAGCCCAACCAAGAGGAGTGAACGCTTATCAAGGTTAGTGGCTGATTTGAGATTATAATGCTTTAAAAAAAATAAAAATAAAAATTTATTAAAAAATTTGAAACATTAAACGTGTTTGATAAAATTTAAAAAAAAAAGTACTTTTTAAAAAATTTATTGTCAATGACAGTAAAAAGTAGTAGAATCAAGTCTACCATGCTTTTAAAAAAAGTATTTTTTTTTAAAGTATAGTTGCCCCTAGTTCATTCTTTTTGTCACGCTGTGGGTGTTTTGTGTGGTGTGGCATGTGTTGGACCACACACACACACACTCACACACACAGTCACTCTCCCCTCCCTCTGTCTCTCTCCCCCGTGTCTCTCTCTTCCTTCCCGTTATCACCATACGTACGGACAAACACCAAAACCACCCAAACCATCGCAGATCGAGGAAACCAAGGACACCATTCAACTCGTGAGGTCGAGGCGAGCTCAGACATACCATTTCCAGGTGAGAAATACTTCGTTTTCACGTCGATTCAACAATGGCCAATTTGAGTACTGTTCATGCAAAAATTATACATTGAGTTTTTGGGATTTCTGAGCTCGTAGGTGTCTTAGTGAGGTCCTAAGGAGCGTCAGAGTAGCTCGTTGGACAAAATTGGACGTCGGGAAGGCTTGGTTCGAAGTTGGCCGAGTTTTGAGTTTTGAGACAGGTATGATCGCGTGGTTTTTAGCTTTTAAAAGTTGTATAACGTGATTCTACTAGTTTAGGGCTTTCTTTTGGTCCAAGAATCATAGAAAATGGTTGAGAAACGAAGGAGAATAGTGAGTTTAAACTTTTCCCAGTTTTCCGGCGACCGGAGTCCGGCGAGAGTAGATCGGAGAAGAAAGGAGAATATTCCGTTAGGTTTAACGGAATATTCCTAACGGCAGTGACGGCGTCAGTTAGGTTTAACGGAATATTCCATCAGTTTAACGGAATATTCCTGACGGCGTCTGTTGACACCGTCAGTGTGCAGGGCACGTGGCCGCGCGTGGGGGGCGCGTAGGTCCGTGCCTTGGCCGGCGCGTGGGGGCGCGTGCGGCGGAGGAAAATTATTTTTAAAATATGGTTGTGATCTTGAAGTTGTGTAGAGCACGTTGGTATATTCATTTGTCCATTTTGAGCAATGTATGAGAAGTTATTACGAGAAGTTAGTTATGTGCTTTAAAGTTAACGTTTTTATAGTTGTTTCGCATTTAGGTGACACGTACCCCGAGGACGAGCGTGCACACGCGAGGCAGGGGGGCTACGACCCTTCTACATACCAGTGAGTGGGCTTTTGTTTTCCGTATATACCTATATACATTTATATTCCCAGAAATTGAATTAAAAAGGGTTATTTACCTTATGCCATGCATGTTATTATTATCGTTTATGCATCATTGCACGCATTAGTAGTGGCATACATATATATGCATATTGGGTGCTGTGGACGCACAGGTAAGTGCCAGGTAAGTGGTAATCATATTTACTTTCAGCAGTAGTTTGAGAAACTTAGAGAGCTCATAACCTGCACCTCCGGTGTTAGTGCTCCCGCCCAGAGTAGGGCACAATCCTTCACGTGATGTTCACCTCCCGCACCACACGCTCAGCTTGGATCCAAGTTGGGTGCATAGGCCTGTCGTACAGACCACATTAGGTGGTTCCGACTCGTAGGTGACCCGCGATTATTCGCACAGCCTTCACGTGATCGTAGCACTAGAGCGTATATATGTATTACACCCAGGCCTGTCGTACAGACCACCTAGAGTGGTTCCGACTCGTGGGCAGGTTCAGTTGTTGAGTTTGAGATTGAGCTCTATATACAGCCGTACAGGTCACGTTAGGTGACTCCGGCTGCCAGATGTTATGTTATTGATATGATTCATACCTGAGCACATACATTTCATTACGAGGTTTTGACATGGCATATCTTGAGCATGTTGGGCATATCTATACATACGTACATATGTTATTTTCTGGGAAGTATACAGGTTTTACGGCGAGGGGTTAGAATGTATTTTGCTAAATGGTTTTCAAAGAGCTTTGTTTTTGCCCACTCACGCTTTTGTTTTGCGCCCCTCCAGGTTCTAGTTGCTTAGCCGTTGCGGTGGTTTCCCTTGAGGGCTTTCCGGCGTTTCTGACAGACACTCCCCATTGTAGGGTCGCCTTCGGGCGTACTGCTGTTGTCGTTTTTGTTTGGACTGCTTTAGACCTGCTCTGAATTTTTATCTCACTTACTAGCACTTGTATTAGTACCTTGTATGCTAGTTTTTAATTATTCGTACTTTCATACTACTACCTTGTTAGCTTCCGCACGTGCACATGGCTACGTCACCTTCGTGTGACGGCCAGCACGCTCCGATCTCGGTCGGGGTGTGTCAGTTTGGTATCAGAGCCTAGGTTTGGCAGTCCTGTGTCCTTGTGAGTATTATAATGATTTTGGTGTCTTCTGTCAGAACTATGCCGCCTCGTCGGGAACCCCGTCGCTCTTCTGAGCCTAGTTTCCCCGATATTACTCAGTTGGGGGAAGCTTTTGCTGCAGCCCTTCAGTCAGTGATGCGCCCTCCCCAGAGGACTCCTCTGGAGACTATGTACAATCTGAAGTTGGATAAGTTTAAGGGCAGTGAGGGGCATGAGGGCGCAGAGCGCTGGCTAGAACACATAGAGAAGACTTTCCGTGTGCTGGATAATCAGGGGAACTTGCCTATGGAGAGGTGGGTCGAGACGACCGCATGGTTTCTGGATACGGAGTCGGCAGCTTGGTGGGAGCAGGAGCTTCGTAGGTTGACTCCGGATCAGAGGACTGATTGGAATGTTTTTACGGAGTTGTTTAGGAGAAGGTATGTGCCCCCTGAGTACATCGATAGAAAGAAGCAAGAGTTTTCCGAACTGAAACAGCGGAAGATGTCGGCGAATGAGTACTATCGCAAGTTTACGGACTTGTCTCGTTACCATCCTGATGTCGCTGGTAACCCGGCGGAGATGCTTCGTCTTTTCCGTTTGGGCACCAAGAAGAAGTGGCGTTCTATGGCGTCTACAGTCCACAGCGAGACTTACCGGGACTTCTATGAGATACTGTTGAGGATCGAGGACTCCGAGAATATGTCGAGCGATACTGATGAAGAGAAGGACGGCAACCAGAAGAAAGATGACAAAGGCAAAGGTCAGGCATCGCTCGGGCCCCGTCAGACTCAGAACTTCAAGAGAGGTGGAGCTAGTTCTAGTTCTTCGAGTGGTGGCTTCAGTGCCACTGGACAGGGTCGTGGGGGTAGATTTTCTGGTGGCGCTAGAGGCCAGAGGCAAGGCAATGGTGGGCGAGGCAGAGCCCCAGTTTGCCGTAGGTGTAACAACCGGCATTTCGGCGAGTGTAGACGTGGTAGCAGTGGTTGCTTCACGTGTGGACAGGTGGGACATAGAGCGGCGAATTGTCCCCAGGGTCAACAGCAGCAGAAACCACAGCAGACCTTTATGCCACCACCTGCTCCACTCCAGCAGATCCAGGGTCCTAGTAGTTACGGCCAGACGTGTCGAGGTGGTGCTTACCACTATCAGGGTGATGCTGTCCCTTATGCTCCGGGGCAGTATCAGCACACTCAGGATCCCTATTCCCAGGGTGGCTATCCCCAGTATTTAGGCGGCTATATGCCATATCCTCCAGCTCCAACGGGTGGTTCACAGTGGTATCAGGGAGGACAGTATCAGCAGGGAGAGATTGCCACTAGCAGTGCAGGGTCTTCGAGACAGTCGGGTCAGCCCAGTCAGGGGCGTGGCGCTCAGGGACGCGACGTTCAGGCGAGCAGAGGCCGCGGCGGGCGTCAGCAGGGACAGGGGCGTCTTCACAATATTTCTCTGCAGGACGCTTAGAACAACCCAGACTTGATTATGGGTACGTTGAACATTCTTGGTTGTTTTGCTAGAGTCTTAATTGATTGTGGAGCTACACATTCCGTAATTTCTCATACGTTTGCTCAAGTGACGCAACCTCGCCCCACACCTCTAGGGTATGATTTAGAATTTGTTATGCCTAGAGGAGAGAGTTGCGTTGTAGATTGTGTGTACCCAGGATGTCCGGTGATCGTAGAGGGTGTTGCTCTGTCAGCCGACCTTATCCTGTTAGATATTGTAGACTTTGATGTGATTCTGGGCACGAATTGGTTACATTTCTATCGTGCCAACATTGACTGTTACGGGAAAGTAGTTACGTTTCACCGACCTGGACTACCTGTGGTTACTTTTGTGGGTGAGCAGAGTGGGGTGAGATATGGCGTTATTTCAGCGCTGCGAGCGAAAAAGTTGTTAACTAAGGGTTGTCAGGGGTATCTGGCTCACGTAGTGCTAGATGAAGCTGTTTCTAACAGAGTTGAGGATGTGAGAGTGGTCAGACACTTCCCTGATGTATTTCCCGAGGATTTACCTGGTTTACCCCCAGATCGAGACGTGGAGTTCACTATTGAATTGCTTCCAGGTACTAATCCTATTTCTTTAACTCCTTATCGTATGGCTCCCGCGGAGTTAAAGGAATTGAAGGTTCAGTTGCAGGAGTTAGTGGATAAAGGATTTATTTAGCCTAGCACTTCGCCTTGGGGCGCTCCAGTTCTGTTTGTGAGGAAGAAGGATGGAACTTTGAGGCTGTGCATCGACTACAGGCAACTCAATCGGGTGACGATTAAAAACCGTTATCCGTTGCCGCGTATCGATGATTTGTTCGATCAGCTGAGAGGTGCTTGTGTGTTTTCTAAGATAGACTTGAGGTCTGGTTACTATCAGCTGAAGATCAGTAGGGATGATGTCCCTAAGACGGCGTTCAGGACTCGTTACGGTCATTACGAGTTTCTGGTTATGCCATTTGGGTTGACGAATGCACCAGCCGCCTTCATGGATTTGATGAATCGGGTGTTCCAGCCCTACTTGGATAGATTTGTTATTGTCTTCATTGACGATATTCTGGTGTATTCTAAGTCAAAGGCGGAGCACGTTCGACATCTTACCTTGGTGTTGAAGAGGCTGAGGGAACACCAGCTATATGCTAAGTTTAGCAAGTGCCAGTTCTGGTTAGATCAAGTTGCGTTCTTGGGGCACATCATTTCTGCTCAGGGTATTTTGGTTGACCCTCAGAAGGTTGCAGCGGTAGAGAGTTGGGAGCAACCGCGAACCGTCACCAAGGTGAGAAGTTTCCTTGGTTTGGCGGGGTATTATCGGAGATTCGTTAAGGATTTTTCGGTGATTGCCTTGCCGTTGACGAGGTTAACGAGGAAGGATGTTAAATTTGAGTGGGATGATAGGTGTGAGCAGAGTTTCCAGAGGTTGAAGCATTGTCTTACTCATGCACCTGTTTTGGCACTCCCAGACGATAGTGGTGATTTCGAGGTTTATAGCGATGCTTCCTTGAATGGTCTGGGATGTGTATTGATGCAGCATGGTAGGGTGATTGCTTATGCTTCGCGACAATTGAAACCTCATGAGATGAATTACCCTACACATGATTTAGAGTTGGCTGCTATCATTTTTGCGTTGAAGTTGTGGAGACACTACCTTTACGGAGAGAAGTGCAGGATCTTTACAGATCACAAGAGTCTCCAGTATCTTTTTACTCAGAATGAACTAAATCTTCGTCAGCGGAGGTGGTTAGAGTTGCTCAGCGATTACGATTGCACGATTGATTATCATCCTGGTCGTGCGAACGTAGTGGCTGATGCACTTAGCAGGAAGTCGCAGGGCCGCATTAATGCGTTGTACGCTAGTCGTGTTCCTCTTTTGGTGGACTTGCGTGCTACGGGAGTAAGGCTAGAAGCCGAAGATCGAGAAGTGGCGCTACTTGCTAATTTCCAAGTTAGACCGATACTTGTTGATCGGGTGCTTGAAGTTCAGGTAGCTGATCAGGAGACTCAAGAACTTATTCAAGCTCGAGAGCAAGGAAGGAGGCGAGACCTCAGAGTTCGTGATTCGAATGGCATGTTGATGCTAGAGGGTAGAATGTACGTGCCTAACAGTGTGGAATTAAAGAAAGAAATTCTGGATGAAGCACATATCTCGGCTTACGCCATGCATCCAGGAGCTACTAAAATGTATCATACCATTCGACCGTTTTATTATTGGCCGGGTATGAAGAGGGAGATAGCCGAGTATGTGAGCAGGTATGCTGTGTGTCAGCAGGTTAAAGCAGAGAGGAAGAAGCCGTTTGGGTTGTTGCAGCCGCTTCCCGTTCCAGAGTGGAAATGGGAAAATATCACCATGGATTTTGTGTACAAGTTGCCGCGTACACAAATTGGCTTTGACGGCATTTGGGTGATCGTTGATCAACTCACGAAATCGGCTCATTTTATTCCAGTGAGAGAGAAGTATGACGGCATTTGGGTGAGCGTCGGAGTAGCTCGTAGGACAAAATTGGACGTCGGGAAGGCTTGGTTCGAAGTTGGCCGAGTTTTGAGTTTTGAGACAGGTATGATCGCGTGGTTTTTAGCTTTTAAAAGTTGTATAACGTGATTCTACTAGTTTAGGGCTTTCTTTTGGTCCAAGAATCATAGAAAATGGTTGAGAAACGAAGGAGAATAGTGAGTTTAAACTTTTCCCAGTTTTCCGGCGACCGGAGTCCGGCGAGAGTAGATCGGAGAAGAAAGGAGAATATTCCGTTAGGTTTAACGGAATATTCCTAACGGCAGTGACGGCGTCAGTTAGGTTTAACGGAATATTCCGTCAGTTTAACGGAATATTCCTGACGGCGTCTGTTGACACCGTCAGTGTGCAGGGCACGTGGCCGCGCGTGGGGGGCGCGTAGGTCCGTGCCTTGGCCGGCGCGTGGGGGCGCGTGCGGCGGAGGAAAATTATTTTAAAAATATGGTTGTGATCTTGAAGTTGTGTAGAGCACGTTGGTATATTCATTTGTCCATTTTGAGCAATGTATGAGAAGTTATTACGAGAAGTTAGTTATGTGCTTTAAAGTTAACGTTTTTATAGTTGTTTCGCATTTAGGTGACACGTACCCCGAGGACGAGCGTGCACGCGCGAGGCAGGGGGGTTACGACCCTTCTACATACCAGTGAGTGGGCTTTTGTTTTCCGTATATACCTATATACATTTATATTCCCAGAAATTGAATTAAAAAGGGTTATTTACCTTATGCCATGCATGTTATTATTATCGTTTATGCATCATTGCACGCATTAGTAGTGGCATACATATATATGCATATTGGGTGCTGTGGACGCACAGGTAAGTGCCAGGTAAGTGGTAATCATATTTACTTTCAGCAGTAGTTTGAGAGACTTAGAGAGCTCATAACCTGCACCTCCGGTGTTAGTGCTCCCGCCCAGAGTAGGGCACAATCCTTCACGTGATGTTCACCTCCCGCACCACACGCTCAGCTTGGATCCAAATTGGGTGCATAGGCCTGTCGTACAGACCACATTAGGTGGTTCCGACTCGTAGGTGACCCGCGATTATTCGCACAGCCTTCACGTGATCGTAGCACTAGAGCGTATATATGTATTACACCCAGGCCTGTCGTACAGACCACCTAGAGTGGTTCCGACTCGTGGGCAGGTTCAGTTGTTGAGTTTGAGATTGAGCTCTATATACAGCCGTACAGGTCACGTTAGGTGACTCCGGCTGCCAGATGTTATGTTATTGATATGATTCATACCTGAGCACATACATTTCATTACGAGGTTTTGACATGGCATATCTTGAGCATGTTGGGCATATCTATACATACGTACATATGTTATTTTCTGGGAAGTATACAGGTTTTATGGCGAGGGGTTAGAATGTATTTTGCTAAATGGTTTTCAAAGAGCTTTGTTTTTGCCCACTCACGCTTTTGTTTTGCGCCCCTCCAGGTTCTAGTTGCTTAGCCGTTGCGGTGGTTTCCCTTGAGGGCTTTCCGGCGTTTCTGACAGACACTCCCCATTGTAGGGTCGCCTTCGGGCGTACTGCTGTTGTCGTTTTTGTTTGGACTGCTTTAGACCTGCTCTGAATTTGTATCTCACTTACTAGCACTTGTATTAGTACCTTGTATGCTAGTTTTTAATTATTCGTACTTTCATACTACTACCTTGTTAGCTTCCGCACGTGCACATGGCTACGTCACCTTCGTGTGACGGCCAGCACGCTCCGATCTCGGTCGGGGTGTGTCAATAGTAATTAGTGCTCATTTAATGAAAATTTCAAATGACAAGTATACCCCCACATGTTTTACAAAATTACAATATTTGCTCCTACATTATTGTCTTGACAATTATTACATCACAGTAAATACCATATCATTTTTAGTTATTTAACACATTCAAAACAATTTATATAAAAGTTTACCAAACATTGTTTTTTTAATTAAAATCACTTTTATAAAAAAAAATTACTAAACACTCAACAATTTTATTTTGCAACTGTTTATTCTCATAACCAAGCATTTAAAAAAAAAAAAAAAAACACAACAATACCAAACTAGCCTCTAGGGATGGTAAAATACTCATAGGTATAGATAACTACGATTACCCACATATTTAAAATTTACGGTTACAGCTATGGGTAACCATTAAAACAAAAAAAAAACGGTTATGGGTTTAACCATTCACCGTAAAATTTAAATGGATGATTATGGGTATTACCCGGTTATATCTATTTAACCGTTTATTTTAATATATATATATATATATATATATAATTAAATAATTTAAAATTTAATAATTCATGATTAAGAGGATGGTTACATGATGACCCCTTAATTGGTCCAGGTAATCAAAATCTGGCAAGGGGATAAAAGTCGATTTTACACGACAATACAATACAAATACGGATAATATTTCTGTGGAGCAAATGCAATCGTGCTCCCATACTCTCATTTGATAAAGAAATATTATTTATATTTAAGGGTCGGATGGCACCACATAAAAAATAAAATATAAAATAAAATAAAAACACAAGTTTTAAATTATTATATTAGTTCACTTTTAATGGTTAAGATGCAACCTATTTAGTCCAATTAATTTTCTTATTCAAGTAATTTTATTGGAAACAAAATTCTAAAAACTTTTTAATTAAGATTTTTTATTGCCACTTAGTACTATGGTCTAGTGGTTCAATTATTTTTACTCAAAGACAAATTTGAATCACATTATTTCTAACCCATTATTGCTAGCCTATTATGAGGCTAAACTCACTTCCTCTTCATTAATGTAAATAATATTGTTTATTAAAAAAAATTAAGATTTTTTATTCTCTCTCCTATCTCGTTAATTGTTTTTCATTACTTTGCTGCCTTCCCTTTGACCCTTTCTTCTTCATACATCCTCTCCTGCTATTTTTTTTTTCCAAGTTTTTCGTTTTTTTTTTTCCCTAATTTCTTCCCCATCTTGATCATGATGGTCATATCTTGCTGCAACAATCAAATAGATACCGCTTATTGTTTTCAAATTTTAGGGTTTATATTCGCACTCATTTGGTGGTTTAGAGAAATATAGTCCTCAGCATCTTTGATCTTCATAGACAAACCCAAAACCACTGGATGGTGGTCCTCGTGGTGTAAAAAGTATTCTGTGAGGAAATTGGATTTTTGCTCCTAGTGTTATAAAAAATACATGATTTCTAAGGCTAGAAAGTATCATGTAAGGGTGTGAAAAAATTTTCATGTTAGGGTGTGAAAAAAGTGTAGTTACAAGTCATAGTAGTGATGTGTTCTATGGGGTACAAAGCTTTTGTGTGTGGAAAAAAAGACTTATGGTGCAATTGACTGGAAGATGTGAACATGAAGTTGGAGAAGACTTTCAGAATAGAGGAGAGGATGATGAAAAAAAGGAAAGCAAGGGGAATACAAGAGAGAATAAAAGAACAATTAATAAGTATTGACTATTGAGGAGAGAGAATCAAAGTCATAATTAAGAAAATTTGGATTTTTATTTATATTTCTAATGTATATTTGTTTGAAAGATTATATGTCAAAATGCTATGTCAAATTGCACCTCAATCGTTAAAAGTGGACTAATCTAAGGGTTTAAAACTTGAGTCAAATCTAGTGTTTTTTTTTATGGTGCCACGGATCCGCTTATATATATATATTAATCTTTATTTTTGTTTTTTATTTTGGAGTTATTGGTGATTACTTGAGATACTAATTCAATTTATACATTTCTTTTGTAAGCCTCTTTTGGTGACAACAAATCGACGAGACTTTGTGATTGAACGTGCTAAAGCATTAGAGAGTTCGAAAGTTTAGTTTTGGAATATTTTGGAGCTTTGAATTATCTAGTATTCAAGATAATGATTACCTTGGGTGTTTAGAAGCTTTACTTTGTATTCGTATGGAGTTTGATTTATTTTACTCTTAGTCTATATGTAAACACAGGCACGTGATGTTGTGATTTCACTCATCTTTATAACTCGAATTATGATACTCACGTGGCGGTATTTAGGTACCGTTTGGTACGTGGGACGGGACGGAATAGAGTGGAACAAGGCGTTCCGTCCCACGTTTGGTGCGCCTAAAACGGGTGGAACGAGCTGTTCCACGGGACGAGTTTTGGGTGAATTTTCGTTCTACCTCACCCCCTGGAACGACTCATTCCACATCCGTGGAACACAAAATTATAACTTCTCCGTCTCCTTCTTCTTCCTCCTTGTTTCCATCCGAGGGCATCTTTGCTCCCGCTCCGTTCCGTTCAGTCCTGTCTCGTCCCGTCCCGTCCCATTCCGTTCCGTCCCGTCCCGTCTGCATACCAAACGATACCTTAAGGTACACAAAAATTTATGCAATTGAAACTTTATCGTACATAAAAACTGTAGATGAGTAAGAAATATTCAATGATATCCATGCTTGTGAAAACTTTTATGTATTACTAAACCAATAAACTTGTAGCATTATTCAAAGAACGAAGAAGTAACTATTCCCCTGTTCTTTAGTGTAAATTATTATACACACACACACTCAATCAAACAATTACTTGAGGTAATTACCAAAAATAATAATATTGTTCGATGCCTAAACAGGTGTTTAATTGTCAGAAAAAGAAAATTATGACAAATTTCTTTTTTAATTTTTAAGTTGTTAAAAATATGTAGATGGATAAACAAGTATGCAGTTACGGTTAAATGGTTACGTGGTTATGACTACTGTTAAACGTTTAACCGTTATGGTTTTGAGTATAACTGTTTATGTAATTACCTAATGGATAAACTGTTGTTTATACAATTACCCAATGAGTAAACGATTATGCAAGTAAGGATTTAAATGGTTATGTGTAACTAACCACGATCACTTGCTCATCAAAACCGTTGCCCATCCCCAATCAAGAGTTGCATTAACCCCAACCAAAAGGACTTGGTGACTCATCAGGAATTGGAAATCACATTAGGGACTTAGGTGAGTCCGAAATATCCACAATAGGGACTCAATGCTGGCTAAGGCTGAGAATTGTTTGATTGAGCCATGAGTCCAATCTAATTAATCCATGCATTTATGAATGTATGCGTGTATACATCTCGTAACTTTAACTCCTGCTTTTAGTCTCTGTGAGTTGACGAGAACATGAATATGCATGTAAGCCAATCGCCCAACCCAATTTATCGAGTGCATTTTTCTAGTTATTGTTGAAGGTCGTAATGTTTATCACTTTATTTATTATTTTAAATGCATTTAAATTTAGAAATTTGTATTTATACATTTAGAGATGCGGTTAAGGGTGGGTTTAAAAAATTGAAAACCGAAAAAAATCCTGAAACAAATCAAACCGAAGCCAAAAAAACCAAACCGAATTAAGAGAATTAGAGGCGTGGAGGTTCCAAACCCCCTTCCCTTTAGGTTGAGAGTATTTGCTTCGAGCCAACTTAACAACAGCCTTTGTGTTCTTATTATAGTAACCATAAAATATTTATAGAGATTCTGAATATTTAATACTTTATAACATTCCTCTCAGTTTCTCTCTCTCTGTGTATCCCTCCCTTGCTCCCACCTCTCTCTATGAACCGTCGAATTCTCGTACCTCCATACTCTGCTTTCTTCCTATCTTCTCCAAATCAGACTCAGATAATTCTATTTCTATTTCTCTCTTCTTCCACAATAATAGTGGGTTTTCTATACTTCTGAATTATTGTATTGTGTCCACTACAGAGATGGGGATTGTTTGATTATACCGCATAGATTTAATGGTTGAAGGTAAGGTAAGGCTAGAGGCATGGCTTGAGGTCCGCCAATTTCCCGATACAATCACTGATTGAGAATCATCTTTGTTGTTGTTGATGTTGAATTTAGATACTTATTATTTATTTCCTATTTAGATTTTGGATTCTGCTTTTACAACAAGCTGTTTGCATGCTCTGATTTGTGCGTCTTTTTGCTTTTATGAGTGGTTTTTGTTGATGTTGAATGTGAACAATGAACGAAACCAAGCAAACAAGTGCTGGTTTTTTACTGTTTGAATCTGTGTAAAAGTTCAGGGATTTTAGCTAACTGTTTGCATGAAATTATGGAAATGGTGCTTAAAAGTGAGTCCCATTTCATGTTTCGTTCCAGATTTTTATTTCTGGGCAAAGAATTTACAGGTTTTCTTTGTATTTCTTTTAAAAGAAATTAAAAACGGAAACCGAACCAAAAAAACTGAGAGAAAAGCGAACCAAAGCGAACCAAATAGTAACATCGGTTTGGTTTCTGGTTTTGACCAAAAATCGAAACAAATGGAACCGAACCCACAACTACTTGCTGCTATGCTAAGGTGTTGTTCCGTTCGTGTCGTTTTTATAGAATAGGAAAACTAAAGGAAGTCATGGAAGCTATACTAGCGAGAGAATTTGGACATGATGAAGAACCAAAGGCTAGGTCAAGGCTTTCTTCCTGAGAAATGTTTATTTGCCACTTAGCTTCTGTTTTGCTAGGTCAATAAAGTTGCATGATTTTTAGCCAGTTCACTAAGATGATTAAGGAAAAATTGGAGATGCCTTAGCTCAGTACTAGTTTTGCAGTGAAGGTGTTGCAGGAAGCGTTCCAGCTTTCACCACCGTAATTTCTCGTGAGGCATATGCAAACATGTACGGCCCTATTACTTGGGATAAAATTCGGCTTGGTGATACCAACTTGTTTGCTGAAATTGAAAAGGATTTTACTGTTTATGGGGATGAATCGGTATTTGGAAGTGGTAAAGTTGTTAGAGAAGGAATAGGTCAGTCATCTGGGAATGACCCAGCTGATTCATTGGATACGGTTATAACTAGCTAATGCATTGATTATAGCGGGATATATAAGGCAGATATTGGTATCAAAGAGGGTAACATTTTTGCCCTTGGAAAGTCAGGCAATCCAGATGTTATGAATGGCGTAAATATGATCATTGGGGTAAATATCATCTCACATTTAGCAGGTCGTTCTGGAAGAAGATTTCTAGGAAGTTGATAAAATGTGCTTATGCCTGCTTCTTTATCACTTAGGTTAACACTGAGGTCATTGCGGGGGAAGGAATGATTGTGACTGCAGGAGCAATAGACTGTCACGTGCACTTCATATGCCCTCAATTAGCATATGAAGCAATATCGACAGGTGAGCTATGTTATGGGAATACTTATGCCGTAAAGTGCTTGTGATGCATATAGTGAAATTTTGATGAGTAGTGAAATACATGCATCTGGTGTGAAACATTATTGAGAACTTTAAGAGATGCTTAGTCATCTTGTTTAGTTGCCCCAAAGACATGGATTACGTATTAGATATGCATAACATGATATCAGCAAGTTGCATATTAAACCAGTTGTTTTAATAAAAAATTAAACGCCATAATTTTTAAAATATATTAACTCAAGGTTTGGTGCATTTGCATAATGTTTCATCTGAATAGCATATTTTATTTCCTGGTTGATTCAATTTGCATTTGTTTTTTTTCCTACCTCCGAGGTTTCCTTAAAACAAAAAAAAATTTCATTTGTTTCATCTTCTATTCCTGCTCGTACGTACTCATGACTGAACTTTGTGTTTTCTAAAATTTTTGCGGACAATGAACAAGCATTTAAGGTGTGCATTTTCGGAAACTTCTACATAATTTGTAGGTATCACAACCTTATTGGGAGGTGGAATGGGACCTGCTACAGGGACTCGCGCAACAACTTGGACACCAGGCCCATTACAAATGAAGTTAATGCTGCAAGCAACTGACAACCTGCCTCTAAATTTTGGCTTTAAGGGGAAGGTATGGTTAAACTGTTGTGTGTCCTTCAACTCTCTTCTTTCTTCCCAACTCCATGCCCACTTTCAACGATAAACCTGTTGCTACCATAATACCATTTTATAAATGTAAAATGATGGCTAAAGCTGTTTCCTTTTACATTTTTCTTCATTTTTCTTTAATATCCTTGGCTTGCTTTAGCGGAACACTGCCAAACCTGAAGGGCTACACGATATAGTAAGGGCTGGGGCAATGGGACTGAAGCTGCAAAAGGACTGGGGAAGCACTCCTGCTGCAATCGACAATTGTTTGGCTGTTGGAGATCAATATGACGTCCAGGTGCTATATTCTTTATTTTTATGTTAGGTCTTGAAGGCTGTTTCCGGTGGTATTTTCTTACGAGTTTCATCTTCAAATATCAATTCTGATCTTGATCGTTAACATCCATACAGACACCTTGAATGGGTCTGGATTTGTAGAGGATACAATTGCTGCATTTAAAGGAAGAACTATCCATACTTACCACAGGTATAAATCACATTCTCGGTCTGTTTGATAAGTCGGCAATTTTTTGTCAGTCTTCTACAAGTTCATGACCACTGTACTTTGTAAACAGAGAAGAGGCAGAACTTTTTTCGGTAGCTAAGGCATTACACTGACTACAGTCTGAGATTGTGGCCATTTGGTGGCATCTTGACATTTATCTAACCATTCCTGCATACTTGAATATTTTGCATTTTCACACCTATAGTTTGTTCTCCGAGTCTTGATGACTTGTCAGTATGATTATATTGCTAAAGTATACATACTTCCAATAATTATGTGTATCTTTGGCGTAACTTCCTGCATGTTGTTACTTTTCGTTTCTTCCTTTCTTCTTATTTGTGTTTTTCTTTTTTAGTTCTCATATTTTGTCCGTGTTATATCTTGGCAGTGAAGGTGCAGGTGGGGGCCAGGCTCCAGATATAATCAAAGTCTGCGGCGTGAAAAATGTCCTGCCGTCATCAACGAATCCCACATGGCCTTGTTGAGAATCAATGTCAATTGTAGGTGAAGTAGGTGGATGTTGTAGGTGAAGTAAGTGTGTGAGGTTGGTGAAGTAAATATGTGAGGTTGGTGAAGTAAGTGGAGGTTGTAGGTGAAGTAGGTGGATGTTGTAGGTGAAGTAAGTGTGTGGTGTAGCTTTCATTTGGTTTGCTATAAATACCCAAGTCCTCAAGCATTGTATATCATCCAAGGAGAAACAAAGCCTAGAGCTAAATAAGAAAAGTTTTGCTAATTAGTTTGTTTTGTGAGCTTTCTTTAAGAGTGTGCTCTATTTTCTTCTTCTTGGGATCATTAGAGTTATCTTGGATACTCTTCTTATTCAACAATTGGTATCAGAGCCAAGTCGGTCAGGGATCGTTCTTGGTAGAGCATTGGTTGTAAAGTCTCTTGAAATTCTGAGTATGCTCTGTGGTTGCAGTTTTAACTGATCTTCCACATCAGAAAAAATTTCTTGAGATTATTGCTGGGGTTATCACAAACCTTGAAAGGGAGCTTCTTTGTGTCGAGAGTAGTGTATTACTCTGCACGGTAGTCACTCAAGCTTGTTCGGTGTAGTCAAAGTCTTGCCGATACGATGGGTGATCTTCAAGTTGTTGGAGGAATCAAGAAGCTCAACAACCAAAACTATAACACGTGGGCAACGTGTATAGAGTCTTACCTTCAAGGTCAAGACTTGTGGGAGGTTGTCGGTGGTAGTGAAGTTACACAACCGGCAGCGGAAGATGTTAACGGCGTCTTGCGGAAGTGGAAAATTAAAGCAGGCAAATCAATGTTTGCCTTAAAGACCACAATAGAAGAAGAAATGTTGGAGCACATTCGGGATGCTAAAACGCCAAAGGAAGCATGGGACACTTTTGTTACACTCTTTTCGAAGAGGAACGATACAAAATTGCAACTTCTCGAGAATGAGCTGCTATCGATGGTACAACGCGACATGACGATTGCCCAGTACTTTCACAAGGTGAAGTCGATATGCCGCGAAATTTCAGAATTAGATCCAACAGCTCCTATTGGGGAAACCAGGATGAAGAGAATAATT